>NC_135576.1:54934764-55559764 GCF_965152235.1 Eretmochelys imbricata | reverse complement strand
AACTTTTGTTCTTTTTCTCTTTGGTCCATAGTTCTTGCCATTCTCTCTTAAGTTTCTGTTAGAGAAACTTTTGAAGTCCTGTTTACTCAGAGGAATCTTTATATCAACCTCCTCATTTATAAGACATTTTTGTTGTGTTAGCTGCCATTTCATTGCCCAGTATCCTGATGTGCAAGAATCCACATTATTACAATAATATATAACTCATTGTACTATCTCAGTAGTTAAGAACAGTATAGTATTTCACTGAAGCAGTTGTTCCTGCTTTCCAAGGGTCTCTTTCTAATCACCATTGTACTCAACAAAGATTCAAATAGGATAGCAATCATAGTTGGGCATACATCTCTTATCCAGGGTGGCAAAATACCTTTTTAGCCTTGGAAAGTCAGGTTTGGGGCAAGGTGAATCCTTATAGGTGGCACAGGGTCCTGCTACTCCTCTCCTCAGTCAGTCCCTTGTGCTTGTTTCCCTTCCCTTCCAGGGAGCAAGTGCAGCCTCCCTACTGGGAGGGTCTGCTGTCTTGCTGCAAACAGCCTACTAGCAACTTCCCTGCTCCCCTCACTCTCCCTCTCCTACTACCCAGGGGAGGGTTTAAAAAGGTCCCAAGTAGTTGGAGTCAGCTGAACCTAATTGGTTCCCTAGCAACCCCTTTTCCAGCTGAACCTTATTGCCCCTGGTTCTCTCTCCTCAGTGGATAGGGAGGGGCCTTTTAATCCCCTGGGACTAATTACTACCCCCCTTTTGTAGCTGTTTGTCCTGGGTTTACCACATCAGGTTAGTGCCAACATTATGCCCATCAATACATATAATGGCCACAAAATTGGATAGGCCCTTTTCTGCTGCCAGCTTCTTGGATTTATACCAGCCCGCCTGTCCCTTCTCATGTGGGCTCCATCATCAATCAGGGGATTGCTTATGCCACCTTAATTCCCTTCAGGTGTGACCTATTGCTTACTTATCCCCTTCCCAGCCTCCTTAACCATTTCCAGGATAGAGTGGGGGTGATTTGGGGGGAGGGATAGCTCAGTGGTTTGAGCATTGGCCTGCTAAACCCAGGGTTGTGAGTTCAATCCTTGAGGGGGCCATTTTGATTGGTCCTGCTTTGAGCAGGGGGTTGGACTAGATGACCTTCTGAGGTCCCTTCCAACCCTGGTATTCTATGATTCTATGATCACCTCCTCACAGGTAGCAATTTGCATTCACTTTTGCAAGTCACACCCAGCACTGGTCTATAGAACAGTCTGGCTGCTCTGGAGGGAGCAGCCTGCATCATCCTACAACATAGTGCACACTGCAAGTCCCTCCCTGCATTCCCTTGGGGATAGTGCATTTTCATATCTCTATCTACTTTGGTCAGTGGCTACAGACCACAATTTGGCCCATAGTGTCTTTCAACCAATAAACTCTCTGTATAAATTCTGCCTCACAGCACACCTGTGAGGTGAATAAACGATCTATAGAGATCATTTCACCAACTGCTGAAATAGGATATAGTGAAGTTATTCAACAGTTTAGAAAAGAAAATGAAGAAAACTGTATCAAAATGAAGATGCACAGGAAATGTAGGTAGGCAAACTGTAATGATCAGAGTTGGAATTTGGCTAGGACACCAACTTTAATACTTCAGCAAAAGATGCCATGAGATCAAAAGGTTGTTTGTGTTGGTGGAAAATGGCATATAAGAACCTAAGAATGGCCATACTGGGTCAGATCAAAGGTCCATCTAGCCCAGTATCCTGTCTTCTGACAGTGGCCAGTGCCAGGTGCCCCAGAGGGAATGAACAGAACAGGTAATCATCAAGTGATCCATTCCCTGTTGCTCATTCCCAGCTTCTGGCAAACAGAGGCTAGGGACACCATCCCTACCCATCCCATTGGTGGACCTATCCTCCATGAATTTATCTAGTTCTTTTTTGAACCCTGTTATAGTCTTGGCCTTCACAACATCCTCTGGCAAGGAGTTCCACATGTTGACTGTGTGTTGTGTGAATAAATACCTCCTTTTGTTTGTTTTAAACCTGCTGCCTATTGATTTCATTTGGTGACCCCTAGTTCTTGTGTTATGAGAAGGAGTAAATAACACTTCCTTATTTACTTTCTCCACACCAGTCATGATTTTGTAGACCTCTATCTTACCCTCTCTTAGTCATCTCTTTTCCAAGCTGAAAAGTCCCAGTCTTATTGATCTCTCCTCATAGGGAAGCCGTTCCATACCTCTAATCATTTTTGTTGGCCTTTTCTGAACCTTTTCCAATTTCAGTATATCTTTTCAGAGATGGGGCGATCACATCTGCATGTAGTATTCAAGATGTGGGTGTACCATGGATTTCTATAGAGGCAATATGATATTTTATGTCTTATTATTTATCCCTTTCTTAATGATGCCCACCATTTTGATCAATTTGCAAACAGCTAGAAGATAATACAGTGATAAATAGCAATTATCATGGATTTGTCAAGAACAAATCATGTCAAAACAATCTAATAGCTTTCTTTGACTGGGTAACAAGCCTTGTGGATAGGGGGGAAGTGGTAGATGTGTTATATATTGATTTTAGTAAGGCTTTTGATACTGTCAAACATGCCCTTGTCATAAACAAACTAGAGAAATACAACACAGATGGAACGACTATAAGATGGGTGCATAACTGGTTGGAAAAAACATTCCCAGAGAGTAGTTATCAGTGGTTCACAATCAAGCTGGAAGGGCATATCAAGTGGAGTCCTACAGGGATCAGTTCTGAGTCTAGTTCTGTTCAACATCTCCATCAATGATTTAGATAATAGCATAGAGAGTACACTTATAAAATTTTTGAATGATACCAAGCTGGGAGGGGTTGCAAGTGCTTTGGAAGATAGGATTAAAATTCAAAATGATCTGGACAAATTGGTGGAATGGTCTGAAGTAAATAGGATGAATTTCAATGAGGACAAATGCAAAGTACTCTGCTTAGGAAGGAATAATCAGTTGCACACAAACAAAATGGGAAATGACTGTCTAGGAAGGAGTACTGTGGAAAGGGATCTGGGAGTCATAGTGGATCACAAGCTAAATATGAGTGAACAGTGTAACACTGTCGCAAATAATGCAAGCATCATTCTGGGATGTATAAACAAGAGTGTTGTAAGCAAGATACAAGAAGTAATTCTTCTGCTCTACTTCACGCTGATTAGATCTCACCTGGAGTATTGTGTCCAGTTCTGGGTGCCATATTTCAGGAAAGATGTGGACAAAAGGAGAAAGTCCAGAGAAGAGCAACAAAAACGATTAAAGGTGTAGAAAAAATTACCTATGAGGGAAGATAGAAAAAAAACAGAAAACTATTGCTTCATAGATTGAAAGAGTGACCAACAGTGGCAATTTGTTTGATCCAAGGGACTCTTTTCATTCTAACTGAAAGTCTTGTGTTGTTAATGCATGTTTAGTTTTATCTTGAAGAACTGAGGAAGCGAAGAGAAACTATTCCCCTACTTCTGTCTTCTACACTTCCCTCATTCAGCCTCCTCTTTCCCACTCTTTACCTTTTGTTAGTCATTTGCCTCATGATACTGGATGTATAAGGGTGTTAGGCTATACATACACATGGAAGTAACACCTGAAAAGGTGTATTGTACTGAGGTCCCATTAGAAATCAGTAGTGACCAATTATTTTTTGTTTAATACTGTAGTGCCTGAGGACCAATCAGGAATGGGTGCGCCACTGTGTGACTAGCTGACTAGTTTATAATCTATGTGGTCTAGGCAGGCACAGGGTAGGAAAACAGTATAACACAAGCAGAATAAACAGAGCAAAGGTCACCAAACTTCACGTTTGTTCAACCATTTTTATTTACTTTTTTTTTCTTTGGGTGGAATGTCATAGGGAGAGGATTAGCTAAGCAGAAAGGCAAGGGAAGACAGACGGGGCATTGGAGGTGGGGAGCTGAGGGCAACAGGGTAGGAAGAAAGGAGGAAAGTCTGACGGGAAGGTGGAGTGAGGCCATGGTGAAGAGACTGAAAGATGGAATAGGGAGAGGGTTGGTACAAACAGCCAGTCAGCACAGGGCAGATAAAGTCCAGTCAACCTGAAGGGAACACTTGGATGGCATCATCACTGACCAGTAGTCCCTGATTTGAACTGCATTCTGCAGCCATTCACCTGGCTCCTCCCTTCAGTCTCTTTCCCAAAGGCCGCAAGTCTGAGGGGAATGACCAGTGCTTCCACTGGACCATTAGAATACTACAGGAAGATACAGCAGAGATGGTTTATAAGCCAAGTACAGGTGAGGTGGTCAAGGGTATTTGATAAATTGCTATCTGACTATATTTGTGTGTGTGTGTGTGTGTGTGTGTGTGTGTGTGTGTGTGTGTGTGTGTGTGTGTGTGTGTGTGTGTGTGTGTGAGAGAGAATTTGTAAAGTACCATAGATACCAGTATAAACAACATGATGAGTTTGAGACTTCAGGTGACTACAATATTTATCAGAGGGTAAGAGTGACATGGAAGTATTGTATAGATAGTGGAGTTGGTCATGAATTTTCCAACAAAATGCTCATTTGTTAAAACTGAAAACATTTGTGGGTAAGTTGGTTTTGCTGAAACTCCCAATTTGAGAAAAAAATGAAAAGTTTTGAAATGCAGTTCAAAATTAGTTTTCATGTTGAAATTTTAGATAACTTTGTAACCATCTTCAGTATAAATTAACAAGGTCAAAATAAACAATATTTTGAAATTGTCAAAATGAAAATTATTAACCCAATCTGAAATTATTTTCAAATGATTGGTTTGCAAAAAATTGAGATTTTTGACTCTTCATCCTGACTTGGGAAGGTAAAAAATTTGAAATCTCAAACTGTTTCCCACCTTGCTTTATTTGATAGCACTCCTTTGATACTTTTACTTTTAGAGGTGTGTCAGTCAGGCAGAACAGACAGTAGGGATTGCTTCACGACTGGATAAACGCTTTAAACAATTTAAATAGCTTAGGAGTCTGATTTTTTTTCCTCTTTGATTTTCTGCCCTTTGGCTTTCCAGGTAAATGTGAACATTATGTGGCAGGAATGAAACGAAAGCAATATTACTACTTCTAGGCTTGTAACTGTGTCCGTGCCCTAGAGCCATGTCAGTCAGAAGGAAAAAGAAGACAGTGGCTTCCAGCAGGAGCTGTGAAGGCTGCAGGAGATTCAAAACATACAAAAGATTCTGGAGGATATAAACACTACTGAACAGCTGGAACTGTAGCAGCTTATGATGGGAAATTTGACAAATGTACTTCCTGTTTGATAACCACTGAGTATCAGATGGAAAGTGTGGAGTCTTGGTGGCTGGGGAAAAACATCTGACTTTAAACCCAGTGAGAGGAAAGTTTAACAATAGCGTGTAGCTTAGAGAATCAAATATGAGCTTACAAGGGTGAAAATAAGTTTTGGACACTGAAAAAAATGTGGTTAGTGTTGCTGGGCCTCAGCTCAGACAGATCATTTATGGGGTGGACATGAGCCAACTCAAACTGAATCTTGATGGTGGCCAGACTCTGTTTTTCTTAAAGAATAAAGACAATATACTGGTTAACATGAGGAGAACTGAATGGCTATTTAAGAGGAAGGATTTTGATTTCTCCAGACACTAGCTCACAAGGACAGGTAAAAAGGTATATTTTTCTACTACTGTAATGGACATTCCTTGAGGTAAAAGCTGAGGCAACTTTACATTATCCTGCAACTCTGAAAGTTAAATATGAGAGGAAGAGCTATTTACTCTGTGGCCTTGATTCAGCAGAGAAATTGCTGGGTTGTTTGAATGAGGATAGGGATGTGGAGAACTCTAATCGGTCAGAAGAGAAAAATCATTTTATAATTTTGATGAATAACCGCACATAGAATACTTTATAGACCCCTATGATAGATACTGCTTGGGCCTCTAGATGTTATAGACCTGATTCTTCACTGCCTTGGGCCTTGTATAGTTACTGGGAGCTGTGCAAAACAGTAGATGCAAAACAGTAACTTGCATTCAGTTTGCACAGTTGTAAGTGACTACCCAATGTGCAAGGTACAGTGGGTGTCTATCTGAAACTCCTGATGCCTGTGAATTCATCTATCTGAAGAGGGTAACAAAATTGGGAGGGCATTTTCAGAACCCCCTCTGGATCTTACAAGCCCTCTGAAATTCTGACTTAAAGTCAGGGCAGCCAAAAAAGAACATAGAACATCATCTTGCCACCTTTGCAAACATTGGCCTGAACTTCTGTGTCTGTTTTCTCAACTGTAAAATGAGTATCATGATAGTTGCTCCCTTCATCAAAGTGCTTTGCCATCTGTGGATGAAAAGCACTATCTGCGTGCCTACCATTTAAGATATGTATCAGTCGCTAGATGGTGCATTCGATTTTCATCTCTAGAGAGCTGAATCAAATACTCCTGACTCATTTTTTTTTAAAAAAAACTCTGATCTTATGTGAGTGCCTATTTAATCACAAATAAAATCACTGCATAATTTTCAGTCTCTGCTCATGAACAGCCCAAAACTTTAACAGCAAGGAGGCTACAGCTGATTATGACTGTCCATTGCCTGAGCCGTACAGCAAGTTTGAACTGTATTGACGGTACTTGCACCTAGCCTTGTATCAGTAGGGCCTCACCTTCACAATATAAGTCATATATTTACTTGGAAAATAAACAAAGATACGTGTTCAGGGTGCAAGTTCTCCAACTGATCATTTAAAAGATACAGGATGGGCAACATGATGGGTGTGATTTATTTCTTTATAGAAGTGACGCTGGGACACTGTGCAGAAGAAATGGTATATTGTGAGGTTTTATGTCAAAAACCATTAAAAATGGGCTGTCAGAAGAATCCTATCCTGCTTCATACATTAAAGGACTGACTTTTTTCCGAAAAGAATATATGTGGTCACATGGTTGGTCAGATATACTCAGGTCTGTAGGTTCCAAATGTTAATTGCGCTTAAAGACTTGATATCCATTTAATGCTGAGCCATACCTTGATGCTTGTGACCATTGGCTGAAACAGAGAATGTGAATGAATCATAGAATATCAGGGTTGGAAGGGACCTCAGGAGGTCATCTAGTCCAACCCCCTGCTCAAAGCAGGACCAATCCCCAATTAAATCATCCCAGCCAGGGCTTTGTCAAGCCTGATCTTAAAAACTTCTAAGGAAGGAGATTCTACCACCTCCCTAGGTAACGCATTCCAGTGTTTCACCACCCTCCTAGTGAAAAAGTTTTTCCTAATATCCAACCTAAACCTCCCCCACTGCAACTTGAGACCATTACTCCTTGTCCTGTCATCTTCTACCACTGAGAATAGTCTAGAACCATCCTCTTTGGAACCACCTCTCAGGTAGTTGAAAGCAGCTATCAAATCCCCCTCCTTCTTTTCTGCAGACTAAACAATCCCAGTTCCCTCAGCCTCTCCTCATAAGTCATGTGTTCCAGACCCCTAATCATTTTTGTTGCCCTTCGCTGGACTCTCTCCAATTTTTCCACATCCTTCTTGTAGTGTGGGGCCCAAAACTGGATACAGTACTCCAGATGAGGCCTCACCAATGTCGAATAGAGGGGAACGATCACGTCCCTCGATCTGCTGGCTATGCCCCTACTTATACATCCCAAAATGCCATTGGCCTTCTTGGCAACAAGGGCACACTGTTGACTCATATCCAGCTTCTCGTCCACTGTCACCCCTAGGTCCTGAATGGATTCGAGGCAACCAACTCCTGTCTTTTGTTCCAAGTGGAGAGGGAGAAGATGATGACAAAGTTGAAGGCCACTTGGCTGCCTTCCTCATCCAACTCCAAGGAGAACTATATGAAAGAGGCAAGGTTGGACTTTTGAGGAGGAGGGAGCCTTGTGGGGAGAAGAAACCTTTAAATGCAATGGAAACAGGATTGAGCTCCGCATGTCAGATTTGAGCAAATGTTTACTATCCTGTTGTAATTCTTAAAATAAGACTTCATAATGGATACACTGAGACACACCTACCTTTAACTTTGTGAACAGCAATTAGCTCTACAATGCTTTATAACAGTTTCTTAGAGCTGTTCCAGAGGTCACTAACAAACTAGGAAACCAATAACAAAGTGGTGCTAAATTTTTATTGCATGTGCAACTGTGGAAACTTTATTACTTTCTTGCATAGTGTAACCTTATCAATTTACTTGTAGCTAACTTCTGCATTCTGTGAAAACTAAGACATGATTGATCTGTACAAAAATTTTGTTCTGCCATTTAATGAAAATAAACATAGGATATGATGATCTACTTCTTGAAATTTCTAATTTGATTTGATGTTTTCTAATATGTATGAAGAAAAATCATTAATGTGAATAGTTGCCCAAGAAAATTTTAACTTAGAGAAGCAAAAATGTAATTTTAAGTGTAGTAGTTGTAGATTTCCTTTTAGAATATTTATTAGGTAGTAAAATATTTAACATCATAGATGAATTTTAATAGAGTGTCTTGCTGGCAGTACTCTTGCTAATTTACAAGATTGCAGCAATTACCATTCTTGGAAGCTAAAATACAATGAGTTATTTCATGAATATATAAAGGAGGCCTTTGAAAAGATGTAACAGGACTCTTAAAATAAAGTATCTGACAAACATAATTTGAGCTGGATGCAAAATGAAAGTGCAGTGTCATCCCTGACATTCATAAAAATAAATTAGCATTGTTTCCTTCTCTTTATTATTTCTGAATACACGTCAGTTTGAGAAGAAATTAGATGCCATTCTTACTGTGGCTTCTGGGAGTATTAGGAGGCTTTCCCTGGGTATGGAAAATGGAGATCCAGATCACCAGTTAAATATATCTAAACAGAGTGGCCCATTTCTTCAACATTAATATTTAACATACCGAAAGCTGCTATTTTATGTAAATATGACATACAAAACCAAAACACCTAATATATTTTTTGTTTGGTTGTTTCCCACCTAAACATGATGCTCTTCTGAAGTTACTGCAGCTTAGATTTTCAAAGGGGCCTATGGGAGTTGGCTGCATAACTTCCTTAAGGCGCCTTCGAAACTCCCAGCTTACATTTTTATTGAGAAGATAAAACTATGCTCATGGTCTTTTAACTTTATGGTTTTTTATGCATTTAATGCTTGTGAAAAGTACAAGACTGACATTCATAGAGATGGAACCTCTGCATCCACAGAAGAGTTACAGCTTGGCTGGCAGCTGTGCAAGCTTCTTCAGCTGCCTTATGAATGTGCCTCTAAACCCAGCCCTGCAGGGGCCTTTTCTGTAAGGGAGGAGGTCTCTGTGCCATTCCATCCTTGGCCTACCTGTATAGACTCAGACTATTATGTTGTTGTCATGGAACACCTAGCCCCTTTAAGGAGAGTTGTGGCCCAGCCTGCCCATTACTGCCTTCTGAAGACCTACCTGGACTTAATTATTCCAGGTGGGTCTTTAGAAGGCAATCACAGGCAGCCTGGGCCCTGACTCACCTTAAAGGAGCCCGTTGCCTATTGTGATGAAAGTTTTGGGGATGTAGAGCACTGTCCATCAGGAGTTGAACTAAGACTTATTAGTAACATTTGAATTCTCTCTCATCCCTAATGCTGAAGAGCTATTGACCTCAACCCGCATGGCACTGCAGAAAATGAAATATTCAACAGTATGTGCCAAAAGATAGATACAGTAATTAACCAAATACAAAAGACTTAGGCAGCCAATTCAGTTTGGTAAGGTTTTATTTTAAATATAAGTGTCTTAATTTAGGTGTTGATATATGTTTTGGAGAATAGTGGCTATGCATTCATATGGAAATCTACAAAATGATGACCCGCTGAAGTATAACGACACACAACAAATTTCTGTTATTACCAGAAATTCAGTTACGTAGTCTGCAAGGTCTTAGACCCTTCCATATATTGTAGCCTAAGGAGTACAATATGTGGAATAATAGGATTTGCATCACCTGGCTAGGTAGTTTATAATCCCTTGTATGAAGAACCAGAACAACCATACAGTGTGCAAAAGTTGAGAAAAAAGACAGAAGGAATTAAAGAGAGCTGGTGAGAAAATGGCCTAGACTGTTTTATTTTTCAGAAATAATATGAACAAATATTTCTACAGCTGCCTTTATTTATTCAATCAGCCCTTGGGAAGAAGATCATTGTAGTCCTACTGTGTAAGTGGCAAAACTCCTGGCTAGAAGTTCCCTTTGATTATACAAAAAGGTTTTATTTACTTATTCATTCTCAAGCCCCACTTTTGTCTCTTATGGTCAGAAAACCTTCATAGAGGGTATATTTCTGTCTCAAAATGTGTGGAAAATGAAAGAAATGATAAAATATGCTATTCATTAACTGTACTACCTGGCCCATATATACTAAATCTCTTTGAAATTTGGTATTATTCAGTTTGGGTCTGAGTATGTCAGTGTGAATAATGCCAGCAAGTCTCTCTTTTTATATTGCAGTATTCATTATCGTTTGGTTTAGAGCTATTCAAAATATGCACACAAGTATTTTAAAAATCAGATTTGGGCCTTAACATTTACACACACTAGTTAGTAAATTTCACTGGTTTTCATTTTGCTCACACTTAAGGAGTGAATATATACAACTAGAATAATCTTTGAATCCAGTTGTATTTCATGTGCCCATAAAAATAAGTGCTATAAAACCCTGCTCCCTAATCTTGTACCAAGTGCCTTTAATACATTTAGTCCCAGAATCAAGGATAGCATCAGAAAACAATATATGCATCCTTTACACTTTGACAAGATTAACTGATTAATGTTAAGTAGTGAAGGAACTTTCTTGATGGTGGTCTTCAAGCTTGTCACCCAACAGATTTTGATCAGATGTGACTGGAAGGTTCAGAAGATAGAGAAGAGACATGCAAAGAATTCATTAAATTCTACCATTTCTCATTCATGTACAAATTAACAACTGTAATAAACAGTGGAGAACATTGCCATTTAACAAAGCATATGGTAGGAAGGATGGTTACTCTTTTAATATTATTCCTTTATTGTTTTAACCTCAAGAGCAGATTTAACAATTAAGAACATGAAAATCAATTTTCCCTGGCTCCCAGGAAAGGAAATGCATGAAAGACAAAAGCATATATCGAATTCTGAAAAGTATACACAGTAAGGCATGAAATATGTTGCTATAATTATGCAAGTGTAGGCATAAAAATGATAAAACATCTTACCCTCCCCGTATAGCTGTGGGACAAATGCGCTTATTTATTGTTTACAGAGTATGCTCAGCACTAGAAAACAGCCATTAGTTTTCCACAACATCTATGGAATTTTCTTTACGTAATCTATAAATGGTTATCATAACACATTAAAAACATCTAGTTTCTCTTCTATCCCAAATATAACCTTCTTGGATGAGGATATTGGGAATTCTGACAAAGATATTTTTAAAACTAGGGGTCAGATTCTGATCTGAATAACACAGGTGAAAATCCATAGTAATTTAATTATCTTTAATGGGTATTCTTCAGATTTACAATAGTGCAACTAAGGTCACTCTCTGGCCATCATTTAGTATATTACCTATCCAGAGAGATCTGGTCAATGCATAATCTATAATGCAATAAGAATTGTATATTTATTCAATAGCTTTTATTAATTACGGCTAAATTTTCAAACAAGTTTGAATTGTAGAAATGTACAGTAGAGTTTGTAGACTTGTTTCCTTCTGTGGGCTGGGCACAAGATACTCTCTATTTACAAAGAATTGTGTGAACGTGTGATGGCACTAAAAGGGTTTACTGGTGCTAACAAGCTCAATTAAGGCACCTGGCAGTATCTGGAGGATGAGCCAGGCCTCACTGAAGATGAAGCCCATCTGGGAGAGGAAGTGGGTGGTGAGCAGCAAGGGAGGAAGCCAAGATGCGGAGGGGACTGCAGGATCAGAGGGGAAGAACTCTGCTGTTTCTCTCTAGTTGTCAGAGACCGAAGGGAGAGCCTAGAGAGAGTCACGTGTACAGTAAGCCTACAGGGAGACACTTTGGGAAATGGCCTGCAGAAAGGTCAAACTAGGAAGAAGTCAAGGGAGGCAGTGAGGAGTCTATGGAAGCAGACATTGCTGTTCACTACAGGGTCCTTGAACTAGAACTAGCGGGGTTGGGTTCCCATATCAAGCACTAAGAAAGGTGGTGTGGGAACACCATGACACAAGGGTGAGAAGGACTGCTGAATCTGGAGTCCTATCTCCAGGGAAGGAGACCCAAGAGGTGTTGCTCTGCACAAGAGTGGGAGTAAACCCTGAAGAGCTGAAGAGTTAGGTTTTTTTAAGTTTAGTTTATTGGACTCTTCGTTTACGCCAGAAGGGGAGAGACTTTAAAGTGACCTGGACAGAGGGCTTAGTCATGAGAAGAGGCAGACCGAAGTGGCAGTCAGCAGCGGGAGCTGATGGAGACTAAAAGCTGCTATGCCATACCCAGCCAGGAGGGAGCACAGTAGTGGTGAGGCAACTCTTCAACAGAGTGCCTAAATTAGTCTGAATATTAAACCACAGCCTTGTGAAGCCATGGTTTGGGCATGCACACAGAGGTGGGCAGCACACGTATCAGTGGAATTTTGAATAAAGGACGTCTGTGTTCCATTTAGCTATGCTACCCGCTTCTCCCCTTCCATCTAGGGACAGATGTACTTCAGCGTGTCACCTCCTCACCTCATTTTGCAGTTACTTGTAAAAAAAGATAGAGATGAAGTCCAGGAAGCTCTCTCTGTCTGTGTGCATGCACATATGTATTTTGATGGGGAAGGGCAGCACCAGCTGCTATTTCTCAAACTGTAGTGGGCAGCTTACACATGTGACTCCTGGCTTAAGTGTGCGTGACTTATCACTATTTCGTGCATGTCTAAACTGGCTCATGCAATTCTTAAAACGCTGAGGATGTGTATCTTCATAGCCACAGCCACAATCCAGCCAGTCTATTCACTCGAGTCTTTTGGTGTGCACTTGCCTCATTCTACATGATTAACAGTCCCCTTTGTAAGTTATAAGTGTATAAAAAAGACTGTCTTGATATAGAGTGCATGGAGCTCACTACTACTATCTGTTGGTGAACAGGGAGAAGTATGGTTTCATTTTCATAAGCCTTCTATCCAGAAATTTCCCAACTGCTACTCTCAATCTTCACGGTTCTCCTAATGCCCATTCTTACCTTGACTACTCCACTTCTGATTATCCCCACTCCTTCAAATCCTGTATTCTTATATCAAATATAGGAACGCTTTTCCTGTGACAAGAAAGAAGGTTGAGCAGCATGGGATTGCCTGAAGTACTATAGAATTAGCAGACCTAATTCAACCAGCATCCACAGTGCTCCCTGTTCTTTGTGCTGTCCAGAGAAACAAATCATCTGACTTGCTCCAAAACCAAAGTCTTCTGCATGATGGCACGCAGTCTAGGACAGCTAAACATGTGTTATTTATGTAACAAATGTTTAAAGGGTCTCTGTGACTGAGGTAGTGCATCTGTCATTGGTCACAAGAGTTCAGAACTTGGGGGTGATTTTGGACCTCAGCTGTTGTTAATGTACAGTAGAGTACATATATTAACTATTTCAGCTTTTTAGGGTCAGGAAGCTGAGCCTTTCATCGGGATGTGGACCTTGCCACTGTTATCCATATCTTTGTCACCTCAAGATTAAACTACTGCATTGCACTCAGCATGAAGCTACACCTTAAAACCATTTGGAGGCTGAAGCTGGTGTGGAATGGATCATCTCACTTATTGAGAGGTGCATCTTGTTGGGAGCAATGACACCAGTGCTCCAGCATTTGCAATGGCTGCCTGTTGGTCTTTGGGTGGAGATTAAGGAGCAAATTAAATGCCCTAAATGGCCTGGGATCTCTTTGGCTAAGGGACCACCTCTCTCTGTAGGGCAAGCTACCTGTCACAGGGTAACTGGTCCATGTGAGTAGACCAGGCTGAGAAGATGGGTCCATTTGAGACAATTAAAGGGAACAGATCTATACCTGGGGCTATAAAGGCCTGTCAGAAGGCAGGAAGAGAAGGACTGATTGTGCAGGCTGTGTCTGGGGGGAGGAATCTTAGAGGAGTGAGGCTAATTCCAGTGGTGGGTCCCCAAAACAAGGGGGCAGGTGCTCAGAGAGGGAGCCCTATGGCCAGTGCTCCAGAAGTAGAATGAAAGCTGTCTGAGACAGAGGGAAGAGCTCTGTGTGTGTCAGAAGAACCAGGGCTGAATATGAACTATTGTGTTGTGATTATGGACTTCATGTGGGGGACCCTGAGGATTGTTTGAATCATTTCTGTGGTTAAACCAGCCCTAACTGAGGGTGCTACTAGTCACAAGAGAGACTAACAGATGCAGGGGCATGCAAAGTGACCTTGTGCCATCAGGGGGTGCTCAGGTGGTGCCCACCATATTACACTGCCACATTGGTGGTCAGAGAAGGTAATCAAAATGGCTCCCCCTTGTTACATCCCTGGAGTTGTATTTTCAGTGAGGACACCAGGACTCAAACTTGTTTCCCATCCTTGTTTGAAATAGCCTGTAGTTGGTGGCCTTCTGGGTATGCTGCTAAAGCCATTTGTGTGACAGCTTTTGGGGAAGCGTGAGGTAGGATTTGGGGATAAGAAGGTTTTTTGGTATTTTTTTCACATTTTATTGTCTGCTGGCTGGGGTAAATTGTTACTTACTTATGACCACTGGGTAGCTATTGGAAATGTAATTGTCTGGACAATCAGAACTCTTGTCTGAGCATTCTCTTCTAAAATTTCAAAACTGACAAAGAAATCAGTAGGACACATGAGATTAGATCACTCAAAATGCCAGTAGCATTCAAGATAAGGAGGCATGATTAAACAAAAAACCAAAATTACCACCCTTATAGGACTCAGTCCCAAAACTCGGGGTGGCAGTGCTTAATGTGTGCCAGGGCTTGCCAGGGCTGAGCCTCAGCACCTCTAAGCTTGGTAGTTCATATCCCCAGCACCTCTGGGTTTGCTGCATCTGCATCATACAATGTGTATGATAATCAAGGTGGGCCATTTCCTGCACAAATCCAGGTTCTCTCACTCCCTCACCCCCCTCCAAAAACCACACACACAAACTCACTGGTAATTACCAGCAGGAGAGTGAGTTTGTGTGTGTGGTTTGGGGGGGGTGAGGGAGTGAGAGAACCTGGATTTGTGCAGGAAATGGCCCACCTTGATTATCATACACATTGTGAAGAGAGTGGTCACTTTGGATGGGCTATTACCAGCAGGAGAGTGAGTTTGTGTCGGGGGGGCGGAGGGTGAGAAAACCTGGATCTGTGCTGGAAATGGCCCAACCTGATGATCACTTTAGATAAGCTATTACCAGCAGGACAGTGGGGTGGGAGGAGGTATTGTTTCATGGTCTCTGTGTGTATATAATGTCTTCTGCAGTTTCCACGGTATGCATTCGATGAAGTGAGCTGTAGCTCACGAAAGCTCATGCTCAAATAAATTGGTTAGTCTCTAAGGTGCCACAAGTACTCCTTTTCTTTTTACTGAAAACACAAACTTTTGGCATTGTGTCTCAGAGCTCAAGTCTACAGAATGGGGCTCGCATGATGGTACTAAAAATAGCTGTGTAGATATTCCTAAGGGAGAGGATGGGCTTCAGAGCCTGAGCTCCAAATCCAAACATCTTCACCACTATTTTTAGCACTCTAATGGGAGCCCTGTGAGCCTGAATCTGTAGGCCTGAATGTCTACACCACTATTTTTAATGCTTAGTATGAGCCTGAGTCTGTAGACCTGGGCTCAGGGTTGCTGCTATGGGTTTCTTCTTGTTGTGTAGAGATACCCTAAGAGGCAATGCAAGCCTGTGTTCCTGCAGTGGTTCGCACAGAGAGGAAAACCAAGCTGCTGGTCTCCCTGGTGGTGTAAGGCAACACCCTATCAAAACAATGAGGAAAACTACTATTTCAGGGAACCATATACCATCTGTTTTCACACAGAACAGGTGGGCAGTACACCAGTCAATAAGAAATACACCTTGCCAATTTGGATGGAGTTGGACTCCCACTTCCCGAGGCTACTAGAGATACCAGTTGCAGCTCCATAGCTAAGGCTGAGTTTTGCACTTAAAAAAGAGGATGAATCCCTGCTTTGTTTTTGAAGAATACAGCATAACCCCTCAAAAAAACAGAATTTGCTCTGTGAGTACAGAATGAATTTTATGAGAATTTAAAAGTAAATGAGTCAAGCAGTTCACAAGCTAGAATTAATTACACAACAGATACTTTTAAAAAAATGTCACTTGGTGTCAGACCTTTGAGGGGAAAATGAAGAGCGGGGGGAATATTAGATTGTGAGACAACCCAGTGTTTCCACCTCTGTCTAAAGCCAAGTTTCTTGCTTCATTGTAGTCTGTTTCCAAGACATCCACATCTTTCTTAATGGTTTTCTTATATGCCAACTGTTGTCTTCCTCTTTTCCAAGTGGTATCCAGTCAAGGGCTTGTCTAGGAATACAGTTTTTTGACATCCCTACAACATGCCCAAACCACTTGAGCCTTCTTTCTTGAATCATTATTTGTACAGTCTTTTGGCCAGTCTTTTGTAACATAGCATTAGTTACTTTATCCTGCTAGCAGACACCAGCTAGTCTCTGCAAGCATCTCTGATGGAATGGGTTGTTTCCTGTTGTGGGCGTCTAGCATTTGCCAAGTTTCAGAAGCATATAACAATGTGAGTTTCATAATGACATTGTATAACTTTATCTTGGTCCTTGCATGAATCTCCTTAGTTTTTCCAAATATTTGCCTGTCTTGAAAAAAAAGCTCCATTTGCCTTTCCAGTTCTTTCTTTCACCTTCTTACGGAGTTGGCCATCGGCAATGATTGTGTTTTCAAGATATACAGACTTGTTAACCATACCATATTAGTCACAATCAATCACAAATGCACCATCAATGCTGACTCCTCTTTCGACAATCATGACTTTTGTTTCCTTTGGCCGATTCTTAAGCCTACTTTAGAAGCCTCACATTTGACATTGATAGCAGTCTCCCTCATGGCCTTGCCATCTGTGTCTAAGAGAACAATATCATCTGCAGAGTAAAGATCTTGAAGTTTTCCCTCAACTCCACTTAACTCCTATATCTCCCTTTGATATTGCTCTTTGCATCTCATAATCTATCACAATGCAGGAAAGACGGGATGATACGATGTCTCTCTTCTGCACTTTAGTGATTTCAAACCAATGTGTCTCTCCATTTTCTGTCCTTATACAGTATTTTGAGCTGCCGTACAGCATGCTGACTGGTGACACTGTGTTTCTGGGAAGCCCATATTGTCACAAGGTCTTCCATAGTGTCTCTCTATGAATGCGACTGAAAGCTTTGGTGAAGTCTATGAAGATCAACAGCAGTCTTCTATGGGGGACAAGCCCTTTCTCAATCGATCATCTGAGGAGAGATGTGATCTACACTAGATTTTTTCCAGTCTAAAACCTGCTTGCTCTTTGTGCAGTTTTACATCCATCACCGGCTTAAATAATGTCTCTTTCAAATTCAGTTAAGCAAAATGAACACTAAAATGCATGAATCAAAATTTCATGGTTATTTCATGGTATCACTACAAGTCAAAGTTAAGGTTATCTGAGTGCCTTCATTGTTCATTTCCATACATATATGGATTTCTTTCGAATTTAACCTTGAGTTCTGAATTTTCTGTATTTATAATGCTACCTGTGGGGATATTACAACATCCCCGTATTTTTTTACTCTGAGTGTCATTTTTTGTCTGGGAATTTAAATCAAGTGGTGGGGCCTTAGAACAAATGAGATTCCATATGACCAGGGAAGGATCGGGTTGACAGTAGTAAATGAAGCATGTCACTGCAGAGTTGAATTGGCCTGTAAATGAAATCTCTGCAGCAGTGAACCTTTCCTAGCCAGCTACAGAACGGTGGTAGTTCATGATTATCTCTGAAGAAATTATTGCTCAATTTTTTAACATTTTAATGAAGCTACGGCTTTCAATCTGTAGAATGACAATGTATTGTCAGAACAAGAATTGGTACAAATATGACAGCTAGAAGAGGAAGGAAGTAAATGTTAGTAAGCTGCAAAAAAGGGAGAATATTATTATTAATAATACTGTACTTGAAAGCCAAGTGTATCCTCTGCAGCTTTGGAGAATTTTTATGTCCTTGTTTTACATTTCAGATTTCTCAGCAAAATTAAGCATGACTGAATCAAGAGCTCCAACATGTTCCTTAGGAAGAGGAGATTCAATTAACAGGAAGGATAATGAAAAAGGCACTCAAATAATAACTGTCCTCCTTCTCAACTTTTTATACAGCTTTGTCTTTTTAGCAAAACAAGATTTCAGCTAAAAAAAAGAAATGCTGGACACTTAAGCAGCTTGTTAATATAATTTCCCCAGCTGGTTTTATTAACTTCATTTAAACACATTGTGGTTTGCATTTTTATAAGGCTAATGGGTCCTGTTTGGTAATTTATTGGAATGATGCTCCATTTCAGCTTTACACATTTTTTAAAGCTGTTATTTATGGTTTACTTTTTCAACAAAGGGGCCATTTGGGGTTTTTTTTTATGCCTTTTTATTTATGGTTTACCATGCTAACCCTGGAGTTTGTTAACATAACATCAAAATATACATTCCAATTGACTTCCTGTTCCTGAGAGTGATGTTTGAATGGATCAAATAAAAACAAGCAGAGGAATGGAAATGGAGATCAGGCACAGCAAAAAAAAAAAAAAAAAAAAATTCTAGAAGGAGGCAAGATTAAAAAGATAAGGAAATAACAAAAGCCAAGTTCCTTGGGCTAACTTACAAGCACCGAGCCATTTCTATAAAAGTTTAATTGCCCCCATAAAAAACCCTCTATGTACTCAGAACATATTAAAACAGGCTGCTTGTGTGGTCATGCTAATTGTTCCTAGAGGCCTTTATGTAATTCTGAATCTGCTCTTTATTGGGAGTGTGTGCTGCCGATGGTCCTGATCCATACATCTACAAGCATAACTTTAAACATGAGTAGTCCCAATAACTTTAATGCATTTACATACTTAAAGTAAGGCCCTGCTTAAGTTTGTGAATAACATCATGCATTATACAGGGTTAAGCTAAGGTGTGAATTTAAACTGATTAGTTAACTTCCCATGTAGAAACTCTTATTCTGTTATAACAGTGCCATTTTTATTTATTTATTTATTTGTTTTAACTTATGTCATTTGGGAAGGAGTTTAAGCTAAACTGAAAGAGCCATTGTTATACTGGAATAAGAGTATGCACATGGGGAGTTATACGGTTTTAATTGTACCAGTATAATTATAGCAGTAAACTTGCCTGTGTAGACAAGCCCTTTAAAAATATGTCTATCCCATTTTTAGTGATCATGCACACCATATTGCTTGTAATTGGTTGCTTACGGAGGAAAATCTGACTAAACAGTTAGGCGCTACTGTAAATAACATGATGACTTACCTGAATCCATATCCATCTTGAACTGTAATCTTATCAGATCTCAAACTAAGCAAGGTCAGTAGCTGGATGGAAGATCTTCAGAGAGAACACAGATGATGTTGGCAATTCAAATAAATGCCCTTCCTTTCTCTGTAAATTCCCTAGCATAGCATTATTCTGCTGGTGGTGCTGTTTTTGAATAAGACATAAAATGGAAGTCAACACTAGTTGTAATTGTATCCCATATAGCCTATCATATATTCAGGTACATAACCAATTGAACACACATTTGTATGAAGCAAACATAAGAAACTCCAGATAATACAGCTTTAAACATCATCTGAGACTACAGAGAAATAAGTGATAATTATGCAAATAAAATCTGCTAGTAGTTTGGTTCCTCTTCAGTTTTTCTCTTTTCTCCTCTAGAAAGCTTTTGCTCCCTGCCCATTTTCTATTGCTAAGACTTAGATGCTCATTAAGGATTCCACTCCCTTTTTTGGAACAGTAAAGGTGTTTACCCCTGTGTTGTGATCAAATTCCAGATGGGGAAATCCCAGCCCTGCTGTCTAAAACCTGCTGTCATTTCAAATAAGGTAGGCCCAGCTCTTCAACTGGTGTGAATTGGTTTAGCTCCATAGACATCAATAGAGCAATGTGATTTACACCAGCTGAGGATCTGGCCCTTAATCTTTACTTTCCGTCATGAAGTGTTGTTCTGTGTTACTTCATGCTCTTGAAATTGTTGTTGTATTTTACTCCAGAGATTGCTACATTGGCAGTGATGGGCAAAGTGGAAAATATAACTAGTAAATAAGAATATGTCACCATACTCATGGCCTGGAAGGGAGAAAACAAGTGTAAATATCAACCAGTTGTGGCTGGAAATCGTGGAAGGGGAGAGAAGATTACAGCATGCCCCACCCCCGCACCTCCTCATTCAAGCAAGTAGAAGCCCCAACAGTATGAACACCATGTGGGTGGAGCTCCTTGTGGTTGTGGGAGGAGGGGATGTGTCAAGAATCATAGGGAAGGGGAGCGGCCCCTCTCCACCACATCACCCTCAGGCAATCTAGTGAAGTTTATGAGAAAACTCCAACAAAATTTAATGCTGGTCAGAACAAAATCAGCCTGGACTCTGATTTCTCCCCCACACCATAATCAAGTCTCCAATGGCAACAGTGTTAAGGAGATGTGTTGCCCTGGGGAACAGAACAGTAGAAAGAAGCCAATACTCCATGCAAGTGCTTTCAGATCTACCTGATTAGGATTGTGAATTCCCAAGTCACCTTGAGTTCCAAGGGGTCAGAAGGGTATACCTCTAAACCTCTGTGCAACTACTAACGCTTCCACCAAGAGTAGATAATATCTCAGGAGCTATGCAATTCACAACACATTCTTCTTAATTCCCTCCTCTTCCATGTGTTTTGTGTGCGGAAATGGATAATATGTGCCTGGAGTAGTGATGCAATTTGGAATCCTTCTGGATAAAATGCACCATATATAGTAAAAGTAAGGGTGGTTTAATAAGAAAGTTTATGTGAACCATGTGTTTAGGAAATTTGAACTTAGCCAAATTACTTTAAGCAGGGAAAATTATGAACTAGCATATTCAGTCATATTAAAACATCTATCGTTTTCCTTACCAATTATGCCCATTAATGAATGATATAGTAATACTTTGGGATAATGACTTATGTTTGATAAATTATGCACTTCTCATAAGTTTTAATGCACACCCTTCCAGGAATGGTCTATGTGAATAAACGTAATATATCAAGAAATCTATAGTCATCAGAAATAAAATAAGAGAGATAATTAAAATAGGTGAGTTACAGTGAAATCAGAGATTGGTCTTACTTCACTTTGTCTTTAATGCTTTAGTACAAGGAGCGTCTGGTACAGTTGCATATTACAGTAGGTATAAATGTGTGTGGCTAGTGGGTTTTTTTATTGTACTTTCTTCTGAAGCATCCGATATTGGCCCCTTCTAGATGTAGGGGACCAGATTTGATGTACCCACATTTTGATGTGTGAAATGGTCTGAGCTATGAAAAAGGAAGCCCATTATGACATCTGTAGAATGTCACATGCATTTGGGAGGATTTGTCGGCAATTAATTGGGAATATTTTAGGGACAAACCCTGGAGAAGATTTTACTGAATGAATCTATGCCTGACAAAAAGGAAATGTACTAAGATCAAAGGGCATTTGCTAGATTAAGGAATAGGGACAGCAAGACATTGTTCTTTAATGTAAAGCTAGTAGTAAGTGGGGGGAAAAACAGAGTACAAGACAGGGCATGAAATCCTGGCCCCTTTAAATTCAATGAGAGTTTTGCCATTAACTTTCATAGGGTCAGGATTTCATCTAAAATATGCAATTACTGAATTTTCCTGGTCTGTGGTCACCAGCTAATGAAAAGATATCAGCCACCAGAATAAATTGCCATAGTTGTTCAAGCACAAGATCGTTAATTGAAGGAAAGATGTAGGCAGTTTATGTATCTGACTTCCTTTTCTTCACCATTAATACCCATTGTACTACAAAGATCACAGTTACCCAGAGAACACTAAGGGCCAGAATCTGCTATCCTTGCTCATGTTGGTTATATCTTACTCTACATGTAGTTCCATAGAAAACCATGGGATCACTGGCAGTAGAAGTGTGGCACTGTAAGTAATCATTATGATTACTTGCAGCATAATTACAAGCGGCAGTATTGGGCCCGAAATGGTTAAGAAAACATTCTTTTGTTCTTTACCTGAGTAAATAAGATGTTACAAGCAAGAGTAAAGAGGTGGTTCAGGTCACATTTGATTTCCATACCCGGCTAGTCTGCAAACAAATTGAAACACTTACCACTAATTATAGAAACATAGCATTAAAGAGTTAATGCTTGTCTTAAAGAGTTTATAGTGATGGGGTGCAATCCCTGCCTCACTGAAGTCAATGGGAGTTTTGCTATTGACTTCACTGGGGCCAGAATTTCACCCTTTGCCTTCTAAGCCTTTGCTTATAATGCAAAGATTCTGCTAATTTACCAGGATGCTGGAGGGAGGTAGATATTTGAGAGTGACATTTAATAGTCTTCTGAGTAGTGTTGAAGGAATGTCTTGGAAATGTGATTCTCCAAGATAGCTGATTGTATCTGTTTTGTCTTAATGCTTCAGACATGACTGTTGCTGGAATATATGTGAATTCTGTCAAGAGTAGGCTGATTATATTTTGCTTAATGGACAGGTTGGCTTGTCTAGGGTGTGGGATACTGCATCAGCTGTGCTGTGGGGGCAGGCTATTTGTTTGTCAGCAACTCTTAAGAAGAAAATGAGGAAAGAAATTGTGGATTTGGAAACCAGGCTGAAAAAATGCCTGTGTGTTTTATGGAGCCTAAATGCATTAGCTTGAAAAACAAACCAGATGATGAGGTTTTGTTTTCCAGACAGCTCTTTCTACACATAAACATCAGTCAGACACTGAGCCATGGGTCTTACCATCATTAAAGGTGAACCTCCTGTGAGAGTAGAAAGTCCCAGTTAGAACTGCTTCATGCACACCCATGATTCCTGAAGACTAGTCATTTCTCCCTTCCCCCTTCCCCGTCCTCCATGGGATCATCTTTTCCTCCTTATTTATTATTAAAATTATATGTTGCATATGTGTAAAACAGTGAATGCTCACCCCTTCCCAATGCTTAATCTCACCCAGCCTCTTTCCTCACACATATAGCATCTGGGACTGGCTCCACAAAGGGGAACAGGCATTGTAATACTGAGGCCAGGTCTACACTACAGACCTATAATGGTATAAGGGGTGTGAAAAATCCACACCCCGAGTGACTTAGTTATACTGACCTAATCCCCCATGTAGACAGCACTATGTTGACAGAAGAGCTTCTCCCATCAACAGTCAAGAGATTTAGCTGCCTATGTCATTTTTGGCAAAAAACAACTTAGGTGCCTGCCTAACTTTACACAAAATGGTCCCAAGGGTAGGGAAGTCAGGGGAGGGGAAGGAGGCAGCAGCCTCCCTTATAAACTTTAGCTGAGTGATTAGGGTATTCACCCAGGATGTGAGAGGCCCCTGATTCAATTTCCCCCTCTGTTTCACAAGGAGAAGGGATTTGAACAGGGATCTCATATGGTTCTGGTGAGTGCCCTAGGTACTGGACTATACAGTTATTCTCACACTGTCTCTGCCCCAATAAATATTTAAAGTGGAGCAGCTTCAACCAGAGAGACTAACATTAGAATATCCCATAGCCCAGTGTTTCTCAACAACCAGTCTGTGGACTGGCACTGCTCCCTGAGATCTCCCTGACACAGTTTAGGAAGGCAGCAATGACAGGTACAGAGATAGCAGTGGTAGTGACCCATGCTGTGGAAGAGACAATGAAGATGACTGGATGGGAAGCTGTGAGATGTACATGATCCTAAATCAGGTACCTGAAAAGAGCTTCATTTGTTTGAAGTGCCACTTGATAGAGCTGATGGAAGAGAAGATCTGAGGCTTGGAGATGCAGGTAGACACTGTGGTTGAGTTTCAAAGGGGGTTTGAGCAGGTGATGGAGCAAAGGAAGAGGAGGCTGAAGGGAAAAATTAAGACTTGCAGATGCAAGCTGGATTGAAGAACTGTGGGGCGAGACTGCTGGATGAGGAAAGCAGTGACTGCAAGCAGGTGACTGCAAGAACCAGGCAGAGGAAAAAACTAGCTAGTGAAAGAGAAACAGAGTTCAGGAACAGGTTTGCTAGTTGGAAAATGAAGAAGGGGCACAGCAGGCTGTAACTGAAGGAGGGAGGCCAAGGAAGAAGAGAAGAGCGGCTAGTCCTGTAAGAAGAGGGGAAGAGCCAATGGAGATACCCAGAGTTCAGAGCCCCAGGAGGATACAGAAGATTGCAAGGTAAAATAAAAGACAAGAGGACTCACAGCCAGAAAAAACTGGAGGAAGGCTAGAGAATCACACCATCACCAGAAAAAGTCAGATCTACATGATTGGGGACTCCCTACTAAGAAGAATAGACAGGCCTGTCACCAGAGACGATCTGGAGAACAGAAAGGTGTGCTGTCTCCTGGGAGCTAAGATATGGGATGTGGAACTGAGGCTGAAGAGGATCCTAATGGGAGCAGGAAAGAATTCACTGATTATCCTTCATATGGGAACAAATGACACAGTTGGATTCTAGAACATATCAAGGGAGACTATGCCAGCCTGGGGAAGATGCTTAAGGAAATGGAGGCTCAGGTGATCTTCAGTGGAATTCTGCCTGTCCCTAGAGGAGGAGAATGAAAGTGAGACAAAATTATGATGATTTACAGATAGCTCAGGCAGTGGTGCTATAAGGATGGCTTTAGGAAGTTTGACCACTGGGAAGCATTCTTTGACAGAGGACAGTTCTCATGGGATGGACTCCATCTGAGTATAGAGGGAAATAGACTTCTGTGATGGAAGTTGGCACAACTCATTAAAAGAGGTTTAAATTAGGAACCCCAGGGAGACCACTGGAAGATGCTCATGTAGTCGCCACACCTGATTTTAATATTGAGAGGGAGGAAAATCAGGTAAGAATGGATACAGCAATGGAGAAAGGAACAGCAGTGGGCAGGAGAATGGACATTAAGAGGAAGGATAGTGATGATACTGTGTGATAGGAAATTCTGGCAGTAGAATGACTGTACCCAGTTGGGCAAGGAATGTGGGCGAAGCCAAGCGGCAACAGTTAAGATGTTTGTACACCAATGCAAGAAGCCTGGGTAACAAAATGGGGGAACTAGAACTATTAGTGCAGGAAGTGAAACCAGATACTATAGGGATAACAGAAAACATGGTGGAATAGTAGTCATGACTGGAGCACAAGCATTGAAGGGTATGTGCTGTTCAAGAAAAACAGAAATAAAGGCAAAGGAGGGTGGAGTTGCATTATATATTAATGATGAAGTAGACTGTAAAGAAATTAGAAGTAATGGAATGGATAAGACAGAATCAGTTTGGGCCAAAATCACTTTGGGGAAGAAAGATACTAAAGATTCCCCTGATATAGTGCTACAGACCACCAGGATCTGATTTGCATATGCACAGAGACCTCTTTAATGTTTTTAATTAAATAAATACAACTGGGAATTGTGTGATTATGGGAGACTTTAACTTTCCAGATATAGATTGGAGGACAAGTGCTACTAATAATAGTAGGGCCCAGATTTTCCTGGCTGTGATAACTGACAGATTTCTTCACCAAATAGTTGCTGAATGAACAAGAGGTTTAGATTTGGTATTGGTGAGTAGTGAGGACCTTATAGAAGGATTGTTTGTAGAGGACAACCTTGGTTTGAGTGATCATGAGCTAATTCAGTTTAAACTAAATGGAATGATAAACACAAACAGATCTGAAAACAAGGGTCCTTGATTTCAAAAGAGCTGACTTAAAAAAATTAAGGGAATTAGTTAGGGAAGTGGACTGGGCTGAAGAATTCAAGGATCTGAATGTGGAGGAAGCTTGGAAATACCTTAAGTCAAAGTTGCAGAAGCTATCTGAAGCCCTCATCCCAAGCAAGGGGGGAAAAATCGTAGGAAAGGGTTGCAGACCAACCTAGATGAGTAAGCATCTCAAAGAGGTTATTAGGAGAAAGCAGAAAGCCTTCAAGGAATGGAAGATGGGAAGGATCAGTAAGGAAAGCTACCTCTTGGAGGTCAGAAAGTGTATGTATAAAGTGAGAAATGCCAAAAGCCAAGCAGAGTTGGACCTTGCAAAGGGATTAAAACCACTAGTAAAAGGTTCTATAACCATATAAATAAAAAGAAAACAAGGGACGAAGTGGGACCACTAAGCATTATCTAAACATAGCCCAACCTAAAAAAATACTTTGCCTCAGTTTTTAATGAGGCTAATAAAGAGCGTGGGGTAGTAGCAGCGTGGCTAATGGCAATGAGGATATGGAGGTAGAAATTATCACATCCAAGATTGAAGTCAAACTCAAAACAGTTCACTGGGACTAAATCGGGAGGGGGAGGGGAGATAATCTCCATTCAAGAATAGTAAAGGAACTGGCACATGAAATTGCACGCCCAATAGCAAGGATTTTTAATTAATCTGTAAACTCAGGGGTCGTACCCTATGACTTGAGAATTGCTAATATAGTTCCTATTTTTGAGAAAGGGGGAAAAGGTGTTTCAGAAAACTACAGGCCTGTAGGTTTGACCTCATTTATATGCAAGGTCTTGGAACAAATTTTGAAACAAAGAAGTTAAGGAGCTATAGGTGAACAGTAATCGGGATAAAATACAACATGGTTTTACAAAAGGTAGATTGTGCCAGACCAACCTGATCTCCTTCTTTGAGAAGATAACTAATTTTTCAGACAAAGGAAATACAGTAGATCTAATCTACCTGGATTTCAGTAAGGCATTTGATACAGTTCTGCACAGGAAATTATTTGTTAAATTGGAGAAGATGGGGATTAATATGAGAATTGAAAGATGGGTAAGGAACTGGTTAATGGGAGACTGCAATGGGTAATACTGACAGACTAACTGTGAGGCTGGAGGGAGGTTACTGTTGGAGTTCCTAAGGGATTGGTCTCAGGACCAATCTTATATAACATGTTTATTACTGATCTTGGCATAAAAATGGGAATGTGCTAATAGAATTTGTGGATGACACAAAGTTGAGTGGTACAGCCAATACAGAGGAGGACTGCATATCATACAAGAAGATCTGGATGCCCTTGTCAACTGGAGTAATAGAAATCGGACAAAATTTAATAGTGCAAAATGCAAAGTCATGCATTTAGGGACTAACAACAAGAATTTTTGCTATAAACTAGGGACTTATCAGTTGGAAGCAACAGAAGAGGAGAAAGACCTGGGTGTAGTTGTTGATCACAGGATGACTGTTTCAGAGTAGCAGACGTGTTAGTCTGTATTCGCAAAAAGAAAAGGAGTACTAGTGACACCTAGGAGACTAACCAATTTATTTGAGCATAAGCTTTCGTGAGCTACAGCTCTCTTCATCGGATGCATTCAGTGGAAAATACAGAACCGTCAATGTGATACAGCCATGAAAAAGGCTAATACAGTCCTAGCATTCATCAGGCAAAATATTGAGACAGGGAAGTGTTAGTACCCTTATACAAGACACTGGTGAGACCTCATCTGGAGTATTGGGTGCAGTTCTGATCTTCCATGTTTAAGGAAGATCAATTCAAATTAGAACAGGTGCAGAGAAGGGCAACTAGGATGATCCAAGGAATGAAAAACCTACCTTATGAGAGGAGACTCAGAGCTTGGCTTGTTTAGTCTAACCAAAAGAAGGCTGAGGGGAGATATGACTGGTCTCTATAAATACATCAGAGTAATAAAGACCAGAAAGGGAGAGGAGCTATTTAAGTTAAGCACCAATGTGGACACAAAAACAAATGGATATAAAGTGGCCATCAAGTTTAGGCTCAAAATTAGGTGAAGGTTTCTAATCAGAGGAGTGAACAGCCTTCCAAAGGGAGCAGTGGGGGTAAAAAACCTAACTGGTGTCAAGACTGAACTTGATAACTTTATGGAAGGGATGGTCTGATGGCACTGCCTACAATGGCATGTAGCCCACTGGTGACTGCCAGTTTTAAAAATCCCCAAACGGCAGGAGATTGGACACAAGGTGGAGAGGGCTCTGAGTTACTACAGAGAATTCTTTCCCAAGTATCTGCCTGATGGGTCTTGCCCACATGCTCAGTGTCTAACTGATCTCCATATTTGGGGTCAGAAAGGAATTTTCCCATGGGTCAGATTGGTGAGTTTTTCATCTTTCTCTGAAGCATGGGGCATGGGTCACTTGCAGATTTAAACTAGTGTAAATGGTGGATTCTCTGTAACTTGAAGTCTTTGAGCCTCTTTGAGCCTCTGGCTGAGTTACTGGACTTCAGTAACTCAGGCAGAGGTTGGGGTCTATTTCAGGAGTGGCTTGAGGTTCTGTGGCTTGCAATGTGCAGGAGGTCAGACTAGATGATCACAATGGTCCCTTCTGACCTTAAAGTTTATGAGTCTATAAGCAAGCTGGTCTCTGATATCAAAACGGTTGAGAAACGCTGCCACAGCCCAATGATTAGGGTACTCACCTGAAGGGTAGCTGATCCCCCTTCACATCCCTTCTTCTCCTTGGTCTGAGGGAGAATTGAATCACAGTCTCCCACATTCTGAGTGAGGGTTCTAACCACTAGACTAAAGGTTATCAGGGAGGTCTCCCTCCCCGCATCTGTTATGTTTGGCAGTAGGTGTACTCTGAACACATCTACTGGATCAGGCCCCACAAGTGAGATAGGTGGGGACATGCCTATCTTCACCTGGTTTGAGGATCATGCTGGGGATTAAGATAATGAGATAAGCATCCCATGAGGTAGCAGTGGATATGTCCAGAGCCAGAAATGTAGGTGCCTACATTTTGCAGAGGAAATTTTAGTTGCCTAGTGAGTTTAGGCATCTCTAGGATTAGGTGGCAGCTGATTGGAGGGTTTGTGGATCACAGTGGTGTGTTAAACTGGGAGTTAGGTTCCTAAACACCAGATTTAGGCAACAAGGTCTCTTTATGTATCCAGGCTTAGCCCCTTGGCATTCCATCATTCTGCAGATTCACATCTCTACAGGGGCTGCTTTTTTTTCCTCTATCTCCCCAGCACAAATAGGTAAGTAGAAGAAACATCTGGAGATCATTGAGGCCAATAGTGACACTTGAGTAAAGACATTACAAGCACGTGGGGCCACCCTGGTTCAGTGAGAGTAAACATGGTAGTTACTAGTGAAACTGAGCTACCTCTTGACAGTGAGAGCCTCCACTCTGAAGGTAGAGTAGTTATTTGATAGCCCCCACTCCTACTTACATGTGGGAAAATACATTGCAGCATTGATTACCAGGCTTGGATCACTGTCTCTAGATATCACAACTCTTAGCCTGCCAACATACAAAGGTGGGACAAATCCAAAATGTGGATCGCAAAACAAATAAAAACCAAGAAATTAAAAATGCTGTGGAATTTTTGTGTAAACAATTCTTTCTATAGCCTCACTTTCATCCCTTATTTCTGATGTAAATAATTTTTAACAGTAAAAGTAAGGGGATCCCAAGTTTGTGTAGAAGTTTGACTGAAATCAGTTATATCCCTCATAATGCGGACAGATGAGAGTTTTACTAAACACACTTCTAGAAATGGCCTGTGGCACAACTGCTAATCAGGATCTATTTGTGGGCTGACAATTGTAGTAGATTTGTATATCCTTTTATTTAACTCAGAACAATAGCAAACAATTTGGTACAATCTGAGTATCAGTTTCTCTCGTTTTTTTTTTTTCCTGTAGTAAATGTAGTGTAACTCATTTATGTTGTTAAAGAGATTAGTTATCTACAGTCACTATGGAAGCAAATTGCCAATTTGGAATAATTGACAATTACTTTTTCTATAAGGAAACTAGACCCATATGAGTAGGATGTACTAGCTTCATAATTTTGAGAAGTATCAGTAATTCCTAGACTCCACACGTTCCACAATCAATCCCTTTTGAGGAGAAATGACCTTGTACCACAGGGAAAACAAAATTGTCTCCACCAAGGAATTCATTACAGGAGAGGCATGGTAACTGTCCTCATTCAGCAAGAATGAGTCTCTACTGATTCTCCACTGATTGTAATGATAGCCATCTTGATACTTTAAAGCATTGTAATAGCCCATTAACTGCAGACCATTGCAATGATATTTCTGCCAAAATGAACATATGCTGAGGTGTGAGGTAGAATGAAAAACAGCTTAGTGAAAATCTTTACTTCAGAGAGATCGCCATGGAAAGTTTATCAAAGTATGAACTTTTGAGCTTCACAGACCTCTTCTTCAGGTTTGGGAAAGCTAACCAGAGTGTCTAAGCTAAATACAAATTGGGACAGATTGTTAAGCATAACGGGTTCACACATGCTGTAACTGACCACTTAAAATGAAGTGGGCAATTAAGGGTACAGGCAGTGGGGTGTGTTACAAAGTATTGTAATGAGCCATAAAGCCAGTGTCTCTAAGTCCATGGTTTTAAGTGTTCAGCAGAATTATGAATTTAAAGTCCCAGGCTAGTCTTGTGCAGGTTTCCTTTAAGGACAAGGACTGACAGGTTGGATATGGAACAACTGTTTTGTGAAAAGTGTTCACAAAACAATTTTTTGTTTTTGTTTGAATTCATCTGAGAGCATAGTGAATAACGAGTATAGTGAACAACTCACATAGTTTCAGAGTAACAGCCGTGTTAGTCTGTATTCGCAAAAAGAAAAGGAGTACTTGTGGCACCTTAGAGACTAACCAATTTATTTGAGCATGAGCTTTCGTGAGCTACAGCGTGGCATTTGATGCACTGGATGAGGTACACCACTTGTTGTGATATTTCTGTGTAAGACCCTTTAGTTTTGAAAGGTGCGTTGGGGGTTGATCATTATAGCAGTGGTGGTATGTCTGCAGGTTTTACATCTTTGTTCTGGCAGGATCTTGTGCCACTTTGATTTGGTGTGTCCTGGTCTCTGGGGAGCTTGCTTCTGAGGATGAACTTGGTTAGGTTGGAGGGTTGTTTGGAGGCTAGAAGAAAAGGTTAAGGATGTGGTCTCATCCTTGTAACTGTAACTGTTTGAATATACCCCGTATAGGTTCCAGTGTGGTAGGGGACAACTAGGGATGAGTGTCCAGAGGTTTCCCTCAACACGCAGATACTGAAGCAGGTTCTCTAGTGGTCTTTGGGTTGCCTGTTCCATGATGCAATCTACTTCTCTGGTGGAGTGTCCTTATTTAGTGAAGGTAGTTTTTAAGTGTGTTTAGGTGTGTATCATGGACTTTCTCTTCTGAGCAAATATCTGAGTGCCTGCTGTAGATAACAGATTTTTTTTTTGTATGTCTGGGGTGGTTGCTGGAACTGTGGAGGTAAATGTGGTGATCCAGGGGTTTCCTGTATATAGTCATTTGTAAGGTTCCATTTTTGAAGCTGGCATCCAGGAGGTAGATGCTGGTTTGAGTGTTCTAGAGAGCGTTTGATAGATGGCTGATGGTTGTTGATGTTGTGGTGGAAATCTGAGGGAGTTTAGGTCACTTGCCAAGAGGATAAAAATATCATTGATATATTTCAGGTGTAGAGTTGGTTTTGTGGTATGTTTTCCCAGAAATTCTTCCTTGAGGAGGCCCATGAAGAAACAGGCATATTGGGAAGCCATTCTAGCAGCTATGGCTGTTTCTATGGTTTGGACAAAGTGTTTGTTGTTAAACGTAAAGTTGTTTACGTAAGAATGAAGTGGATGTTATTTGGTAGATATTTGAGGCAGGCAGTGATACCATCCTGGTGAGGGATGTTGGTGTATAGGGAGGTGACATCCATGGTGGCCAGGACGATGTTCTTGTGGAGGTTGTTAATGTTGTAGTTTCTGGAGGAAGTAGGTAGTGTCTTGGTGAAAACTGGCCCTTTGCATGGTGAGAGGTTTGAAAATGGTTTCTATGAATACTGATGTCCTTCAGAAAGAATGCCATGGCCAGACATGAGGGTTCTGACTGGATTCCCTTGTTTGTGTATCTTGGGAAGTAATGTAGAAGGTCCCTGGGATCAGGTTGTGGGGGATGAAGTTGTAGAGATTCTCCTGAAGTCGTTTGGGGAAGAGTTTGATGCTATCCTTGAATTCCTGTTTGAATTGTGCTGTGGGGTCACCTTTAGGTTCCTTATAGTAGATGGTGCGAGAGAGTTGTCTGTTGGCCTCAGCCATCATGATTAAGGGCTATAGTAACTTTTTATGACAACTCATCAGGAAAGTCTTATTCAGTGAAAAAAGGTTCTAATAAAAATGAATGTTCAAATGCTAATGCTACTGACCTCCCATTTGTTCTAATGGCAGTTCGGTCTGAGTGAAGAGTGCAGGATCCTCAGATAAGCTTCACGTAGGATAGGGTTAGATTGTGCTCTCCTCATATATGGCTGTGCTACTGAATTAAAATCTCAGCAGCAACATGCCAAAAGTAAGTAGGCAGAGTCATAGCTGTGTTGGCCAGTGAAACTGGTTGGGTGTGCTATAGACATTTTAATGCATCTACATTAGGGGGATTCACCAGTTTAACTAGATTGATTTATCTAAACTGACTTTGAATCAGTGCCTTTCCTGTATAGACAAGGCTCCAATTTACAACACACTATTGGTCTCCTTGCTGAAGATGAATACCGTGGGCCCTAATTCTCCACTAGTGTGTGTGTGTTGTGTAAAATAGATGTAAGTTATGACCCAGGTGATTTGAAAAGTTGTACATCCAGTTTACATTCTCTCTACACAGATGTAAATAACTGCAAGGCAGAAGGAGAATCAGATCCAATGCACCCTAATAAAATAGGCAGATTCACAGCCCCCTGGCTGACAGAAATTGACCACAAATGTCTGACAGACAATTCCTTTTACAAAGGGGATTCGCTGCTAGCACATCTGCACTGCAACAGGGCTCTGTGCTTCTGTCCCTTTCATGAGAAGTATAACTGGGAAGGAAGGAGGTATTTCAGGAGGATGTTAGGGTGGGTCGGGGCATGGTGGAGCTCTTCTTGTCATAGCAATCCTGCACTATCCTAGGCTAGTAGCAGTTGCTTTAAACTATGTAGAGAGCAGGGCCAGCTCTGAGATTGAGAGAGCCACAACCAACTTCTTGATTCCTGCCTTCCTCACTCCCTCTCCATCATTCAGCTTCTCCTCAGAAAAGGAGAGAACCTGCCCTTATCTGGATTCACCAAGGGCAAGTCATGCCTAACCAACCTGATTGCCTTCTATGGTGAGATAACTGGCTCTGTGGACATGGGGAAAGTGGTGGATGTGATATATCTTGACTTTAGCAAAGCTTTTAGTATGGTCTCCCACAGTATTCTTGCCAGCAAGTTAAAAAAGTACGGTTAGATGAATGGATTATAAGATGGATAGAAAGCAGGCTAGATCGTCAGGCTCAATGGGTAGTGATCAACATCTTGATGTCTAGTTGGCAGCCAGTATCTAGTTGGCAGCCCCAGGGGTTGGTCCTGGGGTTGGTTTTGTTCAACATCTTTATTAATTATCTGGATGATAGGATGGATTGCACCCTCAGCAATTTCGCAGATGACACTAAGCTGGGGGGAGAGGTAGATAAGCTGGAGAGTAAGGATAGGGTACAGAGTGACGTAGACAAATTGTAGAATTGGGCCAAAAGAAATCTGATGAGGTTCAACAAGGACAAGTGCAGAGTCCTGCACTTAGGATGGAAGAATCCCCACGCACCGCTACAGGCTGCAGACCGACTGGCTAAGCAACAGTTCTGCAGAAAAGAACCTGGGGATTACGGTGGATGAGAAGCTGGATATGAGTCAGCAGTGTGCCCTTGTTGCCAAGAAGGCTAACAGCATATTGGGCTGCATTAGTAGGAGCATTGTGAGCAGATCGAAGGAAGTGATTATTCCCCTCTATTTGGCATTGGTGAGGCTGCATCTGGAGTACTGCATCCAGTTTTGGGCCCCCCACTACAGAAAGGATATGGACAAACTGGAGAGTTCAGCGGAGGGCAACGAAAACTATAAGGGGGCTGGGGCACATGACTTACGAGGAGAGGCTGGGGGAACTGGGCTTGTTTAGTCTGCAGAAGAGTGAGAGGGGATTTGATAGCAGCCTTCAACTAACTGAAGGGGGGTTCCAAAGAGAATGGAGCTAGGCTGTTCTCAGTGGTGGCAGATGACAGAACAAGGAGCAATGGTCCTAAGTTGCAGTGTGGGAGGTCTGGGTTTGATATTAGGAAACACTGTTTCACTAGGAGGGTGGTGAAGCACTGGAATGGGTTGCTTAGGAAGTGGTGGAATCTCCATCCTTAGAGGTTTTTAAGGCCTGCTTGACAAAGGCCTGGCTGGGATGATTTAGTTGGTGTTGGTCCTGCTTTGAGCAGGGGGTTGGACTGGATGACCTCCTGAGGTCTCTTCCAACCCTAATCTTCTATGATTCTCCAAAGACTTGATGGGTCAAATTTTCCACCTCTGGTTTGACAAATGTGTGCAAGTATCTGTATCCACAAAACTGTTCACGTGATCTGTATGTGCCAATGCGAGTTTCCATCTGCAAAATTGTTAATTATTTGTGATTTCAAACTCTTCTTTTTGAACAAAAGTTTGTTCACCTTTTATAAATTCTTTGGATTCAGATTTTTGACTAATCTAAGCTTTGATAACATAATTAATTCGCTAACTTAGAAGTGAGAGGTTATTGCTAAAGAAAGACTATCAATTCTTTGTCTCATTGTACGGATTTTTAAAATGCTGCAATGGCAGAAGTGGGAAAGTGACTGGGAAGGTGCCTTTTCAGTTCTGATTATTATTGTGAGATTTCTTTCTACCTTTTGTCTGGTTGGAGTTTCTGAGTGGGATTTAACGTTAAAAGTGTGACCCAGGCAGCCCCTCAGTGCCATCTGGCAGGGGGCATGCCATACCATAAGTCTCATCAGGCCTGACACACTCATTTCCCCCAGCCCACTGTTGTCATAATCTGTATCTAAAATATTTTATGTAAGGTGCCATATGCAAACTGATATCACTCTCGTCATTAATATCTTTGTGTAATATAAGTATGGGTGGTGTATAAAGAATTATAGATGTGTGCTGGAAATATGTTCCTAAAATGTATTTGGCAGACAGTGCATAAGCTCAGGTTTCAGAGTAGCAGCCGTGTTAGTCTATATTCACAAAAAGAAAAGGAGTACTTGTGGCACCTTAGAGACTAACATTTATTTGAGCATAAGCTTTCATGAGCTACAGCTCACTTCACTGGATGCATGAAGTGAGCTGTAGCTTATGAAAGCTTATGCTCAAATACATTTGTTAGTCTCTAAGGTGCCACAAGTCCTCCTTTTCTTTTTGCATAAGCTCAGACTGTCCTGAGACAAATGACTGTTGTTTTGCAGGCTTGATTGTGTCTCTAATGTAAATTAAACAAGGTGAGACCAAAGACAATGAAAAGTGCATTTACGTGCACAATCAACAAAAGCTATCAGGCAGGCAAGTGGAGGAAGATGACCATTTAACAATCTCCAAGGGGAAAGGAGACTGCAACCCCAGGAAGTTTTCTTGCCTCTTGAAACTCGGTCAGTGAACTCTGGGAAGACATAAGCAGAGGCAAAAGGTCATTTTGTCATCCATCCCTGAGGTGAGGATAGGGCACAGTATCCTTCAAGCCTATGAAAGTTGTGTCTCCCAACTGGAGGACTAGGAATGCTGATAACTTGATGTAAGTAAGTAAACTGCTCAGGCAAAGATGGTAACTTGCCAGAATTAAGTTTTAATCACTAGAAAGCATGTTTTGTTTGTTTTAACCTTTCCTGTCTCTTTCACTCTTATTTGAAAATACTTAAACCTATTTTCTGTTAATAAACTTATTGTTGTCTTATTTCAAAACCATCTCCGTGCTGTGTATTAAACTGCACTGTGAGTCTTCAGCTAAGCTACCAGGCTGGTGTGTGCTCTGTCTTTTTGGAGCGAACCGGTTAATTTCTGTGAAGGTCCAGTAAGAGGGACTGCATACTGCAGGGGAGATGGTTTTGGGGGGAGTCAGGCTGTTGGTGTCTCCCTGCATGGAGTAACCATACTGCTGGAAGCCAAGTATGAGGCACCCATGGTGTGAGCAGGCTTTTAGTGTCAGGGTTCTGAGCCAAAGCAGCACAGCACAGAAGCAGCTAGGGTTATTGGTAGCAGTGACACAACCCTTTACTGGCCTGAATGAAGCCCCACAGCACCAAAAAAAGATCTAAAAAAAGATTTTCCCAGACATGGGCTACAATCAGGAGTCTAACGGCAGCACATCATTTTGCCATCAGGAGACTTGGATTTGAAATTTATTGCATCACCTTGGTGCTTCTTTCCATCCAGCTTATGCTGCAGAGAACGATGTGGAGTGTTGCAAATATTGCAGTGTGAGGATGGGCATGTAGTTAGGGACGCACTATAAACATTCCCTAATCAACTCCTGCTCCACTGAGTAGCACTTTCCTTGTGTCTAGGTGCATGCTTTGTGTGGAATTGATCTTATGTATAGTATGTTGCTCACTGGCAACAGAATCCAATGGTTATCACATGATGGTGATGTTTATGCACTGTACCTCCAGCTCTCATAGACATTTTCTCAGAGGCACATAGCATATACTGGGTATACAGTATAGCTTACATTATTATCACCTGGTGAAAAGTCTTAAGGCTGACATTTATTTGGAAGGAAAAGGGAAATAAAAGGGAGTTTTCCATAAAGAAAACAAACTTTAGTCAAATTGTCAAGAAAATAAGTTTTCTTACTTTCTGCAACTATGACTGGAATTCCCAGCCCCAAATAGCTATACATGTGTAATTATGCTGTTAGTCATTTTGGGAAAGGCTTTTTCCCCCTCCCTACATCCCAAGGCCAGCAGAACAGTGTAGCAGATTGTGAGGTCAACGTAATAGTGAGAATCTTAAACAGTAGAAATCAATACATTAGAGGCCATATTTACAAATGTGTTTAGGAGCCTAAAGACAGGCACCTAACCAGCTATGATGCATTTTGAAATCCCACTAGGCATCTATCCATATCTCCAGGCTCCTAAATAACTTTGAAAATCTGGCCCTGAGTTTAATAGTCAGAAAAGAGACTGCTAGGCTCTGAGTGAACTTGTGTTTATAAGTTGTAGCTTTTAGGACCTAACAGCAACAAAACTTCTCTTTGAACCTAACTAAACGTAAATTGCTGGAGCAACTCACAAACAGCAACCAGTTTAGATAAGTGTTCTCCTTTCTTTTAGACAGAGTTTTTATGGGTTTGCTGAAACTAATCTCAGTTTGTGAGGAAGAGTAAATGGTTTTATAGCAAAGGCACTGGGTTTGGCAAGCTGGAGGCAGCTAATTAAGGACAGGCTCACCTGTGCAGGAACAGGGATAGCCAGCTACCTGGCTTTATAAAGGCCCTAGGGGCTGTTGCTGCTGGAGAAGGTTGTAGAGAAGTAGGCTGTAGTCAGTTCCTGAATAGAGGGAGTTGGAGGCTGGCAAACCCAGAGAGGGGAAAAGCCAGATATGTAGGAAGAATCCCAAGGAAACAGCAGTAAGAGGTAGGACTGTACAGGGACTGTGGCTGCTTGTTATAGTGTCCCTGGGATGGAACCCAGTATAGAGGGCAGGCCTGGATTCCTCTACTAGCCATGGGGGAGTGAAAAGGGTATTGGAGGCGTCAGCCAGCAGGTCTGGAAAGGCTGTGAATTCCCTATAATTACCTGGCTAGAGGTCCTAGCCACAGAGAGAAAAGGCAGATCTGGAAGTGAGTGGGTCAGCAAAGTGAGACAAGATGGAAGAAGACAACACCAGAGGGAGAATGCAGGCTGGTAGAACTAATCCCCAGGATGGCCAGCAGGAGGTGCTGCTTGTGGTGAGTGGACCCTATGATAGTGGGTCTTGTCTATGTAGATTACAAGCTCTTTGAGCAGGGACTGTGTCTTAAGTGTGGGGACAGACCCTAGCACAACAGTATTCTGAACTTAGTTGGGGCTGCTACTGTAATATTATTACTAGTGAATAGAAGTTATGAATTTAAATTCCCCATAATCATGTCAGTAACATTAATGCCACACACTAGAATAGACATAGCCAAGATTCCAACCACTATTTTTGTAGTCTAAAGTCAACAGCTCTAACAGGTTGGCTAAAGAGAAAATTCCTTTTAAGTTCATTTGAAGGAACTGTGCAAAGTTCCTCTTAGCTGGAAGTGTGCCTATGTATTTCTTATAGTTTTCCGCCAAAGAGAAACTAAATAGGAAACTAAACTGCAGAGAAAATCGATGAGGTAATGTTCAAAATTCATGTTAAATCAATATTATTACATTAGATATAAGTGAATCACTTTTCTTTTCACCTTCAAATTCTGTGTGAAAGACTGAAAGCAGTTTTGACTTTATCATTAGTTCTCAAAATATTATTGGAGACCGAGGGTAAGAGAATAATGCCCAGTGGGGTTTGTTTTCTTTTTCATTAACTATAGAATTTTGAAGTCACAAACTTCAGCACTGTTTCCAGATTGGGAAGCTTGAATATGTTCAACAGATCTTTAGAACATTTTCTGGCATTGCTTTTATTGGGTAGGTTTTATAGTACAATGGGGATCAAGCTTATAAAGCACTATGATGGCAGGACTGAAATAAGATTGGTATCATTCTTTCAAAACATTTGAACCTTTCTTTGTAATTAAGTTGTCTGCATCACATAAAAGAGCTCTTGTCTGTCAAAAGCTCATACTGTTAGACTAGTTTGCTTAGTCAACTTCAAATACCTAAAATAGATGAGAAGATGCATATTGCCATTTGTATAAGCATACATGTATATCTGCAAGTAATTTAATTTTTATAAATGCTATTTTTCATAGCACATTGCACAAGTTAAAGTCACAACTTCTATCTGCAGATCCTCAGACTAGAGGAATCATGAGTCTGCTGTTTCAGAGCTGTTGTCTTCCGTCACATTAGTGATCCATAGACATCAGGATTGGATTTTACCATTAAGTTGTAATGTTTTCTTTAGTACTGTCTCGGTGGCCAAACTATCTTGGTTCCATTGAAATAATAGCCTAATTGATAATCCCCCCTCTTTTCCTTTCCTTCCTTTATACCGGCCAGGGAGGAAGGGTGAGCGAGTATGCTATATGGGCAACAATTCAGAGCGGCAGAAAATATTCTTAGGGACAGAAGAGGAAAAGGAAGGACTGACCCACAGAGAGCAAGGCAGTTTTTTCAAGGTGATGCCTGTCTATGAAATCTGTGGTTCAGCTTTGATCAACCAACAGAAATTGACTTTTTCCACATGCAATGGTCACCTTCACACTAATTAAACACTTAGGTGTTGCCTAATACACCTTGTACATGGACAAAATATGTCTCCACTGTGTCTCCATGAAATCAGCATTTCAAAGAAGCAGAAATGGGATGCATACAGGAGTGAAAGGGTTAAAGATTCACAATGGACTCATCTATCTTTATCGTGTGCAGGGACTTTCTGCTATTTTAAGAATTTTACTGTTTTCAGATATAAAGGGCCAAATCCAGAGCTGCTACTGCAAAAATATTGTTACAATAGTAAACATCTTTTTAATATATTTGCAAAAATGATATTAAATTTAAGTCCAGATTCTGTAAACACCACCACGGGTAACCTCTCTGGGACTACTCAGGGTACTAATAGTTATATCTGGTAGGAACTGTTTGCAGCATCAGATTCTTACATCTTAAACCGACATGGAGTTTTGAGACTGACTTGCCTAACTGTACTGCCCCTTCAGCTATTAATGAAATCTGTAATCATTCTGGGCCAAATTCTGTTCTTCCTTCTCATGCAAGTAGTATGGTAATTATTTGTATTTTCTGTAATGTCCAATATTCCCCAAGAAGAGTGTGTGCTATACAAACACATGGGAAAACACCATCCCTGCACAATTTTACTGTAGAACGAGATGCCAAAACTTAGTGTTACAAACAACATAAAGGAAGTGGCATTGTGCTGGTAAATGGGGTGAACACTTTGAATAATACTAGGATCTGGGGTGGCTGCATAGGCTAGTTAGTGCATAGCTTGATGGTACTGACTGATTTTAAATATTATTAATATATTTTAAAAAAATCAATATGTATTTTGATCAAATATTGATTGTGAATATCTATCTCACTAGCCCTTCAACTAGGCAATGGGGTTACTTGAATGCGTAATGAGAAATATTTGGTACGCTATGATGTGGACTCTGTTTTTGGCCAGTTACTTGTGGGGGTGTTAGTAAATCACTGCCTCAGATAAATCTGAATGAAAGTGTTGAAGACAACTTAATTACAAAAGGTCCTTCATCCTTAATCTATAGTTTTGGCCAGGAACTTCTGAAAACAATGTGCTACATTACAATGAGATCTTTCCCTGGCTTTAAGCTATTTGATAGTTTTACTTCCTTTTTCATGGAGTTGGGGGAACTAACTTGAATACATGTCAATCTGGTTATGTTAGCTGGAGTATGAGCACATTCAAAGACTTCAGACTTCTTAGCAGGCTCACTTTAATAAGCTTTTCCTTCTTAGATTCCAAAGTTATTTGTAAAGGTGAGTAAGCATTATCTCCATTTTACATTTGGGATGACTCAAGGATGCAATGAGGAAATCACTTATTCAGAGTCCTATTAACTCACTGGCAGTGCTGGGATTAGAAAACAACATACTGTCTGTTTTACATATGAGACTAAAATATAAAATGAGGGAACAATGCAGGAAGTTTACAAGGCTGTGGGATTTCCTGATTTAGCAAAATGGTTTCTAGAACACCCATGTCATGATCTTAAATTTCAGATATTAATAATTTACAATAAAATATATTAGCATTCAGACTAGATTCTATGAAGCAGTACAAAGATTTGAGTGGGAAGGAAAATTAGAGAGAATGCAAGGAGTCTGTTGACTTGCATGCCTATGCAGGGCCAAGGCACAGCTGCACTTCTTGCACTCAAAAAGTGCAAGAACTGTGCAAAGCTACTGTTGCTGGTAACCTATAATGGGCAGGGATGATCTGTACTATGGCCTGTCTACCCTGAGTATCAGTTGCCTGAGCACAAAGGGGTGGACACTCCATCCTCTAAAAAGTGGTGTAGTAACTGCACCTCATGTGTTTCCTGGAGCTCTGGAACAAGGTTTGAAATAACCATAGTCTTTTTACAGTGTGGTGTATGGTGCCTATTTGTGTGGGTTGTTGTGGAAAGTGGTTAATAGGGCTTAGATGTGTTTGAGAGAGAGGCATTTTGTTGAGGTTGAGTTCTGCTGGAGATTGCTATTTAATTGCCTTTTTGTTCTTATGATGTGTGGCAAGGGTGTCCTTTTAGTATAATGTGAATCAAAATAATAAATAAATCCATCTGTAAAACTAGATGGATGATTTTTACCATAAGCAAAATCTGAAAGTAGATAAGATTTACCCATCTTCCTTTGTGTGGCTTATGGCTTCCAAAATCCTATCTCCATCTTACATCTGGAGAAGCTGAGGCTCAGAAAAGTTAAGCAATATGGTTAGAAGGCATTGTATCTGAATGGGTTATGCTTTGTCTGGGGAATCGTGATTTTCGGTGGGGGGGGGGGGTCTAATCCTTGTTCTAATACTGACTTGTGCCTTCCCTGAGCTTCAGTTTCCCTATCTGTAAAATGGAAGTGATTATATTCACTTATCATAGAATATCAGGGTTGGAAGGGACCTCAGGAGGTCATCTAGTCCAACCCCCTGCTCAAAGCAGGACCAATCCCCAATTAAATCATCCCAGCCAGGGCTTTGTCAAGCCTGACCTTAAAAATATCTAAGGAAGGAGATTCCACACCTCCCTAGGTAACGCATTCCAGTGTTTCACCACCCTCCTAGTGAAAAAGTTTTTCCTAATATCCAACCTAAACCTCCCCCACTGCAACTTGAGACCATTACTCCTTGTCCTGTCATCAGCTACCACTGAGAATAGTCTAGAACCATCCTCTTTGGAACCACCTCTCAGATAGTTGAAAGCAGCTATCAAATCTCCCCTCCTTCTCTTCTGCAGACTAAACAATCACAGTTCTCTCAGACTCTCTTCATAAGTCATGTGTTCCAGACCCCTAATCATTTTTGATGCCCTCTGCTGGACTCTCTCCAATTTTTCCACATCCTTCTTGTAGCGTGGGGCCCAAAACTGGACACAGTACTCCAGATGAGGCCTCACCAATGTCGAATAGAGGGGAACGATCATGTCCCTCGATCTACTGGCTATGCCCCTACTTATACATCCCAAAATGCCATTGGCCTTCTTGGCAACAAGGGCACACTGTTGACTCATATCCAGCTTCTCGTCCGCTGTCACCCCTCGGTCCTTTTCCGCAGAACTGCTGGCTAGCCATTCGGTCCCTAGTCTGTAGCGGTGCATTGGATTCTTCCGTCCTAAGTGCAGGACCCTGCACTTATCCTTGTTGAACCTCATCAGATTTCTTTTGGCCCAATCCTCCAATTTGTCTAAGTCCCTCTGTATCCTATCCCTACCTGCCACCATATCTACCACTTCTCCTAGTTTAGTATCATCCACAAATTTGCTGAGAGTGCAATCCACACCATCCTCCAGATCATTTATGAAGATATTGAACAAAACCGGCCCCAGGACCGACCCTTGGGGCACTCCACTTGATACCAGCTGCCTTCTAGACATGGAGCCATTGATCACTACCCGTTGAGCCCGACAATCTAGCCAACTTTCTACCCACCTTATAGTGCATTCATCCAGCCCACACTTCTTTAACTTGCTGACAAGAATACTGTGGGAGACAGTGTCAAAAGCTTTGCTAAAGTCAAACAATACATCCACTGCTTTCCCTTCATCCACAGAACCAGTAATCTTATCATAGAAGGTGATTAGATTAGTCAGGCATGACCTTCCCTTGGTGAATCCATGCTGACTGTTCCTGATCACTTTCCTCTTGTGTAAGTGCTTCAGGATTGATTCCATGAGGACCCCGCTCCATGATTTTTCCAGGGACTGAGGTGAGGCTGACTGGCCTGTAGTTCCCAGGATCCTCCTTCTCTTTTTTAAAGATGGGCACTACATTAGCCTTTTTCCAGTCGTCCGGAACTTCCCCCGATCGCCATGAGTTTTCAAAGATAATGGCCAATGGCTCTGCAATCACAGCCGCCAACTCCGCCAACTTGAGACCATTACTCCTTGTTCCGTCTTCAGCTACCACTTACTAAATAAAATTATATACATGGCTATCAAAATTTAAAGAATTATTAAGCCCAGTAAGTGACTGAATGTGTGTGTGGGGAGGGGGGGTGGATTGAATTTAACATCCTAGCTCTCAGACCTGCATTTACACCATGTGGATTTTTGGGGCCATTTTTCGTTCTGTTGGAACTTGAAAAATCTTGCATATGCAATTTCATGAAAATGGCTTTTCAGATATTTGCATGTGTACATTTTTACCTTTAAATGATTTTCCAAGTTTTAGTTATGCAGCACTGCAAACAGTTCTTGAAATATCAGGTAATGCAAAAGAATCAAAATATCTGGGATGCAAAAGTTTTCCAAACTACATTTTGCATAATTTTGTATGTAATTTCATAAACCAGTTGCCACCAATTTTGTCATGTCCTAAGTTCTTAGAGAATCCCATATTTTCAGAAGTTTGTTTAGTACTAAAATGAACCAGAACTATGAGTGCTCTATTTTAAGATGGAATGCTTCATCATATTGTTTTCTTAAGAGTTTGACAATCTTACAATCTTTCCATTTCTTCCAGAAATGAGATGGATATCTCCATTTTACTATCCCAGTGAGAGAAATGTCAGTCTCAAATGTAAGTTGTCTGCTTAGTATATGTTCATCTGCAACACTGGACCAGCAAAAGTAAACTATATTACAGGAAACTAGTTCTTTATTTGCTTAACTTCTCATATCACTTGTCTATTTACTTATAAAAGAACGATTGTTCACTGCATTCAGACTGAATGTTACAATCTCCTCTAAACTTTCCATTTATATTAAGCAATCCTATACATTGATGAAATGTACTGAGTAGGTGTTCTAAAATAAAAGTAGAAAATCAACATGTTAGGGAGTCTCTCTGACTGAAGAGGGCAGTGGTGTCTAATATGACACAATCACCTCAATTTCATCCAAATTCGGTTTATTTCTCACTAAATTTTCTTTAATGGATAATCTGAAAGTCTTCCATTACTGGTTTAGAAATGCTTTATGCATTTACACTTCAGAAAATGGTACTTCTCTACATTAGCTTGTAGGAAATACCAGAGTCCCAACAACCAATGAATCAGAGTGCTCCTTAAATTAACTGCAAAGTCTGCTTTGAGGTTTCAACAGTTATTTCTATTCACCTAATCTTTTTGTTCCATATCTGTTTCAGACTTTACCGGCTTTCATTTCTTTTCAGTTTGTCTCCTATTTTTGGAGCTGTTTTCTATAGGTTTACAGTAATCGGGGTATTAGACAAATCAATTTTTAGGTGTGTGGGGGGGCAGGGTTTGTCCTTCAAAAAAGGGGATTATGAAGCTCTCTATTTGGATACTGGACCTGAGGTATCTTGGATAATTCTCCCCCTCACCCCGGAAGTTCTAAGCACTGCATCCTCTGAAAATCATGTGCCTTTAAGGTGTTTCAAGTTAGGTGCTCAAAATCACTAGGCAATTTTGAAAATGATGACAAAGGAAATGGATGTTTCCGTTTTGAGTAAGTTTTACTGTTTTATGGAAAGGGGGGAAGGAATGAAACCCAAACTCCAAAAGACTACTTACAGGAAACAATCTTCCTGTTCGAATGAACGAACGTAAAGCAGTAATGAGCAGAGGCAAATGGCAAAGTGAAAAAAAGATGTATTTTGTTTCTATTAGGATTTTTTTCTTCCCAATGTTTTTGCAGTTTTTACTGCCTCTGTGTAGCAAACAATTTGCTAAAGCTCTTCAGAAATCCATTGAGTTAATTGAATTTTTTTTATTTTTAGTGGAAGTCTTTCCATGTATCTGCCTCCCCTGACCCAAATGGTGCATTTTAACTGTAGCATCTAATGATGCAATGGCATAACATTCTAAATAATTAAATTAGAAACAAGCTTTTTTTTTTTTTTTAAGCCAAGTTGATAACTGGCTTGAAGTTCCTATAATTAAGGCGTATTTCTTAGCTGAATTTGTTTCCAACCAGTTGATTACATTTTCAAACACCTTGCCAAATTGGTGCAAAAAAAAAAAAATCCTGAAGCTTTCAGGCTAAAATTATAGATGTCTCTGTGAAACACTTCTAATTAGCTGACCTCATAATACACTGAGGTTGATGTATGCACAGATTTTTTTATTGGGCTATTTTTTTTCTATTTCTTTCACTGGTTTTTGCCTTGTTTAAGTGAAACAAAATGGACTCACTTTGGGAGAAAACTGACAACATCATGGGCCACATGTATTTTGGTTTAGCCTCGTGGTGGCAGGAGAGATCAAACTCAGGCACTTCTGATGTAAATTGAAAAAAAGAGGTCTTCAAATTTAAAAAAGTTGGCTATAGAAGGTTGCGAAAGGTGATTCCATAGCTTTCAAGTAGTTTTTCATGGGGGGGAGAGGGGGAAGAAGGAGGGGGAAAAAAGTCAGATTCAAAGAGAAGTTGTTTATCTTCTGTGCAGCGTCAGACTTCTTTCTATTCACTAAAAAGAATTGAGAGAAGATACTGCTAAATACACTGCATTTTTGGCTTTCTGGTATGCTAAACCTGAAGCTCAAAATATCGTTCCAAAGCCCTCAGGTCATACTATACAAATACCTCCGAACTAAAATACATTATTTAAATCAGGAAGAAAACACTGATTCAGATAGATTATGCTAAGTCCAGCAATGACTTGATAGAAATGCAGTAGGTAATTCTAGTTAGCAGAGACAAATATCTCATTTTGATTTTGCTTATACATAAATGTGATGTACAGTATGTGTTCATACTGTGTGTGCAAAGGGAAGGTTTTTAAACATTTGGGCTCAATATGAGAAACACAAATTAAGAAAATCACCTGAATATGACTGACTGCACTAATATGTTATGAATAGTGCTTTAGAGGCTGTGGAATGAAGGCGGTAAGGAAATAGAGTGTGCTCTGTTTCTTAGAGAAACTGGAAGTGATAAATGATTCTCAGAGGTAATGCTAAAAACACATAGTATACAGCAACTACATTTGTAGAAAGCTTGCTGTAAAGTCCCTCCCATGGCTTTCATAAATATACGTCTGATTTAAGCACCATTGCTTTCTACACATAATTGAAATAGGGTTTTGTTTCGCTGTTACGACTGTGGTTTTTATGTGTAGTCAGGATGGTAGAAACTGCATGACCGTAGTGGAGGTTGAGCACTGAGGAGTTTGATTTTAATGTACAAACGAGAGAAAATAAAATGTTCAGCTCTTTAGTTAAAGTAAAAAGGCTTCCCACAACCATGGTCCAAACTTCAGATAAAAAGGAAATGGGCTGTCTTTCACAATCATCCTCAGAGAACATAAACAGATTCTTGTGCTCATATGTTCCCAACTCTGGTTTATATGTTCCTTCTTGCAAGAGGGACTATGGAAAAAAACAAACTTCATGCTCCTCCACTATCCCTTGTTCATTGATTGCAAGATAGGCAGATGTTTGGGGTGGGGGTGTTGTATTTTTTCCACTTCAATCCTTGCAGCTTCTACAGGGAGCTGTTTGGGGCATTTCTTTAGCCATTCTTGACAGATCCTGTGTTGCGTCCATGCATCCTATCCAAGATGCTAAAGGCCAGATTTGATCCTGATATGTTATACGGTGAGGTGCAGAAACTCCTTACAACTACTTTGTCAGCTCTGTACTGGCTAGTTTGATCCTGAGGTGATCTGGGCCAAACACAGAAAAGTGGTCATATCTACAGCCATGTCTTTTCATAGCTGTGAGTTGTGGAACTGCTCATGTATGAAGATCTCACATATATGCAGAATCATTGCTTTGTGTGTTAGGGCAGTGGAGGTTATTGGAGGCTGGAGACGAAAGAGAAGGGTGAGGATAATACTCAATACAGTTTGTTCAAGTATTGGAGAATCTTGTCAACACGAGGTGTCGAGTTCAACTTGGTCTTAATGAACCTTTTGCTCCACTCCTTGCTGAACACTCCATTTAAGAACATTGAATGATTGGTTATTGTGGCACATTCCGTTTTCTCAATGGACTGACCTCCTGCATACAGTCAATGAGACACTGCTAATGTGCAGTTCCTCTGTGACATCGTCCCTCAGTGGTTGGGGCGGGGGGGGCACAAATTTGTGGATCTCAACCCTTGAGCGGAAGAGGGGATCCGTCTATGAAGGTGTAACACACTGGCGTGTTTGTGTGTGTGTGTTACATGTGCCCCCCCCTCAACCTACAGAAAATATGGGTGGTTAAAGCTACAGTGTTGGCTTTTTAGCTCAAGCTGTAGCAGCCCATGCTTTTAGCTCTGCAGATTTTAATCCCCAGTGTGTTGGCCAAGATCATTTGGCTTTAGCCCATCTCCTAAGTGGGAATGACTGAAGAGAGCACATCCCTTCAGTGGCTCCCAGTTCAGCTCCACATGTGTTTGAAGGAATTGATTCTGATGAAAGCTCAGACCAAGCTCATTCAGCATCTACCACACCACCTTTGAACCACCGTAACAAGCTACAATCCCCAGAGACCATGATTAATGATCCAGAAGTAGAAACACTCAGCATTTGAGGGCATTTTCAGTGGAAGGCCCAAGGTTAAAGAATTCTATTACACCAGTGATCAGTGTGAGCTAAGTTTAGGAGAAACTGCAAGGCACTCTTCAAAGATCTTCCCACAACAGCAGCACTTTAGTTTGACCCAACATTGACCCGATGGAAGTCCAGCACCACATTAAAACCATTAGAGGTGGAGAGTCTATGTTCTATCTTTGTCTTCCCTCCTGCTTCCCCCCTCCAAAAAAAGAGATTCTGTCATTTTGTTTCAATACTTTTAACTAATTCTGATTCTTAGATTATTTGTTCTGACACTGTTCAATTTTTAGTCAATGGTCATGTTGTGCCAGTCTGCCAGCCTTACGAGTTTTCATTTGTGGTCTCAGTCAGTGGGTAAGGTCTTTGAGACTGTTCCTGCCCATGTACATCTACAAATAATTCTAGTGGTAATTACCAAATTTCTATATTGATAAAATTTAGTGCTTAATAAACACTTAATTTTGCAACTCTGTATAAAGATGAAAGTTCTCTTTAAATTTTTGGCTATTTGGTTATTGGTACCAAAGTATTTTTAATGTAAAATATATAAGTAAGATTTAGTCATTAATATTACACAATAGGGGAAAATTAGTGTCTGGACTGTCCTTTGAATGAATCCAGCTCAGTGTTTCTGGGGGTGAGAGGAATAGACGAAACTTTAAAGCCATCCTGGGCTCTTGTCCCCTTCCAGAGTATGTTCTGTACTTATTTCTCTACTAGGTGTATTTGCTTTCATGTTTCTTTTGTCTATATGCCTAATTTTGTCCAATGCTGTTACTGATATAATACTCCTGAGGGCATTCTGTGCCAAAAAATTAAATTCTGCGCACAATATTTTAAAATCTTGCAAGATTTGACAAATAACATTTTGTCAAAATAACAGCTTCAATTATTTTAGCAATTTATTTCAAAATACCTGTTAAAGTGTCTCTGACAATACAGACACACCCACAAATTTCCACAGGAGTAGAGAGTTAAAGAAACCCTTATGACAATCCACTTCCTGTTTCTCTGCCCCCTCCCTTCCCAGAGCCCAGCTGGGGGGCCAGACACCCACAATCCCTCCCCTTCCCCGTGAGCCCAGCCACCGTGCCCCCCCAGCCAAAACACCCAAACTTCCTCCCTCCCAGAGCCCAGTCACAGGGCCCCTCCAGGCCCAGATACCCTCCCCACAGAGCTCAGACACTTGCCCCAAGAGCCAAGGGATCCAGAGGGCGAAACAGCCTGATGCTTGGTCCCAGATTTGCATGGAGTTTCCTGCATGCTACCATCTCCTTCCCTGAGGGTGTGCTGCGTACTGCAGCTGCCAGGAACCCTCTAGCTCTCTTCCCCCTCCTTCAGACAGTGTCTTCTATGTGCAAGCTGGGCTCTGTCAGGTCCAGCAGCCTCTAGAGGCAGCCAGAAGCACTGCAGCCTATTTCTGTGGGTGGGTGGGAAAGGAAATTCTGCCTGCACAACATTTATTTCTGCAAAACTCTGCACTGTGTAGTGGCACAGAATTCCCCGAGGAGTAATATAAGCAAACTGAACACTGCTTGCTGCCCCCTGGACATAGAATGATATGTATAGTATTTCTTTAAAAAAGACAGTGCTCAGTTTATTTATACCAGTATCCCCATTTAACCAAAATCAGATTCCCTCATACCAGAGGCCTGAGACACACAAAACCACTTTTGGAAGAAGCCTCAGTAAAGCAAGAACCTTTGGAAATTTTGGAATCTGAAGAGGTCTGTGTGGCTGTAATGTCCTCTAGCTAGCACATGATAGTTACAGTCTAGGCTGCAACAATTCAAATTTCCTCACTCTGCCACCCCAAAATGACATTGTTCTGGCAAGAATGCTTCTAGCGGATGGAGGGTTATGAAATGTCCATGCCAATCATCCTTGACCTCTGCTGAGACTAGTGAAGGGGTGTAGTGAGATGTTGGTCCTTATTATTATTTTTTAAAACACATGTCCAGTGACATCTGAACTGATACCACAAATTCAGTTTATGCTTTCTGATCACTCAGGTAATGATTTTCAATTCACTACTGACCTGGGCTGCTGCCAAACCATCTAAGATGTGCAAGATTCTACAACTAGTCTCCTGAGCCTTCTGGTTCCCTAGTGCTTAGCAAGGCCAAAACTCTTAACAAGGCCAAAAACTGATAATAGCATGGGTTAGCCACCCCCATACAAGCCCACCCCTGGTTGTTACCTTCTGTGGCTAGCCCATGCTGCAATATCTTAAAATGCTGCCTTGGTCAGTAGTGAATTGAAAATCACTTAAATGAAGATGCTCCTCTGCTGATGGGAGAGCTTCTCTCATGAACATAGTTAATCCAGCTCTCAAAGAGATGGATTAACTATGTCGACAGAAGAGGCTCTACTGCTGACATAGTGCTGTCTAAACTAGGGGTTAGGTCAGTACATCACTCAGGGCTGTAGGTTTTTTGTTTTGTTTTTTAACATCCCTGAGTAAGATAGTTATACCATTATAAATCTGTAGTGTAGATGTGGCCTTAGTGTCAGAGGCTAAGATTTTGAAAAGTGACAAGTGCCTTGGTTATGGAGTCTAATTTCTTTTCAGAAAGTGCTGAGTGGCCACACTAATGAAATCAGGCTTCTTCAAAGTGGTCATCTGTCAAGGTTCCTCCCCCACTCTGAACTCTAGGGTACAGATATGGGGACCTGCATGAAAACCTCCTAAGCTTACTTTTACCAGCTTAGGTTAAAACTTCCCCAAGGTACAAATTAATTTTATCTTTTGTCCTTGGAATAACCACTGCCACCACCAAACTCTAACTGGGGTTACTGGGAAACGTAGTTTGGACACGTCTTTCCCCACAAAATTCTCCCAACCCTTGCACCCCACTTCCTGGGAAAGGTTTGGTAAAAATCCTCACCAATTTGCATAGGTGACCACAGACCCAAACCCTTGGATCTGAGAACAATGAAAAAGCATTCAGTTTTCTTACAAGAAGACTTTTAATAGAAATAGAAGTAAAGGAATCACCCCTCTAAAATCAGGACAGATCCTTACAGGGTAATTAGATTCAAAACATAGAGAATCCCTCTAGGCAAAACCTTAAGTTACAAAAAAGACACACAGACAGAAATAGTCATTCTATTCAGTACAATTGTTTTCTCAGCCATTTAAAGAAATCATAATCTAACGCATACCTAGCTAGATTACTTACTAAAGTTCTAAGACTCCATTCCTGGTCTATCCCCAGCTTATAGACAGACACACAGACCCTTTGTTTCTCTCCCTCCTCCCAGCTTTTGAAAGTATCTTGTCTCCTCACTGGTCATTTTTGTCAGGTGCCAGCAAGGTTACCTTTAGCTTTTTAACCCTTTACAGGTGAGAGGATTTTTCCTCTGGTCAGGAGGGATTTTAAAGGGGTTTACCCTTCCCTTTATATTTTTGACAGCATCCAAAATCACCTGTCACTTCTGACACTTTTGTCCATATTGCCTATGTGTCAAAAGTGTCAGTATTGAGAAATTATGTAATAATCATAAGGATACTTATCTATGTATATATTTATACTGAATAAGAATGCACGTGTATATGTGCAATTTGACATAAATTGAATACAATTACAAATTCTTCTTCCTTTATGGGGAGAATATATATTAACAAAACAGTGAATTGCACAAAAGGAAGGAGGTGAATTAATGCAGATGTGCAAGGAGCTAATTTAATTGTAATCCAATGGTGGTGATTAGAGAACTCTAATATGGTGAATATGATGCTACAGTCTTCTTCTTGACATTGCTAGATATTTACTCCTATTGAGAGAGATTTAGCAAGTGGCTGTGTACTTTTAAAGACTGGTAATTGTTTGGATGATTTGCAGAAGAGGGGCAAAAAGCTAAAACCTAGGTCTATACTAGTGTTAAAAAGGAAGAAATTCCAGGCCTGATCAAGCTGCTGTAGATGTCAATGGAAGTCTTTTTTTGTTGACTTGAGTAAATATTGGATCAAATACCACTAATTAAGCCCACGCTAAAATTTCAGCATTTTAGCTGTAGTTAGCCACAGAGATTTAGCTACACACCATTAACTGCTTTTAATTGGAGCTCTGTGATACAATCCATTTAATGCTTTTGCAGTCTAAGAATATCTAACAGTTTGCTGGAAAATAAAGAAACATTTTAGAAAAAGATAACTAGGTCTAAACCTTCACTACACATTAAGGGAGACTCAATCAATCAACCAACCAGCTTCACTGGAAACTTTGTAGTTCACCAGTGTAAAAGTAACTCACATTTTTTTCCTTTTAGGAACAGAGCTCCTATATACTACAGGCCAAAACATATAGACCTGTCCAAATGTTTAACAAGAAGGCTCTTATACAAGGACACAAATAGATGTTTCATTACAGTAATGCTCATTGCATTCACTAACATACCATGCTTGCTATATAATGCATACACATGAAAGAGAAGCCCAGGCTTTAGTTGTATTTTCCAAGTATATATTTTTTTTCTAGACTAGAAAAGAGGTACTTTTTCATCTGTATGGTATTATATGCTTTGTTAACCAGCATTATATGACTTCTGCATTTGCTACTGTATCAGGGAGAGATTGTGAATATCAAATCAGAATAAAGAACTGTCACTTGAAGGAGTTTCTCAAATCCTGCTAGATGAGAAAATCTTAGGCCAGAACTTATAACTGGAATTCCAAATCAGTGGCTAGCTAACTTCATTTCTTTTCTAACTCTAGATAGCAATCTGGAGAGTGCACTTTGCAAGTTGGTCCGCTACCCACTTAAGTTATATCTGACCACACTCCACACACTATGGTATTTTGTTCCCAAAGATGTTAGTGGCAGTGCCTGGTAATGAAACTAGATTAATAAGGAAAACCATGCACCCTAGTGGCAGGAAATAGCCACTCCAGCTTCTTACTCCTAGCTGAAATCCATGTCATAACGTACTAGACTAGTCACAGTGGCAAAATTCAGATCTATATTTGAAACCCTTTCCTTCCAAAGTTTGTAGGAGTGCTGAAAGAAGGCTCTGATTTGGCACAATTGGTATCTGGATCCAGGTTTGATTCCATGCTTACAAAGTGAAGTGTTCAAAGCTAGTTTTGAGGGCAAAGGTAAGGACTTGGTGGCAGGGCCAACTCTAGTGCTGACAACCACCGTCTAAATTTTATTTATATATAATTGTTGTTCATTCCATTAATTTCCCTGTCAGACACATGTCCATTTCCCTGTCTTCAGAGTGCCTCAAGGTGTGCCTATGTTGCAATAAAAGACCTGTGGCACAGCTTGTTTTAAGCCATGAAGACACATTTTCAGCCTCATAACTATATACATGAAATTATAACCTATAATATTACGTAACAACAATGCTCAGTTCATCATGAGCCTTCTGAAGACACCCAACATGACAAACTTTGCATTGGAGACCACACACACTCATATAAGGATGAACGTGGGGGTGCAGGGCATCTCAATTACAAAAACACAAATGATTTTAATGTTTCTATTAAACCTAAGTTTTAAATAGTGTAACGCTGACAGACACCAGTTGTTGGTGGCTGTGCTCAAATGTGGGACCTCTTGAGCTTAATGCATGTGATGCTACTGCCTGAGCTGAAAGTCACTTCTCACTTAACCAATCCTGTAGCATACTCTGCCATCTCTACCTGGCCTACTCACCACTAGAGTGGGACAGAGTCACACCAAGCAGGCATGAGTTCCATCCTCCCTGTGGGTGGGGAAGCACATCCTGAGGTTCAGTTTTTAAGTGAGGTGAAACTTGGGGATATGCAAGACAAATCAGACTCCTGAAAGGGATACAGTAGTCTGGAAAGGTTGAGAGCCACTGCTGCAGAGGAAGCCAAAAACTGCCAGGGTCTCTGCCAATCTGACCCAGGGGGAAATTTCTTCCTGACCATTAATATAGTGATCAGTTACACACTGAACATGTGGGCAAGATCCACCAGGAAAATATCGGGGAAAGAATTCTCCGTAATAAATCAGTCTCGTGTCTCAGCTCCAGCCACTGGGGATTTTTGCTACAGGAAGTTGCTGAGGGGCCACACAGAATTATAGGCAGTCCTGTAATATCATCCCCCTTGTCAAGGTTCCTCCCCGACTCTGAACACTAGGGTACAGATGTGGGGACCTGCATGAAAACCTCCTAAGCTTATCTTTACCAGCTTAGGTCAAAACTTCCCCAAGGTACAAAATATTCCACCCTTTGTCCTTGGATTGGCTGCTACCACCACCAAACAAATACTGGTTACTGGGGAAGAGCTGTTTGGAAATGTCTTTCCCCCCAGATACTTCCCAAAACCTTGCACCCCACTTCCTGGACAAGGTTTGGTAAAAAGCCTCACCAATTAGCCTAGGTGACTACAGACCCAGACCCTTGGATCTGAGAACAATGAAAAAGCATTCAGTTTTCTTACAAGAAGACTTTTAATAGAAATAGGAGTAAATAGAAGTAAAGAAATCCCCTCTGTAAAATCAGGATGGTAGATACCTTACAGGGTAATTAGATTCAAAACATAGAGAATCCCTCTAGGCAAAACCTTAAGTTACAAAAAAGATACACAGACAGAAATAGTTATTCTATTCAGCACAATTCTTTTCTCAGCCATTTAAAGAAATCATAATCTAACACATACCTAGCTAGATTACTTACTAAAAGTTCTAAGACTCCATTCCTGGTCTATCCCTGACAAAAGCAGCCTATAGACAGACAGAGACCCTTTGTTTCTCTCCCTCCTCCCAGCTTTTGAAAGTATCTTGTCTCCTCATTGGTCATTTTGGTCAGGTGCCAGCGAGGTTACCTTTAGCTTCTTAACCCTTGACAGGTGAGAGGAGTTTTCCTCTGGCCAGGAGGGATTTTAAAGGGGTTTACCCTTCCCTTTATATTTATGACACACCCCCCAAATCTCAGCTAGGGTGAAATTCTGGCTGGGATTTCTTCCTGGAGCTCTAGGAAAAACAGAGTTAATAAGACACATGCATCTCTAAATATACTACCAAGTACACAAAGACTAACTATTTTCCACATCTCAAGGACGATTTTAACCAGTTGACTCTGGGAAACTTTCATGGGAGAGTGCATCAGCCACTTTGTTAGAAGCTCCTGAGATGTGTTGGATGTCGAAATCAAAATCTTGGAGAGCTAAACTCCACCGAAGAAGTTTTTTGTTAGTTTCCTTGACGGTGTGAAGCCACTTCAGTGCAGCATGGTCGGTTTGCAGGTGGAAACGCCGTCCCAAAACATATAGGCGTAGCTTTTCCAGAGCGTAGACAATGGCGTAACATTCTTTTTCACCGACTGACCAGTTGCTTTCCCTCTCAGACAGCTTCTTGCTGAGAAACACTACAGGGTGGAATTCTTGATCAGGTCCTTTCTGCATTAAAACTGCTCCCACACCACGCTCGGACGCATCTGTGGTTACTAGGAACGGTTTGTCAAAGTCTGGGGCCCTTAGTACAGGGTCAGACATGAGTGTCGCTTTAAGCTGGTTAAAGGCCTTCTGACACTTTTCGGTCCACTGAACAGCATTTGGCTGTTTCTTTTTGGTTAGGTCTGTCAGTGGGGCGGCGATTTGGCTGTATTGCGGTACAAATCGTCTGTAATAACCAGCCAAGCCTAAGAAGGATTGAACCTGTTTCTTTGACTTTGGGACAGGCCATTTTTGGATAGCATCCACTTTGGCCTGTAGGGGGCTGATAGTTCCTTGACCCACCTGGTGTCCAAGGTAAGTCACTCTGTTTAGGCCTATTTGACACTTCTTAGCCTTAACAGTTAGTCCTGCCTCCCTTATGCGCTCAAGGACTTCTTGTAGATGTTCCAGGTGGTCTGCCCAGGAATCCGAAAATATGGCCACATCGTCAAGGTAGGTGACTGCATATTCTCCTAATCCCGCTAGCAGACCATCTGCAAGTCTTCGAAAGGTAGCGGGTGCATTTCGCAGCCCGAAAGGGAATACATTAAATTCATACAGCCTGAGATGTGTGGTGAAGGCTGACCTTTCCTTGGCAGATTCATCTAGCGGTACCTGCCAGTACCCCTTGGTTAAGTCCAAGGTAGAGATGAACTGGACCAGTCCCAGTTTCTCTAATAGTTCATCTGTGCGTGGCATTGGATAGTTGTCTGGGCAAGTTACAGCATTTAGCTTACGGTAGTCCATGCAAAAACGTATTTCCCCATCTGGTTTGAGAATTAAAACCACTGGAGATGCCCATGCACTTCCAGAGGGGCAGATTACCCCCATCTGTAACATATCCTGGATCTCCCGTTCTATAGCAGTTTTAGCTTGAGGAGACACCCGGAAAGGTTGGACTCTAATTGGGTGAGCATTACCTGTGTCAATGGAGTGGTATGCCCGTTCAGTCAGTCCGGGGGTGGCTGAGAACGTTGGCACGTACCTAGTGCACAGCTCCTGGATCTGCTGTCGCTGCATACGCCCAAGGGTCATGGAGAGGTTCACCTCTTCCACACCACCAGCACTTTTCCCTTCATAGTAGACACCTTCAGGCTACTCAGTGTTGTCTCCTCCCTGGGCTGTAAACTGACAAACCTTTAATTCTCTGGAATAAAAGGGCTTTAGAGAATTAATATGGTACACCTTAGGCTTTCGGTTGGAGGTGGGGAATGCTATGAGATAATTAACAGCTCCCAGGTGCTCCTGGACCGTGAATGGCCCTTCCCACGATGCTTCCATTTTATGGGCCTGGAGCGCCTTTAAGACCATGACCTGGTCTCCTACTGTGAAGGAACGCTCTCTGGCATGTTTATCATACCAGGCTTTTTGCTCTTTTTGAGCATCCTGTAAGTTTTCTCTAGCAAGGGCTAAAGAGGTTCGGAGGGTGTTTTTTAGGTTGGTTACAAAGTCCAGAATGTTAGTTCCTGGAGAAGGTGTAAATCCCTCCCATTGCTGCTTCACCAACTGCAATGGCCCCTTAACCTCACGGCCATATACAAGTTCAAATGGGGAAAACCCTAAACTGGGGTGTGGTACAGCTCTGTAGGCAAACAGCAACTGCTGCAACACTAGGTCCCAATCATTGGAGTGCTACTTCAGTGATGGGGAGTGGCTGGAGAGGGGCTTTGACCTGGTCTTGGGGTTTTCCCACTCTTTGGCATACTTCACAAGACTGGACATAGGTAGAAACATCCTTGCCCATTCCCTCCCAGTGGAATGACCCCCCCAAACGGTCTTTGGTCCTGTTCACCCCAGCATGGCCACTAGGGTGATCATGGGCTAAGCTCAAGAGCTTGGCCCGGTATTTAGTTGGAACTACCAACTGTCTCTGAGGATGCCAGTCTTCCTGGTGTCCACCAGAAAGAGTTTCCTTGTATAAAAGTCCTCTTTCTACAACAAACCTGGATCGATTAGAAGAGCTGAGAGGCAGTGGGTTGCTCCGTGCTGCCGTCTAAGCTCTCTGGAGGCTTTCATCTGCTTCCTGTTCGGTCTGGAACTGTTCCCTTGATGCTGGAGACATCAGTTCCTCATTGGATTGTGGACCTGGGCTTGGTCCCTCTGGAAGCGATGTAGGGGATGGGGCTGTTTCCGTTGACTGTGAACCGCTTTCCGCTGTTGCACTATGTTGGGATTCAGGCTCCAGCTGAGCCTCTTGTGTAGGGTTATCGGCTGCTGCTGGTTCAGATTCGGTGGGGCCCTCTGGTGTTGAAGTTGCAGGTACTGGATTCAGTGCTGGCAATGGGTCTGGTGTTGGTTGTTCGGCTGGTTCCGGTTCTGGGATTGGTTCCGGCTGGGTCTCTGGGACTGGATCCACTACTGCTGTTGCAGACATTGGCCTGGGGTCCGGGTCCATCACCTCTGACTGGGTCCGGATTGAAGTTTCCAGAATAGAGCTAGGCCTCACGACTTGTTTAGCCTGACTACGGGTGACCATTCCCTCCCTCTTGGCCCGCTTCACATGATTGGCCAAGTCTTCCCCCAACAGCATGGGGTTGGGATAATCATCATAGACTGCAAAAGTCCACGTTCCTGACAAGCCCTGGTACTGGACAGGCAACTTGGCTGTAGGCAAATTGAAAGAGTTGGACTTGAAGGGTTGAATCATCACTTGGATCTCTGGGTTGATTAAATTGGGGTCCACTAAGGAAGCATGGATAGCTGACACTTGTGCTCCGGTGTCCCTCCACACGGTGACCTTCTTCCCACCCACACTCACAGTTTCCCTCCACTCCAAGGGTATCTGGAAGGTATCTGGGCCTGCGGACCTCTGGTGTGATCCCAGTGCAATGAACTGTAATCTGTTGGGGTTCTTGGGGCAGTTGGCCTTTACATGCCCCAGCTCGTTACATTTAAAACATCGTCCAGCTGACGGGTCACTGGGGTGAGGTGGGTTGCTGGAGAACGGGGTGGTGGGACGATAAGCGGTCTGGAGGGTTCTTTGGGAGGTATGTGGGGCTTTGGGCGGCCCCCGGTGATAGGGTGTGGTCTGGGGTTGTCCCTTCTGGTCTCCGCTCCAATTGCGACCAGTTTTCTTCTTCTCGGCCGCCTCCACCCATCTGGCTCCAATCTCTCCTGCCTCGATTACAGTTTTGGGCTTCCCATCTAGGATGTATCTTTCTATTTCCTCAGGAACACCCTCTAAGAATTGTTCCATTTGCATTAGGAAGGGCAAATTTACTGGAGATTCAACACTTGCTCCTGATATCCAGGCATCCCAATGTTTCACAATGTGATAGGCATGTCGGGTAAATGACATGTCTGGTTTCCACCTTAGGGCTCTGAACCTCCGACGAGACTGCTCGGGTGTTATGCCCATTCTGACTCTTGCCTTGGATTTAAACAGTCCATACTTGTTCATGTGTTCTTTAGGCATTTCAGCTGCCACCTCAGCTAAGGGTCCACTGAGCTGCGGCCTCAGCTCTACCATGTATTGGTCAGTAGAGATGTTGTACCCAAGGCAGGCCCTTTCGAAGTTTTCTAGGAAGGCCTCAGTATCATCGCCTGCCTTGTAGGTGGGGAACTTTCTGGGATGGGGAGTGGTACCTGGAGAAGGATTGCTAGGGTTTGTTAGTATATTCTGCTGAGCCTTTATCTTCTCCATCTCCTCCACATGCTTCCTCTCTTTTTCCTTCTCCAGTTCTTTGGCCCTTGCCTCCATAGCTCTCCTGTGAGCAGCCGCTTGGTGTTGTTCTGCCTCTTTCGCTGCCTCCCTTTCTTTTTCCTTCTCCTCCTTCTTCAGCCGCATGAGTTCTATCTGTCTTTCATGTTCCCTTTGTTTTTCCTCAGCCTGAAATCTGGCTAATTCCAGCTTTTGTCGAGCCATGGATTTTGTCATTCTAACCTCTCTGTTTTTAACTAACTTTACACCCGAGGTTTAGAAATAAACAAACAAAACTTGGCTGTAAAATTTTGCTGTGCTGGAATAGAATACCTATTCTCTGATAGTGATTGTCAGCCTACAGAAAAAGACAATTCCCTTGTCTCTGCTCTGGGCCCAAATCAAAGCAAAAAACCTCCAACTACTTGGAAACCTGCTTACCAGCAGCCTAAAGGGAAAAAAAAAATTCCTTTTCAAACTTGTGCTCCTTGTAAAAAATCAAAATCCTAAAAAAAAAAAAACCCTGCCACTTTTATCTCCAGGCAAATGGGTAGAACCCCCCACCCCCTGTTTACTTTTAGGGGAAAAAAAACTCTGGGTTGGAAGACTGTGAATTTCCCTGCAGGAGTTAAGTACCCTGCCTCCAGGCAAAGAAAACCTGCAATTCACAAAGATAATCCCCTTTTGTCTCTGCTTGGCCACAAAGCAGAGAAAAAACAAGCTGCTTTCAGTTTCAGCTGCTTTCTGGACTTGCTTTCCAAAGGAAAAAAAAATTCCTTTTTAAAATCTGTATTTCTAGTTCAAAAAATCTCAACCGGATCTCAAAACGATTTCAGGTTAATCCCACCACTCTGCCACCATGTCAAGGTTCCTCCCCCACTCTGAACGCTAGGGTACAGATATGGGGACCTGCATGAAAACCTCCTAAGCTTATCTTTACCAGCTTAGGTCAAAACTTCCCCAAGGTACAAAATATTCCACCCTTTGTCCTTGGATTGGCCGCTACCACCACCAAACAAATACTGGTTACTGGGGAAGAGCTGTTTGGAAATGTCTTCCCCCCAAATACTTCCCAAAACCTTGCACCCCACTTCCTGGACAAGGTTTGGTAAAAAGCCTCACCAATTTGCCTAGATGACTACAGACCCAGACCCTTGGATCTTAAGAACAATGAACAATCCTCCCAACACTTGCACCCCCCCCCTTTCCAGGGAAATGTTGGATAAAAAGCCTCACCAATTTGCATAGGTGACCACAGACCCAAACCCTTGGATCTGAGAACAATGAAAAAGCATTCAGTTTTCTTACAAGAAGACTTTTAATAGAAATAGGAGTAAATAGAAGTAAAGAAATCCCCTCTGTAAAATCAGGATGGTAGATACCTTACAGGGTAATTAGATTCAAAACATAGAGAATCCCTCTAGGCAAAACCTTAAGTTACAAAAAAGATACACAGACAGAAATAGTTATTCTATTCAGCACAATTCTTTTCTCAACTGTTTAAAGAAATCATCATCTAACACGTACCTGGCTAGATTACGTACTAAAAGTTCTAAGACTCCATTCCTGGTCTATCCCCGACAAAAGCAGCCTATAGACAGACAGAGACCCTTTGTTTCTCTCCCTCCTCCCAGCTTTTGAAAGTATCTTGTCTCCTCACTGGTCATTTTGGTCAGGTGCCAGCGAGGTTACCTTTAGCTTCTTAACTCTTTACAGGTGAGAGGATTTTTCCTCTGGCCAGGAGGGATTTTAAAGGGGTTTACCCTTCCCTTTATATTTGACACCCCTCCATAAACTTATCAAGCTCAGTCTTTAAGCCAGTTAGGTTTTTCCACTGCTCCCCTTAAGGGGGCTACTGCAGAACTTCACTCCTCTGATGGTTAGTAACCTTCACCTAATTTTGAGCCTAAACTTGTTGATGGCCAGTGTAGATCCATTTGTTCTGGGGTCCACATTGATGCTTAACTTAAATAGCTCCTCTCCCTCCCTGGTCTTTATCCTCTCTATTTATAGAGAGCAGTCATATCTCTCCTCAGCCTTATTTTGGTTAGGCTAAACAAGCCAAGCACTTTGAGTCTCCTCTCATAAGGTAGGTTTTCCATGCCTCAGATCATCCTAGTAGCCCTTCTCTGTACCTGTTCCTGTTTGATTTAATCTTTCCCAAACATGGGAGACCAGAATTGCACACAATTCTCCAGATGAAGTCTCACCAATGCCTTGTATAATGGTTCTAACACTTCTGTGTCTCGACTGGAAATACTTTGCCTGATGCACCCCAGGGCCATGTTAGCTTTTTTCATGGCTGCATCACACTGATGGCTCATAATCATCCTGTGATCAACAACTATACCCAGGTCTTTCTCCTCTTCTGTCGCTTCCAACTGATAAGTCCCTAGCTTATAGCAAAATTCTTGTTAGTCCCTAAATGCATGACCTTACACTTTGCACTATTAAATATCATCCCATTTCTATTACTCCAATTTACAAGGTCATCCAGATCTTCTTGTCTGTATCCATATTGGCTGTACCTCTCAATTTTGGCATCCACAAATTTTATTAGCATACTCCCAGTTTTTATGCCAAGATCAGTAATAAAAATGTTTAAATACGATTGGTCCCAAGACTGATCCCTGAGCACTTCTACTAGTAACCTCCCTCTAGCCTGACAGTTCACCTTTCAGTTTGACCCATTATAATCATCCAGTTCCTTATCCACCTTTCAGTTCTCATATCCCATCTTCTCCAATTTAACTAATTTCTCACATGGAACTATATCAAATGCTTTACTGACATCCCAGTGGATTAGATCTACTGCATTTACTTTGTCTAAAAAAATCAGTTATTGTCTCAAAAAATAATAACTTTGTTTTGATTCAAAAGGTAGTAACAATTGTTGAAAAATCTACAATTAGTTCCTACCATTTAGTCTCCTTACTTTTTTTGCAGTTCACTAAGCTTGGAACAGATCATTTAACTTTAGGAATCATGATAACAGCCCTTTTTATCTTAATTACCTGTTAATCATTCTGTTATCAACAAAATTCTGACTCCTTGCCTCAAGGACCTAAGCTGGGGGAAGTCTGTCTCTGCAGAACTCATTACATTGTTATAAAGAGCCATAAATCTAGTTTCTCTGTTCAGTCCAAAATTTTTAGTGTCTAGCAAAGTTATGAATTTAAGCTCTCGGGCTCATTGTTTCAAGTGTTGTGCAGATGTCCTTTGAGGATGAGTATTGGAAGATCAGATATGGAGTGATCGCTTTGTGAAAAGTGTTCTCCCATGGGTAATGTGTTTTATCTTATCATTTTTCAGTGTGAATACATTCAAGAGTAAAGTGATTGTGGATGAAACCAGACAGACATAGTTGCTGGGGGCATTTAATGCATGGGACAAGACGTACCATATGTTGTGATAGGCATGTGTAGGACCCAGGTATCTTGAAAGGTGTGTTGTGGTGGTCATACTAGTGGAGACATATCTACAGGTTTTGCATCTGTTCTGGCAGGGTCTGGTGCCCCTTTGAATTGATGTGCTCCGGTCTGTGGGGAGCTTGCTTCTGATGATGAGCTTGGAGAGACTGGGGAATTGTTTGAAGGCCAGAAGAGGGGGTTCAGGAAAGATTTTTCAGGATGTGGTCCCCATTTAGTATGGGCTCTAATTGTTCAGTAAGACCCCCCCTTTCAACATAACCCTCCTAGTTGTCACTTACTACTGCACACTGGAACCCATACAGGGTATTTGGTTGGCACATTCCATGATGCAATGTTTGTCAACGTAATGTCTACTTCCTTGGTAGAGTGTCCTTGTTTTGTGAAGGTGGTTTTAAGCATGTTAAGGTGTACATCCTGGACTTTCTCCTTGGAGCATATTCAGTGGCATCTGTCTGCCTCGCTGTTAAAATTTCTTGGTGTGTTTGGGGTGGTAACTGGATCTGTGAAGGCAGATGTGGTGATCCGTGGTGTTTTTGTATATAGTTATCTAGGATTCCAGAGTGAGTTTAATGAATGGGTGGTAGTTATTGAAATTTGTGGTAGTAATCTGTGGGGGAGGTTAGGTCCTCTATCTAGAGCTGAAAATATCAATATATATCATTGGTTTTATGGTTCATTTGTCCATAAATTCTTAAAGTGGTCCATGAGGAGATTGACATATTGGGGAGCCATCCGAGTATCCGTGGCTGTTCCTATGGTTTGGACAAAGTGTTTTATTGTTATGAGTGAGGAGGAAATAGATGAGTCTGGTGATGTATTTAGGGTGGATATTTGAGTACTGTCCATTGTTTTGTAGATATTTGAGGCAAGCCATGATCTCATCACTGTGAAGGATGTTGGTGTATTGGGAAGTGGCATCCATAGTGGCAGGGATGTTCCGAGGGAGGTTGTTAATTATACCGTATTTCTGGAGGAAGTCAATTTTTGTCCTGGGGAAGCTGGCCTTTTGTGTAGTGAGTGGTTTGAGGATGGCTTCTGCAAGTCCTGATATTTCTTCAGAAAGAATGCCATGAACAGATATGATAGGTCTGCTGGGGTTCCCTTGTTTGTGCATCTTGGAAGTATGTAGAAGGCCCCTATGGTGGGTTCATAGGGGATAAGGTTTTAGAGTTTCTCTTGTAATTTGGGAAATGATTTGATAACCTTAAATTTCTGGGCCAAGTGTGGTTTGGGGTTGTCTTTGAGTTCTTTATAATAGGTGGTGTTGAATTGCTGTCTGTTGGCCTTGTTAATGTAAACACCATGGTTGAAGACTACAATGGCACCCCCTTTGTCTGCCGGTTTGATTATTACCTGGAGGTTTGATTTCAGGGACCAAATAACTGTCCTCTTGGTAAGCAATCTGTTCCACCTTGTATTTAGCTGTGATACTGACTACATGTCCCAGATCTGAAGAAGAGCTCTGGGTAAAGTGAAAAGCTTGTCTCTCTCACTAACCAAAGTAGGTCCAATAAGAGATTACCTCATCCACCTTGTGTCTCTAATATTCAGGACCAACACGGCTACAACACTGCATGCTAATTTGGCAGTCCTCCAACTGTTATCCCACACAGGGATTCCAGGAAACAGTTCAGTCACAGAAATTTACCTGTCACCTTTTCTGAGGTGCTGGGCAAGCCAAAGGAGGTTGTGGACCATGTGGCCCCCTTCCCTTCCCTGCCCCAGGAGGACAATGTAATCAGAGGGGGACTGTGAAGAGGACAGTGAAGAGCTTTCCCTGGAAAACCAGGATCTTTTCAGGACTCAGGACCCTCAGGGTGACCATGTGGGAAGTGGGTTGATTCCCAGCCAGAAACCCAGTCCAGGATTGAGGAGGCAGATCCCATGGTGGGACCCTCAGCAAAAAAGTATCTATTTTCACAATTTATTATTATACTATACTGCTGTGCAGCTGCATGGTTGCAGTTTTTGGTGGATGTGAACTAGGAGGGATTCTTAATATCCAGCCCCTGTTTTCCTCTCTCCCAGGAACAATGCTGTCTGCTTGCACCCTGCCCCTTACACATTTTTTAAATGGCAGCTGGTCCAGCAAGGCAATTTGCTTCTATCTCATGCTAAAGATACAACCAACTATTTACAAGCCCATCCCATGGAAGGTACATACTCATCTACTTATTTTTCCTTTCTGCTCCCTGCATCTCTCCTGCCCAGTGACCATTCCCCCTTCCCCTACTTCCAGTGCCCTGTTCACCTGCTAAAAATAGTGGCTGGCAGCATGGCAGAGTCATAGGCATCAACTTTCCCTGGTGCCAGTAGGTGCTCATGCCTGGCCCTGTCCTGACTCCACCCTTTCCTTGCCCCACCCCCGTTCCAACCCCTTCCCCAAAGTCCGCATCCCAACACCACCCCCTCCCTGCCCCTATTGGACCCCTTCCCCAAATCCCCACCCTGGTCCCGCCTCTTCCCCGTGCTCGCTGCATTCCCCCTCCTCCCCACTCCCTTCCAGCACTTGCCCCATGAAATAGCTGTTTCGCAACACAAGCGCTGGGAGCTAGGGGGGAAAAGCAGGCACGTGGCATGCTCAGGGGAGGAGGTGGAGTGGAGACGGAGGTGAGCAGGGACGGGGAGCTGCTGGTGGGTGCAGAGCACCCACCAATTTTTCCCTGTGGGTGCTCCAGCCCTGGAGCACCCACGAAGTCGGCACCTATGGGCAGAGTTGCAACCAATGTTTCCTCTAATTTTTGACAGGCAGTGTGCACAAAAAAATTCTTCTGTGCAAATTTTTGTGCGCTTGGTGTTTCGCCATGTGTGCGGGGTTTAGGATCTGGGTGAGTGCGCACACACGCACAGCTTAGCGGGAACAGTGGTTGCAACCTCTCTTTCCATGGCATATTTGAATAATGAATTTCACAGAACTGAATGTTTTCAACAGTTTGAAACAGTGGTTGCAGGAAGTGTGGTTAGCATTCTCAATTTATATGAGATAAACATGCACACTTCATGCCTGCCAAGGTATTAACACTACAGCTCCCTGCTGAACTAGAAATATCCTGTAACATATTCATACAGGGAAAGTTTACTGTAGGGATAGAAAGCCATACAGATCTTAATGATTTTTCACAGGCTTACATAGAGGAAGTTTGGGAGCAGGTAAAGCTTCAGACAATCAATGTAGAACCCAATCTGTTTTTCCCTGCACTTTCAGCATGTCTGCAGGGGAGATGAAGTGTAATGTCAGAGTAATATCATCAAGAGTGAGGATAGCCGAAAGGGATGTAGAATGGATTACTATCCAGCTTGACCCCAGATGCTTCCACTAACCCATCATATAAGCACCTCCAAGGCACAGCAAAATTGCAAAGCCAAACATAATTCCCAACTCCCCCTAGGCTCCAAGGCACAACAACAAACCCAAAGAGCATATGCTGCATGGCTAAAAATACCCCAGTCTCGCCCTCATCAGATACATGCCACTTACCACTTTTGAGATCCCCCCCACAAGACAAGGAAAGAAAATCAGGAATATATGTGTAACAAAATGTTGTTGTTGCCTCTCTGTGCTATGAAAACTAACCACTTGGGTTTTTTCCCTGCTCTTACCCACAGCATCTGCACTATGCCAGACCCTCAAGGACAGGGCCTTTATGGTTTGTGGCTATATTAACCAGGAAAGCAGAGGATAAGACCAGTCTCCCAGGATAATAAGAGCAATCGTCACACCATTAACGTCCATAATGATCTTGAGGCAAACTCTCTTTTATTTATTAAGGCAAATAAGGCTGAGTTCTGAAAGATCTTCGCATCGTGGACCCCTTTCTGTTTATAAACTCTGATCCCTAGTTCTGGGAGAAAAATAGGCCCCTGGGTCCCATCAGTTGCCCCAGTACAGTTTTGGAATCCCATGCATATAAGTCCTCAGTCTCCTGAGCATTACTGAGCTTTTTAACTTGGTGCAGCAGTAAGTTATGAATGGCATCACGCACCTGCATGACAATGGCCACAACACTCAATATCCCTGTGTAGAATGGGTTGGTTATAGACTTGTCGAATGAGGGGCTGGTCAGTTTCCAGATGGCAAGAGTGACCTGCTTCTAGGCTCATATGCAGCACTGCATGTTGGCACACTGTTGTTGCAGTGTAAGGGCTAGTTCAACACAGACAACAAAAAAAGGCTATCTTTGCCTTCCTGAAATTTTCTCACCACTTCTGGTCATCCCAGGTCTGTGGAATGGTCCATTCCCACTTATCAATGCTGGTTTCCTGAGCCCAGAAATGGCTCTGCACTGTGTAAAACTGCTTCAGGAACACCTCCTGGAGCAGTTGTCCTGGTGCTGCTGCTGGAGGAACTGCTGCTGCTCCACTTCATCTGCTTGATGGTGCTGTGGATGAAGTCCAAGACTGAACATGCACAGATTTGAGAGCTCAAAGCCCAAGCAACCTCTGTGTATTCACTGTTCCCAACATAGCAGCATGGAACATTGTTAGGTTCATGCTGGCTGACAACAATTTGAAAATTGTTATGGCTAGCCCACCGAGGGAGAGAGGAAGCATGGGGCAGTGAATCACGGGTTTCTTGTATTTGACCTAAAGTCCTAGAATTCCATTAGCTTCTGCCTGGCTTTCACTATGCATCCCACAATGCGGTGGGAGAAAAATCACAGGATGCACATTGCTCAGCTGCAAAACAAAGGACTATGGGATACCCTCCAAGAATGCCAAGACCTTAATATGCAGTAGCAAAGCCCTGCCATGTATACATAATGATAGGAATTGAAAGAAGGCACAGCCATCATCTGTGCATGCTATTAGTATGGCTTATGTATAGCTCACCTCCATATTTTGTCAGCTCAGCAAGAACTAAGCCACCCATGTATAGACAAGGCTTATGACTATAGTAATTTACTCTTTTGAGGACAAAAACAAATTTTTGAGAGAAACACTTGGGCAATACCAATCTCTCTCCACTTGTGCTTGAGGTCACTTCCCCTTCATATGTGTTCTCCTAGCAATATCCTATGCCTTGATAGAAGATTTCATTGCAAATTTTCTGATGGATAGAATCCTTCAGGGCTTTAGTGCCACAGAACAACTGGCAGTTCTGAGTGATCTTCTAAACCAGCTGCGCTGTTTCTTGAGGAATGTGGAAGGGTTTTTTCTTGGCATGAGAATGGTGCTCCTTGAACCATGATGTGGCACACACATCTGCTGGTCTACCAGTGGAGAAGGCAGTTCAGAGAGCAACTTCTTCATAGTCATTAATAAGTGTTGGTGACCTAATTAGGGAAGCATCTAACTTCTTTCTTACAGTTTCACATCCTTTAAGTGAGAACAATACTTCCCTGCCATGCAGAGTTGTTGAAAGAATTTTATACAGCACTTTGCAAATGTAAAACACGATAGAAATAATGGTGGTTATTACTTTGAGTAGTGTTTCAATTGGCAGCTACAGAGGCATAAACAAACAGATATCCTCTGGAAAAGTCTCCTGCTTTAGAAAATAACTGGACTTAGTCTCTATTTTGGCTATTATGAATTCAGCTGGACAAATAAATTTTTCAGTTTGCTGGAAGTTCCAAAAAATTGTGTATCAAAAAAGTCAACCAATTTCACTCCGGGTCAAATACAATGTTTCATTTAATATGAAATGTTTAGTTTACAGGGTGTGTTTTGCTTTTCTTTTTTTTTTTTTTTAAAGTGAAGGGCTAGATTGCAAAATAGATTGAGGTGATGGTGCCAGATCCTGCCCTATAACCATTAGCCTAGCGGTTAGAGTATTGGCATGGGATGTGGGAGTTGGGAGATAAGTTCCCCCCCCCCCCCGCCTCATGCAGAGCAGGCATTTGCACGTTGGTCTCCCACTTTGCAGGAGAATGCCCTAACCACTGCGCTACAAGTATTCTAGGGAAGGTGTGTGTATCTCTCTCTCTCTCTCTCTCTCCTGTTGAAGCTGTTCCATTGTGTATAGATAACTAAGTAGTCATTGGAGTGGGGACTTGAACTTGGATCTCCCCTCACCCAGGTGAATACCCTAACCGCTAGGCTAAAAGTTATAAGGGAGATACCGTCACCACTATCACTCTTTACTCTGACTGTTTTGGGGAATGGCTCTTAAGTAATCTTGTGAAACTAGCTTGAAAAACTTTTGGCTGAAACTATTCAGTGAATTCATGTCAAATTTGCGAACAGTTTCGGGTTGACTGAAACTGCAATTCCCCCCCCCCCCCCCCCCGCAACAAATAAGCTATTTGTCTGAAATTTAATCCAGCTCTCATGATGTAGGTATGTTCAGGGCAGGTGCTCTCTGGAACATGCAGAATGTCCACATGATATCTCAGTGGCAATACATTGTTACAGTTTATATTTTTAAGTATTTGTCTGTTTTTTTTCATAATCTATTTTGATGATTTCAGTGAACACTGGCAAAATGACTGAGCTAATACTCCTGAAATCCAAACTGATTTTTGTCATATCAAATCTGTTGAAGATGTTCATAAAACAAAGACATGGGATTAATTTTGGCTTCTTCAGTGCTTCCTATTTTATTGACTGACTACACTCAAATTTAACTTACATGTCACCTTAAAACAGATTATTTATTTGATGTCTGGAAACATTAGGATGTTCTTCTATTCAGGTTCTTGTATCATACCTATTCAGTGTGGTATCTGAGCACTTACATCTTGTATATTTCTAATTATTGGAGTGATTAAAGAAGCATTATGAATATCCCAGTGACACCTATTGAATGTACTGAGTCATTCAAGTGCTGAGCTTTCTAAAAATGACCCCAACTAGATGAAAGTAAATAGGTGGTATATGATTCTTAAATGTCAAAATGATATTCATTCCATCAGAGCCATTTAATGATACAGCAAAAGAGAACATCTGAAGATTATCTCAAGCCATCTTTATAAACTGAAGCAGGTGCTTGTATTATCATCCCTAAACCTAGAGAATAACCCATCTGCAGAAATTTGATTTAGTATAATTTGAACTGATTTATACACTTCATTGTAAAGTAAGCTTATTATGCAGGAGATGCACATATAAAAGTACTTATTGAAGTAAACCTCTTTAGAAGATTATACTCTTTCAGAAAACTCTATTTTGAGTGTCTAAATAAGGATCTAATTAAACAAAATAAAATCACTATTTAAAAATGTATTGTATTTGCTTGATGTACCTTTATCAGGATTTGGTGCTTCAAGGGTTCCATCCTGTTCCTGTTGAAATTACAGGCATTTTGCCATTTACATCAATATGAATGTGCCTTAATATTGGGCTTGATCAGAGTCTTCCATTGATTAGAATTGGGTCAGGCTCATTAGTGGAAAAATCTGAAATACACTTATCTTGATCAGAGCTAGCAGTGGTATCTCTTTGAACTGGAATTTACATCTACTAGATTTAACATATACATATCCAGGGAAGGTATTTGAAGGATAAGATATCACAAACAATATTTTAAAGTCTCAATTCAGGAAATGAGAGAGAAACAATGGTAATTAATTGATCTTTAAATATTCATGGTAAATAGGCGTGTGATGGGGTGGGATCTGAGTTACCACAGAAAATTCTTTCCTGGGTATCTGGCTGGTGAATCTTGCCCATATGCTCAGGGTTTAGCTGATCGCCATATTTGGGGTCAGGAGGTTTTTCACCTTCCTCTGTAGCATGGGGCACGGGTCACTTGTTGGAGGATTCTCTGCTCCTTGAAGTCTTTAAACCACGATATGAGGGCTTCAATAGCTCAGACATAGGTGAGCGGTTTTTCGCAGGAGTGGGTGTGCGAGATTCTGTGGCCTGCGTTGTGCAGGAGGTAGAACTAGATGATCATAATGGTCCCTTCTGACCTTAGTATCTATGAGGCTTTTAAAGTTGTGTGAGACTTACAATCAACAGCAGTTTTCACCCTTCTGTAACAATACAAGAATACATCTGAGAATTCTATCGGTCAAGATTTCATTATGACCAGCAGCAGTATGGATCAAAGGGACCCAAATTAAGTTTTGAAAGTGCAATGGTGAAAGGAAATTTAAGGTATAAACACATAGTACATAAAAACCTGAGAGCTAGAACTTAAATCTGTTGGTCACTAGGGCAGTGAAGGATATAGCACTGCAGATAAGAGTTATGATTTCCTGCAGGAAGTTATTTACTCCATGAATAATCACACCTTTCAAACCAGCCAAATAAAATGAAAAATATCAGAATGGTAACAGGATATTTTATTTGAAGGGGTTAGTGTCCATATCTGGTCTTTTGGCTTAAAACAGCTCCCCCTCCCCCAGGGATGATCATTCTCCACCAAAATCACCTACATTATGGAATCTGTAATAACTGATCACTTCATTTACATGCATTGTGGGTTGCTTGTGCATCTTAGCTGTTTTAAAATGTTGTCTTATGTACTCCTGAGTGAGAGCTATGATGTCAAAAGTGTAAACCCAAGAAAAATTTCAACAGGTGAGACTCTGAAGATGTTCTTATTTATTAACCTTTTTGAAGATTAATAGATAAAATCAGATTTTGCTTAATAGCACAATCACAAGTAAGAATATATCCTTTAAGATAAAGAGTATAGGGCAAATTCTGCTTTTAGTTACAGCTCTGCTATTCTTTTGCAGTCTCTGGGATTGCAAATGTAACAGTGCAGAATTAAGCTTTATATATCTGTTGGTTGTAGAGATGGCCCAAAACACACACTTTTCAGTTCCCAAGAAATGTTGGGTTTTCAGAATTTGAGTTCATGGTGCATCAGAACAAAACCAAAGTTACCAACATTTCTTGGTGAATCAAAATGTTTGTTTTGGAAAGTCTGAAACATTGGTTTCAGAGCAAAATGTGACACTGACTGTTAGTTTCAGGCTGCTGGTTACTGAATAGCAAGTAGTCTAGAAGCCTGGAGAGACCTAGCTCCAGCTGGGGCTCTGAGTGCTGGCAGGTTCCTTACAATGGAGCTGTGGACGCTGGAACACCAAAAAGCTTCCAGTGGCCACCAACCTGTGTTTCAACAGTTTAGTTGAAACTAATGGATTTGATGAAACATTTTGCTTCAGCAAATTGGTATTTCCAATTAAACTTACTTTCATTTGAAAATTTGACCGATTTTTATAGTATTGACTAGAGCTGATGCCACTACTGGCTATGATTATCTATATAAGATTCCAGGATTGTCACCTGTCAGCTTGTCACTCTGAAGCATAGACCATCCGAGTCAGTGTGAAGCAATGAAAACAGATACAAGTATGGGTGAAAGCTTGCTGTTTAGAATAACTGCACTGCATGGACCATTACTGTCCAATCTTTAAGTACTCAGCCATTTGGGGTTTTTTGGTTTTTTTTGAAACACACAACTTTGTGAAATACAGCTGTGTGAGAGCTTGAGCTTTCAGCTGCTGGTGGTATGCTTAAAATATCACATCTCCTGACGTCACCAGAGTAAGAGGGGTTAGGGAGGGAGAAATTCAAAATATGCTCTAATCATAAACTATTAAATACACTGTTTGGAAAAAAACAATATTGAGTTTTTGTTCCAGAAAAGATAAAGTTCAATGAGATTTTTTGCCTGGGCAATGAATGAATAAGACATATAGGACTGAGTGCAATATTTGAAAACTGTAGGGGGGTGGGATCATTATACCCACAGCTCATGTGTGCTTGTCAGGAAGTGAATGGACACTGCTTTTCCCACACGGAGATCATGGTCTTAGTGAACTCCTGAATTGCAGCCGAATCCTATCAAGAAGAAGATGCTATTTATTTATTAAATTCTCAGTGTGCTCAGCTCTGTATCAAGGCAGATCTCAGAGTCTGTCTCAAAGTTTGTTTTAAAGTACACAAAACACACTGAGAAGAAGGTGTCTTATAAAACTCTTAAATCTATTTGTGGATTTTTTTTTTAAATTAGTTTGTGGGCTTTACAGAAGAAGTGGACTTGAATGGGGAGATGGTTGAAATGTAGTACATTGGTTCAAGAGACTGATGCATAGGTGACAACATGGGGGCAAAAAAAGCACAAAAACTGGAGCAGAAAAAGAGAATGAAAGATGTTGAAGCTAGCATCTGTGGGTGTGAACTTGGATGAGAAGGCTGATTTTTTTTTTTTTTTAAATCAAAAGGTGGGACCTGATGGTAGATGATATCTGAGATATAGGCTGGGACTCAACTGTGGAGGGGATGGAAAGCAAGCACAAGAAGTTCAAAATTGGTACTGTAGGCAAGGGAAAGCCAGTGAGAATGATTCAAATATGTGTCAGATTCAGTCATTTTGGCACCCATTGTTTATTGATACATTCATAATTTTGGACAGTAATATAAACATGGTGCTTCGGGAGGTAGTGGCATATTTCAGTGAGTGATCACAGAAATTATCTCCTCTTTTATTGAAATATATCCCACTCCACAATCAAAATACCAGAGCATTCATGTTTTGTGTGCGGATTTCTTTGGCAACTAGGACAGGGTGGGGTCTAATCTCCAAACAATGTATAGTCCCCAGAAGTACAGTACAGCTCTTCCATGGCAATTGTGGCCCCTTCATTGCTCTGAAGGCTGGGTTCACTGAATTGCTGTACCCTCTTCATGTGGAAGCAGCTATGACATAGTCCTCAGAAAACAGAAGCCACAGAAAGAAGCTTCATATTATAGACAGTCCAGACTGTAATTTAGAAAATAACACCTTATATTCTAAGTGTATTCTGTCCTACCCTTAATCACATATTTTACTTGATCTAACTTAATCTACTCTTGTAAGGGTTTTTTTTTTTTTCTCCTCTCATAATATTTGGGCACCAATTGTGATAAAAATAACTTGTCAAAAATGAAAGTCGGATTTCTGCGTTCAACACCATCTGCACACAGTGGTAGAGCCCTGCCCTGTCCCCCCAAATGGCACTCCTTGGTGGAGCCAGGCAGCTGAGCTGGGCTGCTGGCAGACAAAGCCTCCTGGAAGGAAGGTATGTCTGTAACAAAGCAGCTGGGAAGGAAAGCAGGAGGGAATGAGTGCCCAGGATTCTCCTCACTGTTGGAGGGGCCTGCAGAGAGCAGGAAGATTCCAGCTGGGTCAGGGACTGTCTTGCTTGGAGAGTAGAGAAATCTCTTGCCATCCAGCTTCTGATGTAGAAAGTGCTCAGAAGCTCTGTAGTGAGCCTGGGGAAGAGGGCTAGGAAGAGAGGAGCTAATATCCTGGGGAGCCCAGGAAAGGCTATGAGAAAGCCCTAAGACAGGTCAAGGTAGGAAGTGGTCCAGGGAGGCAGCTAGGGGTTGGCATAGCCAGGCCTTGACTGATTATTAAAAGGTTCCTGGAGCAGAGGCAAGGGAGGACCTGGGTTCCCCTACCAGCCCACTGAGGAAAGTGGTGTGGAAACCCCCTAATAGAGGTGGTAAGGACTAGTGAGACTGGAGTTAGATGAAGACCCAACATGAAGTCAGAAGACTATTGTTTGTTAGACTCTTGTCCCACACCTTTGAGGTGGACCTAAATGAGACCCAGCCAAAAGACCAACCTACAAGAAGAAGCAGGTCACTGCAGAACCAGAGTGGCTGTCAGCAGGGGGCCCCAAAGGAGGAGGGCTTGCTATACCACATCCAGTCACAAGGGGGCATGCTGGTCAGTAAGTTGCACTCTAGGGGATCCTACGGTAGCCACTGACCTAGGATACGTGAAAATTTAACCACACTGAAGCAAATCCTGGTTCCATTGAAGTCAGTGGGAGTTTTGCCATTGATTTCAATGGGACCAAGATGTCACGTATTAACCTATGCTTAATGAGGTTGGATTCTCTAGGTTATAAACTTAGCCTTATCCACAGGTATACCAAATACCATAATGTCACACTTCAAAAATTTGACACAGGTTTTGTTAAAACAAATATAATTTTATTTTTACTTTTACTAACATTTTCAGTTTTTTCCACAAAGTTCATATTTCAGTTGGTACTACTTTGGAATATTCATATCAATGTAATCTTTTATCAATCCTTCTGAGCTCTTAGTCTCAATCATATCTTGTAGCAGTGAGTTCCACAAGTTAATTGGGTATTGCATGGGAAAAGTATTTCCTTTTTATTAGACATAACTCTGCTGCCTTGTCACTTCATTGAATGTCCCTTTTCCTTTTAGCAAACATTTCATTCAGACTAGAGATTTACAAAAGATATGCTTTCTGTCTAATGCAGCACTCTTGTCTTTTGCTTCTAGAAGTGTTATAATGTCATATAACAGTTATTTCCCCTTTGGTCATCTCAACTAGCCAGAGAGAAGAGCACTGGCAGCAATTATTTCTCAATGATTTTAGGCTGTTCATCAATGCCAATGTTCTTTCTTTTATTTTTATTATTTGTAGTGCTAAAACACAAATAATCACAATGAGCTGTTTGGCGGTGACAGTTGAACAAACCCTTCTCCGCTTTCACAAGTGCTTACTTTGTCATCTTGCTCAACATGAAGCTGTGGTACAAAGTGTTCTATCTAGATTCCTGAGAAATGAGAGTTTAGGTGAAATCCTGGCCTCAATGAAGTCAATGGCAAAATTTCCATTGACTTCTATGAGGCAGTATTTCACTCTGTTTAGTGAACTAAAATAATCTCTCATCCCAATATTTACATAACAGAAGCTAAACAACAAAAGGGATCAGGAAACAGTAAATAAATTTCAAAATGTATTGGAATTGTACCATGCATTCACGGATGATGCAACAAGTTACTTTTGGTTCACATGTTCAAGGGATTGGAGGCCCAGGGGAGGGTGTGTGTGTGTGGGGGGGGGAGCGCAGCAGGACATTTGCTTCTGACAGGACAAATAGAAAAGTAAATTTCTGCATACAAATAACTAGTATTATGAAAAAAGAAAAGGAGTACTTGTGGCACCTTAGAGACTAACCAATTTATTTGAGCATGAGCTTTCGTGAGCTATAGTTCGCTCATGCTCAAATAAAATGGTTAGTCTCTAAGGTGCCACAAGTACTCCTTTTCTTTTTGCGAATACAGACTAACACGGCTGTTACTCTGAAACCTAGTATTATGAACTGTCAGTAGAGAATGCAACCGTTAACATTCATACGACAGGCAGGGATTTATAAATCTCTACCCTTCTCTGCCATTTTCCTCCTTGCAAGTGACAGATTGCAGAGAAAAGAGATTGTCTTGTCAGTAAGTTACTGGACTAGGACTCAGGAGATCTGGATTCCATTCCTGTGTGACTATGTGCAAATCTTTTAATGTCTCTATGCCTTAGTTTCTTAAATGTGAAATGGGGAAGATACTTCCTTTCTCCCATTTGTTGTTGTTGTTTGTGGTTGTTGTTGTATTGTTGATCTAGATTAATTATGTTTATACATAGCAGCTAACACAGTGGAGCCCAATCTCAACTAGGAACTCTAGATACTAGATAACATGGCCAGATCTAAGTAGGTTAGAGTTTTTTGAACTGTGCCAATTCCACTCCAAACTGTAAAACCCAAAGAGTGGAATTCATTGATAATGCATTGAATGTCTGTAGACCTGGTGACTGTTCTACTAATGTTCACAAATTACCCAAATAATTCATAAAGCCTTCTACTCATCTAATGACCCTTGTATCATGTTTGTTCATGTAATCTGTTACAAATATAAGCCCCTCACTCTGCAAGATTATTCACATGGATAGACCCTTATACCTGCATAAAACCCCATTGACTTCCAAATACTCAAGGTTCAGTGGGACTTTGTTATAAAGAGATGCTGTTGTAACAAAAGGAGGAATGACAATGAAGTGTGCTGTAATTTGAAACCAAGGAAGTAGAAAGAAGCTCTGAGAATAAGCACCTTTTTCAGAAAATGGAGCGAACTTTTTCTATAGCAGACAAATTCATGGGATTGAACCATTATGTGTTTATTCTCCTAATAGCATGGCTTTCCCCTGCAGAGAGCCTGACGGAAATATACAGCACAATTAGCTAGAGTTCTTAATTTGTAGCACAGATCAGATTAGTCTGAAGGATTCTAATTAGCTGTTAAACAACCTAAAGACTTAGTGAACATCACACTTGAAATAGTCTGAGATTAGTATATCGGCAGCTTCCAGTTATTGCTGTGATTTTTTTTTTAAATGTATAAAGCTGACAGACACTCCATAAAAGCATAGTCTACTTCAGAGCTCTCAGGAGAGATTAGAGAGGCACCGTCATTTCATGTTTTGAAACTCCCGAACAGTGGTACAATGATATATCCTAATTGCAATTTCTCGTTTGGTATGACTTAGTGATTAAGCAGAAGGTGCGAATTTTGAATACTTGTTACCAGTCTTCCCTGATCAAGAGAAATTCATTAGCTGCTGCTGCAAAATGTATAATTCAAAATGTCAAATTTAAATATTTCCACGCCTAATTTTCCTTTCTTAGGGGTGTAAGCAAAAGCATGGTGGTATGCTGAAGAGCTAAGAATCTCTGAAGAGTTCCCATTTGCCTGATGTGTCTTATGGTTTGTAACATGCACGTAAACTAGAATTGAAACTTTTCAGATTTTCCTTCTGTCCTCTTCTAAAACTCAGACTCCAACTAAAAAGCTTTTAAAGGTCACAGAGAACTAAAACTTGTCCAGGAGAAAAGTCTTGGGGCGGGGAGAATCAATGAAAGCATCAAAATATTATCTGCAATAGAAATACAGGTTCTCTATACCTCTGGGATTTTAAAGCCCTATCCTGCATTTCTTGCACAACCCCAGAACCCTTATAGATGTTCTGTGGTGTTCAAAGAATGCAGGATTAGGCCCCAAAATGCAATATATACTCTCCAAATCTTAGTGGAAAATCAAATCAATTTTGAGGCCTTTATGCAGGGGAAGTCTATACCTCAATGTGAGTCTCCGCCATACAGTAGCACAGAGGAGTGGTTTTGAATAGGACAATAGTGGCCTGGGACATGGTCTTGGTACCTGTGACCAGGGAGACTTATTGGATAACATGGAGGGGTGGAAAGGGAGGGCCTATATTATGGCAGTTATTGCAGCTGTGGTGCAAAGGTTGTGGCTACAGAATAGAGGGGTGAATGATTCCAAGCCCTGCAAACAAGTTGTGCTGAGCTGATGTAATTCGGACTTTGTACAAAAGGGAGAGGATATAGCTCAGTGGACGAGCGGAGGGGAAAGTAACAGACAGAGGCACTTATCTGCATTGGGCTTGGGGAGTTGGAATGATGCTTATAACTGAACTTTTAATAGCCATACTCTATTTGCCATCATTAGACAGATTCTTGGAAGAGAGACTCATCATTGTATGTGTATTAAAATGTTGTTTACACCTACAGTCAATCCCTTTATCCACTCCACTTGGTCCATATTCCCACTCTCGGCTACCTGTTTGTCAGCTTTATGGATGAATGTGTCCATGCTGCTCCCTATACCTGACATGATTTTCCTGAATGAAACCGCAAGCCCTTACCCTTACCCTTTCGATATTGGTCTTGAAGAACCAATTCTGCTATGCTGCCTACAGTGAATCCTTTAAACATGTATATTAGGTAAAACAGAAGCATGTTTCTTCATTGGACTGAGGTTGAGATGGAAATGGAGACATTTGTTGAAAGTCTCTGGGTAACGATAAAAGGGGTTAAAAAAAAAAAAAAAAAAAAAGGTGATGTCATAGTAGGGGTTTCTACAGACCCCCTAACAGGAAGAAGAGGTGGATGAGGCTTTCTTCAAACAACTAACAAACTCATCTAAAGGAGAGGATGTGGTGGTTGGTGGGGGGACTTCAATGAGCCACACATCTGTTAGGAAAATAACACAGCAGTGCACAGATTATCCAAAAAGTTCTTGGAATGTATGGAGACCATTTTTTATTTCAGAAGGTGGAAAAGCTACTAGGGGAGAGGCTGTTCTAGATTTGATTTTGACAAATAGGGAGAAACTTGTAGCAATCAGGCAAGGTACTAACAAACTTCAACAGGGAAGCAATATACTGCATTATAGTCTCCCCTGTTTTCTGCTCACACTGGTGAAATATGTAGTGATTAGCTATTACATTCACTTTTGGCACAAAGTTCTTTAATGCTGTGAGTGCAGTCCTATATTTATCATCTGCCAAAGTGTAAAATATACGCTGCCCTTCTGCTCCAAGGCAGTAGATTAGCAGAGCATGCTTTTTTACTTCAGAAATCTCTATAGCAGTGATTGCAAGCAGATAAGTCTCAAACATATGGATCCAGGCAGTAAAAGCAATTGGAGGCTCACCTGGGCTTTGCAGAAAGAGTGCAGGTGGGTTCAGAGGCAGAAGATCCGTCCTCGTTGCCAAAACGTTCTAGCAACCAGGCAAGGTACTAACAAGCTTCAACAGGACTTTATTTTTAAAGTGGAAACCTCTTTATCAAGCTGCTGCTGCACCCTCAGTAGCTCTCACTCCGCCTCCTCAACTTCCCCCAACCCTTCCTGTTTCCTGTCCTTTCAGACTCCCAACAGCTAGTGCTCCCAGTTCTAATAATTACAAGCAGCATCTAAACACCACAATGATTCTAAAGAATGGTGGGATAGAAAACAGCACAATAAAAATAATGGATTTCAAGAAGGCAGACTTTAGCAAACTTGGGGATTTGGTAGATAAGATCCCTTGGGAAACAAGTCTAAGGGGAAAGACCGTTCAAGAGAGTTGGCAGGTTTTTAAAGACATTATTAAGGGCACAAAAGCAAACTACCCCACTATGTAGGAAAGATAGGAATTATGGCAAGAGACTACCCTGGCTTAACCAGGAGATCTTCAATAATCTGACATTCAAAAAAGAATCCTACAAAAAATGGAAACTATATTCATCCTTTGTAATTTGACTTAAACACATCACACAAGTACGTAGGGACCAAATTAGAAAGGCCAAGGCATAAAATAAAATTAAACTAGCTAGACACACAAAGGGTAACAAGAAAACATTCTACAACTACATTCGAAGGAAGAGGAAGATCAAGGACAGGGTAGGCCCATTACTCGAGGAGTGGGGGAGAACAACAGAAAATGTGAAAATGGCAGAAGTGCTAAATGACTTTTTTGTTTCAATTTTCACCAAAAACTTTAGTAGAGATTGGACATCTAACATAGTGAATGCTAGTGAAAATGAGGTAAGGTCACTGGCTAAAATAGGTAAAGAACAAGTTTAAAAAAATTCTTGAACAAGTTAGATGTCTTCAGGTCACCAGGGTCTGATGAAATATCTCCTAGAATACTCAAGGACTGACTGAGGAAATAAATCGTAAATGACTCAAATATCTTTGAAAAGTCATAGAAGATAGAAGAGATTCCAGAAGACTGGAAAGGGCAAATATAGTGTCCATCAATAAAAAGGGGAATAAGCAGGGGAATAAGCTTAACTTCTGTACCCAGAAAGATAATGGATCAAATAATTAAACAATCAGTTTGCAAACACCTAGAAGATAATAAGGTGATAAGTAGCAGTCAGCATGGATATGTCAGGAACAAATTGTGTCAAACTAACCTAATAGCTTTCTTTGACAAGGTAACAAGTCTTGTGGATAGGAGGGAAGCGGTAGATATTGACTTTAAGGCTTTTGATACTGTCCTGCATGACCTTCTTATAAACTAGAGAAATACAACCTAGATGGAGCTACTATAATGTTGGTGCATAACTAGTTGAAAAACCATTCCCAGAGAGTAGTTATCAGTGGTTCACAGTCAACATAGAAGGGCATATCAAGTTGGGTCCTACAGCCACCCACACCACCCCAGCCAGTACACCTGAATCCCCTATTCCCCAGAGCCCAGCTGAGGGGCCCCCCTTTCCCAGGCATCTGCACCCACCCACCTTCATACCTCAGCTTCTGGCTCTCCCCAGCCCTGATACCTCTTAGGCCAGGGATCCAGAGGGAGAAACAGCCTGATGCTCGTTCCCAGGCTTGTGTGGAGTTTCTTGCACACTACTGCCTCCTTCCCTCAGGGTGTGCCGGGAACGGCAGCTGCAAGGAACCCTGTAGCTCCCTCTGTCCATCCCACTGGCAGTGTCTTCTGTGTGCAAGCTGGGCTCTGCCGGGTCCAGTGGCAGCCAGCAGCACTGCAGCCCATTTCTGTGGAGGAAAGAAAATTCTGCACACACAGCATTAAATTCCGCATTGCACAGTGGTGCAGAATTCCCCCAGGAGTAAGTTTTTTAGTGCCACATTTCAGGAAAGATATGGGCAAATTGGAGACAGTCCAGAAAAGAGCAACAAAAACGACTAAAGGTCAAGAAAATGTGACTTATGAGGGAAGATTGGGGAAAAAAGGTTCTTTAGTCTGGAGAAGAGTAGACTGAGAGAGGACATAAATTTTAAGTACATAATATCTTGCGACAAGGAGGATGGAGAAAGAGGTTAAGGAGACTCATAGAAGATTAGGGGTGGAAGAGACCTCAGGAGGTTATCTAATCCAATCTCCTACTCAAAGCAGGACCAACTCCAACTAAATCATCCCAGCCAGGGCTTTGTCAAGCTGGGCCTTAAAAACCCCTAAGGATGGAGATTCCACCAGCGCCCTAGGTAACCCATTTCAGTGCTTTATCGTCCTAGTGAAAGTGTTTCCTAATATCCAAGCTAGACCTCCCCCACTGCAACTTGAGACCATTGCTTCTTGTTCTGTCATCTGCCACCACTGAGAACAGCCTCCTTCCATCCTCTTTGGAACCCCCCTTTAGGTAGTTGAAGGCTTCTATCTATGGAGGACCTGCTCCATGATTTTGCCGGGGAGTGAAGTGAGGCGGACTGATCTGTAGTTCCTTGGGTTTTCTTTCTTCCCTTTTTAAAATATGGGCACTATATTTGCCTTTTTCCAATCGTCCAGGACCTCCCACAATCTCCACAAATTTTCAAAGATAATGGCCAATGGCTCTGCAATCACATCAGCCAACTCCCTCTGCACCCTTGGATGCATTAGATCTGGACCCATGGACTTGTGCATGTCCAGCTTTTCTAAATAGTCCTTAACGCGTTCTTTCACCACAGAGGGCTTCTCACCTCCTCCCCATATTGTGTTGCCCAGGACAGCAGTGTGGGAGCTGACCTTGTCTGTGAAGACAGAGGGGAAAAAAGCATTGAATACTTCAGCTTTTTCCACATCATCTGTCACTAGGTTGCTCCCCCATTCAGTAAGGTTCTCACACTTTCCCTGACCACCTTCTTGTTGCTAACATATCTGTAGAAACCCTTCTTGTTACCCTTCACATCCCTTGCTAGCTGCAACTCCAATTTTGCCTTGGCCTTCCTGATTATACCCCTGCATGCCCCAGCAATATCTTTATACTCCTCCCTAGGAAATTTGGACAGATGACACTTCTTGTAGGCTTCCCTTTTGAGTTTAAACTCACAGAAGATTTCACTGTTGAGCCAAGCTGGTCGCCTGCCATATTTGCTATCCTTTCTTCACATTGGGATGGAGTGTTCCTGCACTCTCAATAAGGCTTACAGCAAGCTCTTCTGGACTCCTTGCCCTCTCATATTTGCCTCCCAGGGGATCTTGCCTATTAGTTCCCTAAGGGAGTCTAAGTCTGCTTTTCTGCAGACCAGGGTCCACGTTTGGTGCTCTCCTTTCTTCCTTTTGTCAGGATCTTGAACTCAACCATCTCATGATCACTGCTGCCTGGGTTGCCACCCACTTCTACTTCCCCTACCAATTCTTCCCTGTTTGTAAGCAGCAGGTCAAGAGGAGCACGACCACTAGTTGGTTCCTCCAGCACTTGTACCAGGAATTTGTCCCCAACACTCTGCAAAAACTTCTTGGATTGTCTGTGCATTGTTGTATTGCTCTCCCAGCAGATGTCAGGGTGATTGAAGTCCCCCATTAGAACAATTTGAGGATATGAGAAGAAGCAATGGACTTAAGTTGCGAAAAGCGTGGTTTAGGTTAGACCTTAGGAAAAAAACTTCCTGTCAGGGGAGTTAAGCACTGGAATATATTGCAGCCACTCCCACCCCTCTGCCTCCCAGTTCTTTATCCTCCCAGCTGCTGTGAAGCTGCCACTGGGTTCCAGCTCATTGACTACAGTACCTGTATTAACTCCTTGATTGCTGGGCCAGCATGGGGTATATACACCCCATGATAGGGCACTATTGTAAGTAAATATAATAATAAATTCTTGGTACCATTTCAAGCATCCTAAAACATTTTTGTCCCAACCTCCTTCCTCTTATAAAATCTAAGGGAAAAAACTTCTGTATGAATATTGAATTTTGGAAGTCAAATAAGGTTGACATAATGAAATGGTTTGTTATCCACTGGTGATACAGACAATGAGATATGAGACCATGCTGAGCTATGTATTCCTCCATTCACCTTCTAATTACCCTTTTTCAAAAGAAATTTCAATGACTGAGATAATCAAGGAAACCAAACTTAATGCATTTTTAAGATCTTTGGGAGGAGAGAAAATGAAAGCCCTTGTAAAATCTTTCTTTTTAAGGCATTTGATATTCAGTCTTGTCTGGAATATGTCTTGATATAGAACTGACAGAAAACAATGATGATTTTAGGTAGCCCTACTGCTTTCTGGCAGTTCCTTTTTTATGGGTGCCACATTATCCAGCCTGCTATTAAGTTCCACAATCTAGGAGGTACAAGCACTGTTTTGTTGGCACTGAACAGACTTTGTGGTAGTTTGATATACATGATTATGATCTACATAATCCTGTGTCGGTGATGCAAAGACTATTTTCATTTTATGATCTGGTGTGTTACATTTTGCAATGCATGTGAGCACGAGTGAATTGGGTCGACATTCCAATTTTTAAGTGTCTGTACGATAGAAGATTGGTTGGCTTGCTTTTTTATTTAGTTTATTTCATCGAAGAGACTGATCTTCTTGTGTTTCAGATACATTCACTAGTGCTGTATGAACCTCAAAAGGACCAGTGGTTTAATTGTTAGATTCCAAACATATGTTTATTCATTCCCCAAACATTTGTATCTATTAATTCTAATTCTGAGAATACCTGTCAGACCCCAGTACTTTGCAAGATTTATGGTACTTCCAGCTTCCAACTGGATCAGAAATACTATGATGAAATACTGCTGCTTCTAGTCACAACTAGGCCAAAAAGTCCTAGGGACAGGGGGATGAATAACTATCTGCATACCATGGGACTACTGAACAATAACTACACATACGTTTTGGATAGCCAAGAATTTCAACAGACATCAGGTCACAGGACCATTTTAAACACTGGAAGCTCTGATAATCAAGGTTTCAGAGTAGCAGCAGTGTTAGTCTGTATTCGCAAAAAGAAAAGGAGTGCTTATGGCACCTTAGAGACTAACACATTTATTTGAACATAAGCTTTTGTGAGCTACAGCTCACTTCATCAGATGAAGTGAGCTGTAGCTCACGAAAGCTTATACTCAAATAAATTGGTTAGTCTCTAAGGTGCCACAAGTACTCCTTTTCTTTTTTCTGATAATCAAGTCTCTTTTGTAGTGATGATAAAAAAATCTTGCTTCCTTCCTGTGCATCTGTGCAGCTACTCTGACCAGGGAGAAAGGATTGTGGAGCTAGGGCTCATCCTACTCCTTTCCCCTCTTTGCCCACCAGTCTCACCACCACAATTTGTGTGGGTAATTCGGAAAGTAGAGGCTCTGGCAATCTAGCCCTACGTGATTTGGCCAACCAGAGTCTATTACATGACTGTAGGCTAAATATGACCTACTGTACTTTAGCTTCTAGGGAAAGTCACTAAAATGGAGAAACTGCCCTACAACCTACAAAGCAAACAAATTGTTTCAAAACTTTTTTCCTAAATGTAGCTAATGTCTATTCCTGAAGACCAAGTAGATTAGTGACTAAAGCTTTTGAGTCTGCTCTTTAATTTGCATCTGCACTAAAAAATTTAACTAATTGCAAAACCTTGTGTTTCAGTAAAGTCTTGAGCCACTGTAATACTTGAAAATTTAACCCTGGGTGAATATTCAACTTTTTTTCTTCTGCATTGCTGTTTGTTCTGTTGTTCTCAGTCATCTGTTGCTTCTTTCAAGTGGTATGAAAGGTTTGTACATAGGGGGGTGCTATAGAAATGGATACTCATTGTTTAGGCCCCAGTCCCACAGAGACTTACACACACTTAATTGTATATACTGTGGCTAGTTCCATGGAAGTCAACAGAACTATTCACGATACATACATTTAGCATATGCATAGTTCTTTGCTGGATCAGACCCTAGTTATTAGTGATACCCACAGATTTATACATTCAGTTCTCTGCATAGCAAGTCAAATTTGTAAATGGCTAAAAGCATTTAACTGAAACTTCAGTGCAATGTTGTCCTGTCTCTCTAACATGAAAGAGGCTTTATTGGCTTTTTAGTAATTCATGAAGATAAATTGTGGTGCTATCAAGCCAAGAAGGAAATGTAGTTTCAGTATTAGTCCAAGAAATAAGCATCTAGAAATCTTAGTAAACTGTTAATATTTATAAGCTTTTTATTTTTTTAAGTGTGAAGTTTGTTTTATTTTTGTTTTAAATTGAGCTGCTGACTGATAAGATTGGATACACACACACTTTATGTTGTCTAATCCTTTAGAAATTTAAGTAACAAAATATGCCTTCTAGGAGGAAATCAGCCAAAAAAATCTTTAGATTTTTTAAAAAACATATTGGTCTTTCATTACAATCATTTACCTTGACTGCAAAGATGGAAGAAATGAGTCTTTAATCATTTTCTATTCCTTCAGGAGACTGAGAGAGGTGAGTGAGAGACAGTGTATTTCAGAATAACCTTTCCTCGTCTAATCAGACAGAATTACTCAATCTATTTTTTTAATTATTGTGGAGGAAAAGTGTACTATAGCATACACACTGTATAAGGTAGTGCACATTCCCAACTCCGGAATCTAGATCCTCAGAGCCAACCTGAGATATACACATCTGCATCTACAAGGATAGCTTTCCTGGTATTACTTCACAGCTCTTATCCAACAGATGAATGTGACCCAGTGGGACCTCTTGGTGCCAGTTGGCACTGGGCATGAGTGATGCACAGGGGTTTATAGGGATCCCCTAGTCTGATGTCCACATAATAGTGCACCAGAGGGTGATATGTGAGATCTCTACCAACAGCCAGTAATGCACTGGTCATGATAGTCATTATGAAATGCATGTACAGGTAATGTTTAATGAATTATGTATTTATATTGGACATTTTATGCTCTTAAAGCCTAAAGGTTAAAAGCAGCTCATTAGGAAGTGACTGGCCTTGGACAGATTCTGTTCAGGCAGGAGGTAGAAGAAGATGCTTATCTTTCTCAGTCAGATCAGGTGTGCATTGTATATATCACAATGGAAGTCATCAGCATGTGAGGCCAGATGCTGAGTAAAAGATTGGGAGGACAACAAAAGAAGGAGGCCATGGGGAGAAACAATCAGCAGGGGATATCCTGCTTATGAAAAAGAACAAAGGACTGTCCCGATGCCTCTAAGGGTACCAAGAGAGACCCTTCAGCCTTTACTAAGGAGACAAGTTGGGAGCATGGCTTGTTTTACGGAAAGGGGATCACAGCCTAGCTGGGCAAAAAACACTGGTGAGCAATATAAGACATGACAGTAACTAGTTAAGTAAGTCTAGATTCTAGAATGTTATGATTTTATTTTACATGTAACTAACCACTTGTTTTTCATATTTCTATTTGCTATCATGTAAGTCTCCACTCTCTTAAATAAACTTTAATTTGTTTTCATTCTAATTGTATCTAAATGCTGTGCACTAAATGGAGCTGTGATTTGAGGTGAAATGGTAAACTGGGGTGTACTGCTTCATTGGGAGCAGCAGACCTCTGAATACAGTGACTGTCCAGTGGAGCAGGGGCTGATCACTCCAGAGGCATGCTCGGAGGGGTCAGGGATTGGAATATACCTATCACTAGCCTGTAGAAAGAAAGTGGGTCTTGCATAGGCATGGAGGGCAGTGCTTGAGTTGGCTATGGCCAGGGGACTAGGGAACTAACCCCCAGCCGCCACAGACAAGGCTTCCTGACGCTAAGGGCAGCGAGGAACCTTACAACCCTGCATGCCCCCAGGAAGCATCACAGCTAGCCACGTGGTATATGCTGTCCAAATAACATTATTTTGTTCAATTAGTTACTAACGTTTTACTTTCCTGAAAGAATGATAAACATATATCCGTTCTATGCACTGTCAGCCTAACCAAAGAAGCAAAGGAGATGGCTGGAACTGTCCATAGATTTCATATTGATAATAAGACAGATGGATTTAAATTTGCTAAACCTCAATTGCAAGTTGCTTGCATGTTAATCAAGGTTCTGGAAGGAATTAAAAGAAGCTACTTTGCAATTCAGACAGGCCAATATACACCTTACCCTGTACATTGAAATTATGCATGTTGAGTTGTCAGTCATAATAAGTGAATGAAGGAGTTATGTTTTAAGCAGAATCCTAGTCTGTAAAAGTCTAGGCATAGTGTCTGGAGGCTCAAGTCACAGCCACAGTATTTTTGCTCTTCTGCTTTTTTTTTGAAACTCGATCAGGCAGTTTGTCAAATATTTTGTTCATAAACTACTGGGGTATTTGTTCCACATTTGCACAGAGGTTTGTTTCAAATATGAAAAGCAACTCAGCATTGAACAGAAACATGGAGAACAAAAACCCTTTTGATAGCAGGGTGAGAGGAGAAGAGGGAATTGGAAAGTTTATGGTTTAGTTATGGACAAACTGACAGCACTTTTTAGTTGTGACCCACAGGCTTTATGCCCAACCCAGACATATATTTTATTTTGTACATCACAGATAAAGACAATGGGCCAAGAGGGACAAAGAGAAACAAATGAAGCGGAGCAGATACGTCAAGCTGCTTTGTGATCTGATTTACTAGTAAGCACCATATTTCACTATGTTATTATAGCAGCATCCCATCCCCCGTTGATGTTTAAAGTTTTCAGATTCTATGCAATCAGCTAATCCAATATTTCTTTTCTAATCAGTGTTTGCACAATAGTTTTATACAGAATCTTCATACAGCATGAATCTCCCCCATGAAACCTCCCCCATCTACAAGATCTCCCCCATGAAAATAAAATAAACTTCATAGTTTACAAAATACAGGACAGCTGGCCTCAGTAGGTGTAGTAAGTGAAGGGTGTGGCTTAGTTTTCTGAGAATATGTTTGAGCACATGGAATTGGGGGGGTCTAGCATAGTTTTGTTAGAGATAATGGAGTATAAGCAAAGGGGAAGCGATGGGGATTTGTAAAGGAATTAAATCTGGTGAATAGAGCTGGTTGGGAAATTTTTTTGACTTTTTTTTTTTTTTTTTTTTTTGCTGATATATGTCATTTCATTGAAACTGAAATGCTTTGTAGGACAGGGTTGGTTTTGACAAATTTCTCAACCTAAAAAATCTGAGGAAAGTTTCAGAATAATAGAAATATTCCATTTTGACACTTTCAAAGTGGAAAATTCTGATTTTTCCACTTGAAAATGACTTAAAAAAATCCCCATCCTGAATTGGGACAAAGTCAAAAATCTGAAAAGTGTTCACACAGTGAAGAACAAATAAAAAGCTCTGGTCAATTTTTGATCTTTTTACAAATTAAATTTTAAGTGTCAAATTTTCACTGGATGGGAGAACAATTTCCTGCACCATGCTATTAGTGAATCCCTTTCAAAGCTGTCGTATCTCACTTAATCTAGTATAGATAGTGAACGTTTCAATAACTTCATATATTGTATTTTTTGGATCAAGCCAATACATATTTACTGGTGCTAGAGTTTTGGGCAAAAAACAATATATTCCTAAGGGTGAATTTTACACTAATAAGTAAATGCAATTTGCCACTGACTTCAATGGCAGCAGGCCCTTAAACCTTTAATCCAGTTTTAATACTGGAAATACCTAAGAGATCAAAAGGTCAGAACACACTTCAGTTTGCAGAGATGTACTCCCCTGCTGCTTCTGTAGACCTTCCTCACAGTCCCAACATCATCCCCTCCCAGCCCACTGGCTGGCATGCTGCTTCTACACTGAGTACCACTGACACCTAGCTCTAGCTTGTGCCTTAGGGGAGACAGCACAGATGCACATAGTAAACACCCACAAACCTGGCTGGCTGCTGGGGTTGCAAACTTTCTACGTGCACAAAGCTGAACACGCATGCCCCACTCCTTCTCAGAGGCCCCACCCTCACTCACTTGCTCATTTTTACCAGGCTGGCTTGGGGCTGGGATGCGGGAGGGGGCGAGGGCTCCAGCTGGGGGTGCAGGCTCCAGGGTGGGTCCAGAAATGAGGGGTTCAGGGGGCAGAAGGGGGCTCTGGGCTGGGGTAGGGGGGCTAGGGTGCAGGGGCAGTGAGGGCTCTGACTGGGGGTGCAGGCTCTGATGTGGGGCCAAGCGATGAGGGATTTGGGGTGCAGGAGGCTGCTCCAGGCTGGGACCGAGGGGTTCGGAGGGCAGGAGGAGGACTGGGGAAGGGGGTTAGGGTGCAGGGGGGAGGGGGAGCAGGGTTGCAGGCTGCAGGCAACGTTTACCTCAAGCAGCTCCCGGAAGCAGTGGCATGTCCCCCTCTCTGCCTCCTACGTGGAGGCACAGGCAGGCGTCTCTGCCCTGTCTGCAAGTGCCACCCCCACAGTTCCCATTGGCTGTGGTTCTCGGCCAGTGGAGGCAGTGCTAGGGGCTGTGTGCGGAGTCCGCTGGCTGCCCCTACGTGTAGGAGCTGGAGGGGAGACATGCTAGCTGCTTCCCGAGAGCTGTGCAGCACGGAGGCTAGAAAGGAGCCTGCCAGCCCTGCTGCATGGCAACGCCAACCGGACAATCAACGGTCCAGTCAATGGTGCTGACCAGAGCTGCCAGTATCCCTTTTCGACTGGGTGTTCCAGTCAAAAACCGGACACCTGGTCACCCTATTGGTTGCCTAACTCAGAACTTCTTAGTTGTAGACCTAGGTCTCAAGGGCTTGTTGGTTAATACAACCTGTCGTATTCACAGATTCCAAGGCTAGAAGGACCACTGCGATCATATTTAGTCTGTATATCTCCTGTATTGCACAAGCCATAGAACTTCACCAAAATAATTTCTTTAGAACTAGAGCATATCTTTAAAAATGAAATCCCATCTTGATTTAAAAATTGCCACTAATGGAGAATCCACCATGACCTTTAAGTTGTTCCAATGGTTAGCTACTCTCCCTGTTAAAAAAATTATGCCCTATTTCCAGCCTGAATTTGTCTAGCTTCAGCTTCCAGCCATTGGCTCATGTTACATTTTTGTCCCTCAACCATGCCAATGTCACTCGCTTCGGGTGGTAAAGCTAGAGTATAGATCACAAGTGAGATATTCCAAAGTGCTACTGTGGCTTCAAAGGACAAATTCCATTCGCTTGCAGTGGGATTTATGGTCCTAAGTCACTTAGGTGCTTTTGAAAAATCACATCTATTTTTCAAAGCTATTAATAGAATTGCCTACCCAATTCTTTCACTCACATCTCTCTGGCCAGTAATTATGTTTGCACTTAGCTGTGCAAATAAAATAAATTTTAATTAGAATTTTTATGGGCACAGTACTTGCGTTTGTGTGATTAGGCATAACATTGCTCATGAAAAAGTGAGTAAAGAGGAAACAAAGACAGCAAAATATATATTTACAACTTTTAATTAGAAAGAATCGCTCTCTAATTTAATGGTTGTACATCTGCAGCTGCTTAAGAAACCCAACTAAGTCATTATCACAAATAGTAAATGTTCTGCTTTTTTCTAGCTTATGAGCTAGTTGCTACTAGTACATATTGTTTAGCTTTGAATTCTTCTGAAATAAATAGTGGGTCTGTAGATCTGAGTTTTATTAATAGGCTAAGTGTCTGTCTGAAGTCTTGCACACCACTTTAAATCTGGTTTAGCTTATAAGTGATCAAAAGGTGCTGAAGCCTGTGTGAAATCAGTTTTATGGTTTTGAGTCTAATTCTTGTATGACATGTTCATACCAAAAAATGTTATCCCACCTGGCACCTGTAGTGTCTGTTCCTCACAACTGTGCAGCCTAACTCTTCTAGCTAAAAGATTTATCCTCTAGCTCAAGTGGTAGAGGCTTGTGATTTTAATGCTGAAGTTTCTGGGTTTGAGCCCGATGAATGATTGTCTTCTGTGTGTCTAAGCAGCCACGATTTGTTACACATGAACGTTTAAGTCAAATGCTGCAAATATATGTGTATTTGTAGGTATTACTCATGTCCCTCTGTAGATAAAATATTCATAGTTCTCTACCTGTGGATGAAAATAATCAGTTTGTAATTTCACTGAGAATTAAGCAAAGGGCCAAGCACCTCCCGCTGACGAGCTTCCTCAACTTCCATGGAAGTCAGCAGCAATTTAGGGCATTCTGTTCCTTATAGTATTGTGCCTTCAGACTGCTGGCAAATGAACTTGAGAAAGAAACCCACACTTTCTTCTTCCAAATTCTCTGCCAAGTTTTACCCGTAGTTGGGCTGCTGTGAAGTCATTGGAAATGTGAACTGGAATATGCTTATCAAGTTTTTCTACTTATCTGCAACAAATCAAGGAAAGCCAAAACCAGTGCTGAAAAGAACCACATTCCTCTTGTGAGGAATCCCAGTCACTTTAATAGTACGTCAAATAAATGAGTTTCTTTGCTCACTTGTGGTGGTTAACCACTGAATTACCCCAGGTGTTTTAATTAAACTCCGGAGAGTGTACCTGAATTCTTAGATATCTCCAAAATAACTATATGGCAAGACTTTGAAATTGGACAAGACTACAATCGCCTCATGAACTTGGGCTGTACACAGTCCTCCTTTTTAATGTTGGTATCTTTCAGAAAAAGGCCAGGAGCCACAGACATTTTAGGAACAACTTAGCCACGCTGGCATGCTCACCTCTTTGAGGGGATCAGACCCAGTGCAGAGTGTTGCCAAGTCACATAGTTTATTCATGAGTCTTATGTGGCAAGTGGGAATGCAAGAACCTCAGCTTTCATTTTGTAGGGAAATAGTTTATAGTGCTCCTAATTATAAAGTAAAACCTAAAAATGTGACCTGAGTGTACTGTGTATTGACAATACTAGTACCTGAGCACAACCCAAATGTTCAATTTATCCTCAACTTCCCGGTGAGGTAGGGCAGTACTACTATCCCCATTTTACACTGCCCCTGCCCTGATCATGGCTCTGCACAGGGGCTGCCGTGGGCTACGAGGGCGGTGCCTGTGGGTGAGAGCAGCGCATGGAGCCTTGTGGGCCCCCCGCCTAGGAGTCGTACCTGATGGCTGCTTCCGGGGCGCAGCATGGTCTGCGTTGCCAGGACAGGCAGGAAGCCTGTCTTAGCCCCATCGCTGACTGGGAGCCACCTGTTCAATATCTTCATAAATGATCTGGAGGATGGTGTGGATTGCACTCTCAGCAAATTTGCGGATGATACTAAACTGGGAGGAGTGGTAGATACGCTGGAGTGCAGGGATAGGCTACAGAGGGACCTAGACAAATTGGAGGATTGGGCCAAAAGAAATCTGATGAGGTTCAATAAGGATAAGTGCAGCGTCCTGCACTTAGGACGGAAGAACCCAATGCACAGCTACAGACTAGGGACCGAATGGCTAGGCAGCAGTTCTGCGGAAAAGGACTGAGGGGTGACAGTGGACGAGAAGCTGGATATGAGTCAGCAGTGTGCCCTTGTTGCCAAGAAGGCCAATGGCATTTTGGGATGTATAAGTAGGGGCATAGCGAGCAGAACGAGGGACGTGATCGTTCCCCTCTATTCGACATTGGTGAGGCCTCATCTGGAGTACTGTGTTCAGTTTTGGGCCCCACACTACAAGAAGGATGTGGATAAATTGGAGAGAGTCCAGCGAAGGGCAAAAAAAATGATTAGGGGTCTGGAACACATGACTTATGAGGAGAGGCTGAGGGAACTGGGATTGTTTAGTCTGCAGAAGAGAAGAATGAGAGGGGATTTGATAGCTGCTTTCAACTACCTGAGAGGTGGTTCCAGAAAGGATGGTTCTAGACTATTCTCAGTGGTAGCTGATGACAGGACAAGGAGTAATGGTCTCAATTTGCAGTGGGGGAGATTTAGGTTGGATATTAGGAAAAAATTTCACTAGGAGGGTGGTGAAACACTGGAATGCGTTACCTAGGGAGGTGGTAGAATCTCCTTCCTTAGATGTTTTTAAGGTCAGGCTTGACAAAGCCCTGGCTGGGATGATTTAATTGGGGATTGGTCCTGCTTTGAGCAGGGGGTTGGACTAGATGACCTCCTGAGGTCCTTCCAACCCTGATATTCTATGATTCTATGAGGTAAGCCCATGCCCCAACCCCCTGCCCCAGCCCTGAGCACCCCCCAAACCCTCATCCCTGGCCCCACCCCAGGGCCTGCATCCCCAGATGGAGCCCTCACCCCATCCCTGCATCCCAGCCCCTGTCCCAGCCCAGAGCCTCCCACACCCTGAATCCCTCTGCCCCACCCCCAACCTAGAGCCCCCTCCTACACCCCAAACCACTCATCTCTGGCCCCATCCCAGAGTGTGCACCCCCCAGATGGAGCCCTCATCCCCCTGCACCCCAACTCCCTGCTCAACCCACAGCTCCATTCCACACCATGAATCCCTAATTTCTGCCCCCCCCCAGAGCCCACCCACCCCCCAGATAGAGCCCTCACCCCATCCCACACCTCTGCTGCAGCCCAGTGAAAGTGAGTGAGGGTGGGGGAGAGCGAGCCATCGAGGGACGGTAATGTAGTGTGTGTGGGGGGGTCAGGGCCTCAGGGAAGGGTCAGGGCTAGGTGTTTGGTTTTGTGGGCTTAGAAAGTTGGCAACCCTACACAGACCTTCTGACTCAGGTCTGTGGCTTGAGCTGCATCCACACTATAAAATGACAAGGCTTAGACCTGAGTCACAATGGGATTTGGGCTCTGATCCATCCCCTAAGCAAGTCCAGTATGTTTGCTGACCTGAGTCAGACTGCTTTGTGTATGGGCAGAAGGGTGGCTTGGCCTTAAACCTGAATCAGAGCCTGGGCTTAGTGTGCTGTGTAGAGACTTTCTGGGACCATGCTGCTTGTGGGAAATCTGTGTGGTTTGTGAGCACTTCCCAAAGCTTGCCTTTTGAAGGGCAATCCCTATGCTGCCCTTGGTTGGATGGTCTGGGAATTTTCACTGAAATAACCTCCCTTTTGAGGCCTCTTTTCACACAATTGAATATAGGAAGGGGCAATCCAGCCCATTAGTATTAGGGGGTACAACAGTTGGGCATATGTTGTTTTGTTTTTTGCAAAAACAACTTGGGTATCTGCATTTTAAAACTTGATCCCTGATGTTCACAATATTTAAGGTTGAATTTTTGTTACTCTTGAAATACAGATGTCATATGCCTGAAATAACTAAATTCACATGGCAATGCAATACGTCTAACTTTCCAGATTCTAGATTACTAACCTTTTATGTTAATCGTTTTAAAGTTATGGGGAAATAAAAGAAAAAAATACATTATAAACCAATGCTTCCATTGAAAGGTTTCTGTTTTCAGATATGATCATCTCTCTGAAAGCTTTAGTCAATATGTCTGCTTTCATCAAATTAGTATCAATTGCCTTTTAAAAAAGGCGTAGAACAGAAAATCCATGCTAGTTCTTGCATTGCTGACAATCGTCATTAACATGAAAAATACCAAATTACATCAATCTTATTGCTTTTATAAAAGTTAATTTAACTTGATACTCTGAGGTATCTTGTTCCTAGATTTAGGTGTTCAATTTCTGATTTTGTGCATATAAAATTTAATTTCTTAACACAAAAATGTGATAAACTATACAATCTATAATATATCGTTCATTTTACTTCAGTTACAGATGTGAAATTTTGTAAATACGTGGTATGTCAGTGTATCTGGTATTTAAGTATCAGTTATTAACTGACTTTTTATCATGAATGTCTTTGAGCATGTCACTGAGATTATTAACAAAAAAAACCCTAACAACCCACAGCACTGAGTCTCAGAATCTGCATCAGCTGAATTGGAATTGCAGAGCTCAGGCTGTGGGCCTATAAAATTGCAGTGTGAATGTTTGGGCTCTGAGACCTGAGGGGGAGGTTCAGCCATGACTGTGCCAAGTGTCCTATTGCAGTGTATTATACACTTTGAGGATGGCAGCTTAGGAGCATTCCTAAAAGGACTAGGCATTTATATGGATAAGGGGAACTTCGGAAGCTATGTTAGAAAGGATGCATTTTTTTAAGAGGGGACGTAAACCTTTATGCTTCTGGAAATAAACCAGCCATACTGATGGGGGCTTGGAAGATATCTTCCTTAGGGTCAGGTTATAAGCATAGAAGCAGCTTCTGTGTGCTATATCAGTTCTCCAGGCCTATAATCACCATTGATATACATGTTTATTATTCATGACAATAATTTTTTTTGACTGTCACTCTAGCCACTAGCATCTGGGAGTCCTATTAGACTACAGAGCAGAAAAGCACTCTCAACTAAAATTTTGAAAACCTTCCTGGGAGTTAACCTAGAACCCCCCATGCCATTGTCTGGTCAGTGAAGTCTCCTTCTACAAGGATGCCAATGCACAGGGGGAAATATGGCTTCAGAATCTCTCCTTGGGGCTTCCAATCACCTGCATGCCCTGACAACTCCCCATTTCTAACTCTTCCTTTGCAAACAGTTCATATTGAGGAGGGAGCCAGAAATTATTCAGATTTCATTTAAATTCATATAAGGTTTGTGTTTACATTGTAATAAATTAGTGATATTCTTGTATGTAGTATTGTTGTAGCCATGTTGGTCCCAGGATATTAGAGGGACAAGATGAGTAAGGTATTATCTTTTATTGGACCAGCTTCTGCTGGTTAGAGAGACAAGCTTTGGAGCTTACACAGAGCTCTAAAAAGCTTCTCTTAGAGATCTGTGTAAGCTTGAAAGCTTGTCTCTCTCGCCAACAGAAGCTGGTCCAATAAAAGATAATACCTTGCTCACCTTCTCAGTGGTATTCTTGGCAGCAAAGAACAGGGACCTGTTGGCAGAAAGCAAATAATTATTGCTTCTTTACCCTGCCAAAAAATACATTTCATCCTTCAGAGAACACGCAATAGGTCAGAGTCTGATTCTTCAACTTAACTTTAGGTATCCCTTCACAATACATATGTTACTGGTCTGATTCCAGGGCTCATCTTTATTGTATGGTAGTGTGTCTGCTAATGCAACTGAGGGTCTGACAAACACCAAAATGGTTCCCTTTGCCCATGTATTGAAGCAAATATACAAACATATCTCTGGAAATAATGCTTTATGCTGAGAGATGGGTTATATTTGTGAGAATAGTACTGACTTGATGAGCGATGTTGGACAAGACCCTTAACCTCCCTTTGACTTAGCTTCCCCCTTTGTAAAAAGGAGATATCATGACCCTTAGCTCAGCAGTAAGCACTTTAGAAATAGCTATACTAACTAAATTTATTTTTTTATAAAATGCATTGATAATCTCAGAAGAAAACACAATATACTAGCCAAGTATTCTATTTTTATAATATACTTATTTTTGAAATAACAATTCTATTTAGCATTTGGGAAATTATTAAGAGCTGCTATGATAGGCAAAAAGAGAGCTTGCTGGCTATTAAGGGATGTATCTGTGCAGAGCTCTGGGTCCCATGCAGAGATTAGAGTCCCATCCAGACCAGACGCCCCTTGCTGGCTACCCTAAGTTGACTTTTTTGCTTCATACTGTTACATGCAATGATTTAGATTTAGTGAAGATGGATAATTCTGTTGATGGAGGCAGTTGGGCAACGTCTAGGGCTGTGTCTGACTTGTGTTTGGCACAGCTTATCGGTTTAGGGGCACAGTTTGTGGGTTTACGGATAAAGTTTTTGAGTCAGTCCTCAGTCCAAGGTGTAAATTACAGCAGTGTCAGAGTTATTCTATTTTTGCACTGGCTACCAAGGCTCAAGGGTCATTCCAGTAGCTGAAGATTGCCACCATGCAGGAATACCCTGGCTGTACCTCTCTTCCTCTGCCTGCAACCCACTGCATTGGATGAAGGAAGGGGAGTGGTGTAGGACCTATTACGCTGGCTAAAAACAGGCCCGTATTAACCAAGATATACTCAGTGAACTTGCACAGGGCCCTCAGCTCTGGGGGCCTCCAACCACTGGAGCCATTGCGACCTGGTACATGGGATCACAACTCTACTCAGTTTTGGCCTGGTCACTCCTCTGTCATGATGCAGGGATGACCAGGCCAAATTTGAGTAAGTGGTGTTGTGTCCTGTCATGCAGGATTGCAGCACTGCTCAGGTTTGGCCAGGCTGCCCCTCTATCATGATTGGAGGCAGGGGAGCAGCTGGGCTAAATTTGAGTGAAGGAGGGGGGTTCCATAGTGCACAGGGACCCAAAATTCTTTAACCCAGGCCTAGCCAAGATGCGTGAGAACATTCCCTTAAGGAGGATCCTCCACTGGCTGGATGTTCTGAGTTTAAGGCCCCTTTATGTGAGCATAACTTCTGGAGTAAGTTAGATTTGATCTGAAATAGCCTTGTCAATCTCAGCATGAGGAGCTGTAAAACATATGCACAGGAATGGTGATAGGGGAGGCTGATACATGGGATTTGCTCATTTATAGGTCTAATAAAGATATTTAAGAACTGTATCCCTCCCCCCACACCAAATGCAGCACTAATTGAATCCTCGTTTTTAAAAGATCAGATCTGATGCTTTTCTGGCTGTTTGAAATGGGCCATTCATTTGGACAAACTGTGGGTGACAGAGCTTGATATTTTGAAATTTAAAGCTTCTAAAGGAGAGCTTTTTAGTGCTTACAGTACTAAATACGCAAAACACCTAAAGTGTCTGACTTTTTCCTGTGAGAATTCTAAAATTTCAGGTACAGTCACAATAAAAGAAGAAATCTGTGCTTTCCTGTAACATTTGTGTGTTGATTTATGTTGAATTGTCACTGAGGTTTTAGCCTATTTCCATTTACAAATGCTCTTTGTTTTGTATTAAACTCCGTGGCACTTTAACATAGTTTGTAAATGAATTTAAAATTCCTATATTTAAAACCGATAAATGTTTGGCATCTCCCTAAAAATACTGTTACCCACCCATTATTATTATTTATTTATTATTAAAGGCATTCTAATAACCTTAGTATTTCAATAGCAATTCCTTTCATGTCTTGTGTCGCTTGTTAATTAGGCCTGAGCCCTGCAAAGCAGTCTGATTTTGTGGATCATTGTGTCCAAGTGGAATTCCAGTGACTACAGTGGAACTCCATAAGGGTCCTTTGCAGAATCTTGGTCTAAGGCTGTAAGCTCCTTGTGCCTGGTAACATGGCTCGTTCGGTGTCCACGTGCATCAGTGAACAATACTGTCAGCATTTAGCCAGTCATAAATTGAATGCTTTGTTTTAACAATACCTATTTGTACTAATTTCTTTATAAGAGCTCCTTACTACACAATTTGTAAAGATTTTTCTCACTAATACGTCTTATGATGGTGTATGATCTGCAGTTAGGAAAGGACTGTAGCTTCAGAGAAGCATCAAAGGGTTTTTTTGTTTGTTTTTTTTATCGAGACCTTTTTTGCCATGGAAATCAGACTGAATCTTCTGTGAACAGTTGTAAAATTTCCTGAAATTTCTAATTTCTCCAGGGTGGGAAGTACCATGAGAATAGCCTTCTTTCTGGTTTCCAAATACTTATATTTCTGGTACCAGCCAAAACCAGGAAGAGGAGTGCTCTGCCCAAATAAAAACAAAATAACAAGTCAACCAGACTTTTAAGCCTGAAAGGAACCTTTATTGTACACTTATATGTGGATGACATTCCAGGTTAGTTCTTATCCACAATGGTTTGTCCATCTTTATTTGTTTAAATTAACTTTTGAAATAATTGACCCGTTAATCACTTGCAACGTTTAAAAAATAGATCTTTCAAGGCCGTAATTTATTATTTACTTGTATTACAGTAGCACTTAGACTCACTGAAATTAGGGGCCTTTTGTGTTAGGCCCTATACCAACGTATAGTGAGAGACAGTCCCTCCCCCAAAAGCTTACTATCTCTAAGTAGACAAAACAGAGGCTAGGAGTAGAAACAGAGGCACAGAGACCGAAGTTCACTTACCCAAGGTCAAATGGCAGGCTGCTAGCAGACCAGGGAATAAAACTCTGTTTCTATTGTTAGAATGTTTGCCTCAGGGTGAGTGATATATAGGATTCATAGAGTTGTGTTGTGTTGTGCCTAAACCACTTGGATCCTGAGGATCTGCAACACAGAAAGTTTCAGCCCAGAGGGGTGTCTCCTTCTTCAACTTAGCTGTCCTGCCCATGCAGCATATCACCACTAGGAGCAGCACTGTGCTGGTTTCAGAAGGAAATCTGTTCTATAGGGTGCTATTCTGATGGATCCCTGCACAATGGAAGCAAAAAGGAAGTACGGTTCCTTGTGAACCCTCAGCTCTGTGTACCCATTGAAGTTTGATTGCACCCTAAGCAATACAAAAAAGGAGTACCTGTGGCACCTTAGAGACTAACAAATTTATTTGAGCATAAGCTTTCGTGAGCTACAGCTCACTTCATCGAATGCATGCAGTGGAAAATACAGTGGGGAGATTTATATACACAGAGAACATGAAACAACGGGTGTTACCATCACTGTTATGACAATGTGTATGGTAACACCCGTTGTTTCATGTTCTCTGTGTATATAAATCTCCCCACTGTATTTTCCACTGCATGCATTCGATGAAGTGAGCTGTAGCTCACGAAAGCTTACGGTCAAATAAATTTGTTAGTCTCTAAGGTGCCACAAGTCCTCCTTTTTTTTTTTTGCGAATACAGACTAACCCGGCTGCTACTCTGAAACTAAGAAATATAGTAAGTTTAAATCTCTACTTTACAACTTGAGATCATTTGGCATAATAAAATGTGAATAGAATCAGTCAGAGGCAAATATCTCAGAAGACAGAGGAAGATTAGAAGTCTTATTCCAGCATTTTTGGTTTTGGTAGTGAATTACTTGATCACACTTAAGAGCAATTATAACAACTGAGTATTTTTGTTTCATTTCTATAGCTACAGTGGTCAAGTCCGTTAATTCAGGTCCAGTCCTTTTTTTAAAAAAAAATAGTTCTAATTTGATCTTCTTGTTTTTCGTATACTGGGATTTAATAAAGTATAAAATGAACAAAGTAGTTTTGACAGTTTCAGTATTTGACCTTCTACTGAGCAGCATTTTCTCTAACTTTTTAAAAGCCGTGAAACCTTATAATATTGCATTCACTTTTCCCTCCTTCAGACTCCAGCTTCATGTAACTTCACATAAACCTTTAATCTATAACAGGCACTCTAAGTGTCCATTTGTCAATGTAGCTTTTAGTTTTCTAGCCCTTTTGATGTTGCATTACAGCATATTTTTTCATGACTATTCCTACTTTCTCTGTGGTTCTCAAATTAATCTGCAATGAAATTGCTTTGTGAATACAGCAATGCATACACAAATACATACTATGCTAGTTTTTACTAACAGGTAAAAATCTCAAATCACTTTAGTCAATGAGCATTCTAGTCATTCCTCAGGGTTTTCTGTTTTTTCCTGGAAATCTGGGGAATCTTCACTCCATGAAGTGAGAGTCTGACCCAAAGCCTAGTGAAATCAATGCAGACTCCCATTGTCTTTTATGGGCTTTGGATCAGAGCATGTTTGTACAGCAGGCATACAGCAGTTTATAGTAGCCAAGAAAACCATGAACGTACATCAGCTTTGTTGCCATAATTCTGAAATATACCCAAACAGAGAATTGGAAGGCACTTAATTAACAGAGTTCACTTTGATAGAGAAAAGGGGATTAATGCATATCACTTCAACAGGATGGCTTTAAAAATAGCCAAGTGGCTAGTTCCATGGCAATTTTATATTATTGTAATGAAGAAATTTAATGCATGAATGTGCCCTAGAAATAGTCATACCAAGGCAAATTTATATTCCTGTCTTTGTAGATATTTGATGCATGAATCTGCCTAGAAATAGTAGTGGTTGGAACAGAATACACAATTTAAATTAAAAAGGACTTAAACCCACACCAACCACCAATGTAAATGTAAATTGGAGTTGGAAGGAGGAAATGGATACATAAAGATGAAAACGCTCAGTTAGATCTGGTTACTTTTCCTGGATGGTAGTAGAACATTTAAAATTTGGGTGTTGGGTGGGGGGGAGGGGTGGGGTGAAGCAGGAGAAAGAAATAAGACACAACCAAGGAAATAAAACCTATTAATCGTGGTGTAATTGAGAAGACTTCAAACACGTCAAATGAGAGAGAAAGGGAATAAAATCCTATAGCCAAGGAAAGTTAAACACAAGTTCTCTTTAAATAGAAAAAATGATGCCCTCCGCTGATATAAATTGGCATGGGTCCATTGACTTGCATGCAGCTATGCCGACTTACCCCAGCTGAAGATCTAGCCCACTGTGGGGTGTTTTTTTTTCTTTTTAGTTTCTGCTGTCTGATGTTGATCCATTTTATAACAGCATTGTAGCATACTTGAGATGGAATTTACAAGCAGGAACAGGGAACCCAGAAGGAAGTTGTTTTGCTCACTTCCCCCTGGACAAAACAAAATCCAAATCTGTGCCTATTTTTTGTGCTGTGGAAGGCCCATAAAAGGCCTTTTGGGAGGGGACCACAATAGCATAGCAGTGAGAGAGTAATCAATGTAGTAGGTGGAGGGCTAGCTGGCAGAGCACATTTGACTCGTACTGGTACATTTTAATAAATGCATATAGAGTGGACACAGTTAAAACTCAACTATACTAACAAAAGTTGGCTCCCTTCATAAATGTAATAAGTGGAAGGTACAAGCTTTTGAGCTACACAGAGGTCTTCAGGTATGTGGAAGGAAGCAGAGTGCCTGAGCTAAATACAAGTTGGGATACATTAAGTAGATGGGATAAAATGTTGAAAGCAGTCAGTTGAAATGAAGTGGGCAACTGGGGTTTAAATTATTATGTATAAAGTGTTTGAAGAGGGGAATTAAAGATGGCAGGCAGTGTGTGTGTTACAAATTGTAATGAGCCATAAAAACAGTGTCCATGTTAACACCAGGGTTTTAGGTGTTTAGCAGAGTTAGGAATTTAAGTTCCCAGCTTGCCTGTTTCTGTGCCAGGTTTCCTTTGAGGACAAGTATTGAAGGATCCGATACGGAGTGATCACTTCGTGAAAAGTGTTCACCTTTGGTGATACAGTGTTTCTGTTTATCATTTTTCTGGGTGAGTTCATCTGAGTGTAGTGATTGTCTGATTTCACCCACATAATTGTTGTTGGAACATTTGATGCCCCGGATAAAGTACACCAAATGTTGGATAAGCATACGTAAAACCCATCAATCTTGAAAGGTGAATTCTGGAGGGTATTGATCATAATAGCATTGCTGTGACTGGAGGTTTTGCATCTGTTCTGGAAGGGTCTGGTGCTGCTCTGTGTTGGTGCGTCCTCATGTGTGAGGAGCTTGTTTAGTGTAGATATGGGTTGTAATTGTTTGATACCTTCAGTGGATTCCAGTGTGGAGTGGTAAGTGACAGTTAGCAGTGTGCAGTCAGTGGGTTATTTTCTGTGTTGAAGCAGGTTCTCCTGGGTTATTTGAGTGGTCTTTTTCATGATGTGATCTATTTCTCTGGTGGAGAGTGAAGGTAGTTTCAAGCATGTTTAGGTGCATATCCCAGACTTTTTTTTAATTTGAAGCAAATTATGAGATGCGAGTGCCTTCCTGTAGATAACATATTTTGGGTGCATCCGAGTGGCTGCTGGATCTGTGAAGACAAGTGTAGTGATTGGTGGGTTTCTTGTATATAGCCATTTGTAGGGTTTTATTGTTAAGCTAATTGTGATGTCCAGGAAGTTGATACTGGTGTGGGAATGTCTTAGAGATGGCTTAATGGATGGGGGGGTGGTTGTTGAAGTTGTTATATTAATCTGATGGAGTTTAGGTCATCTGTCTAGAGGATGAAAACATCATAAATAAGGGTTTCATAGTGCATTTTTCTATAAATTCTTCCTTGTGGCCCCTGAAGAGATTGGCATATTGGCAAACCATCCTAGTACCCATGGCTGTTCCTGTAGTTTGAACAAAGAATTGTTAAATGTGACGGTGCTGTAGGTGAGAATGAAGTGGATGTATTTAGGGTGGATTTCTGAGTGTTGTATGTTTTTTTGGTTGGTATTTTAGGCAGGAATGATGCCGTCTTGGTGTGAGGGATGTTGGTGTATAGGTAGGTGATATCCATGATGTCAAGAATGGTGTCCTAGGGAAGGTTGTTAATGTTGCAATTTCTGGAGGAAGTCCGTACTGTCTTGGAGGAAGCTGGCCCTTTGCCTGGTGAGTGGTTTGAAAATGGTTTCTTTGAGTCCTGATATTCCTTCAGTAAGAGTGCTCTGGTCAAATATGATGGCTTCCCTTGCTTGTGTATTTTGGGAAGCATGTATAAGGCCCCTGAGGTGGGTTGATGGCAGAAGACATTGTAGAGTGTTTTGCTTGGACTTATTTTGGGAAAAATTTCATGGTATCTTTAAATTCCTGTGTGAATTGTTGGTGTGTATAAGGTCATCTTTGAGCCTTTATAGTAGGTGGTTAGAGAATGCAGGTGTTAAGGTTCCTTCCCCACTCTGAACGCTAGGGTACAGATGTGGGGACCTGCACGAAAAACCTCCTAAGCTTATCTTTACCAGCTTAGGTCAAAACTTCCCCAAGGTACAAAGGTACCCTTTGTCCTTGGATTGGCCGCTACCACCACCAAACAAATACTGGTTACTGGGGAAGAGCTGTTTGGACGCGTCCTTCCCCCCAAAATACTTCCCAAAACCTTGCACCCCACTTCCTGGACAAGGTTTGGTAAAAAGCCTCACCAATTTGCCTAGGTGACCACAGACCCAGACCCTTGGATCTGAGAACAATGAAAAAACATTCAGTTTTCTTACAAGAAGACTTTTAATAGAAATAGAAGTAAATAGGAATAAAGAAATCCCCCCTGTAAAATCAGAATGGTAGATACCTTACAGGGTAATTAGATTCAAAACATAGAGAACCCCTCTAGGCAAAACCTTAAGTTACAAAAAAGATACACAGACAGAAATAGTTATTCTATTCAGCACAATTCTTTTCTCAGCCATTTAAAGAAATCATAATCTAACACATACCTAGCTAGATTACTTACTAAAAGTTCTAAGACTCCATTCCTGGTCTATCCCCAACAAAAACCAGCATATAGACAGACAGAGACCCTTTGTTTCTCTCCCTCCTCCCAGCTTTTGAAAGTATCTTGTCTCCTCATTGGGCATTTTGGTCAGGTGCCAGCAAGGTTACCTTTAGCTTCTTAACCCTTTACAGGTGAGAGGAGCTTTCCCCTGGCCAGGAGGCATTTCAAAGGGGTTTACCCTTCCCTTTATATTTATGACAGCAGGTGAGATCTTTTATTGAACCAACTTCTGTTGGTGAGAGAGACAAGCTTTCCTGCTTATGCTGAGCTCTTCTTTAGGTGGAATAAGACAGTTGTCTGTTTGCCTCTTTGACCTACTCATCATGATTAAGGACTTACAATAGTGCTCCCTTTGTCTGCAGGTTTGATTACTATCTGATTCGCTTAAACAGTGGAATCCTACAAATGACTCTACTGATTACTGCACTACACTTCCACTGATCTGTGTAGCTTGAAAACATGCATCTTCCTCCAACAGAAGTTGATCCAATAAAATATCCCCCTACCTACTTTTTTTCTCTTGTATTCTGGGACCAGCACAGCTACAACACACTTCAAATTGACAAATTTTGGCATTTTCATCAAATAAGTAATTAGTTAATTATAGTGTTGAAGGAGCTTTGGAGAAATTCCCTGTGTATTTTTGGACTATCTTATTGGTCCCATTTCTCTCCCCCTCACCCCAGCCAATCAATCATAGATTAAATTATTTACAAGTACATATTTTATTATTTGACTAGCTCTAATTGGATTAATTCTCACTGGATTAATCAAAATTGCTTTGGTCAAACTTAGTGATGTGCTTAATTGATATTTACAAATCAATAAACCTTTAATATAAGTGATGGCCTTTTACAGGAAATCAGGATCTGGTTTATATTAGCACAGTTTTTCCTCTGTACAATATTTTCTTTCCTCTGAATTGCACAATCACTACAGTAGCAATATACAGATGTTGTTCTTTAGTAGTGAATCAACTTTCTGCTCATGTTGATGATAACATAAGGCCAAATCCTGAGAGGTGCTGAGCATCTGCAACTCCCATAGAAAGGAATGCAAGTGGCAAATGCTTAGAACGACTCATAGGATTTGACATTTTGCAAGTCAGAATTTTTGTTGATCTAAAAGAGGGAAAGTTTCAGTTGCCGTTACTTCAATATCTATAGAATGTACTAATGATATAATGGCAACCTCACTGTAAAATCTTTCCACAAATTGCTCATTTGAGGAAGATTCTAGTTCCAGAAAGTCCTGGCTACCTGAGTAGTGACAGTCAGTGCTGATGAGCTATTCTGGGAAGTCAGGGTTTGATGGGGTATGTGGCATGTCAGCTCAGTTAACCCACTCCTCTTTTTTCTCCCAGCTTTTTTTTAAAGCTGTCATCTTGCTCTTGAGAATCTTAGCTTTCATTAAAAAGAAGTAATTATCTGGCCAATATGGTTGTAGAGAGAACCTACAAACTTGAGAAAAGTGTAAACAATGGAGTAATGCCTACTTGCATTACTGAAAGCCTAAAATAGCTGTGAGGGATATGGACTGTTCCATGTCTGTCAGTGGGGTATCCTCTTCAATGTCTAAATTATTAACTATCTCACTACTGATCAAATCATGAAGGGAAGGATCTTCACAATCTACTTTTTGGGCCATAAGCTGATAGCATTTGAAGTATTTTAACAAGATAATTTGAGAAGTGATCTCAAATACACATCAGTCCCCCAACTAGTCAACTGAGTAGTGAAATAATCTAAACCACGTCAAATACACAGCACACAGGCATGCAGCTCTCAGAGGTGTCCAATTTTTTTTTTTTTGACAATTGAAACTACTGCAGGACAGGCCTAACAAAGAAAATAACAGAACGCCACTAGCCGTCACCTTCAGCCCCCAACTAAAACCCCTCCAACGCATTATTAAGGATCTACAACCTATCCTAAAGGATGACCCAACACTCTCACAAATCTTGGGAGACAGGCCAGTCCTTGCCTACAGACAGCCCCGCAACCTGAAGCAAATACTCACCAACAACCACATACCACACAACAGAACCACTAACCCAGGAACTTACCCTTGCAACAAAGCCCGTTGCCAATTGTGCCCACATATCTATTCAGGGGACACCATCACAGGGCCTAATAACATCAGCCACACTATCAGAGGCTCGTTCACCTGCACATCCACCAATGTGATTTATGCCATCATGTGCCAGCAATGCCCCTCTGCCATGTACATTGGTCAAACTGGACAGTCTCTACGTAAAAGAATAAATGGACACAAATCAGATGTCAAGAATTATAACATTCATAAACCAGTCGGAGAACACTTCAATCTCTCTGGTCACGCAATCACAGACATGAAGGTCGCTATCTTAAAACAAAAAAACTTCAAATCCAGACTCCAGCGAGAAACTGCTGAATTGGAATTCATTTGCAAATTGGATACTATTAATTTAGGCTTAAATAGAGACTGGGAGTGGCTAAGTCATTATGCAAGGTAGCCTATTTCCTCTTGTTTTTTCCTCCCCCCCCCCCCAGATGTTCTGGTTTAACTTGGATTTAAACTTGGAGAGTGGTCAGTTTGGACGAGCTATTACCAGTAGGAGAGTGAGTCTGTGTGTGTATGGGGGTGGGTTTTTGGAGGGGGGTGAGGGAGTGAGAGAACCTGGATTTGTGCAGGAAATGGCCTAACTTCATTATCATGCACATTGTGTAAAGAGTTGTCACTTTGGATGGGCTATCACCAGCAGGAGAGTGAATTTGTGTGGGGGGGTGGAGGGTGAGAAAACCTGGATTTGTGCTGGAAATGGCCTAACCTGACGATTACTTTAGATAAGCTATTACCAGCAGGACAGTGGGGTGGGAGGAGGTATTGTTTCATATTCTCTGTGTATATATAAAGTCTGCTGCAGTTTCCACGGTATGTATCTGATGAAGTGAGCTGTAGCTCACGAAAGCTCATGCTAAAATAAATTGGTTAGTCTCTAAGGTGCCACAAGTACTCCTTTTCTTTTTGCGAATACAGACTAACACGGCTGTTACTCTGAAACCAGTTTTTAGTATGAATCTAGTCTCTGAGATTGACTGGCTAGTACTTTTTAAATGACAAAACAAATTGTAATCACCTGTTATTATTTTGACAATGCTGTACATGATCAGCTGTCAGTATTGTTATATGTGAATTCTGTTTCTCCTCAGATGTATTTACCTGTAATGAACTTTTCTTTTAAGGCACATCCATCTGACACAATGAACACTAGCAATTTTTAAGAAAATATAAAATCTCTGTCTTGACATTTTCTCCCTAATTTCCCATTCTGTTGCATCCAGGTCAGATTCCAACAGGCCCAGATTACAGAGTAACTTAAAACATGCATTTTACTGGTTGATATAAGTAGGCTAGCTTTTTCCATACAAAAGATTATAGTAACACCCAGTAAATATAGGAATAAGATGGTACAGTGGTTATCTTTCTGCTCACTGGCACCTGTAAAAGAATCATTTAGTTTTAGACGAGGAAGAAATATTTCAAAACTGAATAAATGCATTTGCAATTTAAAGTCTTTATCTTAAGCTTCTCAGTAATGCCTGAAATTAGTTTCCATATGTGCATTTAATTTAGATTAAGCAGGACTGTGGCATATATAAAAGAGATACAAATGCATTAATAAAGATACTTTGAGGATTACCTATATAAGAGATAACACATGGCTGGCTGGATGCCCTGGCATGTAAGAGTCCAAATCCTCTATAAACCCACCTATAGGCATCCTGAAAGATGGAGGGAGGAAGGCAAGCTACAGGGGTGAGCACCTCTCCCTGTGCTGTTCAGCTGTGTTTTGTGGAAGCATCACCTTCAATCACAGGGATGGATTTTGGTGCCTGGTAAAGGGTTTGGCCAGTGCATTCATAATTTCTGTGGTTCAGCAGTCACGCTACACACACGCTAAGGGTGTGTCTACACTATGAAATTAGGTTGAATTTATAGAAGTTGATTTTTTTAGAAGGCGATTTTATACAGTCGATTGTGTGTGTCCCCACACTAATGCACTAAACTCATTAAATCCGCGGAGTGTGTCCACAGTACCAAGGCTAGCATCGACTTTCAGAGCGCTGCACTGTGGGTAGCTATCCCTCAGTTCCCACAGTCTCTGCCGCCCATTGGAATTCTGGGTTAAGCTCCCAATGCCTGATGGGGAAAAAACATTGTCGCGGGTGGTTTTGGGTACATGTTGTCAGTCGCCCCTCCCTCTGTGAAAGAAACAGCGGACAATCGTTTCGTGTCTTTTTTCCGTGCGGGCACCATATTGCTTTCAGCAGATGGTGCAGTAGGACTGCTAACCGTTGTCATTGAACCACTGCTTCTGCTGCCACTTTGCTCTCCTGATGCTATGAATCCACCTTGCAGGTCCTCTATATGACAGTCATGATCCACCGCTTCCGCTGGCCCTCTGCTCTCCTGGTCGTCTCTCAGCGCCGTTTCCGCTGCAACTCTGCTCGGCTGCGCTTGTCTTGCCATACCACGGTAAGTGTGCAGCCCACTCAGCTGTTGTGTCCTGGCAGCAGACGGTGCAGTAGGTCTGCAAAACTGGTCATCCAACCACTGCTTCCCTTGCAACCCTGCTCTCCTGCAGACACCATATCACGGCAAGCATGGAGCCCGCTCAGATCACCGCAGCAGTTATGAGCACTGTAAACACCTCACGCATTATCATGCAGTATATGCAGAACCAGAACCTGCAAAAGCAGGCGAGAAGGCTATGGCAGCGCGCTGATGAGAGTGATGAGGGCATGGACACAGACTTCTCTCAAAGCATGGGCCCCTGCAATTTGGTCATCCTGGTGGCAATGGGGCAGGCCCATGCTGTGGAATGCCGATTCTGGGCCTGGGAAACAAGCACAGACTGGTTGGACTGCATAATGTTGCAGGTCTGGGATGATTCCCAGTGGCTGCAAAACTTTTGCATGCGTAAGGGCCCTTTCATGGAACTTTGACTTGCTTTCCCCTGCCCTGAAGCACAAGAATACCAAGATGAGAGCAGCCCTCTCAGTTCACAAGTGAGTGGCAATAGCCCTCTGGAAGCTTGCAATGCCAGACAGCTACCGGTCAGTTGGGAATCAATTTGAAGTGGGCAAATCTACTGTGGGGGCTACTGTGATGCAAGTAGCCAATGCAATCACTGAACTGTTTCTATCAAGGGTAGCAACTCTGGGAAATGTGCAGGTCATAGAGGATGGCTTTGCCGCAATGGGATTCCCTAACTGTGGTAGATAGATGGAACGCATATCCCTATCTTGGGACCGGACCACCAAGGCAGCCAGTACATAAACCGCAAGGGGTACTTTTCAATGGTGCTGCAAGCACTGTTGGATCACAAGGGATGGTTCACCAACATCAACGTGGGATGGCTGGGAAAGGTTCATGAAACTTGCATCTTCAGGAACTCTGGTCTGTATGAACAGCTGCAGCAAGGGATTTTATTCCCAGGCCAGAAAATAACCGTTGGGGATGTTGAAATGCCTATAGTTATCCTTGGGGACCCAGCCTACTCCTTAATGCCATGGCTCAAGAAGCCATACACAGGCAGCCTAGACAGTAGTCAGGAGCTGTTCAACTACAGGCTGAGCAAGTGCAGAATGGTGGTAGAATGTGCATTTGGACGTTTAAAAGCGCACTGGTGCAGTTTACTGACTCGGTTAGACCTCAACAAAACCAATCTTCCCATTGTTATTACTGCTTTCTGTGTGCTCCACAATCTCTGTGAGAGTAAGGGGAGATGTTTATGGCAGGCTGGGAAGTTGAGGCAAATCGCCTGGCCGTTGATTACGCGCAGCCAGACACCAGGGCAGTTAGAAGAGCACAGCAGGGCGCGTTGAGCATCAGAGAAGCTTTGAAAACCAGTTTCATGGCTGACCAGGCTATGGTGTGACAGTTCTGTTTGTTTCTCCTTGATGAAAACCCGCCCCCTTGGTTCATTCTACTTCCCTGTAAGCCAGCCGCCCTCCCCTCCCCCCCTTCGATCACCACTTGCAGAGGCAATAAAGTCATTGTTTCAAATTCATCCATTCTTTATTAATTCGTCACACAAATAGGGGGATAACTGCCAAGGTAGCCCAGGAGGGATGGGGAGGAGGGAAGCACCAGGTGGGGTGGTGGATGAGGGGAGGAGGGAAGGATCAGCCACATTGCACTTCAAAAATTATTGAATGCCAGCCTTCTGTTGCTTGGGCAGTCCTCTGGGGTGGAATGGTTGGGTGCCCAGAGGCCCCCCACCCACGTTCTTGGGCGTCTAGGTGAGGAGGCTATGGAACATGGGGAAAAGGAGGGCGGTTGGTTACACAGGGGCTGCTGTGGCAGTCTGCCTTTCCTGCACCTCAACCATATGCCGGAGCATATCAGTCTGATCCTCCAGTAGCCTCAGCATTGCATGCTGCCTCCTTTCATCACGCTACTGCCACCTCTCTCTTGCTCCAGCCATCTATCATCTCGTGCATCCCTCCTGTCCTTGCGTTCATTTTGTGCTTTCCTGGACTCTGCCATTGTCTGCCTCCACGCATTCTGCTGGCTCTTTCAGTTTGGGTGGACTGCATGAGCTCAGAGAACATTTCATCGCGAGTGCATTTTTTTTGGCCTTCTTATCTGTGCTAGCCTCTGGGTCGGAGATGCTAGTAGCAGCGTTGAAACATTTGCAGCTGCGGGAGGAAGAAAGGAGATTAAAATTGAAAAAGACACATTGGCCATTTAAAAGGAGGGGCTGATGTTTTTGGGTTTCACCTCTCACCCCACCGCGTGGCTAACAGCGGGGATGAATTCTTTTCAGCCCCAGGCAAACAGCCCAGCAGAAACGGCCACCTCTGATGTCCCCTTAATAAAATTCCCCTATTTCAACCAGGTGACCATGAATGATATCACTCTCTGAGGCTAACACAGAGAGAGAAAGAACGGATGTTGTTTGAATGCCAGCAAACACCGGGACCACACGCTGCCATGCTTTCTTATGCAATGATTCCAGACTACATGCTTCTGGCCTGGTGTGGTAAAGTGTCCTACCATGGAGGACACAATAAGGCTGCCCTCCCCAGAAACCTTTTGCAAAGGCTTTGGGAGTACCTCCAGGACAGCTTCATTGAGATGTCCCTGGAGGATTTCCGCCCCATCCCCAGACATGTTAACAGACTTTTCCAGTAGCTGTGCTGGCCATGAATGCATCCCAAGTCTTCAGGGCAAATTAATCATTAAACACGCTTGCTTTTAAACAGTGTATTATATTTACAAAGGTACACTCACCAGAGCTGCCTTCTCCTCCTTCAAGGTCCGGGAGCCTGGGTTGGGCGGGTATTGGATCCAGGGTGATAAACACTTCCTGGCTTTCGGGGAGAACGGTTTCTCCACTTGCCTGGTGTGCGCTATCTTAAACCTCCCCCTCCTCATAATCTTCCTCGTCCCCAAAATCCTCATCCCAGTTGCGTGAGACTCCCCCCTTGGAGGAGTCCACGTACAGGGGTGGGGCAGTGGTAGGGGCACCCCCTAGAATTGCATGCAGCTCATCATAGAAGCGGCATGTCTGGGGCTCTGACCCTGAGCAGGCGTTTTCCTCTTGGGTTTTTTGGTAGGCTTGCCTAAGCTCCTTAAGTTTCATGCAGCACTGCTGTGGGTCCCTGTGATAGCCTCTGTCCTTCATGACCTTGGAGATTTTTTTTCAAATATTTTGGCATTTCGTCTTTTAGAATGGAGTTCTGATAGCACAGATTCATTTCCCGATACAGCGATCAGATCCAGCACCTCCCATTCGGTCCATGCTGCAGCTCTTTTGCAATTCTGGGACTCCATGGTCACCTCTGCTGATGAGCTCGCCACACTGGCCAAACAGGAAATAAATTCAAAAGTTCGCGGGGCTTTTCCTGTCTACCTGGCCAGTGCATCCGAGTTGAGCGCTGTCCACAGCGGTCACAATGGAGCAATGTGGGATAGCTCCCGGAGGCCAATACCGTCAAATTGCATCCACACTAACCCAAATTCAACCCAGCGATGTCTATTTCAGCGCTAATCCCCTTGTTGGGGAGGAGTACAGAAATCGATTTTAAGAGCCCATTAAGCCAACAAAAAGGCTTCATTGTGTGGCCGGGTGCAGGGTTAAATCGATCTAATGCTGCTAAATTGGACCTAAACTTATAGTGTAGACCAGGGCTAAGAGTTGGGAAGTAGGTTGGTTGTGGAGACCAGTACTTACAGAATGGCTGTGCAGCCTGTACATGGATTCTATTCTCCCAACCCCTACAAAAACCACTGAACAAAGTCAATTTAATTGGGTTTTGCTCAGGGTGGGAAAATGTTGGCCATACTTTGTGACCAACATATGTAAGGGTGTTTTATCTCTTATAACGTTACAATCATATGATTAGATTGATTTAAATACAATTGTCAGACCCTGTTTGGGTTAATGGTACACAAAGTAAAAAATTGTTTGTACCCTTTATTGTTCCTTTGTGATGATTAAAGAGAGCATCAAACGTATTTGGTCCTACCTAACCACTTAGATGCCTCTATGGTATTAAGCATGTTTACATTGGGAGAAGCAGATTGAATCCCTTAATAATTAAAAAAAAAGTGTATTTTGTACAATGTACGATGCCTGGTCTTATTCATCTCACCTCTATTCATGGCACACCTTTAATGTATAGTTTAAGGCAGGGCTCAGAAGATGATGCAGATCAAAAGGCAGGACTTCTTGAGGTTCACTTACCTCACATACTTCATGAAATTCCTCCTGTGTGGAAGGCCAATGCAAGATTTACGAACCACTCAAATCCAGTATTTTTAAAGCTCAAGCAGCACCAGATTTATACTTTACGCGCCCCTAGGAACAGCATCTTCAGAGCCCCCTGCCTACAGTGGACCTTCATGTTTTCCATAAAAAATGAAACTTTTAACTCACTTTTAAGCACCCCTAGAATGCTCATGTCCCTAGGCACGTGCCTAATTGGAAATTTGGCCCTGGGATCAAGTGGGATTTAAATGTTCCACAGCCATGGAGCTGCCCATCTGCACCAAGGTGAATTTTATCCACAATGTGTATTTTGTATAGTGTGTAATGAACAAGGCAGGGCTTCAGGTAAGCTCCTGCCTTATTTGGTGCACATTTATTATTTGTGCATGAGCCCTTCCACGCAATCATAAATCAGAATTTCCATCCTGTAGGAAATTCCAAGTTGAAATATCAAATTTTATTGGAATGAAAAGTTCTAAAAATTTTAAATCAAAAGTGGTGAAACATATTTTGTTTTGGGAATCTTGATCAAAATGAAATGTTTTGATATTCTTGACTCAAAATGTTCCAATTCAGTTTTTGAAACCTTTCATATGCTGCAGTTGTAGTTCCGGTATGTAATGTCCTATGCTTCTCTGTGAGCTGAGCACCTTTGCTGGAGTGTATATATATATATATATCTTATGATGCACCAGCACTTGTGATTCCCATAAAGCACCACATGGGTTAGTCAGAATGGAGACCATTTTGCATCATTGGAGATGTAGTCTCTTGAGATGGACTCCAACTGAGAGGAGTGAATAGGAGTATCAGACACTACAACTGAACTACAGCTACAGCTATGAGATAATGCAACAACAATGATGAAGTTAAATTGATCTAAAACAAAACGCTTCAGGATGGCTCAACAAACCGAAATATTTTGATTCAGGTTGAACCAGCCCAGACACACATTCCATTTCAGTTTTTTTCAAAAGAAAATAAAAAAATTCAGAAAAAGAGAAACTTTCCTGTGGAAAATTTTGATTGTGTGGAAGCTGCTTGCTTATTTATTTATTTATATTTTTGGTTGAAAAACCATTTTGATAGAAAATTCCCAGCCAGTTCTATCATCAGAGGTCTTGGCCCAATCTCTCAGTATTTAGTAGAGTAAAACTACACAGGAGAAGGGTCCTCCTTCACATGCCTCATAAAATGCATAAAGTAAGGCATTCTGATAGTCTAGTCTTTTTTTATTTTTATTCATCAAATCCTACAGATTGAATTCCAATTTTATGTTTTAAAAAATGCTAACTTGCAGTGTTAAACTGTCAAAAGCCAGGACATTCCAAACCATCACCGCCTCCTCCCCTCTAAGCACACATTCCTTATCCTGAAGTATGGTTACCTCACCCAACATGATCCACTACAACTGCGCTGAGGGACACCTCTTCCACCCTGCCCATTCCACAGGTGCCCAACTAACTGTAGGTATGTACGTATGTGTCAAGGTTCCTCCCCCACTCTGAACTCTAGGGTACAGATGTGGGGACCTGCATGAAAAACCTCCTAAGCTTATCTTTACCAGCTTAGGTCAAAAACTTCCCCAAGGTACAAAATATTCCCCCCGTTGTCCTTGGACTGGCCGCTACCACCACCAAACTAATACTGGTTACTGGGGAAGAGCTGTTTGGACGCGTCCTTCCCCCCAAAATACTTCCCAAAACCTTGCACCCCACTTCCTGGACAAGGTTTGGTAAAAAGCCTCACCAATTTGCCTAGGTGACTACAGACCCAGACCCTTGGATCTTAAGAACAATGAACAATCCTCCCAACACTTGCACCCCCCCTTTCCTGGGAAATGTTGGATAAAAAGCCTCACCAATTTGCATAGGTGACCACAAACCCAAACCCTTGGATCTGAGAACAATGAAAAAGCATTCAGTTTTTACAAGAAGACTTTTAATAAAAAATAGAAGTAAATAGAAATAAAGAAATCCCCCCTGTAAAATCAGGATGGTAGATATCTTACAGGGTAATTAGATTCAAAAACATAGAGAACCCCTCTAGGCAAAACCTTAAGTTACAAAAAAGATACACAGACAGAAATAGTTATTCTATTCAGCACAATTCTTTTCCCAGCCATTTAAAGAAATCATAATCTAACACATACCTAGCTAGATTACTTACTAAAAGTTCTAAGACTCCATTCCTGGTCTATCCCTGGCAAAGACCAGCATACAGACAGACACAGACCCTTTGTTTCTCTCCCTCCTCCCAGCTTTTGAAAGTATCTTGTCTCCTCATTGGTCATTTTGGTCAGGTGCCAGCAAGGTTACCTTTAGCTTCTTAACCCTTTACAGGTGAGAGGAGCTTTCCCCTGGCCAGGAGGGATTTCAAAGGGGTTTACCCTTCCCTTTATATTTATGACAGTATGAAAATTGTGGCTTGTGCCTTTAGTAATTTAAACACATCACTGTATTGCCTCAGTATGTCAATACCAAGCTAGACAGCCATGTTCCTGCTTCCTGGGTCTTCTTTTCTTCCTTTCATTCTCTCTCCATACTATTCTGATTCACTGGATTCTACAGTGTACAAGCTACCCCAATTACTGGGAGGTGCTCTCAGCTTGTTTGAATTACATTGCTGTCAGAGGCATTCTCTTGCTTATATCATGGACGAAAGAAAGAAAATCAGAGATTTAATGGACAAGGCCTTTACTTCAGACAGAGATATTACCAGGAGCAGCAATATATCCAGCTAATTTTTCCAACATCACAATGTTCATGAGCTGTAGAATCTAAAAATAATAGTGTACTGTGGAAGATTCTGCGTATCATCCTAAGGCAGTATTGATAATGTGAAAGCCATTACAAACTAATGAGTTTTACCATCTATGTCCACTTTGTTCTGATGCCTTTCATTGGGAAAGAGAAAGCAGGCCTTTACGTGACTTCGTTCTAGTTTAGTAGAATGCCTCACGTTTTCAGCAAAACTGTTTGCCAAGGCATTGACACATACAGGGTTCAATAACAATAAAAAATGATGCAACATAGTTGCAAATGCAGATTCCTCCTACCACAGTAAGCAAACTGATGAGTACATTCAGGCATGTGGATGTAGGAGAAAACAAGTTATTCTGGGGGATGGAATGCTCATCTGACCAACTCTGTTTCATCTATAGAGGGCAAGTGAATTCCTGTCAAACAATAGCAGTCCAGTTTAATTCTAATTAAACCAGTGGCTATACGTATCCATGGTTTCCAGAGGGGAGTGTGAAAGGAAAAAGTAAGCACTGCCATATGATTTTTACTTTTCATAACTTCTTGAGATTACAGATTCTGGTTCCCTATTTTTTTTTTTTTTTTTTTGGCATGGAAATGGCATCATTACTACTGTCCTGTTTTCTCACATGTAAAATTCAATTATATACCGTCAAGGCCATCCAGTAACATTTCTTTCCTAACCATGATAATTTGAGTATTGTCCCCCAGTACTTTTTTCAGCCCCCAGATGAAATGATATAAATTAGAGATCGTGAAGACCTTTATTTCCCCTCTAATAACATTGATTTGTTCCTTTACATTATATTTTCTACTTTCCTTTGGAAATTATCCAACAGTCTGATAGACATCATATGAGCAACATTTATTGTGTGTAAGACAGATATGTGTAAGACTGAGAAATTATTTGCTTGACAATATTATAATTAGCAATTAATTATAACAATTAATAGTCTTGATGTGCTTTCCCCCTTCATGATAAGGTTGCTGATATTGCTTTGAGGATCAGATCAAAGTTAAGAGGAAATAACATGACAGCAGTTCAGACAAATGAAATGTGATACTGGGTGAGAAGAGGGGAAATAGGGGGTTGTGTCATTGTGCAGTTTCTAGCTCTATGGCTCCTATTTGTGTCTGCAACCATTGGTATATACCTCTGAAATGAGTCACTGTAAGAATTAAAGAACAACTATGCAAACCTGATTCTGAGACCTAGCCCTACCTGTGTGATGATTTGGCAAAAATCACAGATAAACTTGAGTTCCCACCTGATCAGTGAATTCTGCACTTTTCAGTCTGCAAGAGGGGAGACTTGTGTCTCTGCTTGGTAAAACCACTTACTGAGCTCTCACTCCTTTAAGAGAGTCTTGCACAGACTATAAATAGGTTGAAATGTGCTGCAGGAGGTTAGAAAAAGTGAAGTGGGTCAGAATTGGATAGGGGCTTCTAGTCTAGGACTAAACCGCTGGCTTACCCTGACCTTATGGCATTACCTATTAACTGCACCCTCTTGATATAGTTCATTAGCTGAACTTCTGGTTTGGGGGGGAAATGTATTTTTAGTTCCTCAAATTTAGATCAAACTTTCTGCACTGAATCCTTCATTAAACCAATGATTTTGCCTAGCTTTGTAAGATTTGGACTGTTTGCAGTTTGAACCTCACTTAAACAGCTTGAAATCTACCAAGAGGAAAAGCGCAAATAGACTGACATGGCTTCATTTTGTTCTAACTTTGCATTTATAGCCCCTAAAAATGCATATAAAGAATAAGGAATGACTATGGATTTCACCAAATGTCCAGTTCTGCCTCAGTATTTACTTCAATGATCTACAGTAACATTAACATACTAGTTTGTATTTTCCTATTTACAACATATTAAAATACATAATTGGGCTATGTTCCATTGACATTTAATGTCCAGATCTGTAATAAGAAAAATCATGTTTTTGCCCATGTAAATTACACAAATGAAATTAATGAAAATCAACACTCCTTGTGTTTTGTGAGACTTTATCTGTACATGACTTGATGGGGGGCAGGGTGGAAGGAAGAAATAAGACAAACAAGAACCATATAACTAATCAACAGAACTGATTCATGAATGAAAAACAGAACTAAATTTCTGCTAAGCCAGTTGTGCAGGTAAGACTAAGTTCCTGCTCTGGTATAATTTAATGAGCTACCCATTAAAGCAGAGGTGGGCAGACTACGGCCCGCAGGACCGTCCTGCCTGACCCTTGAGCTCCCGGCCGGGGAGGCTAGTCCCCGGCCCCTCCCCTGCTGTTCCCCATCCTGTGTAGTTATACCGCTGCACTGGCAGCATAGCTTGTGCCCACCCACCTCCCAGGCTTTCCACTAAGCCAGTCCTGCCACTCTGGGTTAGATAAGGGGCAGGAGATCCCAGGGGGCAGTCAGGGGACGGAGAGCAGGGGGTGGTTGGATGGGGCAGAGGTTTGGGCGGGAGGCAGGGTATGGGGAACAGGGGGGGTTGGCTAGTAGGGAGTGGGGTTCTGGGGGACCTGTCAGGAGGTGAGGGTGTGGATGGGGTCAGGGCAGTCAGGGGACAAGAAGCAGGGGGGGTTGGATAGGGGGTGGGGTCCCGAGGGTTAGTTAGGGGTGGGGGGCCCTGGAAGGGGGCAGTCAGGGGACAAGGAGAAGGGGGAGTTGGATGGGTCAGGGGTTGTGGGGGGGCAGTCAGAGGATGTGGAATGGGTTGGGGGGTTGGATAGGTGTGGGAGTCCCTGGGGGGCCTGTTGGGAAGTAGAGGGGTGGATGGGGTTGGGGCAGTCAGGGGACAGGGAGCAGAGGGGTTGGATAGGGTGTGGGGTCCTGGGGGTGCGGTTGGGGTCAAGGAGCAGGGGGGGTTGGATAGGGGGTAGGGTCCTGGGGGGGTGGTCAGGGGTCAAGGAGTAGGGGGGGTTGGATGGGTCAGGAGTTCTGAGGGGGGCAGTCAGGGGACGGGAAGTGGGATGGGGCGGGGGCCAGGCTGTTTGGGGAGGCACAGCCTTCCCTACCTGGCCCTCCATACAGTTTCGCACCCCGATGTGGCCCCTGGGCCAAAAAGTTTGCCCAAGCCTGGATTATAGCAAGACTTCATTGCATTATTTGACACCACATGAATAATATTAAAGATGTCCAAACTACCTGTCTGAAAATATGGGTGCTTCGGAACATACGGATGTTTATAGACTGATTTGTGAAGAAATTAAAGAGCCCGTACAAAGACTTCTACAGTAACTTTGTTTTAAAAAACAGCATTTTATTATGTCTTGTATTTAAAGTATATGCTGCAGTATTTACTGCAGCTAGCCAGCATACTCACTAGATACAGTCGTAGGGCCTGACCTAAAAGCTACAGAAATCAACAGGAAATCTCCCATTGGCCACAACAGGGTTTCATGTACAATCCATAGGCTAAAATTTGCTTCAGAAGTTTGTCAAATAAAAGGGAATAATGACCAATTGCTAAATACCACAATCTTTCTACTTCTAATTTACACAGAAAATGGGCATAATGTTTTGAATGAAGTGTTTGGGTATACTTGGGCCAGCCCTTGGTCTAACATGAAATCAAGAGAAACTCCAAGTCTACCCTTAGGTCATGCTATTTTAGCTTATACAGCATAATTGTTGCAGCCTATGCAGTACCATAGGAATGTAGGGCTGGAAGGGATCTCAGTCATTAAGTCCAGCTGAGGCAGGACCCAGTAAACCTAGATCATTCCTGTGCTTACTTTTTTTAGTTTCTCTACCTTGATTAGGAAGCGGTACACTGGTTTGGATAAAATAAGCACCTTAAATGTTCAGTCAGATCTCAGATTGTCAATCCTATATTGAGATTTAAATGCTCAGAGCACTCTTCCTCCTATGTTTTATGTTTGTGTGGCTCTGTTCTTCCTGGTTCTGGTCAAGATTGGAAGCAGAGAGAGGCATTGAATGACCACAAGAAAGGATATTTTGAGGGGTATTTCTACATTGCCTTGGAACAGGAAGCCCTGAAACTCTTGAGGGAGTCTTGACATCTTGCGAGATCAGAGCTGTTTTAGACTTTCAAGTGGTATGGAAGGTAAGGATAAAAAAATGGAACTTTTTGTTGCTTATCTAAACTGAACTGAAACTACACATCTTTTTAAAAAAAACAGGAGTACTTGTGGCACCTTAGAGACTAACAGATTTATTTGAGCATAAGCTTTCATAGAATCATAGAATCATAGAATATCAGGGTTGGAAGGGACCCCTGAAGGTCATCTAGTCCAACCCCCTGCTCGAAGCAGGACCAATTCCCAGTTAAATCATCCCAGCCAGGGCTTTGTCAAGCCTGACCTTAAAAACTTCCAAGGAAGGAGATTCCACCACCTCCCTAGGCAACGCATTCCAGTGTTTCACCACCCTCTTAGTGAAAAAGTTTTTCCTAATATCCAATCTAAACCTCCCCCACTGCAACTTGAGGCCATTACTCCTCGTTCTGTCATCTGCTACCATTGAGAACAGTCTATAGCCATCCTCTTTGGAACCCCCTTTCAGGTAGTTGAAAGCAGCTATCAAATCCCCCCTCATTCTTCTCTTCTGCAGGCTAAACAATCCCAGCTCCCTCAGCCTCTCCTCATAAGTCATGTGTTCTAGACCCCTAATAATTTTTGTTGCCCTTCGCTGGACTCTCTCCAATTTATCCACATCCTTCTTGTAGTGTGGGGCCCAAAACTGGACACAGTACTCCAGATGAGGCCTCACCAATGTTGAATAGAGGGGGACGATCACGTCCCTCGATCTGCTCGCTATGCCCCTACGTATACATCCCAAAATGCCATTGGCCTTCTTGGCAACAAGGGCACACTGCTGACTCATATCCAGCTTCTCATCCACTGTCACCCCTAGGTCCTTTTCCGCAGAACTGCTGCCTAGCCATTCGGTCCCTAGTCTGTAGCGGTGCATTGGATTCTTCCGTCCTAAGTGCAGGACCCTGCACTTATCCTTATTGAACCTCATCAGATTTCTTTTGGCCCAATCCTCCAATTTGTCTAGGTCCTTCTGTATCCTATCCCTCCCCTCCAGCGTATCTACCACTCCTCCCAGTTTAGTATCGTCCGCAAATTTGCTGAGAGTGCAATCCACACCATCCTCCAGATCATTTATGAAGATATTGAACAAAACCGGCCCCAGGACTGACCCTTGGGGCACTCCACTTGACACCGGCTGCCAACTAGACATGGAGCCATTGATCACTACCCGTTGAGCTCGACAATCTAGCCAGCTTTCTACCCACCCTATAGTGCATTCATCCAGCCCATACTTCTTTAACTTGCTGACAAGAATACTGTGGGAGACCGTGTCAAAAGCTTTGCTAAAGTCAAGAAACAATACATCCACTGCTTTCCCTTCATCCACAGAACCAGTAATCTCATGATAAAAGGCGATTAGATTAGTCAGGCATGACCTTCCCTTGGTGAATCCATGCTGGCTGTTCCTGATCACTTTCCTCTCATGCAAGTGCTTCAAGATTGATTCTTTGAGGACCTGCTCCATGATTTTTCCAGGGACTGAGGTGAGGCTGACTGGCCTGTAGTTCCCAGGATCCTCCTTCTTCCCTTTTTTAAAGATTGGCACTACATTAGCCTTTTTCCAGTCATCCGGGACTTCCCCGGTTCGCCACGAGTTTTCAAAGATAATGGCCAATGGCTCTGCAATCACAGCCGCCAATTCCTTCAGCACTCTCGGATGCAACTCGTCCGGCCCCATGGACTTGTGCACGTCCAGCTTTTCTAAATAGTCCCTAACCACCTCTATCTCCACAGAGGGCTGGCCATCTCTTCCCCATTTTGTGATGCCCAGCGTAGCAGTCTGGGAGCTGACCTTGTTAGTGAAAACAGAGGCAAAAAAAGCATTGAGTACATTAGATTTTTCCACATCCTCTGTCACTAGGTTGCCTCCCTCATTCAGTAAGGGGCCCACACTTTCCTTGGCTTTCTTCTTGTTGCCAACATACCTGAAGAAACCCTTCTTGTTACTCTTGACATCTCTCGCTAGCTGCAGCTCCAGGTGCGATTTGGCCCTCCTGATTTCATTCCTACATGCCCGAGCAATATTTTTATACTCTTCCTTGGTCATATGTCCAACCTTCCACTTCTTGTAAGCTTCTTTTTTATGTTTAAGATCCGCTAGGATTTCACCGTTAAGCCAAGCCGGTCGCCTGCCATATTTACTATTCTTTCGACTCATCGGGCTAAAACCCACTTCATCGGATGCATGCAGTGGAAAATACAGTAGGAAGACATAGATATATATATATACCCACAGAGAACATGAAACAATGGGTGTTATCATACACACTATAACGAGAGTGATCAGTTAAGGTGAGCTATTACCAGCAGGAGAGAAAAAAAAATCCTTTTGTAGTGATAATCAAGATGGGCCATTTCCAGCAGTTGACAAGAATGTGTGAGGAAAACACCCATTGTTTCATGTTCTGTGTGTGTGTGTATCTTTCTACTGTATTTTCCACTGCATGCATCCAATGAAGTGGGTTTTAGCCCATGAAAGCTTATGCTCAAATAAATTTGTTAGTCTCTAAGGTGCCACAAGTACTCCTGTTCTTTTTGAGGATACAGACTAACACGGCTGCTACTCTGAAACCTACACATCTTTTGAGGTTCACTCTTCACTAGCTTTTTATCCTTTATCTCCTGCCTGTGCCTCCTGCCGTTCACTTGTATTGTACAGCTGGAAAACCTGTGCAATGCTTCAGAGAACCCCTTTGTGTAACTTAAGACTTCTGGTTGACACATTCTCTTGCTGTTATGAGTGGCATCAACAACTGACACATTATTTATCTTCTGCCACAGACTCAAATGGCTGTATTCTGTCACAAAATAGAAAAAATGAAAAACAGAGAAATAATGAAGAATCTTTCTATTGCCAATAATAATAACCAACAAAGAGATTTCAAAACTGTTATAATAGTTTTGCAGCTAGGACTTGGTCGAGAAAATAAAGATGAAATCAAATACTGCACAGGTATTAGATGTGATGAAAATCTATCTTAAAAACCTCAATCAGCTATTTTAAGTATAAACCAACTAACTCCCTTTTTAGATCTATTCAGCTTGAATCTACTCCTTCCTTTGAGAACAGACCAATTACAATTGAAACAATAGGTTGAAGTTGGCCTATTTGGTTTCTAAAACTTCTGGATAGAAAGGGACAATGGTTTCATATGTGCTCAGTTGTGAACAACTTTTCTTCAATGTGCTCTCTAATTTTCTTTCCCCTTGCAGATTAAATTGTTAGAGCTTGTTTAAACCCTATTGGTAAAATCCTGGCAGCAATTAAATCAACTGCAAAACTCCCACTAACTTCCATAGGGTAAGGCTTTCGCTCTGTAAGCATAGACTCTTCCACTTCCATTCCTTCCTTTTCTTACTTTAATCCATCCTTCATTCCATTTACCTCTTTATTCACTCATATCATCTCCTTCTTCCCTCCTATTGACTTACCCTTCCTCTTTCAGTCCACATTCCACATAGTTCTTTCCCTCTTATACACTCTATCCCATTCACTTGCCCACACTCCATCTTTCTTTCTCTCTGTGCCTATTGCTCCTGCTGTGCATTCAACTGTTGAAGAGCCTGGCAGCTTGCTTACCTTTAGTGGGTCTTCTAAATTTACTTTTAATAGTTTAGGCCATATGTTATTGTATATGCTTGTGGTAAAGAGTCATAATTTTCAGATGCTTGTTGATTATCTCAATGTGGTATGGAGAAGACAGCTTCTGGTGATGGACACCGCCAGCCAGCCTGGCAAACGGTAAGCAAACCTCAGATTGCGAAGAGGACAGGTGATCTCCAATGGAGAATTCTTCATGGGGCTATGAATGTGTGTGTGTGCACCATTGGACTCCAGAGTTTGTCTGTCTTGTCCTTTTTGTGACATGGAGCAGTGTTTGTTTTTTATGTTTCTTATCGGTTCTAGGTTACAGCCATTATTTGTTTTACTTCAGGATATTTTGTTTGGTTACTATTAAGTATAGCTTCACAAATAGATCTGTCGTATGCCTTGCAAACTTTATTTTGGGTCAAGACAAAATGGCAATTTAAAAAAGTAGATGTAAATTATTTGGCACTGGGGTTTCCGATGTTCTGTGGATTTTTTAAAGATTTTTAGTGGTTTTATGCTGTCATTTGGAAATTAGTATATTATACTCTGATTTGGATCAATTTATTCAGTGGTGGACTATTAGAAATGTGTATAGGAGAGAGAAACCATGGGAAGGAAGGAGAAAAGGGAAGGAGGCAAAGAGTGAGAAGGAGGGAAGTAGAAGAGAAGGTGGGAAGAAGAGGACACTCTGGAGGCTCTTTCCTATCCTTCACTCTCTATGGTAGAGGGATGGGAAACTACCTTACTATTCTTTGACTATAGCCTTGGCACTGTAAAGAATTGAGTCAGGGTGAGTCCCAGGGCCCAGCAGAATGGAGCTCCCCTGCAAAGCAGTACATTGTGCTTGTCAGCAAGGTGCTGTTACTTTGTAAGTGTGGGGTCTAGGGGGAACCCTCACTCTATTAGTAAGAGAAATGTTTTATTATTAAGTCCAGCAACATATAAACAATTAGAGAATTTATATTGAGGCCATTTACAGACCCAGCATTGCATTTGCTTAATTTACAACAGCGGAAATGTGGACTCTCAAAAACATGTGCAATGCTGCTAGAAACTATGATCCTGCAGAATAATCAATGTGTTAACAAATGGGAAATGGATTTTTTTCTATACCAGCAAATGAATCCTATATATATTTAGGGGGAACATGTGGAACACTAATTTTTAAAATGTGTATATAAATAATTTATATATATAATTCCAATATCTAATGTGATATGGTATAATCTTATTCCACAAAAGTTATAACAGATTGGTCAAACAGAAACCTATCATACAAGTTCTTCACATTGATGTTCAAATATATTTTATGAAACCGCTCAAAGATTAAAGTATTTTGGGAGCTGTTCACCTGACTAATTCTCAAAATATGCAGTTACAGTTAATGTAAGTGTCTATTGAGGGGGACAAATCCCCTGAATAAAAAGTAGATCCTCATACGAGACTTCTGTTGATTTAGAAACATCATTTTTTTTTCTGCTGACCTGCACAGTCCATTTGTTTCCAGTTTAGACAGTTTGTTTAACAAACTCTAGGGTATACCAGTGATGGAGAACATCGCATGCCTTAAAAATAACAGACAGAGGCTGAACAGTATTCCGTTCTAACAAATATGTTACAGTAAAGATGCTATTAAACCAACAAAGTTAAAGCCCCAGTATTAAGAAAAAAGATTGTTTACCCCTATAATTCTTAATTGGTGTAATATAGATGAACACAGAAACTGAGTTTAGATACCAGTTGCAGATTCTCTCCTGCATCAGAGCCCTTACTTGACATACCTGTTTGTGTCTGTGTGGGGGGATCGGATAGCCAGTTCCAGCTCCCAGATTTCTAGGGGTCAGCCTCAACACCACTCAGAGCTGCTGAGAGGTAGCTTTAAGTTCTGCCACTGGCTTAGGATCCCAATGCTAGTGGAGGATAGGCAAAGCTCCTTGTAGGTCTGTCACACCTGACATACCTCCTCCTGCACTCAATACACTCCTACAGCAAGAAAGTGAGGCAGAGGGGGTTCAGCAGGCACAGGGCTTGAAAATGGCACACTTGCTTCAGCAAGGAATTCCCCTCCAGAAGGGTAATTCTATGCTGACCATCTGGAGCCAGTTTCCAGCCACACTGTGCCCCCTGATGGACACAAAGGGGACAGATCTGAATAGAGAGGTGTTCGGAGTTTTTTTGTGTTTTTTGTTGTTGTTGTTTTTGAGGAGTGGGGTTGTTTTGTTTTGTTTTGTTTTTTTTAAGAAACAGATCTTTTATTTGCTTCTCTTTCACTGTACTTGTACAGAAGTTAAGACCATTCCGTGGCCGTTACTTAGATTTGTACATCCTGGTGCATGTGGCATGGTAATCTATTATTTGTGAGGGCCAGTAGTAGTTTCTACCCTTAAAAACAAGTTTGGGATGCTCTGAGGCACAAATTCTTGCCTGAGCTGCTCCTGGTATGACACAACTGTCAGCTGCCCCTTACTGGAACTAGAGATAAGAGGACAATGTAGCCTGGTGTGAATAAGAATTTTTCTAGCAGTGGTTTCTGTTTTGTCACGAATAACAGAAATTCTTCCATCGGAGTCTAATAAATATTAACTAAATGAAACCTGTGATCGATGTGTGTCAGATTGAGTAGGGGAAGGGATAAGATAGGGGTGAAGAGGAGGAAAATACAGGAAATGTTATGAGAGCTTTAGCCTTGGTTGCCAGGGAAACTACTCTTTTCTGTTTGCTCAAAGTGGCAACCCTAGCTAGACTGGCTTTTAGATGTTTGCTGGCAGAGACGCTATCAGTTACAATTTATCTTTCTGTATCACACTAGTTTTGCTTTCTTTGGAAGGGAGGATGGAAAAGAAAACAACATAACCAAACATTTTTTGCTGTTTCTTAGACATCTAAATTTTTTGGCGTTATGTGATCTCGCTGCAGGAATCTTTGTTCCTATAAAAGCTGCCACTTAAGGTAGCGCTCACTGGAAGACCTATTTCTTCGGTTTTGTTCCACACATTCTTTGTCAACTTGTGCAATTTAGCTCGTCTAGCATGACAATTAAAGTTCGAAGGGTTATTGGATAGATGATCATTGTGGACATTAGGTTTTAAGTAGAGCTTGAAAGTTTTAAGCAGAGCTTGAAAGTTTTAAGCATTTGCAGAATCAGGGCCTATGCACATATTTAAGCATATGGGTATTCATTGCATATGTAACCCACTAGTGAGTGGATGTAACATATCCCCCACTGTGCCTGACCTGCCTCGGATATGAGTTTGTTACAGCCTTAGCAAGCATGAGTCTTGTGTTTTTAACTGAAGCTGTAGCTCTGGAGATCTCTGGTTCAGTCCCTGGGTTCCAGCCAAGATGCATACCTAAGACTTTGCAGAACCAGGCCTTGTTTTGTACATCACATAAGTAGCACTCCATTTTTATTATACATTTTATTTCTTCACATTAACTTTTATTTTTTTACCAAGCTCTGTTTTCTAAATTGACCTTAAAGAGATTACTAATTTTAATAATCTACTAGTTCCAATATCTGGTAATTTCCTTTCATACTGAACATAAACATTCTTAATGTAATGAGGAAAATGTATAGTAGCTTTCTTCACTTTTTGGGGGGGTGTCACAGGGTCCGCACAGGCTTCTACCTCTTCGTGCGCGTGCTCTGTGTTGGCCGGCCAAATAAAGAGTCCCAATGCCTTCTTTAGTGCTTCACCCTTGTGTCTTTATTTACAGTGCAACTGTGTCCCTTTTATTCCCCCAGCAGCTATCCCCATTCAGACCCTTCCCAGGGTCTCCTGGCCAGTGAGGCACCTTGCCTTTGGTGAGAAGACAGAGCTGTAAGCCTTCTATCCCCACCCCCGGCTAGCCTCCTGACTGAGCTTTCTCCAGGGCTTTTATAGCCCTTCCCTTCCTCAGCCCAGCTGACGCTACTTAGCTCAAGCCATTGCTGTGAGCTGGCCCTCCTTAGGGCCTGCAGCTGGGCTCTCTGCTGGCTGCCTGGGCCCCTGCCCCTGGCTTCTCTACCAGAAAGCAGGGCTTAGCCAGCATTTTGGCAGGGCATTCAAGGGGTTTTATGCCTGCCCTGCCACAGGGGGTTTGATCTTGAACCCATTGAAGTTAATGGCAAAACTCAATACACAGTATTTACTATACAGCTTGAGTTAAGATATAGTATTTTTGGCTAGGATTTGCCTAACTACTAGGGCTGTCAAGCGATTAAAAAATTAATTGTGATTAATCAGACAATTAAACAATAATTAGTATACCTTTTATTTAAATATTTTTGGGTGTTTTCTGCATTTTAAAATATATTGATTTCAATTACAACACAGAATACAAAGTGTACAGTGCTCACTTTATATTTTTTTATTACAAATATTTGCACTGTAAAAAATAATGAAATAGTATTTTTCAGTTCACCTAATACAAATACTGTAGTGCAATCTCTTTTTATTATGAAAGTTGAACTTAACAAATGTAGAATTATGAACAAAAAACTGCATTCAAAAATAAAACAATGCAAAATTTTAGAGCCTGCAAATCCACCTCAGTCCTACTACTTGTTCAGCTAATTGCTCAGACAAACAGGTTTGTTTACATTTGCAGGAGATAATGCTGCCCACTTCTTGTTTACAATATCACCTGAAAGTGAGAACAGGCATTCGCATGGCATTGTTGTAGCTGGGGTTGCAAGATCTTTACATGCCAGATGCGCTGAAGATTCACGTGTCCCTTCATGCTTCAACTGCCGTTCCAGGTGACGTGTCCATGCTGATGATGGGTTCTGCTCGATAACAGTCCAAAGCAGTGCACACCAACGCATGTGCATGTTCATTTTCATTATCTGAGTCAGATGCCACCAGCAGAAGGTTGAATTTTCTTTTTGGTGGTTCGGGTTCTGTAGTTTCTGGATCAGAAAGTTGCTCTTTTAAGACTTCTGAAAGCATGCTCTACACCTTGTCCCTCTCAGATTTTGGAAGGCTATCTTTGGAAATCTCACATTGGACCTTCTTTGCATTTTGTCAGATTTGTCGTGAAAGCATTCTTAAAATGAACAACATGTGCTGGGTCATCATCCGAGACTGCTATAACATGGAATATGTGGCAGAATGCGTGTAAAACAGAGCAGGGGACATACAATTCTTCCCCAAGGAGTTCTGTCACAGATTTAATTAACTCATTATTTTCTTAACCAGCGTCATCAGCATGGAAGCATGTCTGGAATGGTGGCCGAAGCATGAAAGGGCATATGACTGTTTAGCATATCTGGCACATAAATACCTTGCAATGCTAGCTATGAAAGTGCCATGCAAATGCCTGTTCTCACTTTCTGGTGACATTGTAAATAAGAAGAGGGGAGCATTATATGGTGTAAATATAAACAAACTTGTTTGTCTTAGCAATTGGCTGAAGAAGTAGGACTGAGAGGACTTGTAGGCTCTGTGGTTTTACATTGTTTTGTTTTTGAGTGATGTTATGTAATATGTAGTAGACCAAAAAAGTCTACATTTGTAAGTTGCAGGTTCAGGACAAAGAGATTGCACTACAGTACTTGTATGAGGTGAACTGAAAAATACTATTTCTTTTGTAATAAGAAAATATATACTTTGATTTCAATTACAACACAGTATACAATATAACTGAAAATGTAGAAAAACATCCAAAATATTTAATAAATTTCAATTCGTATTCTGTTGTTTAACAGTGTGATTAAAAACTGCAGTTAATCACCATTAATGTTTTTGAGTTAATCACGTGAGTTAACTACGATGAATTGACAGCCCAACTAACTACCTTAAGCTTCTTTGAAAAATCTCAGCCTTTATGAATATTATTGGATATCCCTTTCATTATCTGGAACGCTACCTTTAAAGTACAGAGCAAGCTGTTAACAGAATTTGAGTTCTGTCGGTCCCCCCAACCTCATCAGCAATAGCTTTGCAAACCACTGCCATAAAGTAGATTCAAGCTTCTAAGAGACAATGAGAGCTACCTTTCTTTGCATACGCTTAGTAAATATATGGCCGAGCAAATATATACAATTTCAGTTTATAGTTATACACCCAAAGTTCTGAGCATGTGGACATACTAGAGAAAAACACTGCATATAAGAAAATATATATAGGGATGGGCAATTATTTTAGAATTTGTAATTTATTTTCTTGGGGTTTTTTACCGTTCTGCACTGATTTTATTAAAATGTTTTAAATCCCTGCAAATAGGAAAGAGAGAAATAGTGGGAGGGAAGGAAGAAGAGAAAGGGATGGAGGCGAGAATGAAAAGGAGGGAAATATATGCAGTATTTTGTGTGTACACATGCACGCACACACACACACGCGCGTGCATATAGAGAGTAGTTCTTTTGATCCAGGTCCAGAATTTAGAGCTGGCTGGGGCTTTTCTTTGACTCATGTTTTTTTGTGTGTGTTTTGTTTTTAATATCAGAAAATGCTGATTCATTGAAATGGAATCGTTTGGCAGATATGTATTGGTTTTGACAAAACTTTAATGGGGAAGCTTTCTCAGGTCCATGATGAAATTGCTGATTAAAAGGAGAGATGCACCCAGTCCAGAAACGACAAGAGCCCAGCAGCTAGGACACTCACCTGGGATAAGGAAGACCCATCTTCAAATTCTTGCTTTCTCTAATTCTGAGCAGGGACTTGAATCTGTTCTCCCACTTCCCAAGGGAGTACCCTAACTAGAGGCTATAGGGTCGATGTCTCCTGTTGGGGCTGTTTCACTTGTATAAATATTCATTGGGCCAGAGAGACAGAGACTGAATCAATAACAACGTAGAATGAAAACAAAATTGGAAATTTTAGATTTTTTTGGTGGGGAGTTGTTTTTTTTTTCAACCAGCCCTAAGTAAATGTCACTGGCACCAATGAGAGTTCCACAGAGAAAATGGTCATGAAATTTATTGTGAGATTATACTGTTTATGGGAATGAGCCCTGTCATAGAAGGATCAAGACCGAAATAGACATTGGGAGCTCCGAACAAAAGGAAAACATTGAAGTATACAAAAGTTTTGGTTTTTTTTGTTTTTTATTTGAGGATATCAAAGTGACAGATATGGTGATGGAGTCTATAGAAATACCTAAGACAGACATTAGCAGTTTTCCAAGTAGTCCCATTAATTGTAATTCAACGATATGTGTGAGTATAGATTATTCACTGATTAAAGTGCTAATCCGACAGACTGTTACATCTGTCCTAAACTTTACGTACAAGAGTAGTCCCATTTAGAGTCAGGGGGCACTACTCAGGTGCATAAAGTTCAGTATGTATATAACTGTTTAAAGGACCACGACCTGAATCTTGCAGGATTGAGCACTTTGTTGCAAGTAAGAAAATGTGTTTAACATTCATATTATTACTGTCCATTTCAGAAACAAACCACACATACATATTACTAAACACAGAATTTTGGAACATGTCTCGACACACTACAGTAAAATAGAGCACTGAAATCTAACCATTAAAAGCTCCAACTGTGCTGATCAATGGAAGGAAAAAAAAGGAAGGGAGATGGAAAGAATGTGAACAAGTTCTTGGGGTTGATGCTGGCTGTACTGGACACAGTTCTGTGGTCTATATTATGTAGGAGGTTAGGCTAGATGATCATAATGCTTAATCCATGGGCTCAGTTTTCAACTGTATCAGAGTGGAGCTCAGACAAATCTGAGATCTGAGGTCTGTAGTGAGCTTGATCCCGTGCTGCCTGAGCCCCGCATAAATTACAGCATTTGCAGAGCTTACTCCAATGGCAGGAGGTCCCTATGTGGTTAATGGAAGAGAGATGCATGGGGGTTTTGCTCCACCAGGCACCCCTTCCCCTGACACTTTCCCCTCAATGATGGGGTAGGAAGGATGAGCTGGCACAAAAGGAGTCTAGGTTGCCTCCACCTGCTTTATGCCAGAGGAGAGTTCTTTGTGCAAGGACAAATCTATGCTGAGTCCTGTGGGCCAGAATACAGCAAATTTGCAACTGCCTGAATGGCACAAAGTCACCATAGAGGATGAGAACATTTGCCCTTGTGAATCTGTGAAAATATGGTAGCCAGCAATTTCATCAATCAAGGGAAAAATAAACCTCTGTTTTAGATTTGATGCTTCAATAAAGTCAATATATACTTTTCCAAAATATATGAGCATGGCACATACTTAGTAACATTTCTCTCTGATATTGTTGCAAGTAAACTTTATGGTCAATTTCCATCACTTAAATATACTTTTTAAAAACTGTCTGTTTTTTTCAGTTTGTTTTCTTTGTGCTTTGGAATATGCATCGTCATAGTGGTATACCTTCCTTCAGATCCCCCTATTGTTTGTGTAGGAATTTTGCGGAGCAGCGGAGGAAAATGAAAATGAGTGAATATACAAAAATTAGCAGAGATACTCAGAGGTGTAGAACCTGAAACAACTTCAAATTCATTTTTCTGAAACGGACCAATGGGTAAAATTTCAAAAGCACCTAAGTGACTTGGCATACCAAGTTTCCTTTTAAAAGTGACTTAGGTGCATAAGCCTTAATGAAAGTCAAATAGGCTCCCAAGAACTAGATTTTTAAAAGACATTTTGGCATATTTTTGAAATCAATGAGTTAGGTGCTTAAATACCTTTGAAGTATGACTTTTAGATGCTTAGGCCCAGATTTTTAAATGTATTAGGTACCTAAAGCTGTAGATAAGCTCTTAGTTGGATCGGAAGTAAGGCATTTATGTACTTTTGAAAGTCCCACTGGACACCTATCTGCATTTTTAGGCACCTACATACCTTTAAAAATCTGGCCCTTCATCTTGTATATCAGCACTTTTGGCTATGTTACCATATATTTCTTCAAATCCCTTTTAAAATTGCATTCCCATACCATTTCATTCAGCTGTAACCTGTCCAAAATTGTAAAGCTTGGAAAACATTTGCAAATATTGGAGCCTCGGAACATTCCATCATTTTTTTTTAAATGTATAAATAATAAACATCACTGGTATGCTATATTTGTGAGGTTTTTTTCTCTAATGAACTTTTTAAATTTTCTTTAATACTTTGGATTTTAGATGCATATCTATGTTATTCAGAGTAAAATGTTTACACTTTTTCTTGCCAGGTAAACATATTTATTGCCAAAATATTAGAGTACTTTGTTTTCTTTATCACTATAATTTGCTAAATGTTAGCAGGAGATTAGGTAACATTTGGACTGGTAAATGGTTATCCTGATAAGTTGTAATGTGACTTGTTATACATAATATGAAAAGCAAAAGATAAACATTCTGAGTTTTAGAAAAACAAAGCATCTGTACTCAGTTATATGAAACATAATGTGTAAATAATCCATTCAATATTATGATTAGAATTGTGTGAAATTTTTCATCTGAAACTTTTTACAGTGAAAAAATGCAGATTCAGGTTGGTGAAAACATTTTATGAATTCACGTTGATTTTTGGAGAATTGTTCGGTTGGAAAAAATTAAAAATTGTTTTGACATTGTTTCAACTTTTTTGACTCAATGACTTCCTGACTTTGTTTTGAAATTACTTTTTTTTAAAATTAAAAAGAGAAAAAAACAAACAAACCCTCAATGGCTACAAAACTTTTTTTTTTTTCGACTTTGATTTGTTGAAAACGCAAAGCTTTTGGATCAACCTGAAATGATTTACAAAACATAATTTCAGAACTGCCAGCAAATCAAAATTTCCATTATTCACACAGCTCTAATTATGATATGAAATAGTTTGAGATCATACAATTTTGTTTCATTGGCTGATTACCAGTGATGTGTCACAATTATGTCTCATGCTCAGTATATTTTGCTGTTTATATAACAAATGTAATTTGAGGTAGGATCCAGATAATGTGTTTGCTAGCTACATACAACATGGACATCCCACCTACCTCTATTCTAGTAGGGTTCTGGTGTCTTCTGAAATGGAAGCCTGTGAGGGCCACGGCAATCAAACTATTTAAAGGGATAGCCTCCTATTTCTATACACTACTCTCAGTAAGGGTCAGATTTCCTGACCAGTCTGTGCATAGGCAAAATAACAGATCAGGACACTGGAGAGATCCAAGAAGGGACATTATTAGGAAGAAATCTTCCTATCCAGGCAGTCGATCAGTAGCAGAGCTGCTGCAGGAACATCTCTCTGCTGCCTACATCTCTCCTGAGTAGATCTTAAAACTTGGTGGAGCTGCAGAGCTGTGGGTATAGTTGTCCCCATTTCCACCTCTACCCTGTTCTTCTGATTTTAAATTCCTTCATAGTCTTTCTCCAGCCTGTCTTTTACATCCACCTACTCCATTCCTTATCCTTCAATTTCAATTATGGAGTAGCTATTACCGCATTGTGACGGGTTGGATCACAGACAACCCTCTTGGAAACTGCCAACTGATGTGCTGAGACTACTTCTAACCCATTTTCCCTGACAGCTTGGGACTCCAGAAACTTGCCTTGTTTGAGCCAGACACTGCAAACACAGACCCAGGTCTGAACTGCAGGCTTAACTGAAAACTGCTTAAGAAGTGTTCCTGTCTTCAACATTCAGATGCCCAACTCCCAATGGGTCCAAACCCCAAATAAATCCATTTTACTCTTACTTTAAAGCTTATGCAAGGTAAACTCATAAATAATTTGCCCTCTATAGCACTGATAGAGAGTTGCACAGCTGTTTCTCCCCCCCACCCCAGCTATTAATACATACTCTGAGTTAATTAACAAGTAAAAAGTTGATTTTATTAAATACAAAAGTAGGATTTAACTGGTTCCAAGTAATAAGACAGAACAAAGTGAATTACTGAACAAAATAAAATAAAACATGCAAGCCTATGCCTAATACAGTAAGAAACTGAATACAGATAAAATCTTACCCTCAGAGATGTCCCAATAAGCCTCTTTTACAGACTAGACTACTTCTAGTCTGGGTCCAACAATCACTCACACTGCTGTGGTTACTGTCCTTTGTTCCAGTGTCTTTTAGTTAGCCGCTCCACCCCCAAAGGATACCTCTTGAGCCAGCTGAAGACAAAATGGAGGGGTCTCCCAGGACCTTAAATAGACATTCTCTTGTGGGTGGAGACCCCCTCCTTTCTCCTGTGCAAAGTCCAGCTCCAAGATGGAGTTTTGGAGTCATATGGGCAAGTCACATGTTCAGGCATGACTCAGTTTTTACATGCAGCAGCCATTGCCCACATGCTATCTTCAGTGTCTCCAGGAAGACTTCTTATGTGGATTGTAGTCTTCCAAGATCCATTGTTCGTTAAGTGTTTCTAGATTGGGCACTTAATTTGCACATTCCTTTCTCAAGAAGCTGACCAAATGCTTTACTAAGGCTACTTAAAATCAAGCAAGTACACAGCCAATATTCGTAACTTCGAGTACAAAAATGACACATGCATACACATTCCCTTAAAGCATTATGTGGTGCAACGTCACACGCATCTCAGTACATTCCTCCATTTGCTGATGCCACTGTGGATGATGCAGAAGGACAAGCTAGTCCATTGGTTATTGGACTGAAGATCTAGGTCACAACTTTTTTACAATAACTTAATCTGTAGTAGATCTCTGCAGTCAATAGTCCCTGAAATAGTAAACAATCGTCAAGTCAGAGGGCACCTACCATACTGCAGCCATCCCTCCAACTAAGTAAGGATCCCACATTCCTGGCTGGCACATGCATTCCCTTTTGGCAGAGAAGTATCCACAGACATCTGCCATCCTTTTGGATTTACCAACCTACTGTGTGGGTCTGGAAAGCTGGCCAAAAAGGGAACAAGGATGCATGCCTGCTACTTGGTTGAAACCACCACAGGGGTGAGATCTGGCCTCCTCCACATTACAATGTACTGTGCCAGCTAATTCCTGGAGATGGACCATAGCACTAGCAGGCTGCTGCTTGCTCTAAAGATAGATCATGAAATAACTTCCCCAGTTCTCCATTGCTACTGATCTTTGACAACCTGCAAGCCTCCAAGAGTCCAGAAATACTGCAGCATCACTGGGGCACAAATGTGCGTACCAATGTATGAATCCTCTTCACTTGTAAATGGAAACAGATAATTTGCAATGCCATTTGTAACCTCAAACTTGTGCCTCATCACTAAGTGAACATTCACTGTAAAATGTCTTATTTGTAAAGATGAAGGAAAGGTAGAAGATTAAGTGGTTTGACACACTTCGATAAAACAAAAAGAACGAGGAGTACTTGTGGCACCTTAGACTAACAAATGTATTTGTGCTTAAGCTTTTGTGGGCTAAAACCCACTTCACTGGATGTATGCAGTGGAAAATACAGTAGGAAGATATATATACACACACAGAGAACATGAAAAAAAGGGTGTTGCCATACACACTATAAGGAAAGTGATGATCAATTAAGTGAGCTATTATCAGCAGGAGAAAAAACCTTTTTGTAGTGATAATCAGGATGGCCCATTTCCAACAGTTCACAAGAAGGTGAGAGTAACAGTGGGTGGTGGTGGGGGAAATAAGCATGGGGAAATAGTTTTACTTTGATATAACAGTGTGGCTCATTAAAAAAAAATGATATATAGACTATACCAATTATCCTGAAATTTGCCTAGTATTAGTTGGTTAGTTTCTTATAGGCATCCTCAGCAGGGATTTGAAACCATGGTGTTTGGGCTTTGTGAGCAGGGTGTTCCATGCATAATGTGTGGCATGGAATAAGACCCAATGATAGTTTCTGGTTGGAGTAACACTTCTTATTCTAAAATATTTTATAATATGTTGCATGAAAGATCCTACACACAAGAAAAACAGTTAGTCATTTTGGAAAATCTTGGCCATAACCGGTTCCTAAAGTCAGGCTCCAAAGTCCCTATTGTGATACATAAAGAACTGACCTGATTTTCAAAAGGGCTGAGCACCCAACTCTATTAAATCTTCGATAGTCCTAACAAATACAATTGAACACCAACAATTGTAAACCATAAAAAATAGCAACACAATTCAACTTTTTCTGTCTTTAAAAGTTTATATCCCAAAAACTTGTTACAGAAATAAATATTGAGACATTGGAGAGCACTGCTCATATGGCATAAATTACAGAAAACCATTCAATAAAGACCTCATCTAGCTAAATTATTCATTAGACTAAGAACAATATTATTTCATTACTTAGTTTCATAGATATATAGAATTCACCGTGGGACCATTAGGCATTCTGTATTTCCATCTGTCCATTAAATAGTCAATGTCAGTTATCACATATGTACATAGAATAAGAAAGAAATGCAATTGTCTGGAAACAAATCTACAAGGTAAACTCTTTACATTAGGCTGTCTGTGTGAATGATGACTTTTTGATAATGGAAATATGTTATAGCTGCCTCATTGATTTTCAATACCTAAGCAGTGAATTAATTTTAATAACACAGAAATAAGATATAAGTATGTGCAATCATAGAATATGAACTTAACAGCACAAATAACTGCAAAGTTGAACATACAACTGAAAATAAGAGATGAGGCAATTTCTTCATGCATTGCTGGGCCATATTTTCAAAACAGTAGCGGTTGAACCTGTATTTGCATGTTCAGCTTGATTAGCTGTGTACTGGATACCACTAAGTTATGCAAACCATCTGCTTCTTCTGTTGTCATGTACTACCCTTCTGTTTCCCATTTGTCCACTTATTTACCTATTCCATGTTATCTAAATCCTGGACTGCAAGCTCTCTGGGGAAGGGAGACTCTTTGTGGATGCTCTTTGTTTTTAAGTGCCACGTGGGGTCCTAATATATGTCTGGGATCATCAGGTGCTATATTTAAAACAACAATTGACTGAAGCAAGGTCGAACACTCACCACGAGAATATTTGTTTGTCTGTTATGCAATAACATTGTAATGCCACATCCAATCAAATCCAAAATTTCAGGGAATGTTCTAGGCATCCATGAGAACTCTATTAAATTTAGTGGAAATCAGAACACCAGAAAAACCTGATTCATTGGGAAATCAGGTCCCACAGCCTTCCTGGCCCTGCAGGCTGAGGAATCTATCTGATGCTGTTTGTTGCTGCCTACACATCAGAGGCAGCTGCTAAACTTGTTTTGTGGGGGGACTGTAGTATGGACTGGAGTACTTGTGGCACCTTAGAGACTAACCAATTTATTTGAGCATAAGCTTTCGTGAGCTACAGCTCACTTCATCGGATGCTCACAAAAGCTTATGCTCAAATAAATTGGTTAGTCTCTAAGGTGCCACAAGTACTCCTTTTCTTTTTGCGAATACAGACTAACACGGCTGTTACCCTGAAACCTGTAGTATGGACTGTAACAGAAATGAGAGAATGTTTGTAGGGGGTAAGGAGGGGCTTTGAGGAGGAAAAAAGGTGGGGGACAAGGTACCCTGGATGGGAGGGACAGGAGTGGTGAGAGGAAAGCAGCAGTGACCAGAAGGATGGGACTGTGGTGGTAGAGGAAGCAGAAACCTCTAGTGGGGGGAGTAAAGGTAGAGAGGGAAGGATGCAGGAACTGAGAGAGGGCTGGGGTAAATGGCTGTGGTGGTGGGAAAGCAGAGATGGGGAGGGAAGAGGGCTGGGATGAGTAGTTGTGATGGGAGAAGCCGTGTCTTGGGTGGTGGTGGTGGAGATTAATTTGGCAATAGAGGGGAAAGCAGTGACCTGAAGGGGAGTAATGGAGATGGGGGCAAAGCAGGAAAAGGGAGGGGGCGAGTAAAATTTTTTTTATTGAAATAACTATTTGTTATTCATTAATTTGATTAAATTCAGTTAAGTTCATTCATGTTAAGAGTATCAAAATGAAACCTTCTGATTGGATTTTTTTTTTTAATTCGTAAAATTTTTAAATATTTTTAACTTTTTTCATCTCAATTCAGGAGAGGAAAGATTTTGAAATCTCATTCTTTTGAGAAATGGAAAAAGAGTGTGTGTGTGTGTGTGTGTGTGTGTGTGTGAGCCCGGGGTGGGGGAGAGGGTGAACGGAGAGATTCATCGATTCCAAGGGCAGAAGGGACCACAGTGATTAAGTCTGACCTTTATAACACTGGGTATAGCACTTCACCAAAATAATTCCTACAGCATATGTTTTTAGAAAAGCATCTGTCATAAATATAAAGGGAAGGGTAACAACCTTCCTGTATACAGTACTATAAAATCCCTCCTGGCCAGAGGCACAAAATCATTTTACCTGTAAAGGGTTAAGAAGCTCAGGTAAGCTGACTGGCACCTGACCAAAAGGACCGATAAGGGGACAAGATACTTTCAGATCTAGGGGTGCGGGGGAAGGTTCTGGTCTGTCTGTTCTGTGTGCTTGCCGGACACAGATCAAGGAAGCAAGCAATTCAACTCCATTAGAATTAATAAGTACTAGCAAGGGAATGCGTTAGCTTATTTTTGTTTTGGCTTGTGATTTTTCTCTGTGCTGAGAGGAAGGTGTATTACGGGTTTTCTTTTAGTAACTTTAAAGTTTGGCCCAGAGGAAAATCCTCTGTTTTTGAATCTGATTGCCCTGTAAGATTATCTTCCATTCTAATTTTACAGAGGTGCTTCTTTTATCTTTTTTCTTTATAATAAAGTTCTGTTTCTTTTAGAATCTGATTGGGTTTTTTTTTTAGTTGTCCTAAAAAAACCCAAGGTTGGTCTGTGCTCATCTTGTTTATTCTCAGGCCTCCCCAGGAAAGGGGGTGTGGGGGGTTGGGGGGATATTAGGGGGGAGTAGGAACTCCAAGTGGTCCTTTCCCTAAGTTTGTCTAAATCACTTAGTGGTGGCAGCATTACCTAATCCAAGGTACAATGGAGAATTTGTGCCTTGGAGTTTTTAACCTAAGCTGGTAGAAATAAGCGTAGGGGGTGTCTCATGCAGGTCCCCACGTTTGTACCCTAGAGTTGAGAGTGGGGAGGGAACCCTGACAACATCCAACCTTGATTTAAAAATGATCAGTGATGGAGAATCCACCATAATCCTTGGTAAATTGGTCCAGTGGTTAAATCCCCTCATTTTGTTAAATAGTATGCTTTATTTCCAGTCTGAATTTGTCTAGCTTCAACTTCAAGTTACTGAATCTTCATTATACTTTTCTCTGTTATACTGAAGAATGTTGTTAAATTTGTTCCCCATGCAGGTACTTATACACTGTAATCAAGTCACTCCTTAACCTTTTATTTGTTACGCTAACTAGACTCAAGGAGCTCAATCTATCATTGTAAGGCATGTTTTCTAATCCTTTAATAATTCTTGTGACTGTTCTTTGAACCCTCTCCAATTTAATAACATCCTTCTTGAATTGTAGACACCCGAACTAGACACAGTATTCCAGCAGCGGTCACACCAGTGCCAAATGGAGGCAAAATAAACTTTCTACTGCTACTGGAGATTCCCCCGGTTATGCATCCAATTGCATTAGACGTGTGTCCACAGTGTCTCACTGGGGGCTCATGTTCAGCTGATTATTGACCCAAATCTTTTTCAGAGTCACTGTTTCCGAGGCAATAGTCCTCCCCCATCCTGTAAGTATAGCTTACATTCTTTGTTCTTTGTTGCATATATTTACTTTAGCCATAGAAAAACACAGATTGTTTGTTTGGTTGCACACAGTTTACCAAGCAATCGAGATGGCTCTGAATCAGTGACCTGTCCTTTTCCTTATTTACCGCTCCCCCAATTTTTGTCTCATCTGCTAACTTTATCAGTGATGATTTTGTTTGCTTCCAAATCATTAATAAAAATGTTAAATAGTGTAGGGCCAAGAACTGATTCCTGTGAGACTCTGCTAGAAGCACACCACCTCACTGATGATTTCCCCTTTACAATTAAAATGTTTATGCCTATCAGTTAGACAGCTTTTAACCCATTTAATATGTGCCATATTAATTTTTTTCTCCTGGTTTTTTTTTAATCAAAATGTCATGTGGGTCTCAAGTGAAGAAGATGGCTGCAAGGAGTGCCGGGTGTGTGCAGTGGGCTGGGCCTATATAAGCTACACAGTGTGCAACCCCTAGTAATTGCACTGGCATGTGCTGATATCTGTTTTGTATACAGCTTACTGATTTGTCTGTACTGATATGCACTTATGTGTGCTAATGCTGGTGGACATATATTTTTTTGCATACAGGCCTTTACCTTTACTCTTCTGAAAGTTTGACATTTATGGGCAGTCATACTTATGAAAATACAACAGTGCAGTGCCATAAGTGAACTCACACGAGAACTTCAGCTGTCCTCAAGGAACTGATCTTTGAAGAGGCCTTCAATTAAATTTTTCTTGCATTTAACAACGCTTTGACTTCTGAAAGAGTTTTATAGCTTTTCTGTCTTCCAGTGAGGTGAAGAATAATAAGGCTTCTTGTTTGGACATGGATTTGTGCCTTGCAGTATTAATTAAAAAGTAGATACCGCTCTGAAATATGAAACAGGAAAGCCAATAAAGAGACAAAGAGCCTTATCTCTTGGTATTGATACACTAGCAAAATTATCGTGTTCCTGGATGCAGTTTTAGCATTCTAGTGCCCTGACATAGTTAAAACATAATGTGAGCTTCCTTTTGTAAATACTTCACCCCCTGGCTTGAAGTGGTTTCCATCATACACTGGGTTTACAGTTTGGTTCAATAGCTCTCAGCACCCCCCACTGTGCAAATTGTTCCAGGACTCTTGAATGGGACTGAATTGTGGTTCAGTCTTGTAAATTCAGGGCTGAAGTAGGATTCTAAAGTTTTGATTCTGTGTAAAAATACCAGTGAGTGGAGAGCCACCTTCAGTACCATCCAAGACCATAGATGCCCACGTATGTATCTATTCCATCCTGCCACAGCTATGCTTCTATTTTTAGTAGGCTAGCTCAGTCGGAGCTAATGTAGGTATGTTTCCTCAAGATGGAAACGGCAGCTCCAGCTCAAATTGTAGAAGCACCCCAGTTTCAAATGCCTAGACTGCCTGGTTCAGAGCAGTCTTTCATCCCTGAGGTAGAGAAGGGGCTTGAACCGAAGCTTTCCACACCCCAAGCATGCACCCTATCCCCCAGGCAGAGTTGGGCAAACTATGGGCTGCATTCGGCCCACCAGCGGTTTTAATCCAGCCCTAGAGCTCCCACTGAGGAACGGGGTCTGGGGCTTGCCCCGCTCCAGCTGGGGAGCAGGGTTGGGGGCCGCTCCACATGGCTCCCAGAAGCAGCAGCATGACCCTTCTCCGGCTCCTACACATAGGGGCAGCCAGGGGGCACTACTCTGCATGCTGCCCCTGCCCCAAGCACTGCCCCCAGAGCTCCCATTGGCTGGGAACCGCAGCCAATGCAAGCTGAAGGGGTGGTGCCTGCAGACAGGACAGCATGCAGAGCTGCCTGGCCGTCCCTCAGCATAGGAGCCAGAGAAGGGACATGCCTTTGCTTCTGGGAACCACCTGAGGTAAGCACTGCCTGGGCCTGCATCCCTCAGCCTCCCCCGGCACCCTGATCCCCCTCCTGCACACCAAACCCCTCATCCCCAGAGCCCGCACCCACAGCTGGAGCCCTCGGCCAACCCAGCGCCCCCTCCCACACACTGAACTCCTCATTTCTGGCTCCACCCCGGAGCCTGCACCCCCAACCGGAGCCCTCACCCCCTCCCAAACCCCAACACCAATTTTGTGAGCATTCATGGCCTGACATACAATTTCTATTCCCAGATGTGACCCTTGGGTCAAAAAGTTGCCCACCCCTGCTATAGAGCATCTGTTTTGCCTCAAACCCTTCTGAAAGAAAACATTGTCAAAACTGTTGTTCTGACCAGCTTTTCTCACCAGAGGCCAGTGACTAAATGGGCAAGGATGCTGCAAGTTTCTCTAATCCATCTAAAGTGGTACCTCAGTCAGTGTTGCAGCAGATAGGCAGAGCAACAGAAAAAAACTGTCACTCCTGTTTCCCAGGCCAGGACTTGTTTGGGGTTAAATAAATAAAGCCCTATTCTCTAGGGCTTCAGCTGAGCACCTTTCAAAAGGAATACATTCCTTTCAACACCTTTTTTTTTCTTAAGGATCACAAACTTTCAGCATGCTGTTGAAACTTTTACTTTGAAAAGGACTTTTATTTTGACAAGCTGAAAGACTGACTACACAGCATATGACTTAAAATTCCTAGGAAATATAAGAGAGCTAAATCTGAGACACCGGTGTGGGTGGTTAGGCCCAAAGATCAGAACAAGCTCATTATTTAAAATCATTATCAAAATACCATTAATAAGTTGTTATTACTTAGCACTTACTGCTTTTCATCTTCATAGCACTTTAGAAATATTATCTAATCAATGAAAACACCTTGGCCTAAATCAAAAGAAGAGGAGGATTCATAATTGACTGTGAAAGGTTATGGGCTGGGAGGTCCTTTTTATCCTCATTTTGGCCAGCTCTGTTTCGGTTGCATATATAATTTTTAGTCTGAGCCCAGATGGCTGGATAGATGCTTTTAAAAGAATGAATATATTAGCCGTTAATGTCAGTAATGGGAAATAAAGTGGGGATCCAAATTTTATTTTATTTTTCAGGTTAAGAAACCTACTTAAGCTCTATTTTCTTTGATTGTTTAAAACACTGTATTCAAATATAAATGTGCACTAGAGATGTGGTAGAAATGATGCTATATGCCAATCTAACCTTTTCAGAGCTTCCTTGTAGACCATCTCAGCAGAGATTACTCATTAAAGCAAGCATGTTCTGTAGGTAGTTACTGGACTCCATGATGAATCTTGTATTTGAGTCAGACATGAACATTTGCTGTATGTTTGATTAAGCTTCCAGTTTCCTTTAGAAACAATCTAACTATACAACTTTTATATACTGTGGAGTGGCATAAGCTCGGCAAACCAGCATTTTTGAAACAATGATCTTATCAATCCTTCGGAAATGAGTTGGAATACCTATTCCACTGACTGGTCAGGCTTCAGAAGCACAGGTTTCATAAGTCTTCAGCTATAAAGAATTTGAATAAGATGACTATATAGAGAGTAGGATATTTTGAGTGGAATGATCAATTAACCCCTACAATGCTGGCATTTTCCAATCTGCCAGTCAAATTCAAAATGTGGCCTCCATTTGTACTCAGGTGATTTCAGGAACACAGTTTTTACAAACTGTCACTAAATCTAATGATAGAATTTCAGATCTTGGGCTTCAGGAAATATTAGAAATTTGCAACCACAAAAAATCTACAAATGAGTCTAGTAGGTGCGAACGATAACATATGAGTCTAGTAGGTGCCCACATATGTTTGGATCTCCATAGTGTAGGCTCATATGTCTGACTATAATTTTGAGTGGGTACAAAAGGGAGAAAGCTAGTGAACCAGCTGAAAATTTTGCCTCACTTACTCTCAACTTGCACCCCAAATGAGTGTTTGTATGTGTAAATAACTTGTATCATTTCGCTGCTCAAGTGACAATGCACAAAAATTGCATGTGATTCATTCATGTAAAGTTGTGCACACAAACCAATTCTGGACTGAGGCCCCTTCAGAAATATGGACCTTAAAGGGTCTACATCCATCTGAGACAGTAGTATCAAAAGGGTTCAGATAGAAGTGTTTTAAATTTAGCACTTCTAAAAGATTGCAGATTGCCAGACCTGGAGATTGCAGTCTATCCTCAGAACGTGTATGGCAAAGGGTTGGCTGGAAGAAATCTCACACTGCACTGCTTGTGCATTTTACATGTTTTGGAAAGGGCTTTGTTCCTGGGGGTGGTAATTGAACCTCCATGGTCATCAGAAATTTAGCAATATTTGGATGGGGTAGAAGTCCACCACAGACAACTCAGAACTACCTTCTTCCCACACCTTGCCCCTTTTGATACTCTGTGATGCTGCCCACCCTATACCATTCCAGCCTCCAGTATCCTTACACATGTGCAAAATATGCGTTGTGAGGTATCATTCGAAAACTAATACCTCACTGGTGAAGAATATCATGGTGAAGTGTGTTTAGCAACATTATATGTAAAGGTATGAAAACAAGATGAAATTATGACAAAATGTGTCACCAGACAAGTCTGGGGAGGAGGTAAACCCATTTCTCAAAGACCAGTGTCATCTGGCTAGAGGCATCAGCTTGTCGTCACAGTTGATTGTCAATCACTGGTCCAGTGCCCATTCGTTGGCAACAAAGGGGGGCAGGAACAGATAGATCAATTTTGCATTTTATCAAACAACATGAAACCTCTTTCACTGCTAGACTCCATGTCTCCATCTCACAGCTGGAAGTAGGGGTAACTTTTGGGAAAATGTGTTTCCAAATGTGACTGGACTATAAAACAGAGGGGAAAAAACCACCCCAAATATTCTTTCTCTGGCTTGCTCTTTCATCTGAGAAAACAAAGAAACCTGACTTTGGGAGGGGTTCTGACCTGAGAATTTGGTTAGCCCTGTTGCTGGGATCTTTTGATAAGAATTTCGCCTTGACCCAAGTCTTATTTTAAGTTTGTTACTAGAAAGTGTTTTATCTTTATTTCTCTTTTAACCATTTCTGACTTTAATGCCTTATACTTGGATTGAAAAACTCTCATAGTTACATAAACAATCTCTTTTTATTCTTTAATCAAAACTAATCCAGTGTAGTGTTTAAACTGAATCAGTAACTCCAATTAAAGTAGCAAACTATTGTACATTGACCCCTTACAAGGACAACAGACCTAAAATATCTGAACAATCCAGCAGAGGGGTAGACTCACAGAACACACGTTTTTGTGGGGAAAAATTTGAGACTGAGTGTGTGTTAGTGTCACTCTGCAAATGGTAACCGTAGCGGGTTGAAGCCAGGGTGTGACTACAGTATGGCTGGCAGGCTGCAGCTCTACAGAGACACTCAGGGTGTTCCTTGCATGCTAGAGGGCTGTTTGTGAGCAGCCCACATGGAACTACTGCATCACAGCACTGTGAGGCACTCGAGATTGCAGGGCAGGTGGTGACCAACCCCTCACTGGTCTGGATTGCACCCCAGAATGTGATACCTCCCCAAAAGCCTGTGGTGGTGCTGCCCCTTTCCTTTCTCACCCATCTTTGGCCCTTCCCTCTTCTCCTTTCCCATTGATTCTTTCCCCATTTTCTACATTGAGGATTGGCAAAAGAGGTGGCTTTACCTGCTACTCCCACCATTGTAGCTGTAGCCACATATGTTTGGCTGTTCCAACAGCTACAGCAGAGGCAGCAGCAGACAGATGGCTGGGTAGGCTCAAAAGGAGGATAGTCACTTTTATCTACTTCTCGCCCTCAACAAGAGTCTTGTGAAGATGATCTGACAGCCCTTGCCCTGTCCTGTTTCCCCATTCTGCTTCTAGCGCTTCCATCAGCAAATGAGATAAGAGGACAAAGGAGCAGCCCTGAATGCCTGGTTACTCAGTGTGGCGGCAGCAGAACTTCCGGCAGCTCTTGAGGCTCCAGGGACTGCTAGGCAGGATTTACACTGAAGATGGCCGCTGGCATCTGCGTTGACTCCGCCAAGGAGGGTGACAATCGGGATGATTTCCATTAAGTTGATTTTTTCTGATCTTTATATTAAGAAGTGGACTGGGGCCAACAACCAGCCTCCAGCTGGTATATGAATTTAAAAACTGGTCACATAGAGGTGAAAGGCTTCCTATTATTAACCTCCAAAAAGCAAACTTTTTGGTCTATACTGGGTTGAAATAAGAGGCCTGACTAAAGGATAGCAACCTGTTGATACTCTGTTTTTGTTTTGTTTTTAATTCCAACGCCTTTTTGAAACTCAGCCTTGATGCTTCAATTGGGTACATTTAGGAGTTAGGGGAAACATTTTCTCTTCCCAGTGGACTTAGGTGGTAACTGTTCCTCCAGGATCTCAGATGAAGAAATGAGCACTGGCATGGATTAAGAAATAAATAAACACTGACTAATCTGATCTTTCTGGTTATGAAAGCATGGGGGAAAAAACAGATTAAAGAGAGATGTTGCATGAATGGTTAGTCTGAGGAGGCTACCAGTCTCACAACAAAAGTAATAAGTGGGGGCAGCAGGGGGGCAGCAGGAAAAATGATACATATATAATATTCTTCTGTCATGCACAATGAGGTTTGTAGCATAGATGGCTGGTGCCTCTCCATGCTGGGAGAAAAGGGGGACACAAGCTAAAGGGAAGGACACGTGATGGCCTCATGCATCTCCCCTGCCCAGTGACCCATCCTGCGCCCAGTGCCACAGCGCTCTCCCTGCCTCACATTACCTGCCTGGCGGGGTTGCTCTCTGTCCTCCCCTACCTGTACTTCCCCTCAGCTCATTCGGCTGCTCTCCCTGGCAGCTGGGTGGGGAGCTTCACCAAGCCGCTTCTGCCTGAGAGAGCCTAGCTGGGAAGCAGAGTTTTGAGGCAGAAGCATCTACATCCCGCTCCCTGCCCTGCTGCCAGGGAGAGCGGCCAAATGTGCCAAAAGAGAGGTGCCGGGCGAGAAGGATAGTGCCCCTTTCTCTCCCTGCCACCAGCAGGCCAATCTGGGGGGGACGGGATGCTTGACTCCCCATATCCCCCCATGGGTCACCTGTCTGTAGCACAGATCGGTAGTATTTGTGATATCTCCCTTTAGACTTTTGTGTAAAACTTGAAGAACAGAGCAATGGGTGTTACTGTTGATATGTTAAGTGGTTGCGTTTTCATTACACGCAGCAAATCCTGCTCCTTCTTGTGCAGCTGCAAAGGGCCCTGTCTTGAAAGTGGTGGAAGTCTGCTGAGTGGGAATGGCAAAACATAGGGAGCCTCCATAGAGGGTTGGCTTCCCTTGTATGCTGTGAATCGAGCTTTGCATTGTCCTCCTCCATGTTCCCATAGAGAAGAATTTGGGGGAAGAGAGATGGAAAAACAGAATTGGATTGGGGACATTTAGCCAGATATGCCTCAAAGAGAAGCAAAGGATCAGTGGGTGAATTTAGGGTCGCTTTACTTGCCTTCTAGTTTTGAGCTGTTAGTTTCCATTTTCAAGCTTTTCTCGATGACCACAAGGGCTAGAAGCTTACTATTTTTCTTCTAAAATTTAATCCTGAGCTTTTCATGTAGTCAAGAGTGTTTGGAGCTGGCCATTAAGAAAAACACCAAATATATGAGACTTGCAATAAAATCATAAGAACCGGCAATGCTGCAAGATTAACCAGGAGAGTGAAGAGAAGAAAAAAGCCCATTAATAAGGGTCAAATCATGACTGCTGAAGGGCCATAGAAAGTCTCAAGAGCAGTAGGACCAGTGAGGTTCTACTTTGTAGGGATCCTAGACATAAAGAGGAAATACAGAGGAACTCTTACCAGCATGTACACATTGGAACAGTATTCAATGCTGGCTCACTCTTCTCTGTATTTTTCTTAAAGAAGTTATGAGTCATCCTTGTGTTCAAAAACAAATCCTTTCTTTTCCTTTCAAAATCACATAACAGAAACCAAAATCTACTGTGGAGATGCAACCTCCTGATTGGAGGATGACTTTTTGACTTCTGTCTCCACATCTCTGATATTTCTATTGAAATGTGAGCGCACAGCACATGTGCTGCATGTAGGGGAAGCTTTGTGTACCGGGGAATACTCAATAAGTCTGTAACTACAGAATCCCACTAGCTAAATTTCCCTTCCCCATGGAAGAGGGCACAGATACTGCCTCAGCCATATGTGTGAAGTGGCTCTGCTGACACTTTGCACCCTGAAGGAGGAAGTTTATAGTCCTCTGCTCCTAATTCTCCAGAAGAACCCATGCACAAAATCCATTTGATCTGGCTTTGGTCAAGATTTGGTCCTCAGTTAGGATAGAATAGTCAACAATGCTTGAGCAACTGAACGGTTCATTTTTCATCAGCCTTTTACAGGAAAAATAAAGAAAAATGCAGGTACAAATAGGAAGTAATGGAAACCTTGTCAGCATTGCTCTTGGTTAAAAAGAAGGTAAAGAAATACTTGGGGACTAATTGAATACACTCTTTATACAGATCAGCAATTCTGGATGATATGCATCCAGATTCTTGAGTGCATTAGCTAATAAACTGAGTGGGACCCTTAAATTTGCCGAATTATATGTGAAAATGATCAGCTTGAAAAAGTAAAACATCTAGTAGGCAGTATATTTTGCTTTGTCATATGTGTTAACCAGTGGTGCGGTTGTTTTTCACTCTGAATTATGGCTCTTCTGAACCTGAGCCTGCCTGGGAAGGAGGCATACTGCCTGTGGAAAAAGTTGCTTGAGATATTATCAGATGTTTCTGAAAGGCATAGTACCTTTGGAGTAAACATGTTGACAGGGGCCCTGCTTTACATTAACTGAAGAGTTGTACTTGGTGTTCCCTTCAGCTAGTTATTCTGGCATGCAAGGATAATGGGACCATGGCTTAGGGTATATCTACACTGCAAAAGAAAAGTGTATTATTAACTTGGGTTCTCTAACCCTCATTATCTAACTTGGGTTAAAATAGCAGTGAAGATACAGCAACTCTGCTTTTAACTGTGGTGAGAAGCTCGAGTTCAATAGCAAGCTGCCTATAAGATTGAATTTGTGCTGCTAACCTGAGTTAAAAGCTGAGTTGTGCATCTTTACTCTTTTTTAACCTGAGTAAGATAACGGGTTATGAACTCTCCTCCTCTCTCACCCCCAGTAGGGACATCACATTAGCCCTGTACCTGTCCAGAAATGCCTCCATCCTAGAATCCCTAGAGTTACTGGCAGCACTAATTGCCCCACCTATCAGCCCTGTGCTCGCTCCCCAGGGACCCAGTGTTGAACTCAGACCCAGCTCATGGTCCTCAGCTGACTCAGCTAAGGAACCTGGCCTCCTGGTTTGCTGAAGACCTCAGCAGGCACATTCTTAAACTCTGCAGCAGCCCTGAGTCCTTGGCAGATCAATAGCTCTATATTAATAGCTGTGTTTCTGGTCCCCCTCCCTACTCCTGCTCTTAGCTCTTTCTTCTCTCCTGGCCCCTGCTCCCTGTTCACAGCTTCCACGCCTGGTTTCCTTCCCCTGGTTCCAGCTTCTGGCTTTGACCCTCTGCTCCCAGTTCCTGGTTGGTTGACTCCTGCTCACTCCCTAGACTTGGTAACTTGGCTCTTGATCTGGGCTCTGGCCATTAGGCTGGTCATTGCTGTTGCAGCCACTAGACCAGCTCCTGCCCTGACAGTTAGGCGAGACCACAATTGGCTTGGTCCCTAACATGCCTCTGTGGTTGGAGCAGAGAAAAGAGAGAGATCTCTCTCTGTACACAATTTCCCAACTCCAGCACTTCAGGACGGATAGTTTAACCTCTCTAACCTGTTCATTGTTGTGAATGACATGTAAAGAGTTGAACAGTGGAAGCAGCAACATGTACAGACTCTGTATTGTTTACTGAAAACTAATTTTGGAAGGCTAGAACAATGAACAATCAGGAGGACTAGAAATAAACATGCATTGGTGATCATTAAAAGAGAATAATTCTGACAATTATCCAGTGAGTATAAATGTCATGCCAAGCTAAAGAACTGGTGACATGTATGTTTTTAAACACATATTTGATGTAAGAATGCACTGTCTCCTTAGAAGTAAGACAGGGGAACTAGAACAGGAGGTAAGAATATTTGCCAACTGGAAAAAGCAGGTGGTGGTTGTGAAATGACTACTTTGGGCCTGCAGCTGTCAAATTTAAAGGGCCAGTCCCTGGAAAAGCATGCTGGGGGGGGGGGGGGAGGGCAAAGACCATATAAAGGGCAACTGTACAGCTGTGAGAATTACAAGTACAAAGCAGTCAAAAGGAAGGTGCTCCTGGAGAAGGGGGCTGCTTCTGTGTTTTGGCTGCAGTCAGTTTATCCCATGTGGTTTTATATTAAAAATATCTAGGTCCCTGTCTAGAGTGGGACCCTCATAAAGGTAGAAATGCTACTCTACCTTTGAGTATTCACATAAGGGCCAGTCGACAGTGGAGCTGTGCGATTTGGTTACACGAGTTTGTGCGGTAGAGAGGAATGAAAGAAAGGGGCGTGTCTGGGGAGGAGGGGACAGTGGGTTCACCAATATGCAGACCCTTCATTAAATTACAAGTTTTAGGGATGATTATCTCTTCCCCACCTCCCACTACACTTTTTTTCTTGTCTGGCAGGCAGCATACAGCATTTTAGGTGTCATGGTACTAGTCCATGTATTTGATGTAAAACAAACTGCATGACATACATCATGTACACAATATATTAAGCCCAAGAACCATCTATGAGGTGTCTGGGGGAGGGAGGCAATGTGGAACGCTCAGCGCGAGTAAGAGCAATAGACCCTATGTAGGAGGCTTCTTTGATTTTTGGCATGCTTACATGTTTATCATTGTCTCCATCTTTCACACTTTCATTGTAAAGTTGCATATGGGATCCTATTACTATTATAAAAGGGTTTAATTGTACAGAGAGCTAAATCCTGCTGGTCTTATTTATGGAAAGTTCCATTTAAGTCAATTGGAAATTTACATTAGTAACTTTTTTTGTAAATCCATTCTTTCAATCCTGCCTGAAAAGAATTGTCTGTTATCGTATATATCTAGGGACTACTTATCTGCATTGGTGACCCTGAATGACTGATTACCTACTGTACCATAAAGGCAACGCTGAAAATTTTGTCAATTTTAAGTAGCTATTAATTAGCAGCATCTATTAACGTATGCAGTTTAGGGAGCCATTTCAACAACATTATAAAAAACTCAGAAGTTCACAACAAGCCCTCATTCTATTTCCCGGAGCAGAAAATTCCAGGAAAGGTTCATCCCTGCCCCCGAGTTTCAAAACTGGCTTTTGTTGACTTCTCATTGCATTGTATTAGTTTTTTCATCTGGAAATCAATAGCAGGGAACATGTCAAATGAAAAGACACATTTCATATTCTGACAAATCCCACCGACTAAGATCATGAAAGGCCAAGGGCCTTTCCAATGCTCAGCAATGGGATTTCTGTCAGTCATCACCCAATAGGTGGGTGCTCTCAGCTTTTTAAAATATATTTTTGTATTTCTTACAGAAAAAGAATGAAGGAGTAAGTGAAGGTACAGAGAATGGACAAGGTTGATTCAATCTTACATAAAACTGCAGAAAAGAGTTTGAAACAGGCTCTTGTGGTACATAATAGAAAACAGCGCTGATATCAGAGGGAGTGATCTTAATATTCCTTCTTTATCTAGTTAAATGGGGAGGGAAAAAATCTCCTGAAACACTGGTGCAGCTGCAGGGCCGTGTATCCTGTCAGACTTAATGTTGTCTTGAAAAAGTATCTTTATCATGTTCTTGTGGTCAATGGGATCAGTTCTGTGAGACTGGAGAGAATAATGTATTGTATCTGGGCTGGATTTCAAAAGCAATATCGGCTTTCTGTAGTCTAATACTAGAGAGATGTCAGAGCTTGTCTGCACCCTTTACAAATCATATTTTCTTCCTACCCCTTACTTTGCATGAGTTTCCAAAAGCAAATTTCAAGTTCTGTATTTCAATAAAATCCAGCATAAAAATGCCAACTTCATGCACTGTTCTATCCTTGTGAGAAGAGGTGGGCCTGGTGCATTTTATCTTGCTCCTGAGTACAGTACTCAAGTAATTAAACATTCATTTTATCCTCCAGCCTTTCTAGACCTCCCCCAAAAACATCCAAGGCCAGAAGGGAAACCTCGGCAAATAATGCAAACAGCAAAATTAATCTCTAAAATTACAGATAACTTTCCACAGGGTGCTCTGATGTTGTCTAAAATGTAATGAGCTGTTTTTATTTTGATCACCCTCTAATCATATTTGATAACACTAGTCATTCCAATTATTTAATATTTAAACTCTTATGCAATAGCTGCTTAGTCCATATGCTTTTTCATAAGTTAACTGTCAGTCTCTAAATTTAGTACAGTATTATAAGAAAAATGAAATGCATTATTTGAAAAGTAGCTTTCAGAAAAATAAAGAAAGACAAGCCAAGTCCCGCTGTGGTAGAAGTGTTGAGGGCATCTCCAAAGGGAGAGAGGATGACTTAATCCTTCTTCAGCATTTCACTAAACAGTGAATATGACCTTGCATTTGCAACTATAGCATCTCCTTAGAGTTGAGCTTGACTGGCTATTATTTCAGCCAGGCCCCAGTGTGTAGAGCAGTGGTGGGCAAAACTGCAGCCTGCATGGCCGTCCACAGCTCCTGGTGGCCGCGGTTCACCGTTCCTGGCCAATGGGAGCTGCGGGCAGCCATGCCTGCAGATGGTCAATGTAAGCAAACTATCTCATGACCCGCCAGCGTATTACCCTGACGAGCTGCAGGTTGCCCACCACTGATGTAGAGGGTTTCCCTATCTCTCATTGCTTGAGGATTGCCACGTGTGGCTCTTGCCTCCTGACTGGCTTAGGTGGATTCCCCGTTCAGCTTGCTAGCTACTGAAAATCCATTCCTTAGGCAGTTAACTATTCCCATGCCTTGTAGAGGGTGCAGAGATATTTCCCTGATGTCTAGCTTGGGCCTCAAAATACCACTAGGTGGTAGGCTGTCTAGGGGTTAGGCATTGCTTAACTACCTTTTAAAAACCTGGGACTTGGGTACTTCTGAAAATCCCACCCAAAACTTTTACACTGGCCTCTTTATTTGACTTCAGAATTTGCATGTGGTTCTGTATTTGCATATACAAAGGATATTTGAGTTTATAAATTGGCACTTATGCCTGCAACTACACATTTTTTTCATGTAAAAATGGGTTTTATGAGCACAACAGGTGCATGCACAACCTTTGTGGATGTAATTTGGATTAGTAATTTGGCAAATTTGGTCCTTTGGGATCTATGAAGCTCAAATTCATCTCCACAGCTGCTGGAGTTCTTATGAGCCTCCAGGTATGTTGCCTCAGAAGCTCTGATACATGCAAATAAACTTTCTTGCAACCATGGAAGAATCTCTCTTCTGTTAGGACAGTAAATGCTCCAGTGATATTTCCATAAGGCAACAGACACAGTGGAGCCTGTGATTCTGCCCATCCGAATTCAGCATTTTTGGCATTATCAAAGTCTACCTCTTTCCAAGGGCCATAATCATAGATTCTTCCCCGGCATGATTATCCCCAGTTCCACCATGACTTTCCATCAGGGGATGCACTGTCTGAAAGAAAGATAGTCTCTTCTCTGGATGAACGAAAACTGTTTGACTGTGTGATCATAGTAATAAACACAGTTGCTCTTATTACTAAGTTTGGAATTTCCGATATATGCAAACTTTTGGCTTAAAATAAATACACCAAGCTGCATATGCAGAGTTCATGACTTTCATACACTTAAATCTTCCTTATTTTAAACCTGTTTATTTGTTTTAATATATCAAGGTCTCTTGTACTCTCTGGAGGCTTAGACCATAGCAAGTATGTTTTGGCTTGGATAACTCAAACTGCAGGTTTTTTGAAAACGTCAAACATTATATCTGAAATCTTCTTAACCTTGAAAACATTCTATTTCTACACTTGAGTAAATCACCCCAACAGTATTTTACTGCAACCTACACATGCACACCTGACCTACCTCCCTGGGGCTGAAACAATCAGGATTTATTTCAGTAATTGTTTTTTAAGCTGTAAGTCTCTGAAAATAGGGTATTTCATGAAATTGCCTACTTAGTGTAATTCCTTTTATATTCAAATTGAAATTATATTACAGTGCGGGAGAAAATAGAGCGGGGTAAGCAAGGGAGGAAAGTGTTTTAGTCAAGATATGGGCATCGTAAGGCACACAATGTCTCATGCTCTTATTTTATCCACTACACTGAAAAATCATATCTGGGAGATCTGCTTCTGCAAGATGTTGCATTCAGAAGGGCTGCTTCTATATCTCCCCAAACAATATTGCAGGCACTGAAGCATTACTCTGATGAATGACGTGGAAAACTTCACCTATTTAATCATCTCACTCATTTAGATAAAATATTCCACCCCCTCTTACTGCCATGCTTTGAGACTCACAGGTACCTAAATGTGCAATAGGAACTTACTTCACCTACTACAGTTTTCCACTATCTCTTAGAGAGAAGGTGTTAGCTGAGAAGACAATTGCTCTCCTTTCCTCAAAGGAAATATCATTAAATTGAATCATGCTTTTCTAATGAGATGTTTTTTACTAGAGATGTGTTGGAATAGAAATCCATTGATACAAGTCTGAATTCTGCCTCTGTGAAGTGTTTTATCACTAGACCAATGGTAGACACAAAGGTTCAATTAGTACTAGGGCTGTCAGTTAATTGCAGTTAACTCATGCGACTAACTCAAAAAAATTAATCGCGATTTAAAAAATTAATTTCAATAAATCAGTTTTAATTGCACTGTTAAATAATAGAATACCAATTGAAATTTATTAAATATTTTGGATGTTTTTCTACATTTTCATATATATTGTATTGTGTGTTGTAATTGAAATCGAATTGTATATTATTTTTGCTTACAAATATTTGCACTGTAAAAATGATAAACAAAAGAAATAGTATTTTTCAAGTCACCTCATACAAGTACTGTAGTAAAATCTTTGTCCTGAAAGTGCAACTTACAAGTGTAAATTTTTTTTTTTTTGGTTACATGGCTGCACTCAAAAACAAAACAATGTAAAACTTTCAGAGCCTACAAGTTCACTCAGTCCTACTTCTTGTTCAGCCAATCGCTAAGACAAACAAATTTGTTTACATTTACAGAAGATAATGCTGCCCTCTTCTTATTTACAATGTCACCAGAAACCGAAAACGGGCATTTGCATGGCACTTTTGTATTATTTAATATATCTGGCACTTAAGGTATTTATGTGCCAGATATATTAAACATTTGTATGCCCCTTCATGCTTCGGTCATCATTCGAGAGGATATGCTTCCATGCTGATGGAATTAAAAAAATAAGCGTTAATTAAATTTCTGACTGAACTCCCTGGGGCCGAATTGTATGTCCCTGCTATTTTACTTGCATTCTGCCATATATTTCATGTTATAGCAGTCTCAGATGATGATCCAGCACATGTGGTTCATTTTAAGAACACTTTCACTGCAGATTTGACAAAACGCAAAGAAGGTACCAATGTGAGATTTCTAAAGATAGCTATAGCACTCGACCCAAGGTTTAAGAATCTGAGGTGCCTTGCAAACTCTGAGAGGGATGAGGTGTCAAGCATGCTTTCAGAAGTCTTAAAAGAGCAACACTCTGAGGAAACTACAGAACCCAAACCACCAAAAAAGAAAATCAACCTTCTGCTGATGGCATCTGACTCAGACAATAAAAATGAACATGCGTTGGTCCACATTGCTTTGGATTGTTATTGAGCAGAACCTGTCATCAGTGTGGACTCGTCTTCTAGAGTGGTGGGTTGAAGCATGAAGGGACATGTGAATCTTTAGCGCATCTGGCACATAAATATCTTGTGATGCCGGCTAAAACAGTGCCACAAGAATGCCTGTTCTCACTTTCAGGTGATATTGTAAACAAGTAGCGAGCAGCATTATCTCATGCAAATATAAACAAACTTGTTTGTCTGAGCAATTGGCTGAACAAGAAGTAGGACTGAGTGGACTTGTAGGCTCTGAATATTTACATTGTTGTGTTTTTGAATGCAGTTTTTTTTACACATAATTCTACATTTGTAACTTCAACTTTCATGATAAACAGATTGCACTACAGTACTTGTACTGGGTGAATTGAAAAATACTATTTCTTTTCTTTTTTTACAGTGCAAATACTTGTAGTCAAAAATAAATATAACGTGAGTACTCTACCCTTTGTATTCTGTGTTGTAACTGAAATCAATATATTTGAAAATGTAGAAAACATCCAAAAATATTTAAATAAATTGTATTCTATTGTTTAACGGTGTGATTAATCACGATGACTTTTTAAAAATCATTTGACAGCCCTAATTAATACAGATTAAAGTTGACTTCAATTTATAAGATACTATACTTATATGGGCCATCTCATCTCCTCTGCTGTGCAACTTGAACAATAAAAATGTTATTGGTTTGTTGCCCCAGAGCCTGGACCATAATCTAGTTAATTCAATGGAAAATACCTGCTTTCTGATTGTTGGTCATCTCCTCTCAGCAGTGTGTCTGGCTGCAGCAAGTCTCCCCTTGCTGATATTAGATTTTGGTCCTTCCTCCCATAGTGCCTGTAGTTGGGTATTTGTTCCCAGCCAATAAAAACGCACTCCACCCAGTCTAAGATAACTGTCAATGTCCAGGTGTGAGATGTATTTTTTTGCCTGACATCCTTACGTAGTGAGGTAAGATGGACAGCTCTGTCATCAAAGTCTGATTCCATCCTACTCACTTAGCTCATCCTTAATTTGAAAATGTCTGCTACTACAGGTATTTGGCTTCTTTCTTCTGCCCACTTTCCGAGTATCATTTCCTTGGCTGCCTTAACATTCTAACTTGTGAGCTGATGTATGTGTTCTGTTACTGAAGCCAGCTGTGGTCAGTATTTGAACACAAAATGTATCATTCCTATGAAGCACTGTACCCCTTTCACATCCACTGGAGATGGCATGTCTTTGACTACCTTGATCTTGTTGGGATTTGCTTTCAATCTCTCTGCTGAGAGCAGATGTTCAATGTGTTCCACCTCATGCTGATTATCACATTTTTCTGGGATGAGTTTTATGCTCTTTCCCTGTACGAGAAAAGCTTGTAGTTTTTCTATTATGGTCTCATTCAGCTTCTGTGTCACAACTGCCTTCAACTACTAGGAGAACATCATCTGCAATTATTTTCACCCCAGGTAATCATTCCAGTGCTTGGATGAATCTTCTCTGGACCACCTCTGATGCTGGATTTATGCCCATCAGCATGCACAGCCATCTGTAGCAACCAAATGGTGTTGCAAAGGCTGTCAGTATGCTGGACTCTTTATCCAGGCTTATGTGCCAAAACCTGTTCCTGATATCAGACCATAAAGCTTCTGGCTTTGGAGAGTTCTGGCAAAATGTCATCAGTCGTGGGCAGTGGATACTCGTTTCTTTTCAATGCCCAGTTCACTGGCTTTGTGTCTATGCAGTTGCATAATTTACCTAGTCGCTTCTTTACCAGCACCATGCTGCTCAATCAGGCTGTTCTGCCTATACAGGTGCTATGATTCCCCTTCTTTGCAGACTTTGGAGCTCCCAACATACTGAATTGTGTCAGTATGGGGTTTTTCTGTGTGGCAAGCTCTCAGGTTTCACTGTGGGGTCTACTTCAAGCTTTCCTTCAAGGCATCTGTCACCTTTGAAAATATCCCCATGTGCTTTTAAAACTGTCTTCATTGTCCATAGGTCTTCTCCTTTTGTTTTTTGCTTTGCAGCTTATAAAATTATGATGCTGCACCCTGATCAGATCCATGGCTTGTGTGGCCATATTTCCTAAGAGTGGTCCGTTGTGTTTACCATCCACCAACACGAACTTCATTTAGTACTTTGTTATTTTTCAGGTTATTTACCATCACATCACATTTTCCTACAGGCTGCATTATTATCTCATTGTACATTATCAGATTGTGAGTGCTCAGTGTAATGAGCGTGTTCAAGTCCAATTCACCCTGAGGAATCACTGTACAGGAGGCACCGTTAGCCAGGTGAAATCCAAACAAGGTGTTTTCCTATTAATATTATTCATGCATGGAAGTTGGTATTATCACTTGTTGCTTTCCTGTCCCTACAGCCTGAGCCTGATATGGTCTCACTCTCAAGGAGAGAGTCATGATATCATTACTATTGTGTGATGTGCCATCCCCCAAGTCTGACTGAACCTTTCTGAGACCTTGAGCTCTTGCGCACACTGCTGAAAGGGTTCAACTTGTCACATTTCTTACAATGCCATCCTAGTTTAGGGCAGTTCTTTACTCGCTCATGCCATCCCTCGCAGTAAATACATCTCACTATGGGTATGAAACCCAGAACATTTGCTCTCCTCTGCTGTTGTCTCATTGTGTAAACATCTTGGGTTGTTTTGCCTTCTTGGGCTTTCATCTTTTCTCCGGAGGCTTCCCTTGTATGCCCCGTGTCTAAGCATCTGTCTAATGGGAAATTGCCTTTCTGGAGTAGCTGCTCTCAGAGGTGGTGATCCCAGCTACCTCAAACTATCTTGTCCTGAATCAGGGATTCTGTCAAGGCACCAAAATGGCATATGTAGCTAATGTCCAAAAGGCAGCAACATAGGGGTCTGTCCTCTTTCCTTTATATTGTTGTCTAGTAAAAATCTTGTGTTACTGAACAGTTTCATTTTGCTTTGGGGAGCAATATGTCCCCAGGGCTCCTAAGACTGCTGTGATACTACAGGCAGTGGTGAGCTTCAGACTAGTGCAGGTATTTCTGTTTTCTGCCTCAATAAGATAAAATAATAGTTTTATTTTCCTGCTGTTGTCCATCTCCTGCATGGCCAAGTCTGTGTACAATTTGAATTCCTCCTTTCCCCCGGTCCATTACTGGACTAGGTTAGTGTCTGCAAAACCTAGGGCTCTTGAGGGCTTTAGACCAAGTACTATGGCTCATGCTGCCAGCTACTGCACTTCAGAGAACTCTCAGCTCTAATGCTGCCATCTTGTTTTACCTGTGAAGAAAGAAACTACAAGTCCATTAAGTTGAACAGGTGAAACTTTATTAAACCCTAGGAATTGCTCTGTCCATATGGCTGAGTTGCTTGCAGCCTAACTCCTGCCCGTTTTCTGGTGTCCCCTCAATTACAGTCCTTCCAGGGACTCTCACCAATTTTGATTATCATGATACAGAGTTCATGGCCTCAAGGTTAGGCCTATCCATTGTGGACAGATTGTCTAAGACTGCAATGTATTAAGGTCCTGATGACACCCTAGCTGTTCCGCCTCAACAGCAGGAAAGGCGTACCTCCAAGTCATCCTCCTTCATCTTTCTGGGATGGTTGTTGAATATCCTCAGTGTTTGTCCTCCCCGTCCTTTCAATGAATCTGTGCACCAATTCTCTATGGACTACAAAGGGACAAGCTCTTGCTTTTTTGTATCTGTGCAGATAAGTTGTTTGGTTTCTTAATTATTGTATAAGGGGCCCTCCAAAAATGAATACATTTCAGGATTTTTTTCCAGACTCCTTTTTCTTAACCTCTTGTACCTGGCATGTTCACTTCTGGCTCATCTGTTCCTCCACTTTTTAAAATGCTGTCCTCCAGCATAGGTTTAATGAGTCCAAAAAAAAAAAATCTCATAAGGGGAATAATGGATAACTAAGTGCCAGTCCTTGTTATATGCTGTTAAATGGGTTTGGTTCAATTGAAATATTAATCAATGAAACATCAAATAGCAAAGCTCAGTTGGTTTTTACTAAGCCAAATTGTTCTAATTAAAAATAGATCAGCATGATACAGAAAGGTATTATGAATCTGCTGTCCAGGCCTCTCAGCTCATACTGGTCCAAATTGCTTTACAATCCTATAGATTTGATCCTTTCTTTCTTTCTTTCTTTCTTTCTGTGGATATTTGCATAACTAGCATTGTCCAATCAATAGCAAATGTCAACGTTGTGGTCAATAGTCTAGACAGCATTTTACCCTTAATATCCTCCAAATTTCCAACTTAGCCAAACTATTATGACCTTTTATATCAGTAACTTACCATCACCTGCTATTACAATGCTTGATTACTTCTCTTGTCGTTTTATCATTTAGCTTGTCTTAACCAATCATTTCATTTTACCTTTTGTGATAGGGACTTTTTCGTGATTTGTTGTTCAAATAGCAGAGTCAATAACACTAAAAGCAACCCCCCTGAATCTGTAAAAATATATCGTGCACTGTACAGTTTTCCATTTCTTTGAGAACTCATCCTTTTGGTTCCCTTGACATAACCATGTGGGATGCTGGCAACAAAGCAAAGATGATGAAAAGTGTCCTCAGATCCCAATCTCATTGGTCTTCAGTGACTAAGACTCTAAGCATGGTCTCTCCACTCCCCCATTACTCACAGGGTGGACAACATTGGTCCTTGGTTATCTGGAGTTGTCAGCAAAACTTGTGTAACATCTGTGATTCACATTCCTTCCCCTGATCACTGCAGAGAAGTTTAGTGGTCTGAACTGCAACACTATATGCTTTATCAGTGCAGCTGTAATGGTCTCAGTCCTTTTATGCTTTAGTGGCTGTTCCACTGAGGTCATACACCACCAGCAAATAATTATTGCCAGCTGGTGTTTATGGCAGCAGGCCTTTTAAGTTGATTTGTATGAACTCCCATGGCTTACTAGGCCCTGGTCTACACTAGGAGTTGACATCGAATTTTGCAGTGTTAAATCGATTTTTGCCTGCACCCGTCCACATGACGAAGCCCTTTTTTCCGACTTAAAGGGCTCTTAAAATCTATTTCCTTACTCCACCCCAGACAAGGGGATTAGTGCTGAAATCGGTCTTGCGGGGTCGAATTTGGGGTACTGTGGACACAATTAGACAGTATTGGCCTCTGGGAGTTATCCCAGAGTGCTCCATTGTGACCGCTCTGGACAGCACTCTCAACTCAGATGCACTGGCCAGGTAGACAGGAAAAGGCCCACGAACTTTTGAATTTCATTTCCTGTTTGGCCAGTGTGGCAAGCTGCAGGTGAGTGCAGAGCACATCAGCAGAGGTGACCATGCAGAGCTCATCAGCAGAGGTGACCATGATGGAGTCCCAGAATCGCAAAAGAGCTCCAGCATGGACCAAAAGGGAGGTACAAGATCTGATCACTATATGGGGAGAGGAATCCGTGCTACCAGAACTCTGTTCCAGTTTTCGAAATGCCAAAACATTTGTCAAAATCTCCCAGGGCTTGAAGGACAGAGGCCATAACAGAGACCTGAAGCAGTGCCACGTGAAACTTGGCAAGCCTACCAGAAAACCAGAGAGGCAAACGGCTGCTCTGGGTCAGAGCCCAAAACATGCCGCTCCTATGATGAGCTGCATGCCATTTTAGGGGGTTCAGCCACCACAGCCCCAGTCATGTTGTTTGACTCCTTCAATGGAGATGGAGGCAACACAGAAGCAGGTTTTGGGATGAGGAAGATGATCATAATGAGGATGTTGTAGATAGCTCACAGCAAGCAAGCGGAGAAACCGGTTTTCCCGACAGCCAGGAAGTGTTTCTCACCCTGGACCTGGAGCCAGTACCCCCAGAACCCACCAAAGGCTGCCTCCCAGACCTGCCAGGTGGAGAAGGGACCTCTGGTGAGTGTACCATTTAAAATAGTATACATGGTTTAAAAGCAAGCGTGTTTAACGATTAATTTGCCCTGGCATTCGCGGCCAGTACAGCTACTGGAAAAGTCTGTTAACGTGTCTGGGGATGGAGCGGAAATCCTCCAGAGACATCTCCATAAAGCTCTACTGGATGTACTCCCAAAGCCTTTGCAAAAGGTTTCTGGGGAGGGCAGCCTTATTCCATCCACCATGGTAGGAAACTTTACCACGCCAGGCCGGTAGCATGGAGTCGGGAATCATTGCAGAACAAAGCATTGCAACATCCATTCTTTATCTCTCTGTGTTATCCTCAGGAGAGTGATATCATTCATGGTCACCTGGTTGAAATAGGGTGCTTTTCTTAAGGGGACATTCAGAGGTGGCCGTTCCTGCTGGGCTGAACAGAAATGTTGTTAGCTTGGTCAGCCATGAAACTGGTTTTCAAAACTTCTCTGATGCTCAGCGCGCCCTGCTGTGCTCTTCTAACAGCCCTGGTGTCTGGCTGCATGTAATCAGTGGCCAGACGATTTGCCTCAACCTCTCACCCCACCATAAACGTCTCCCCCTTACTCTCACAGATATGGTGGCGCGCACAGCAAGCAGTAATAACAGTGGGAATATTGGTTTCCCTGAGGTCTAACCGAGTCAGTAAACTGCACCAGCGCACTTTTAAATGTCCAAATGCACATTCGACCACCATTCTGCACTTGCTCAGCCTGTAGTTGAACAGCTCCTGACTACTGTTTAGGCTGCCTGTGTATGGCTTCATGAGTGATGGCATTAAGGGGTAGGCTGGGTCCCCAAGGATAACTATATGCATTTCAACATCCCCAGTGGTTATTTTCTGGTCTGGGAATAAAGTCCCTTCCTCCAGCTGTTCAAACAGACCAGAGTTCCTGAAGATGTGAGAGTCATGTACCTTTCCTGGCCATTGCATGTTGATGTTGGTGAAACATCCCTTGTGATCCACCAGTGCTTGCAGCACTATTGAAAAGTACCCCTTGCGGTTTATGTACTTGCCGGCTTGGTGCTCTGGTGCCAAGATAGGGATATGGGTTCTGTCTATGGCCCCACCACAGTTAGGGAATCCCATTGCAGCAAAGCCATCCACTATGACCTGCACATTTCCCAAGGTCACTACCCTTGATATCAGCAGATCTTTGACTGCATTGGCTACTTGCATCACAGGAGCCCCCACAGTAGATTTGCCCACTCCAAATTGATTCCTGACTGACCGGTAGCTGTCTGGTGTTGCAAGCTTCCACAGGGCTATTGCCACTCGCTTCTCAACTGTGAGGGCTGCTCTCATCTTGATATTCTTGTGCCTCAGGGCAGGGGAAAGCAAGTCACAAAGTTCCATGAAAGTGCCCTTACACATGCGAAAGTTTCGCAGCAACGGAGAATCGTCCCAGACCTGCAACACTATGCAGTCCATCAGTCTGTGCTTATTTCCCGGGCCCAGAGTCAGCGTTCCACTGCATGAACCTGCCCCATTAGCACCGTGATGCCCACATTGCCAGGGCCTGTGCTTTGAGAGAAGTCTGTGTCCATGTCCTCATCACTCTCATCATCGCGCTGACATCGCCTACTTGCCCGGTTTCGCTTTGGCAGGTTCTGGTGCTGCATATATTGCTGGATAATGCACGCAGTGTTTAATGTGCTCCTAATTGCCAAAGTGATCTGAGTGGGCTCCATGATTGCCATGGTATGGCGTCAGCACAGAAAAAAGGCGCGGAATGATTGTCTGCCATTGATCTGATGGAGGGAGGGGCGACTGACGACATGGCTTACAGGGATTTAAAATCAACAAAGGGGGTGGCTTTACATCAAGGAGAAACAAAAACAACTGCTACACAGAATGGCCCCCTCAAGGATTGTTAAAGGCCAATGCTCAACCCAATGCTCAACCCACTGAGCTATCCCTCCCCCTGGTATTTCAGGCAGGACTGAATCTCCATTAAACTTTTCAAGGTGCCCTTAACAGACCTCACCAAAATGCTTGTCGGCCGTTGATTTCACAGAGGGAGGGAGGGGGGAGCAAATGAATACAAAACAAATCTGGTGTATTTCTTGTTTTGATCCACTCCATCTTTTACATCTTTGGCTGGCAGCAGATGGTGCAACAGTACTACTAGCCATCCTCCTCTCCTGCCTGCTCGCCATAAGACGGTACAATAGGACCGCCAGCAGGACTAAAGAGAATGACCTGGTCGAGTCACTCCTATTTTAGACCCTGCACCCATGTCTACCCAGGCGCTCCTGACCGACCTTACCGAGGTGGCCAGGAGCACCTCGGACATGACGACGATGGCTATCAGACCTATTTCACCATCTGCTGCCACAAGGCAATGGGTTGCTGCTGTGTAGCAATGCAGTACCGCGACTCCAGCACCCAGGAGACATACGGTGACAGTGAGCTGAGCGGGCTCCATGCTTGCCGTGGTATGGTGTCTACACAGGTAACTCAGGAAAAAAGGCACGAAACCATTGTCTGCCATTGCTTTCACGGAGGGTGGGAGGGATGGAGGGCCTGACGACATGTACCCAGAACCACCCACGACAATGTTTTTGCCCCATTAGGCATTGGGATCTCAACCCAGAATTCCAATGAGCGGCAGAGACTGCGGGAACTTTGGGATAGCTACCCACAGTGCAATGCTCCAGAAGTCGACGCTAGCCTCGGTACTGTGGAAGCACTCCACCGTGTTAGAGCATTTTGTGTGGGGACACACACAATCGACTATATAAAAACGATTTCTAAAAAAATGACTTCTACAAATTTGACCTAATTTCGTAGTGTAGATATACCCTTAGTTGGGGCATTTCTCCTAAAAGAGTTCTTTGCATCCTTTTGACAAGTAAGAAAGGAAAGTAGCCAGTCCTTAACAGCTGCAGCAATGCCCAGCAAAAAATCTGTTGGATACCTGGCTCAATATCTTTTCATACCCCAAATAGCCTGCTGCTTCATTATTATGAAGACACTCCAGTGCTCCTCTCTTTAAACTTGCTGGCAAGACAATCCTGTTCCCTTCATATACTAGCAAGTTGGATCAATGAATTATTGTTTCTGAACTGCATTGAACTTCCCCAGGCAGGGTCTTCTTCAGTAGATCTATTGGTGTGCAAAGCACACTTAGTGTCTTTATGCTGTTCATATCAGATGTCCTCACAAGACCAGTCTGAATCTATTCTCGCTGGCCTCACTCAGTTGAAAGCATCCACAACCATACTTTCCTTTCCAGGTTTATGATGAACAGTGAATATGGATTTACAAACTGTCTGAATATATCTCCACAAGCCACCTTCCAGGCTGTGTTTGTAAGGAGCTACTGCAAGGCACTCTAATATGTGTACACTCTGAATTCTGTACCTTGTAAATATAGACAATAGGCCTTCAGGGCATCAGCGATAGGTAGATGCTCCAACTCTATAATATTTTAAAACCTTCTGTAGCGTCCACAGAAGCCTACAAACAACTCTACCTCTTCCAGGAACATTCCAGTCCTGTATGGCATTCGGTTTCAGGAATTTGGGTTCCAACCTGTCCTCACTGAATGTGACCTTAAAGGTGATGCAATTCCTTGGAAATTGACATTTGTTTCCTGAAAATTTAAAGCCCGACTATTTTTAAAAAGGTTTAGAATCCTTTCAACTTCTATCAGATGTTACTCCCATGTTTTGTGAAAATTCATGAAGTCATCTAAGTACGTGATGATGTCTTCCGTTCTCAAAACTTGGGTCAGATCGTTCACTATCTTCTGAAACATCCCTGATGGGTTCTGAATCCTGCAGAATTGAAACAGCCCTTTGGGTTTCACAAAGGTGGTGGTTCTCAATCCTCAGGTGCTATTTTAATTTGATGGTATTCAGATACCAAATAAAAATGACTACTCTTAGGCACCTGGCATTTTATCCAGGGTTTCTGCTATGTGGGGATGTAAGCAGTTACCTTGAACTGTCTTTGAATTAAGTCTCCTATAGTCAACACACACATCCTTAAGTATGCTTTGGTCTTTTTTCACAGTTACAGCTGGGGATGCCCAAGTTTAATGTAGATTGAGCACTTAGCTTCTTTTTCACTTGAGCACCTGATACACCAGGGAAATCCAATATGGGGGTTGCCTCACAGGGACACTCCCTGACTTCAGCACAACCTAGTCTGGTACCTGATCATATCTCCCAAACACTTTTTGATATTCTGTGAGAACTTACTAGCATGATGTAAGAACATCTGGTCTAATCACTTCTTTTTGTTGCATTTTATGGCAGCTTTTCTCAAATCAACCCCTAGCTCTTTTTACTGATTGGGCTGCTTCACAACTCCTGATGTCTAATCCTGTAAGAGGCTTTGAGACACCAGCTACACTGGACATTGTCCCAAGAATGTGATTTTTTTTTTTAACTAGCTGCACTTCCTAGTGAGTCACATTAATTGCTCTTACCCAGGACTCACCCTAGGCCCAGCTTGGAACAGATTTCTGCCGCACAGCAATTGTGACCGGGTTTTGGTAGCTTCAAACACTCATATAGGTTCACTGCAGCTGTTCTTTTTCCTTAGGAATATTGCTGCACAATGACAACTATATGCCAAGCCACCACAGGGAACAGTTCCACTCTGTAGGCCTGGCAGAGGCATTTCTGCGGCCCCAAGAGTGCTACTTCAGTTTCTAAGCTTCTTCCTATCTACATCCAGGGATAGTAAATAGCTGGTGATAGTTGTGGGTGTTGAACCAGCAATGACACCAAACCAGCCAAAATAATTTTTTAGCTAAGTTAGCAACAGGCAGTGGCATCATTTGTTTGTTAAAGGGTATAAAAAGGTAAACTCCTGAAGGGTTCATTATTATTACGTTCCTGACAAAGTTGGAGCTGACCAGCATGGATCTAAGCACCCCTGGGTTTAGTCCATTTTTGAGTATTGTGGTCAAATGCTTATAAATGTCTGGTTATAGTAAATTGCTTATTATTTAGGCATTTTAGGAATGTTTAGATCAATTGTATTAGTATCATTTGGCCTTTGGATTTAATAAAGGAAATTATGGTTAAATTAATGTCTAGTGGCATCCTGTTTTAATCATAAATACTTCAACAGGTTCATATTATTAATACCTCAGGAGTTTTTGTGATTTCCTTGGATGAAATCCACTCCCAATACAACAGCACAATGGTCACAATAGAAATACACAATAGAAATGGTCATCACAACAAAAGTCCACTTAGTATAAGGAGACCCCAAGTTTAGCTGGAGCTCGATTTTTCCTGTTGTCTTCAATGGCTGATAATTAATAGTCACCAAAGAAGCTCCTGCAGTACAAATCATCTCCCCCTTCAGTGCTGAGTTGTCTCCATGGATTAGACTTATTTCAGATTCTGAGTTCAACAGCCTTGTGGTTTCCAGCCTTTGATGTCTCCAGATGCGTAGTAACAGGTATCTGGATCTGGCTGGCTTTTCACATGGACCAATTTAATACTTACTGATGGTGGACCTACTGCATCAGGTTTCTTGTTTCACTTGGCATTGCTTCCATCCACTTGGGGAACTCCATCTCTAAAGGCCTTTGCTTCCACAGCACCTAAATATGTCATTTAGCCTGGGACCCACTCAGGAAACACTCTCTCTCATTTGATTCATGAGCCACCTGGGCCTACTCCAGTTTTTTAGCAATCTTCCCCAGCAATCTCCTCTTAAAGAGCTACAGAGGTAACCCTTTGGAATAGGGAATGAATAGCTGATACCTTAAAGGAAACCCAAATTTCTTCTTCCACATTCTGAACTCTGTGTATAATCTGGTACATATGTTTATCCAGCTCTGTTCATAACGTTTCAATCCCTGTGACCTTTATGCTATTACACCAGGTGGCTTCACAGTCAAAAAGACTCCTTTGGAGTTTATAAGCTCCAGAAGAGTTGGGCTTTTCTCCTACAAAGCAAATAAATAATATGCACAAGTTATTATTTGCACTTTATAATGAATGATTAGAGAGATAATGATTAAAAATGCATCCATTTGCAAAAGAGCAACAACAAAATAATTGAGCAGTTTTAGTATCTTCCACAATGTCCTGTATTTTTGTCCTATCTTTGTCTTTGTAGATTGCAAGCTCCTTGGGAGCACAGTCCATGGGTTACTTGCTATATTGTAACATGCTGAGCACATCATTAGTTCATAATGAATAAGAAATAACAGCCTAGATTATCATTGTAGTTCTATTAACTACAATTGAGCTATGCTGATTTACACCAGTTGTGTAAATTATTCAACCATTTTTTTTTTTTTTTTTTTTATTCTGTGGGCTATAAAGAGTCAATGTAGTTGGATGCTTGGCATGGAAAATAAACTTTTGTGATTGTTTAAAAACAGTTGTCAGCGTTGTGCAGTTTAAGTTATGGTCTCTGTGGCAGAATGCAACAATGTGTGGATTACTGACGTTAATACTGGAATTATGTGGGTTATGTGTGTTGAGCTTCTGGTTTTTTGAAGTGTCAAGCAAGAAAAAGGCTTCTTTCTGTAAGAAAGCTGCAAACATCCTTCTTGGGGTAAAAAGAAAATTACAGTCTAGCCACAGTTGAAAGCCTGCAGCAGAGCTTATCTCTTCTAGCAGGTGTCACTCTTGACTCTTTTGAAACAAGCTGATGAATACATAGGAACTCAATTATGCAGGAAACAACTCAAAATGAGCATGAAAGAGTGACTACCAGCAAAGATAATTACAATTCCCTTTTCCTGATTAAGAACAGACCTTATAGGGTTTGATACTAGGTGCTTAATCTAGCCAGTTGTTTTAAAAGCTACCACATAAGTCACTGCAATTTTCTCTCTCTCTCGCTCTCTCTTTTTGTTTGTTTGTTTGTTTGTTAGTGTTAGTTGTCTGCTTAATTTTGGTGATAAACTGCAAGAAAACGCTCCATAGACATTTTAGGAGGATTTGTTTCCATCGATTAATAACTGCTGTATTAAATATTCAGTTTTAGCTACTTGATGAGGTCGGGGTCAAAGTACGTTTCTCATTTGACAGACTTCAGTGAATTAAATTCAGTTCTTTTTGGGTTGTTCATTTTTAGTATTTGAAATAATGTTGCTTTGTAGTAGCACAAAAGACATTTTTGAAGAATAAGGTCATTAGCTGTTAATTGAAACTACATTTACAATTGTAACTCAAACCTTGTTAAATACTAATAAAAGTGGGGTGCTGCTAGAAGGGGCGGGGGACCCATAAACACACGTCCTCATGCCTTGATCAATCAGTCATTACTCAGCATCCAATTGTTGCCTTAAATGTTGCTCTCGTGTAGTGTGCTTAGGGTTTTAATAATCCTAGAGAAGTCATGAACTTTTATTGCTTCTTTTTTGAGAAATGCATGTAGTTTTAATTAAACAAATATTTCTTTTTCCAAAGCCTTGTCCAAAGAAGACACAGCTTGCAATGATGATTAGGTTTAATTAGTTTGAGTGATTTCTGCACTGAGCAAGTGTGTAACCCTTTGAGGATTTCTGCTTTCATTCTTCCCCCCGACTCCCATGTGTCCCCCCCTCTGTCTCTGTCTCTGTCTCTCCTTAGAAGATCCGAAAAACATCCTCCCCCCAAAGGAAATATTTTTCCACACATATGTCAGTTTTGTTTAAGGCCAGCATAGTTCAGAGTTCGCTTTTATTTTCCTCCCACAGTGATAAGTCTTAAATCTCTTTCTCCTTCACTCTCTGAAGTGGGACTTTGTGTCAGGTATAAGAGAATGGCATTTGGTATTTTGTGATGTTTAAATATTTATGTCATGGATTAGGCTTTGAGCGCTAGAGTTTTGTTTCTTCTTCCTCTTCTTTTGGCCCAAGGTGTTTTTTTTTTAATTGATCTCTTTCTTTTTTGCCAGGCCTAACTATTGTTTTGGGACACAGTCATCAAAAGAAATTTTTTGAGGATTGCAGTTATATGGCAAGTTTTCAAATCATAAAAAGATAGACAAAGCACTTGAGGATAGACTGAAGAGAACAATGCTACATTGGCATGGGGCATAGACATGATGACTTAGCATGTCTTTTCTGTCTGTAATTTCTAGGATTCTGTGACCTCTAAGGTAACACCCCAGGTCTGTATTTCAGTTCTTTGCTTAATCAAATTTAAAAAAATCTAGACAAATGCAAATTATTGTATTGTGCTACAGAATTTTAAAGACAGAATTTTTAAGACAGAATTTTAAAACAGATCTATTAGAGATGCTGAATGCTTTGTGAGGAGCAAAAAGTAAAATACACTGTCAGGGTTCCTTCCCCACTCTGAATTCTGGGGTACAGATGTGGGGACCCACATGAAAGACCCCCTAAGCTTATTGTTACCAGCTTAGGTTAAAACTTCCCCAAGGCTCAGATTCCTTTCTTGCCTTGGGATTGCTGCCACCACCAAGTGATTTAACAAACAATCAGGGATGGGACCACTTGGAGTCCTATTCCCCCAAAATATTCCCCCAAGCCTACACCCCCTTTCCTGGGGAAGGCTTGAGCATATATCCTAACCAATTGGTTACAAAATGATGAAAGACCCAAACCCCTGGGTCTTAGTCCAAAGAGCAAACAAAAACAGAAACAAAAAACCCAAAACAAAGCCTCTCCCCCCACCCAGATTTGAAAGTATTGTTTGTCCCCATTGTTTCTTTTGGTCAGGTGCCAACCAGGTTATCTGAGCTTTTTAACCCCTTACAGGTAAGGAGGAATTTTAGGATACCCTTATGGTTATGACACATACTTTTATTTATAATTATACTACTTATAATTATGCAATTTGTGTTAATGTAGGTATAGGTAATCACACTTTTTTTGTTGTTGCTGAAAGCCCCTAAGATTTGGGTGCATGCATAAGATATTCATTTAGAAATTCATTCCACAGACAGATTAGATCTGTATCCCCAAACTCAGTCTCTCTTACCAGACCCTCCCAACTCTTTACCCTTCCCATCCCCATGAGAGCTTGGGAAAACAGATGGGCTTTGCAACATGAGTTGAAGGTTACCAAGTCTGGAATCCAGCAAATCAAGGTGGGAGGGGGAGACATTGTGTTGGTGTCACTTCAGTAAGAACTCCCTGAGATAAGCCACCTCCTGTGTAAATGAATCACTGTTAAACTGAGTGCTTCAGCTGACTGTGACTGATGTGGTCTCGTATGGGGGAGCAGCAGTCTCTAAAGTGGGCAAGATTTCAGTCATTTAAGTTATTTAAGTTGAAGCCAACACCTTAAACTTAGCCAGAAGCTGTTAGGGATTGAACAAGATGTCCAAGCTGCAAATCTAAAAACCCACAGCAGGCACCCTTTTCCCTTTCCTTCAGCCTTATCACATTATCTTATTCTTATCTGGGTTGTATTCAGCTGGCCAGCTGTCATCCATGCTCCAATTTTTGTTAAGCGCTGGGTAATTCACAATACTGTATCAGAGGATTAGATGAGATGGAAATAAAAAGCTGAATGTCACCTAATCGCTGAAGACACCACAGCTCAGACCTCCATACTTACTTTCCTAATGGACTCTGTACATGCTGAACAGAAGGAGCAAGAGAATGAAACTCTGCCAAACTCCAAATGACTAAAGCTACATCTACACTACAGCACATACATACCATGAGAGGCAGCAGCTGTCTATACCCATGCTTAGGTCAGTATAATTTACATCGCTGAGTAGTGTGGATTATTCATATCCCTGAGTGATGAAAGTTACACTGAAGTAACCTATCATGTAGACAAGGTCTTAGTCTTGGGGCAGAAAAATAATTGCCCCAAATTGCCCTTTGAGATGTCTCAGACTATAACACAGACAATCAAAAACAACACTTTCCATGCTGCCTTGGTTTGTAGGTGAGTCAATATTACTGCATAGTCAACGGTATTAAAAGAAGGAAAATCAGCACAGACACCTGAACATTATTCATCCGTGCATGATCGTGAATAAATACAACCAATGTAGTAACCATATTTTTAAACCTGGGCCTAAAGCAAAAGATGTTAAGACTGCAAATATAGATGGAGTTGCCTCTCTACCCTCTTCTTGATGTAAGCCCCATAGCCAGAAACTCTGGAGGGTAGGTATCTTGCTGTTGACATCTGTTGGTAAACAGGGAAAAAGGCAGAACTGCTGGAGAACGCCAAATGAACAGGGGCTTCATAGGAAGAGGGAACTCTTGGTCAGTGAGCCAAGCAAAGTGACTGTATGGACCAGGCCTCATTTGCATTTCAGTCATGTGACAATTTGGGATATTTGGGTTAAAATACAACTAATGTTTGAGCTTGGGCAATAAAATGCTTTTATACCTGTTGTGAAATGAAAGGATAAAAGAACTGTATCAACTGTGCCTGAGATGTAGTCACTCTGACTGAGACTGCGATCTGGCACAGTTGGGTAGCAGTGTCCAAGCCAGATGTGAGTAAGTAGAGGATGGAGAAGGGGCTCTTGCCTTCTGTTGGAAGTGCCTCCCTGGTGACAAGTACTCTGATAGGGACCCTGGGTCACTGATCCCTCTAAAAGGATTCAGCGCAATGGCACCTTAACGATGGAGGTGGCTTTGAAGTGATAGCACTATGAGGTGCCTGGGGCTGAGGAGCCTGGGGCTGAGGTACCTGGGGCTGAGGCCATAGAGAGCAGCAGCCTACCTGAGGGACTCTGGTGTAGGACCCCTATGAAGCAATCCAAGCAGAAATCACTTCATCTGGGTCAGCTAGAAGAGCTCTTGGAGCAGCCTGGACAGCACTTCTGTTAAGGGCTGGAGACTGACCTGCCAGAATTCTTGGATTCCTCCAACCCTTAACAACAAGCTGAGCTGGGGAGGAGGGAAGTAGCTAAAATGCATCAGCCACTGACAACTGCTAGACAACTGAGGCTGGGACGATCACTAAGACATTATTCTGTTGTCCCCCACTTTCTCTCACCCTACTAAGGTTCTCTTTGATTTAAACCACTGTACTGAGTACTTACAAGTGAAGTGCACCCCTTTCCCAAATTTCTAGGTGGGGGTTTGAGCCAGCATTGTTTAAATTTTTCAGAAGGCACCCCTGGAAAATTGAACCATCCCCTTTTTGCTGACAAAAATGGCAGAATTATTACACTGATAACTTTACTCTAAAAAGAAAGATTCAAGGCATGGCAGTAATTGGAGAGATTGTCAGTATTAAGAGATGGCTTCTTGAACAAATATCTAATAAACAAGTGTGGTTTATTTTTTTAAAGAGACGTTAGCATCTGGCCCTGTCCGTCAACTGCAATAACGGCCCTACGTCAACAACCTTCTTGCTAATCTTCACCAGGCAAAAGCTGTATCTGTGAGCTTGTCTACACAAGAAAATTAATCTGGAATAAAGTGGGGTCAGAGTTGTGAAGATGACATTGGAAGATTATCCACTAGTGTATTCAGAAAACTGTAGAATCTGGAAAGTTAAAGATATTTCAATAAAAACGAACATTAGCATATATAAGACAATCATGCCAATTGTATGGCTGAAATGTTGAAACTATTGTATGGCTTGAAATGTTGGAGTATGAGGAAAGCTGCTGAACAAAAGGTATTGACTGAGGGGAATTACTGAGTTTCAAGACTGCAGAAATAAAAAAATGAATTGATAAGAAAATGGCTAGGGCAAAAAACAATGCTGTTACAGCAGATCCAGGAGAGACAATTGTGATGATTTGGATATATGTCAAGAATGGACCCAGAAAGGATGCCATTCATGGCAATACATAGTAGAGTGCCAGGAACTAGAAACAGAGGAAGACTGAGGATGTATTGGATAGACGCAGTGAAGAATGACACAAAATACAGATGTTTAAAGAGGAAGAAAGTCATGAATCTGAAGCCAGACAGAAAGTGATGGAACCATTTCTTTTGGTTCCATTGTGGCTCCTAAATTGATGTACAGGAATAAAAAAGAGATTGAAGAAGGTAGGGTATGAAATTAAGCTGATTGAGTATTACTGATTTACTGTAGGTATGGGCACTTTTACTGTGGAATAAGTGGTTTTTTTCTGAATTATCTTAATCCACCAGATTACCCTAAATCAGAAGAAAGCAATTTTACTCTAGAATAAGAACATCTATGCATGGAATTAAGAAAGAATAACTCCGCATAAAAGTGCAACTATGCTGGGTTGGATATATCATTAGGATGCCTGAACATCAACTCCTCAGAGAAATTTTCTATGGAGAATTGGCACAAGCACACCGGAATCAAGGCCACCCCAGAAAGCGCTACAAGGACAGCATCAAGAACGGCATACACTTAGGTGCAATAGAACTGGATGATCTCAAGTAGGCTGCGTCAAACAGATCAGCATGGTGACACACAGTACTCAGAGCTTTCCAAGCCTTTGAAGAGGACAGAAATAATAAACTGTTAGCTGCAAGGGAAAAGCATCATGCCTCTGCTATAGCAACCAATGACTCACTCACCAATGACTTTGCCTGCCTGATCTGTTTATGGGCATATGTGTCATGCTCTGGAGGGCAGAGTCACTCTAGAATCCACAAAAAGAGAGAGCATTAAAACGTCATCATCAAACCTACAGACTATGCAAAGGAAGAAAAACTCTGCATGTTAAGAAGCCCTAACTCACATACCACAGTCTAAAAATCTGGCAGCGCCTCCACGCCTCAGCAAACCACTGGGCTTGAAACTCAAGATAAAAATAACCTGTGTGTGTCCCCACCAGACATAGATGTGACCTTCCTAATAGAATTTTCGTTCAGAGCTCAACATGTACAAATCCCCTTACCATCCTCTTTATATCTACATGGACCGTGTTGGAAATGCAGTGATGTAGCTCACAACATAGTAAACCAGGAACATACCTCTATAAAAAGTGGGATTAGAATGAGACTCCAATTCTCCTACTTCTAATTCCATTCTTACCATTACAAATATTTTATAACTCACTAATACCTCACTTTTTTTTTTAAGCTATACTTTCTGGCAAGCAGAAATACCCCACTGATTTATATTTGAAGAAAGCTTTCTGCATCAGAAAATTTGGCTTTTGATAGCTATGACTCTGAAAAAATGAGTAGGATGCACTGATGTACAATATCTTATATAGCTAATGTTATGCTGTCAAATGTGTATTATCAAGCACAAACCTTCAGCCATTTACAAGGAGAGGAAATGCTGCAAAGACAAGCTAATGGCAAACAGACTGTGTGCAATATTAGTCAGAATATGAATTTGCTGCAGTAATAACAGTATTACTTACTAGCATGTGAGCACTATAACTTTCTTCAATAAGCTAGAGGATGAATTATGTTCCTTCCCCCCACCTCCAGTAAGTGACAACGTGCGTGAGTACTGAAAACTGCTTTCTTGAAAGTAATTCACAATCAAAATTAATTCTCTGTAGTCGGATCTGCCAGGTGAATGTGGATTTGATAGACTATATTTATTATAAGATATATATATTTTTCAGGTCAGCAGTTTTAGCGGCGCCAGTGCAGCTGTCAGGAAAGGCTGCACAATCAAGAAGATTGATTAGCTGTACAAGAGAGTAGCCCATCCTTTGAATTCTCTTCGCTCAACTTCAGCTGATGGGAGCAAGAAAAGCACTTTAATTTCAGGAATAATCTCAATTTCATTGAGAATGGTAAACTTGTTGCGAGGTTCATTTTTCATTCTTACTTACACCTTACCTCCCCATTATACTATAGTCCTATTACTTTCAGATACCTTGATTTATAAGGAGTTTTGATGTGTCTATCTGACTCTGCTGCCTTATCACCAGTTGTTTTAGCAGGAGATGTCAGCATCATCTGATAGGTCCTAATGTAGGATTGGACTGGAAAGACAACATTTGGATTCACACAAATACAAAAAGGGAAAAGAAAAGGACAAGCAATAAGTGCTAAGCATCAGTATGGAAAATAAAGCAAAGATTCCTGTTCTGAGTGCCCTGTGTCACTGCCATTTGCATTGCCTCACCCTTTTCCTTAATTTCTGAGTACCACTAGCATGAAGCATTAGCAGTCACACTGTGATTATTTATTGGCTCTTTAATGTACTCAAACATTGTGCTTCTCTGCTTACCCAGGACTTTTGTACATGCTTTTGTGTAACTGCCTGACAGAGGGAAGTGATATTGCTCTTTGCTAAAGAAAAATTAGCTAAATCAATGAATCAAGTTTTCCCCAAGCTGAAGGGTCAACAGGCAATACCTGTGCTGGGTAATGCGGGCATGATGGTGGATTTTTAATGATAATATAAATAATAATGTACCATAACACCTCTTAGGAGGCCTAGTTTCGCACTAGGACCCCATTGTGCTAGGTGTTATACAAACACAGAACAAAATGGTTCCTTCACCAAAGAGGTTAAGTATAAGACAAGAGACAACAGATGGATACTGGCAAACGAGGAGGAGGGGGATACAAGAAAACAATGCAACAACATTGGACCACATGATAGGCAGTGGCTTAGCTGTTAAGTTTTTTTTGTAGGCATCATGGCAGAGGAAGGTTTTAAAGAGGGTTTTGAAGGAGGATAATGAAGTAGCTTCACAGATGTTAACGGGGAACTACTCCAAAGCATGAGGGGCAGCCTGGGAGAAATCATGAATATACTTGTTTGAAAATTTTAACAAATGAGTGATGGAGGGTGGCATCAGCAGCCGATTGGAAGTGAGAGACAACCTCTCAGTGCTAACTGAGAGATGATAGTAAGGCTGGAGGGAAGCTGTGAAGGGCCTTGAAAGGGAAAACAAGTAGCTTGTGTTTGATGCAACAGAGAAAGGGGAGTCAGTGGAGTGATAAAAAGATAGGGGTGACATGGTCGAAGCAGTGGGTTAGGAAAATGATTTTTGTAGCAGCATACTGAATGGATATGGACTCAACAAGTTTTCATTTGTCAAGGCTAGAGAAAAGGATGTTGCAATGAAAACATATGGTGTTGAAAGCCTGGATAAGAATGTTTAGGCATGTGGAGGGATAGGAAAGGCCATATCTTAGAGATTGTAAGCTGTAAGAACTGGCAAGATTTAGAGATGGACTTCTCTTGGTCCTCCTATACAGGCTGAGTTGAAGATGTTGCCCAAATTGGAGGCCTGAGTAACAGGCAGGATGATGGCTTTGTTCACAGTGATCGAGAAAGGAGATAGGGTGGGTGAAAGCTTCAGGGGAAGATTAAGCTATCTTTTACCTGAGCTGATAGCTAGATTCCAACACTTCCAACTTTTAGTTTGAAAGGAAAAAGAGAATTCAATAAAGTTCGTCCTCTTTTTCTCCCCTTGCCCTGATCTGCCTCCTGGAACTCTAAATGATAATCTATATTAGTCAGCATATAATATACAAACTCCTAGGGACTGGATGGCTCCTAAGACAGGTAATGGACTACAGCTCCTGTAGAGGTCAATGGCCTGAATACAGTACAAGTAGTAAATGAACGCAATTTTTAGTGACCTATAATAAATGAGTTGATAGAATTAGTAGTTCTTAAGGGTCCACATCCCAAAAATCACCATCACAATTGGCATCAGTTGGCACCCTTGTTGACAAGCTATGGGGACGGGGGAGTGCCTGTGGACAGTCAACGTCTGAAAAATGTCTCATGGCCCACAATCATGTGGCCCGCGGGCCTCAGGTTGCCCATCACTGTACTATGGGCTAGATTCACAAAGGGACTTAGGCATTATGACTTAAGAATGTGATTCACAAAAGCCAGCACACTGGCTAGCTTAGATAGCTCCCAACTCAATGAAAGTTGCTTAGGAATGTGCTCAGGTCTGTCTCCTTCAGAGTTAGACCCCTATCTCTGCTTGGGTTCACAGCCAGGAACCCTCTCCTGGAGTCAGGAGCCAAACTTGTTTCTTGCAGTTGGCAGCAGCAGATCTCCCTCATAACTTTTAGCCCAGCAGTTAGGGTACTCATCCAGAATGTGGGAGACCCCCAGTTCAAGTTCCCTTCCTTGGTCTTCCACCTCCCAGGTGGGTGTCCTACCACCAAGTTCTAGAGTATTCTCAGTCTCTCTCTCTCTCTCTCTCTGCTTCAATGACTATTTAATTATTAATCCACAGTGGAACAGTTTCAACTGGCAAGACTAATAGGAACCCCACATCAGAATACTCAGAGTCCAGTGGTTAGCGCACTCTCCTGTGAGAGGACAGACCCCTATTAAAAGCCCTTCTTATCAGGTAGAGGGGGACTTGGACTTGAATTCCCACATCTCTGCTGAGTACCCTAAGCACTGGGCAAAGAGTTATGAGGGAGATCCACTGCTGCCAACTACAAGAAACACCTTCAACTCCTCCATATCCATTTCGTTAGAGCTAGGTGGCCTCTGAGCATGCCTACTGGATTCGGCCCCACATGCAAATTGGGCAGAGGAATGCCTATCTTCCACGTATCTTCATGAATTGGTCTGTGGCTTATGGGTCTAGACACCTAGAGGAGGAAGCAGTGTTTGTGGTCAGAGGCAGAAACATAGGTGCCTAGGGAACTTTTATGGCAAAAACTTAGGCACTGAAGGAATGTAGATCTCTACAGGGTTAGGCGGCAGCTGAGCGGGGATTTTCTGAATACCAGTGGTGCCTAAAGCTGGGACTCAGGTGCCTAACTCCCACTGTAGGTGCCTACGTCCTTTGGGAATCTAGTGCTATCCTGGATAAAAATTGTGCTTTGCTTATGTTTTTATCTGAGATTTAATCCAAGGCATTATAATATTAGTTCTGAGTATTTCCAGGGATTTAAAGAGAGACAAGGTGGGTGAGGTTATATCTTTTATAGGACCAACTTCTGCTGGTGGAAGACAAGCTTTTGAGCTATTTAGAGCTCTTCTTCAGCTCTTCAGGGAGTTACTTCAGTTTCAAAGCACACCTTCATACCCATCTTCCTAATAGCAGCCCTTTCAATTCGATTTTCTAGCCAGACCAAACACTGAGATTTAAAACCTTTTTTATTAGTCTTCTGGTTTCTGAATCTATAAGGTTCACTTTTTTTTTGTTTGACATTTTCTCTTGTAAACTAAGGGCTAGAAGCTCACTTAATTTCAGACCCCCCCCCACCCCATTTAATTACAGGACTCCTCCAGGAGCAGGGGCTTTAAGAAAAACAAAGATAAAATAGCAAGCATTGTCAATGCTGTGCTAAACTCCCGTTGTCTGGAAACTCTAGGGTAGACAATTCATTGCTGACATATATGTTTTAGTACTGTCAACACTACTAAAGCTTAATTCTGGAAAGGGAATTTTTATTTCTTGGCTTTGTTGTTTAAAAAAAAAATCTCAAACTCTATTGTAGGATTTATTGGTTGAATTTTGTCAGCATAAAAGCAATTTAACTGCTTGTTCCTAAAAACCTAATTATTTCAAGGATTCCCTGACTGTAGACCTGCACTCATAAGAGAGTCATTACTGCTGGAGTTGCCTTTTTGCCTCTCTCTGCGTTTGGCTATTGAGCCCAGTTTCCCCAGTAATGTAGGGAAATCTAGCCAGGATGGAAGGATGAAGTGAAATCATGGTCTGGATGAGTAAATTATTATCAGAAAATATAATGGATTTGTCCTATCCTTCATGCAACAAAGTGAAGGGAAAGGTACAAAACATATGAGCAGGCCTAGAAGTTTGAAGCTTGATTCATCTCTGCCCAGCACACTGCAGTTTTGTGTGGGAGCATGGTGAAGAATTTCATGGCTCGGATTCTTGCAAATGATGGATAGATCAACTCCAGAGTTCTATAAAAGTGAAACAATTATGAGGGGTAACTTTTGGTCAGGGAAGACTTCTTCCCACCTGACTTGTCCCAGAGAAAGGACATCATATGCCATATTATATGCTTCTTGACTATGCTTATGTAGTCCTCCTTGCACCTAGGAACTACAGTACCTGGCCCTTAGCAGAGGCAGCAGTTTGGATTTGCTTCCCAATCCCTTTACTTTCTCCATGAGACTGCTTCCATCCTCTTAGCTGGCAGCCTTCCTAGCCTCATAAGTTTGTGTGCCCCGGGAATGGGGTTGTGCTTGCCATCCCTGCCTTAAAGAACCAGTACACCTGATTTAAAATAACACAAAAGTTTACTCAAACCTTTCCACCCCAAGCTTTGTTGCTCCTACAGTTCCCACCTCAGGGTTGCTCAGTTCACATCCATTCCTACCACTTGTCTCAGTGTCAGAAGAACCTACTTAACACTTTCTCAGCAGAACTGGCATCTTCTCCAAAGATAAGAGGGCTTGCTACAATCAAAATAAAGCCAATAAAATGGAGAAGTTGAAAGTCAGAATTAATTTCCTTTTGAGCTACTAGGCATTTGAATGAAGTCTGGGACAGCAGAATTTATTTCTATTTCTATTATCTTAAATGTCTATTATCTTAAATGTCTGTTCTTCCATTACTGTAATTTTTATATAAATATATTGTCATTACCAACAGTATTAGCAATCCACTTCTGTCACATCGGTCATCAAACGGATGAAAAATGATTCACTTAGTTGGTCAGTGTAACTTCCTCAAAAACAAATAAACTGAAAGAACTTTTGCTCATATATATATATAAAAATATATATATATATATATATATATATATATGAGCAAAAGTTCTTCCAGTTTATATATATTCCCATCTGTTAGCAAGGTATTTCCTGTAGAAAGTCAGAAGCTCCAACTGCATGTTTGTTCTTTTCTTGTTTGTTTTCCATTTACTATCTATCTGTTCCCGCAACCTTCCCTGACCTACAGCCTCTTCTGTGCTAGTGCACACCTGCATGAAATGGGAATTTTCTTGACATACTCTCAGCAATGGTTATTTTTAGACTTAATTATACCCTCAGAGATCCGCCTTTGGTGTGTTTTGCTGGGAGGAATCCACACACACGTACTGTTTAGAGGAAATTTGCAAGAAGCAGGTACAAGAAGCTTTACAATCACTATCATCCTGCCACCCTCCATGAAATATGCTTGGAATGATTCTGTACTTCTGGCAGTGTGATTATTTACCCAGCAGCCTATAGTACCCTGCAGTCCATGATCAATTTGCTGCTGCTGACATAACAAAGACAGGAAAATAAGATACACTATGTGAGATGGATACTGATGATAGTGAACAGAAAGATGGATCGGTATTTGGATTTCTAGACTGTTCAGCACCTAACCTGTTTCAATAATGGTGTGTACAGAAGAATACCTATTTTTCCCATCATTTATTTGTATCCATTTATAATTCTAACAAGTTTGTAGCCGTAGAATTATCCAAAATTAGCATTATTTCCAAGTTATTATATACACTTCATGTTAATATTAATTGAAACTGCTGTACTTGTATAAAACTGTCATTCATTTAAAATTTGTTATTAGTTTAGGGTCTAAACCTGCAATCCTTATTCATTGGAGGGCAATGTCATTAGTCAGTGGGAGGTCTCATTGCATGACGGTTGTTGAACATAAACAGATGCCTGATGAAAATATTACCTAACATCAATATGTCACTACAACTTACCATCAGTTTTTAAGCAAAGCTCCCTATTGATCTCAGTAGGGAATTCTGCTTAAAAATTGATACTGCAGTGTGACCCATTAGTTGAAATGCCTTTGATCCATGACTACTTCGTGTAGGAATAAGTGGATGTGACTTTCAAAATTTAATTTGTCAGCTTATTACTGTGTCTGTTCTAATACAAAAAAAAAAGCTACTATAATAAAACTCCTCCAAGAAGAGAAGGAAGGAAGATTTGCCATACTGACTAGTTGTATGCAGTGTTGTCATTGTGTCAGTCCCAGGATATTAGAGAGACAAGGTGGGTGAGGTAACACCTTTTACGTTTTTGTCTTTTATCATGTTATCATTTTAATATGTGTGTCAAGAACACTCTATCACCTGTAGGTGAACACTTTTCAAAAAACAATCACTCTGTAGCTGACCCATTAGTCCTCACCCTTAAAGGAAACCTACACAACACTTTCAAAATCTGACCCTTGAAGTTTAAAGTCAGAACTTTGCTAGATGGTAAAAAACATGGTCTTAATAAAAACACTGGATTTATGGCTTATTACAACAATCTGTAACTGCCTAACTCCCCTTGTTGTCAGGGGTGTTAACTGGCCTTCTGAACCTTCAGCTTGTACAGTCCCTTAGAATATGTGCTAACTGCTTAAGCTAAACAGTCTGTTCCACCTTGTGTTTAGCTGTGACACTTTAAAGCTATGTCTACACTGCACTTGGGTTGGTAAAACTTTTGTCTGTCAGGGGTGTGAAAAAAACACCCCCTTGAGCGACAAAAGTTTTACTGACAAAAAGCACCAGTGCAGACAGCGCTTTGTCAGCAGGAGATGCTCTCCTGCCAACAAAGTTCCCACCCCTTGGTGGGGGTGGTTTTATTTTGCAGCAGGAGAGCTCTCTCCTGCCAGCAAAGAGTGGCTACACTGTGTACCTTACAGTGGTGCTGCTGTAAGATGCGCAGCATAGACATAGTCTGACCTTTCCCAGAAGAAGAGCTCTGTGTAGCTCAAAAGCTTGTCTCGCTCATCAAGAGAAGTTAGTCCAATAGAAGATATTCCCTCACCCACCTTATCTCTCTAATATTGCCAAGTTGTTTACTCCCATCAATACTCCCAGTGTTCAGAAAAAATTACAGAGTTCAGTTATTTAGAAATAGAAATAAACTATAGGTTAAGAACTAACACTACCAGGGACAGTGACCTTTGTAAAAAGAGCCTCCCTCTAGATTTTGGACAAAGAATTTTTTCAAGGTCACAGATTGAATTTCTTATCCAAGTGCACTGAGCTTTTGTTTGTCATTCAGCCAAAATGATATGCCATTTGTTCCTTCTCTACCTCTTGTATTGATTTTAAATTGTCTCCTTTAAACTTTGATAAAAGGGGGAAGACAATAAGTCAACATATTCAAAAGATGAGCTAAATCATTTTACTTTCTGAAGAACAGGGAGTAATGTGTAAAGAACTGGTATCTCTTAGAGAGAAGTCCAGTGTTCATGTAAAAATAAAACCACATTCTGTTAAACTGACAGCTACATCAGCAATAAAAAAGGAACCAATAGCTAACATGCACTTTATTTTCTTCATGAGTATCAACAATGTTCTTGGCACCTCAAAGAACAATTGGGGAAAAATCTGGAACCTGCTTTGAAAAGCTAAGTTATATCAGTTTTTCTTGGAAGACTCTCAAGTGCTATGGTGAATTGTTGATGGGATAGTGGGTCCTATTATTCTAGCACTCCACACACAAGCTTTCTCTAGGAGCAGGAACAGTGGGAGCATGGAGGCTGTCTAGCCTTCAACAAGGCTGACAGAAAGGCAGGCTAGTCACCTACTCACAGAAGACTGCAGAAGGTGGCCAGCTAGCTACAACCAAAGACTTACCACCACTTGTCCGGAGGGCTGCAAAATGCAAATGTAGGGTAGGAGTGCTAGTAGGGAAAGTCTGGTCTCTTAGGCTATGTGTATGCTGGCACACTTGTGTGGTTACTTGGCCAGTTACATACTCTTGCATGTTCCCTATACTCAAGTCAAGTTTCCACATATAATATGATAGACATGGGTATAGCTCTGTGTACACATGTATACCTGTGTCCACACTGCCACTGTTGTAACATGACACTAGTGCTACCGTTCCAGGGGCAGTATCCAAGGATTCTGTGCATCACAAAGAAACACTTTAGGAACTGCTTTGCTGTGTGTTGTCGGTACTGTACCCTGCCGTCACATGTTTGTCGATGGCAGTTCCTGTTCACATCTTCCTCCTGCCAAACTGTGTGGAAGACATGGAGTTATGGGCTGCTGTTGCTGCTGCTGTGGTTCTGCTCCTTATTGCAGGAGAAATGTTTATTCAGGGATGGGGGTGGGGGGAAGTCAATCCGTGAAATGCCAGATGGAATTTGAACAGAGCTTTCTGACATGTCAGATATGGCTGACCTTGAGGGTACAAAACAATTCATTCAGCTTCTGTGGTACAGATATGGTGAATGCTGAGATTGCCATGGTATAGTCATGGGTGGCCTTTCACTTCTGATGTGGTAAATCTAGCACACTGTGGTGGAATCATATCACTTTGAAAATCTGGAATGACTGGCAATGGCTTCAGAATTTCTGAATGAGGTAACAGACCTTCCTGGAGCACCAAACCTCCAGCATGGAATACTTAATTCAGGGACGTTATCCCAGTTCAGAAGCAGATAACTATTGTCTTGTGGAAGCTGACAGCTATAGGTCCATTGCAAACCACTTTGGGATTGGAAAATCCACTGTTGGGGTCATGGCTGCAAAGGTTTGCGAGGCAATTAACACTGAGATATACCCAAGAGTACTTAACACCATAAGAAAAGTTCCAGAAATAATAGCTGTATTTGAGAGGATGAATTGCTTTTGAATTGCTCTAGGACATAAATGACATCCACATGCCACTTTGCAAGTGATCGTGAAAAGTAAAGGTTACTATTCACTCTTTCTGTAAGGCTTAGTGGGCCACAGAGGCAGATTCATGAATACCAGCATAGGAAAGGTTCATGACATCAGGGTACTGAGGAGACTGGCATTGCATTTGAAGGGGGCAGAAGGGACTTTATTCCCCAGAAACAGTATGGTTCTCTATGGTGTGTCTGTGCTAATCATTATTTTGGGGGACCCAGAATACCAGCTCCTAGCTTGGCTCATGAACAGACCCCTAGTTAAGCCAGCCCCCTTGTCAAGGAATCCTAAAGCATATGGGGTTCAAAAGATAACAGGCTAGGGTCTCATTAGTGAGCTCTCAGCATATCCTAACAGACCACTAGGCTCATCGCTGCATCCGACTTTGATCTCCACTCAAACCATTAGGCCTGACTATTGGGATGCAGCACTTGACACATAGAATCATAGAATATCAGAGTTGGAAGGGACCTCAGGAGGTCATCTAGTCCAACCCCCTGCTCAAAGCAGGACCAATCCCCAATTAAATCATCCCAGCCAGGGCTTTGTCAAGCCTGACCTTAAAAACATCTAAGGAAGGAGATTCCACCACCTCCCTAGGTAACGCATTCCAGTGTTTCACCACCCTCCTAGTGAAAAAGTTTTTCCTAATATCCAACCTAAACCTCCCCCACTGCAACTTGAGACCATTACTCCTTGTCCTGTCCTCTTCTACCACTGAGAATAGTCTAGAACCATCCTATTTGGAACCACCTCTCAGGTAGTTGAAAGCAGCTATCAAATCCCCCCTCATTCTTATCTTCCGCAGACTAAACAATCCCAGTTCCCTCAGCCTCTCCTCATAAGTCATGTGTTCCAGACCCCTAATCATTTTTGTTGTCCTTCGCTGGACTGTCTCCAATTTTTCCACATCCTTCTTGTAGTGCGGGGCCCAAAACTGGACACAGTACTCCAGATGAGGCCTCACCAATATCGAATAGAGGGGAACGATCACGTCCCTCGATCTGCTGGCTATGCCCCTACTTATACATCCCAAAATGCCATTGGCCTTCTTGGCAACAAGGGCACACTGTTAAATCACATCCAGCTTCTTGTCCACTGTCACCCCTAGGTCCTTTTCCGCAGAACTGCTGCCTAGCCATTCTGTCCCTAGTCTGTAGCAGTGCATTGGGTTCTTCCGTCCTAAGTGCAGGACCCTGCACTTATCCTTGTTGAACCTCATCAGATTTCTTTTGGCCCAATCCTTCAATTTGTCTAGGTCCCTCTGTATCCTATCCCTGCCCTCCAGCATATCTACCACTCCTCCTAGTTTAGTATCATCCGCAAATTTGCTGAGAGTGCAATCCACACCATCCTCCAGATCATTTATGAAGATATTGAACAAAACCGGCCCCAAGACCAACCCTTGGGACACTCCACTTGATACCGGCTGCCAACTAGTCATGGAGCCATTGATCACTACCTGTTGAGCCCGACAATCTAGCCAACTTTCTACCCACCTTATAGTGCATTCATCCAGCCCATACTTCTTTAACTTGCTGACAAGAATACCGGGGGAGACTGTGTCAAAAGCTTTGCTAAAGTCAAGAAACAATACATCCACTGCTTTCCCTTCATCCACAGAACCAGTAATCTCATCATAGAAGGCGATTAGATTAGTCAGGCATGACCTTCCCTTGGTGAATCCGTACTGACTGTTCCTGACACACTATATTACCAACTTGCAATTTTTTCTTTAAAGTCTGGCCAACATTTGGAGACTCTCTAGACTCCCAGACTGCTTTTGATCCACTTCCTGATCCTGTACCTGCCTTGCCTGAGCCCCATTCCAGTCTGTTCCAGCCTTGTCCTTGCTGTACTCTGACCTGGCTCCAGCCCTGTTACTGACCAGCTCCAGCCCTGTTACTGACCCACTGCAGCCCTACCTCTGCTCCTGGACCCTCAGACTCTGACCACGCAGTTTCGACCATTGGCCTGTACCTAGACTCCAGATATGGTACTGATTCTGGGTTGATTACAGACTCTGTTCTCAGTTATGACCCTGGTCTGTCCTTGGATCCTGGTTCTAGCACTGGCCTTGAACCAGTCCTGACCCTACATCTGGATTTGATGTTCACTCCAACCACTAGGCATGACTATCAGGAGGCAGCACCTGACACTGTTACCAGCCTGAAATTTCTTCTTTAAAGACTGGCCAACATTGAAGAACATAGCAATTTTCAAGGTACCAGTCCTGTGGAGAAGATCCAGCAATCTATGCCAGAAACATGATTCTGCTAATGGTCATCTCTTGCTGAATGGAGGGATTTGATCAGCTATTAAGGAGGACCAAGCAGATTTGCACTGCCATTGAATCTCAAGAACTAGCTGGAGTTTCTGCTATACCAGAAATTTGCTGAAATATGCTTACAGGACTGGGAAGGAATTCAACTGGACATTGACAATATCATCAGCTAGCATACACAGTGTCCATGCAAAGTGAAATGTGACCATGAGGACCGCACATTCCCTCTGACATTACCAGAAAATCCTGCCTCTGTGCCTTCCTAACAATGATGAAATAGGGAAGAAAAAGACACACCACAAACTAGGGAAATGTGGTCTAGATGCAATTACTATAAAATGGATTCACAACTGGTTGAAAAAGCATACTCAAAGAGTAGATAGGCATGGTTTGCTGTCAAAATGGAATGTCCTATCTAGCGATGTCCTGGAGGGGGTCAATTCAGGGTCCATTTCTATTCAATATTTTCATTAATGAGTTGGATAATGGAGTGGTGAGTATTCTTATAAAATTTGCTGATGACACCAAGCTGGGCGGGATACCAAGCATTTTTGGAGGAAGAGGACAGGACTAGAATTCAAAACAACCTTGAGAAATTAGAGAGTTGGTCTGAATTCAATAAGATAAAATCCAGTAAAGACAAATGCAAAGCAATTTACTTAGGAAGGAAAAAATCAAATGCACATCTACAAAATGGGGAATAACTGGCTACGTGATAGTACTGCTGAAAAGGATCTGGGGGTTATAGTGGACCACAAATTGAATATATGTCAATAATGTGATACAGTTGTGAAAAAGGCCAAAATCATTCTGGGATGTATTAAAAGATGTGTCAAATGTAAGACACAGGAGATAATTGTCCTGCCCTATTTGACACTGGGTGAGGCCCCAGCTGAAGTATTGTGTGCAATTCTGGGTGCCACACTTTAGGAAAGATGTGGACAAATTGGAGAGAGTCAGAGGACAGTAGCAAAAAAAGATTTAGAAAACCTGACCTATGAGGAAAGGTTAAAAAAACTGGACCTGTTTGGTCTTGAGACAAGAAGACTGAGGGGTGACCTGATATGCCTTCAAATATGCAAAGGGCTGTTTTTTAAGAGAAAAATGATCAATAGTTCTCCATGTCCATTGAAGGTAGGCCAAGAAATAATGGGCTTAACCCGCAGCAGGGGAGACTTTGGATAGATATTAGATAAAACTTTCTAACTGTAAGGGTAGTTAAGCTCTTGAACAGGCTTTCAAGGGAGATTGTGGAATCCATCATTGGAAGTTTTTAAAAACACCAGTAAGGGATGGTCTAGGTTTATTTGGTGTTGTGGCAGTACATGGAGCTGGACTTGATGATTTCTTGAGGTCCCTTCCAACCTTACATTTCCATGATTCTATAACTTTATTTGGTTCCCTGAAGTTTCAGATCAGCACTACAAGCCCCTCTCTGCTCCCCTGTAAAGGGACATTGCACTGTGCTTAGCAACTGCCAGACCAATCCTTCTCTCACCTCAGTTCCCCTGAGCTTGTGCAGCATGGCTTGGTGCAGAGAGAGGACAGACACCAGGGACAGTGATGGTAAACGTTTTATAATCTTCCAAGGGAGAAAGGAAAGCTGTGACTAACTTTTTCTCAACCAAAGCATTCCCTTTCTCTTTCCATACCTAGCCTTCCCCCCTTCCCCTCCCCCCGCCACCTGAACTCCACTTCTCCCATTTTGCATAGCTCCTGCTTGTAAGGGGATGGTAAAATTGGGAGTGGTGGGAGAAGCACTGAAACTGTAATCTGCCAAAGGACAAAAGAAAGCTGTTACTGACTGTAGGTCTTCTAGAACTGTCCCATCCTCAACCAGGACTTTTCTAAAATAGTCCTCTCCCTTTCCCTGGACCATGCAGCTGTGGGACCATTGCTGTCTGCATGCTGGATGAGAAATGCGCACACACAGGAGCACAATAATTTTTCATTAATAGTCTGTTGTTGTTTTTTCAGACAGAGCTTCTGCCAAATGCATAATAGTAGCTCATTGGAAATCTATAAAATCATTGATTTATAACCGTGTCTTGCATGAGGACCATTTGAGGGTTGAAGTGGAGGAGGAGCTCAGCTTAAAATCAGGCATGTAGCACCAGAGCAAAAGGGGATATTGGTGGGGAAGAAAGGAGCTCCACTGTAACTTACCAGCCTCAGATTCTGGTTTCTGTCACAGCTCAGCTCACGAGGCTCCCTCAAACAGATCCTCTGAGTAGACATGCAAAATCATATGTTTCTTGATCTCTGAGTTTTCCAGGGCCTCCTCTATGGTCTCTGCTGCTTCCTTGTCGTGGCCCTCATTGCATCCCACTGGACAATGAAGCCAGCAGGATTGAAGAGAGGGATCCTGAGCCATTTCAGCATCTGCCCCGGGTTTCCTGGAGAGCACCTAGTCCAGTTTGTCATACAAGGAGCATGTATGAAGAGTCCTCCCAGAGTGACTATTGGAGTCCTTTGCTCTCCTGCACAGGAACCTCATGCGCTTGATGAGTTCCCAGCACTGGGCTGGAGGCTGGTGAATGTCCGCCTCCTCCAGCCTCAGTGAAATTTACTGGCACAGGTGAATATTCTTGCTGCTGTGGGAGAAGCTGTAGAGGATGGTGTACTTTGACCACAGCTGCATGTGGTCAGCAGAGCAGGCAGCTGCCCTTAAAGCAGGATCCATGTTCCCTGTACTGATCAAAAGAGTGCAGCAGAAATCTGCTCTGACGTGGTTAGTGCAGCTCACTACCACTGGTGAAAATATGGGGACAGGCCCCTTTATGCATTTGGTTAGGAAGAAAAGGGTTCAGTGCATTGCGGGAATGTGAGTGGAGGGCTATTAAAACTGGAGACCTGGTACACACCTTTTATCCTGCCACACTGCACACTGGCACAGGTATGTGGCTGTGCTGCAGCCTAAGGCATGTACTTCCCACACCCCTCAAGCATGCTAGCTTACTCACCCTCTGCTCGCCTTCAGATATGTGCTTCTGAGGGTTAGATGCAGACAGTGGGGTACGGGAGGGAGATTATGGAACAACTATGTGCATGGACAAACACCCAGTTGTGTGAGTAGATATACACTTAGGGTAGGGAAGATTAAAAGCATGGTCCTGGTGAGCTATCAACTAGTTCCACTGTGAGTTTTCATGTAGAAAAAAATTGGCTCTCAAGCAAATCTAGCCACCACCCAGGAGCCAGCCACAATGTGCTGCTTGGTAGTGTCCATGTGGGCATTAGCTGCTTGAAAGAAGGTGGGGAGAACCAGCATGAGAAGGGCTATGGCCTGCCTTTGAAAGTACATGCTGCATCCTCTCCAAGAGTGGCACAAACGCTTCTCTGGTGTGTGCTGCTGAGTCAGCTAAAATTCCTCCTGGGGACTCCAGTAGCAACACCGCCCTTGAACACACACTTAGTGCATCTCTGCATGGAAAAGATGGAACCTAGCTTTAGCCGCAGCAAGGAGGTTGTTTGGAAGTGAATCAACCAATAAATACAGAATGGAAGAGTCATAACTTCAGACTTTATATATATATATATATATAAATTATCCCATTTTGTATTCCGTCTCACAAAGTCTGCAATGTGAAATGTTTATGCCATTTTGATAATGACCTGATACCTGAGGAGGACGTGCAAGATCATTTCCGAGCTCTTTGCATGTGAACTGTTTGAGCTGGTAGGATCATTTTGCCATATTGCTAGTGTGTTTAAAGTACTTCAAGATATAGCTGAACTGTTAGTTGCTGATTACATATTATTATTGCTAATGCTCTCACTATATTTTTACTTTTACTACATATTTAAGCACTCAGCTCTGACTCATTGTTATTGAAATCATTTTAGATATCAGGGACAAATGACTTTCTCAATTAAACATGAATCTTTTAAGGTTTTTGAGGCACTGGAAATGACAGCTCCTGCTTACATCTGTTCTGATACTGCTGAAGCAGCTAGTGTGGTAATTGGACAGAAAATAGTGATATATAATGAGTTTCTTTTCCAAAGCATCTCTGTGATTTTATTGATGATGATAATAGCAAATATTAGAATTGAAACATAAAGTCAAAGGTTTAGCAGGTATAGTTTCCTTAGGGCCTAGATCCATCATGCTGACACTAGCATTAATGATCTTTTTAATGACACCACATAAATACAGTACCCGTGCAGGATGAAAAATCTGGCATTGGTGCATGTAACATGAAAATTTAGTAACAAGAGGGTCAGAATACCATGAAAGGAAAACTAAAAACTGGAAGAAGTCCCCCCAAAGATAGTGCAGGTAATTACTAGATGGATGGGTGACCCTCACTGAACACTTCACTGTTTTGTGATGAACAACAGTTTTCTGAATAGTTTTGTCTTTCATTACATGTAGTTGACCTTATACACTGCAACAGTTTAAGATAGTGTGTAAATATGTTGCATTATTACTTTGGTGGACATATGTATCATACCATTTCTCCTTTTTTCTCTTTCATCTTGAAGATCCTTGTAAGTTTCTGAAAATGAAGCTAAACAGTTTTAGATACAGTTCTTTCTAATTAGCAAGCATGTGGAGCACACACTTCCCTGTTACCCCCTCCCTTCCCCCTCTCCCCACAATAATATGCTTTCACTTTATTCCTCGCTAGAAAGTGAAAAGGAGAACATATTAAACAGCATGTATAAGAAGTTTTGAATTACAGTAGTTGTTTTTCTATTCTTTTAGTGTGGCTAAAAAGAATCCACATAGAGCAAATATCCAGACTGAATTTCTCCCTTCTTGTATTCAGCAGCAGACTCTTTATAACTTAATGATCCATTGCTGTGAAGGATAGATTTTTAGAGCTTTCTACTTGTCAAGAACAAGTGACTGATGTAGACATTCATCTGGTGCTGTAAATTCATTTCAGTCTTAACCTAAGACCCTTTCTTACTATGGTCAGAAGAAGGTCAATGTTGAGAGTGCTTAAACATTACCCCGTTTGAGAGATGTTTGTGTAAACTATGAGTTATACTGGGACTTCTACCCTTTTGTATGCCCATGGCAGAATGCAGTTAACAAATGTGACAATCCATTTGTTCTAAGATTGACAGTGCAGGGTACATTTTCAGAGCTGAGTGCCAGGAAGTAGGCACAGTTTACATTATTGTTCACAAGAACTTGAATGTCATTCCCTGTACACCGTATGCAAAATGTATCCCTATGCCATATAACTTGCTTCTTTTGCTGCTATATTGGAAAAAAATGTTCAAAAATACCACCCTTGGTGGGTGGGGGGGTTGGCAAAAAGCACTCAGGAAGTTGCATTCATGTGATGCTATTTGGGGGAATTGAGGAAAAGAAACATGTTAAACTTTGGTGACCTACATAACTTTGTCAAAAACAAATTCATAAGGAAGTAAACTGTCCTAAATCTATGGAATAACAAATATTAACTTAACTCAATAATGTTGATAATTATACTAGTAGTAATGTGTACGAAATAAGTCTCTTTCAGAAATATAAATTGATGCATTATATGCTCCCAAAGACAGATACACCTTAAGAATTATGATATGCTATGGTAATATACACCTGTTTTATGCGTGTGCGCCCACGCGCACACACACTATGTTAAAAGAGTATTAAGGTTGCAAAGTCGGGCCAATGCAGATTGCTTTGAAAATCCCACTACAAATAATAGACTGGCTGAGTAATGTAATTAACACTACCAACAATCGTATTAGCAGCAGGCAATTACCTTCACCTCCAAATATTGTTACCATTTGCAGATGGATTAATCCACACCACTAATTCTTTAGCTAACCTGCCTTGTTGAAGACCTGATCCAAACTCTACTGAAGCTTGTGGAAAGACTCCCATTGACATCTGTGGGTTTTGGATTAGGCCCTACATGAAATTTGTTTGAAGAAAATGCTACATTATTACCTAGTATGCCTCTGTACCAAATACCTCTCTTCCTTTGTGTTTGAGTGATACACACTGATTTTGGACAGGGCTTTCATGAAAGAAGAACAGAAGATAAGATGGAAAAAATAGAAACATTAAAAAATATTTTTAAAATACTTTATCATGGAATCCATGTCTGTGTCACTAGTCAGGGACTGCAGCACAGCTAGTCTCCAGGTAGTCTCAACAGTACAGCTGGCCTGCAGCAGGCTGCCTGAGAGGCCATGCCTCCTGATTGCATGGAGAGACCAGCAGGCTGGCTCTTAAGCCAGTAGCAGAAGCAGCTCACTGGTAGTTCAGTGCTCATGCCCACCACTATGCCTGCTCCAGTGTTGCCTTGTTCCTGATGCTCCTGCTCTGCACCCAATCTTGATTCTGTCCGGACAGTGACTTGAACCCCTCCTTGCTTGCTACCCTGCTCACTCCAGTTCCTGACTTCTGGCTTGACCCTTGGCTCTGGCTTCTGACTCTGGCTCGACTCTCTGCTCTGGTATCTAGCTCCTGACATCCAGCTCTACCCTTGGCTCCAGCTTCCAGCTACTAGCTGCAGCTCTGACCCTATTCCTTGAGGCCTCACTCCTGCTCCGAACGCTAGGCATGACGTGCTCCAACAAAGTCATATAACAAAATTTCTTGCTTTTGTTTAAATATTTATTTATAAATCTTGCTGAGCGTATTGAGCATTTTTTACCATCTCTTGTGGTGAACCTACTGCTTGACGGGTCTTGCCTTCAGATGCACACTTATTATCAGCTTCTAACCAGGTGCAGCATGATTGTTGGCATTCTGGGTGCAGGCCAAATCTGAATGATGGAATGTATTCCTATCAATTTCCTCAATCATTCTTCTGTCAAGTGTGACATTGCACTCCATATGGTTTATGGAAATATGTTCATAAGTGTGAATATGATGTAACTGGAATATGCTTCATGCAAAAGGTCTCTTATAAGGTATCATTACAAAATTTATAATCTGCTGAATGTGTTCATCCTATTTGTATGAATGTATCATTCTTGTATCTAAAACTAGAAATATGAAGTACTGCTTGTAAGCCTTTCTGTGTTCCTGTGAGTCAGGCCAGAAAAAATGGAGGCTTGCGGTCTCACAGGACATGTGACCATGTCACCTGGTACTGGAATACATCTTAAACCTGGTGCTTTTCCATTTAGAAGGAGGGGTGGGGACCCAGAGAGACAAAAGATTCCTGCCTTGTGCCAAAGATATAAACGGGGGTTGCAGTCATGAGAAAACCCCTAGTTACCACCTCAGCTGGAACTAACAAGAACTGTACCGGGGAAAGGATTGGGCCCAGACTAAGAAGGCGTCTAGTCTGTGAAAGAAGCTTATTGCAACATCTCTGAGTGTGAGATTTACCAGCATTCAGTTTCTTAAATGTATTAGGCTTAGACTTGTGTGTTTTGTTTTATTTTGCTTGTTGTTAGTCTCTAAGGTGCCACAAGTACTCCTTTTCTTTTTGTTCTGTCTGTTATTACTTGAAACGACTTAAATCCTACTTTTCATACTTTTACTTTTGTTTATTAATTAACCCAGAGTAAGAGATTAATACCTGGGGGAGGAAACCATTGTGCATATCTCTTGATCAGTGTTATAGAGGGCGGACAATTTATGAATTTACCCTGTATAAGCTTTATACAGAGTAAAATGGATTTATTTGCGGTTTGGATCCCATTGGGAAATGGGTGTCTGAGTGCTGGAGATAAGTGACTTGCTAAGCAGTATTTGGTTTAAGTCTGCAGCTTTGGGGGTGTGGACCAGACCTGCATCTGTGTTGCAGCAGACTGGTGTGTCTGGCTCAACAAGGCAGGGTTCTGGAGTCCCAAGCCGGCAGGGAAAACGGGTTCAGAGGTAATTTCAGCACATCAGGTGACAGTCCCAAGGGGGTCTCTGTGACCAACCCCATCACATCAAGTTCTTTGTCTTCTGTGAATGTTAGCAAATAAGCCTGGGGATTGTAATAAGAGAACTTCCATATTCTATCACATTTATGTTTTTTGATTAGATTATTTATATTTAATTCAGTCACTGATATACTGTTTCAAGAAATTTAAAAGAACCCAAACATTAATGTTTGAGAGTCAGTATTCTATTCTTATTCTAATTTATTTTAATTAGACGCAAGAGTCACCAAAAGGTATGCAGGCAAAGAAATTAAAGCTTCAATGAATAATGTATGATTTTTTGCAGGACTCTTTCTCAAACCTTAGTTTTCTCAAATGCTGTTTCTTTGTATGCTACTGAAGTCGTGTCATAGTAGGTTATGTTGTTAGGTCAGTCCAATTGCTTTGTTTAGTGTGTTAGTCTATGGCTCCCATGAGGGGGGAAAATCTGAGAATATTAAATTAGATTATTTCATTAAATTAAATTAGATTATTTCTTTGATTTCATTTGACACTTTTTTTCTCTTTATTTTCCATGGATATTCTACTGAACAGATTTAGTGAAAATAAGAATGGCCATACTGGGCTGGACCAATGGCTCATCTATCCCAGTATCCTGTCTTCCAGCAGTGGTCGTCCCTAGATGCTTCAGAGGGAATGAGCAGAACAGGACAAGTATTGAGTGATTCCTCTCCTATTGTCCAGTCCAACCTTCTAGCAGTCAGAGGTTTAGGGACACCCGGATCATGGGGTTGTGTCCCTGACCACCTTGGCTAGTAGCCATTGATGGACCTATCCTCCATAAACTTATCTATTTTTTTTAACCCAGCTATACTTTTTGCCTTCACAACATCCCCTGTCAAAGAGTTCCGCAGGTGGACTGTAGATTTTGTGAAGTACTTTCTGTTGTTTGTTTTAAACCTGCTGCCTGTTAATTAATTACCTGGTTTCTGTGTTATGCAAAGTTGTAAATAACATATCCTTCCTCACTTTCTCCACACCATTCACCATTTTTAGACTCTGTCATATCACCTCCTCAGTTGTCTCATTACTAAGCTGAACAGTCCCAGTTTTTTGAATCTCTCCTCGTATGAAAGCTGTTCTACACTCCTAATCTTTTTGTTGCCCTTCTGTGCAAATTTCCAATTCTAAAGATTTTTTTTTAGGATGGGGTGACCAGAACTACATGCAGTATTCATGATGTTGGTGTACCATGGAGGTATATAGTAGCATTATGATATTTTCTGTCTTATCTATCTCTGGGCACTGACAAAGATAGAGGAGAAACAACTGTCTGTCACGGAGAGGGCGATGGAAAGAAGAATTTTGGGGATTTCAATCCAGAACCGAGTCCCCAATGAAGTGATCAGAGAGCAGAGTGGAATGCGGGATGTCATTGTCAAAAGCAGGTACAGTAAAATGCAATGGGCCGGGCATATACCACGGAACAGGAACATAGAATAGGTGAAATCCTAGTCTCACTGAAGTCAATGGTAAAATCCCCTTCCAATAGAGTAATCTTCTGGAATAGCTACAAACCCCCAACAGCAACATAGTTTGCCTCCCTCTTTCCCACCACCATACTCTCCTCAATTTTTATTTTGGTTCTGATCCAGGGCTGTTTCTCCAGGCCTTTTTTGACTTTCACAGTTCCTTCCATTCCCCAAAATCCACTTGTTTTTTTCTTGTCTCCTCTAACCAAATCCCACAGTCATGTGGTTCTCAGCCTTTTCCATTCTGAGAACCCCTAATTGATACCTGAACCCCCAGAATTCCCTCCTTCGATATAGCCAAGATCTACCTGGGATCACCCCTCCTATCCAGTAATATAGAAAGGTCAGGGTGGTCACAGCTCCGGACATCTCTTTGGTAGCCCTGGGGTTGTGCCCCAAGACTGCAAATCCTGTTTCTAACTCACCATGGCAAGGAAGGACACCAGGTCTAGGACATTTGCTGAATAGTTTACAACTTGTGCTTGATAATCCTCTCTGAAACCAGCTCAGCATTCATCTCACCTGGCTAGTGTGGTGCTCTCCTCAAATTGTACTCCATTCTCACACTCGGAGCAGGAGGGAGGTGAAGGGATGGACCCAGGCAGGAACAGCTCTGAAGTAACTGGGGAAGAGATTCATCCACTGGCTCCCTCCTGCTCAGGAGGGAGTAATAAGGTGGTTCCCTGTGATGGGAGGAGGCTAATGTGCTATAAGTTTCCAAGTTTCATAATTAGAGAGAAAGGCACTTTCTCTTCTCCACCCTGAACTAAACCTATGTTTCAAAGTTGCCATTACATGGGTACTTTCCACACAGACAATCATAAGCAAAGGATAGAACTTTTTCTGCAAAAAGAACAGGAGTACTTGTGGTATCTTAGGGACTAACAAATTTATTAGAGCATAAGCTTCCGTGGGCTACAGCCCACTTCATCGGATGCATAGAATGGAACATATAGTAAGAAGATATATATATATATATATATATATATATATATATATATATACATACAGATAGGTTGGAAGTTGCCATACAAACTGTGAGAGGCTAATTAGTTAAGATGAGCTATTATCAGCAGGAGAAAAAAAACTTTTGTAGTGATAATCAAGACGGCCCATTTACACAGTGGACAAGAAGGTGTGAGGCTACTTAGGGAAATAGATTCAATATGTGTAATGACCCTGCCACTCCCAATCTCTATTCAAACCCAGGTTAATGGTATCTAGTTTGCATATTAATTCAAGCTCAGCAGTTTCTCGCTGGAGTCTGTTTTTGAGGCTTTTCTGTTGCAAAATTGCCACCCTTAAATCTTTTGCTGAATGGCCAGAGAGGTTGAAGTGTTCTCCTACTGGTTTTTGAATGTTATGATTCCTGATGTCAGATTTGTGTCCATTTATTCTTTTGCGTAGAGACTGTCCAATTTGGCCAATGTAAATGGCAGAGGGGCATTGCTGGCACATGATGACGTACATCATATTGGTGGATGTGCAGGTGAATGAGCCCCTGATGCCGTGGCTAATGTGATTATGTCCTATGATGGTGTCACTTGAATAAATATGTGGACAGAATTGGCATCGGGCTATGTTTCAAGGATAGGTTCCTGGGTCAGTATTTTTGTTGTGTGGTGTGTGGTTGCTGAAGAGTATTTGCTTCAGGTTGGGGGGCTGTCTGTAAGAAGACTTTCCAGATAAATGGGACAGGACAAAAAAAAAATGACCCCCAAGTAGCAGAAGGTATTGCTGCTTGTAGATTGCCATATGCTTCACTGTTGTGAATGGAGCCCTCCAGATCACCCAGAAATGCTCTTTAGAGGATCAGCGGTTCACACACATATATTTGAGACTTACCTATCAACGTTATTTTATTCTGAAATCTTTTCTATCACACTCCTTCTGAGATTTTAACAGAAAAGTCAGAACAAGGAACAGAAATAGGTTCAGGGCATTTGAGATGAGAACATAACTTGTTAAGAACTCATTTTGATAGTGTGTGTGGGGGGGGGTTGTTTTTTTTTTTTTTTTTTTTTTTGTCGTCTCTGTAAGCAAAGATTTAAATAGTTATGGAAAACAATAAAGACAGTAGTGAATGACTGAAATTAAATTCCGTGTGATAAGTGTCCACTTCTTTGCCAGATCCACAATAAAAGTTCCTGTTACTGACTTTAGTGGAGGAGGCTTTTAGTTCGTTTTACAAAAAGCGTGACATATAACCAGAGGAAAAAAATAAGAGGTCATGCTGAGCTTGAGTCAGACTTCAATTAAATGCGTATTTTTTTCAATGCCTGCAAGCTTAATATAAGTTTGGGTATTTCAAAGTTCATACAATGTGAGACAGAACATCTAAATCTGCTTTATGTGACAATAAAATGAAACTCTGCAGCATTTTACAAAAGTCACACTTCAGCTGATAGCCTTATTTTTTAAAAAACAATTTATTTTTATGCCATAAACTAGATAAAATTGATTATTGGATAAGATTTTATTCCTCTCTGAAACTAGACTCCAGTTTATTATGTTACCATGACAGGTAAACTAGACTTAGGTAGTTACAATGTGATTATTTTATCCAAAGTTATTAAGTTTGTCTCTCTCTAGCCACATACTAACGTTAGGGGTTAATAGCACTGTTCTATTTTATACAATGCCTGATTTCACTTAAGGCAACGATGCATAGCTTTCATTAAAGCACAAATGTAGAAGAAAGTGTAGAAAATTAGCATCTAAACGTGAATGAAAATAACCCTCAAAATCAGAGTAGCAAAATACAAGGGTAGTGATTATTCCTATAAAATCTAGCTTCTTATAAAATGTAGCATAGTGTACTATACACAGCTGTGTTTTTGATCATTTAGTGGGTTTTCTTCACCACATATTTTTATATATAAAACGTAATACTTAATTAGAATACAATATTTCCCAGGAGATTTACTCAAGTATTGCTTGTGATACATTTCTATATTTTTTTAAAAAATATTGAATAGGATAAAATTTTTCCCCATTGCAATCTACTCAGAAATTGTGGATTTTTTTTTTTTTTTTTACATTTTAATACCAGGGAATGGCTTTGAAAGTTGTTCCAGGTAATTGCACTGAAATAAAAGAACTGCATATTCAATGTATACCTTTTGCAGCTTTTGAGGACTCAGAATTCTGGTTTTTGTCACTGTATGCAGAGACAGTGATATCTATATTTGGTTTATACTATTTATTAGACACAACCAAAAAAGAAACGTTGCTCATTTAGACTGAAATTCACATCTGTGCATAATGCCACTATGAAGCATGTACAACAAATCAATTCCAGCAAAGCCATCAAAATTAAATATTATTTGGAGCAGAGTTTAGAACCCAGATGAGTGTCCTAACCTAAACATGCACTCTCTCTATCCCCAGTGAATATTTAATTAGTAATACAAAGTGGAATAGCTTCAACAGGACAGAATGCGATTGTCACACCTTAGAACAACCAGTAGCCTGGTGCTTAGGACACTCATTTAGGAGTAGGAAAATATAGGTTCAAATTCCTGCTGAAGAATGAGGATTCAAACCTAGCTTTCCCATATCTTAGCTGAGTGCCCTAACCACTGAATGAGAGGACCACTACCATTTTGTTAAATGCACCTAAGTCGCCTTCTGAACCTAGCCCTTCAACATTTCCAAAATTCCTTTGTTTTTATTAAAAAGAGTGATTTTAAATGCCTGACATTGAAACAAAATGTTTACTTTCAGATTGATCTAAACATTTTATTGGATTTGAAATATTTTTTTTTTCAGAATATTTCATTTGCCAAAAATGTTCAATGAAGGCTGACAGGGTATACAAAGCAAGGCAGCCATCCTACACTGCTAGCTCCTGCAGAGAGGTCACAGGAGCTCCTCACCACCTGGACCAGAGCCTGCTGACAGCGGTCATGGTAGGAAGTGACCCGAGAGCAGGCTAGGTGGCCTCCACTTCCCAGACCACACATTTTACCTGCGAGTCATAAGGCCCTGGGCTGGAACCCAGCAGAACAGGAAGGGCCCACGTTCCTCTACTCTGAGCCCCACAGACTCTCACCATTGGGTGATGCAGTCATCAACTTTTGCCCCTATTTGACGCTGCCATAGACTATCACCAGTGGCCGATGCTGGCACAGACTCTCGCCACTGGGTGGTATCACCAGACTCGGACCCAATCATCCGCGACACAGGGGTAAAGGAGAATATCCACTGTCAGTTGAAAAGCAGTGTTGTCCTTTTTCTTATGAAAGTAACCCTGAAGTTGTAAACCAACCAATCAACTCAATAACTTGGGCTAGAGGTTCATCACTGACTCTTCCTAAAGGTCATAGGTTTTCTGAATCCCTGCCCAGCAAGAGGTAGTGCAGAATACTTTACTCTCCATGCTTTCTCTGCCAAGACTCCCAACAATGGTGATGTTTTTAAAATATGAGACCAGTTAGGGTATATACTGCTGATGTAATCCTCCCCCAAAACATGGATTTGCATTGTGTTCCGAGACCTAAGGCCTCTCCAGAACTTACATTTTCGGCCTTATTTACATGCTGCATTACTGCCTCTGTGCTTCACTTGGATGAGGTGCAGGAAAGAATCTAGCCCTCAGCATTTTGCTGGGGGTGGGGGGTTGGCGGGACCGGCAGGTTCCCTACCTGACTCTGTGCCGTCCCCCACCCTGCAGCAGCAGCAGAGCTTGGGTGTGGGAGGGGGCAGGGGGTTCGGCATGGGACAGGGTGAGGTGGGCTCTGGATGGCACTTACTTGAGGGGCTCCCTAGAAGTGGCAACACCCCCTTCGCTCAGCTCCATCATAGAATCATAGAATCATAGAATATCAGGGTTGGAAGGGACCCCTGAAGGTCATCTAGTCCAACCCCCTGCTCGAAGCAGGACCAATTCCCAGTTAAATCATCCCAGCCAGGGCTTTGTCAAGCCTGACCTTAAAAACTTCCAAGGAAGGAGATTCCACCACCTCCCTAGGCAACGCATTCCAGTGTTTCACCACTCTCTTAGTGAAAAAGTTTTTCCTAATATCCAATCTAAACCTCCCCCACTGCAACTTGAGACCATTACTCCTCGTTCTGTCATCTGCTACCATTGAGAACAGTCTAGAGCCATCCTCTTTGGAATCCCCTTTCAGGTAGTTGAAAGCAGCTATCAAATCCCCCCTCATTCTTCTCTTCTGCAGGCTAAACAATCCCAGCTCCCTCAGCCTCTCCTCATAAGTCATGTGTTCTAGACCCCTAATCATTTTTGTTGCCCTTCGCTGGACTCTCTCCAATTTATCCACATCCTTCTTGTAGTGTGGGGCCCAAAACTGGACACAGTACTCCAGATGAGGCCTCACCAATGTCGGATAGAGGGGAACGATAACGTCCCTCGATCTGCTCGCCATGCCCCTACTTATACATCCCAAAATGCCATTGGCCTTCTTGGCAACAAGGGCACACTGCTGACTCATATCCAGCTTCTCGTCCACTGTCACCCCTAGGTCCTTTTCCGCAGAACTGCTGCCTAGCCATTCGGTCCCTAGTCTGTAGCGGTGCATTGGATTCTTCCGTCCTAAGTGCAGGACCCTGCACTTATCCTTATTGAACCTCATCAGATTTCTTTTGGCCCAATCCTCCAATTTGTCTAGGTCCTTCTGTATCCTATCCCTCCCCTCCAGCGTATCTACCACTCCTCCCAGTTTAGTATCGTCCGCAAATTTGCTGAGAGTGCAATCCACACCATCCTCCAGATCATTTATGAAGATATTGAACAAAACCGGCCCCAGGACCGACCCCTGGGGCACTCCACTTGACACCGGCTGCCAACTAGACATGGAGCCATTGATCACTACCCGTTGAGCCCGACAATCTAGCCAGCTTTCTACCCACCCTATAGTGCATTCATCCAGCCCATACTTCCTTAACTTGCTGACAAGAATACTGTGGGAGACCGTGTCAAAAGCTTTGCTAAAGTCAAGAAACAATACATCCACTGCTTTCCCTTCATCCACAGAACCAGTAATCTCATGATAAAAGGCGATTAGATTAGTCAGGCATGACCTTCCCTTGGTGAATCCATGCTGGCTGTTCCTGATCACTTTCCTCTCATGCAAGTACTTCAAGATTGATTCTTTGAGGACCTGCTCCATGATTTTTCCAGGGACTGAGGTGAGGCTGACTGGCCTGTAGTTCCCAGGATCCTCCTTCTTCCCTTTTTTAAAGATTAGCACTACATTAGCCTTTTTCCAGTCATCCGGGACTTCCCCGGTTCGCCACGAGTTTTCAAAGATAATGGCCAATGGCTCTGCAATCACAGCCGCCAATTCCTTCAGCACTCTCGGATGCAACTCGTCCGGCCCCATGGACTTGTGCACGTCCAGCTTTTCTAAATAGTCCCTAACCACCTCTATCTCCACAGAGGGCAGGCTGCTCTGTGCACTGTCTCTGCCTACAGGCACTGCCCCCACAGCTTCCATTGGCCAATGGGAGCTGCAGGGATGGTGCCCTGGGCAGAGGCAGTGTGCAGAGCTGCCTGGCCACACCACCGCCTAGCAGCTGAGCGATGGGGATGTCATCACTTCTGGGGAGCCCCCCAGGCCAATGTCGCCCACAGCCCACCTCACCCCCTCCCAAACCCAAACTCTGCGGCTTCTTGGTCGGGGAGGGGAGCGGTGCGGTGGCCCGAGACTGCCCCAGCAGCGGCCGGTGCGCCTGGTCTGAGCTGCCCCTGAACCAGGCACACTGGCCACGGCAAAAGTTGCGGAGGTCACAGCAAGTCATGGAATCTGTGACTTCCGCAACCTTCGTGACAAATGCGCAGCCTTAACAATAAGTCATAAAAGCCTTTTTAAAAACGACTTTTCCTTGCATTAATACCATCATGTAAGATCTGCTCTAAGAGCTCTGTTCAATGTCATATCCTCTATCATACCACATACTCATGTCTTCCTTTATGACATCTTAACCACTTCTTCCTGGGTTTGCTTCTCTTTTTTCCTTCTGTCTTGATCTGTTGGACTCTCTTACTCATAGTTGTCAGGACTGCATTTTACATAACCAAACCATCTGAGCTTGCACTCTCTCATTTTAATTTATGGGTGTTACTTTGAACATGAATTTAACATACACATCCTCGCAAGGCCTTTCTTGCTTACACCAGTCATCTATCTCAACATTCACATTTCTGTGGATCATTTGCTCATGTTTCTTCAACACTCATCATCATACATTAAAATGGGACAGACCATGGTTTCATACACTTTCCCTTCTGTTCTTACTGGTACCTGCCTGTCACGTACTATGCTTACCTCTCTTCATTTAAGTCCGACATTTATTATCCTAGCTCCAATTTTATCCTGTTTCCCCATTTTCCCAGATTCTGGAACCCAGATACTTGAAACTTTGCATTTTGGTGTTGTCTGCCCACCTAGTTTCAAGGATAATTCTTCAGTGTTCACATTATTGAAACACTGCTTTACCTCTGCTTATTTTGAGCCCATGTGTCTCCATCACATCTAAAAGGAATTATTTTGGGGAAGTTCTCTGGCCTGTGTTATACAAGAGGTCAGATTAGATGATCACAATGGTCTTTCCTGGCTTTGGAATCTATGGATCTCTCGATTTATCAAGATTCTCTTCCAGACTATCTTTCTTCTCACTGCACAGAATATCAGCTGCCAACAGAGAATAAACAAGAAGGGGCTCAGTGCTGATCCCTGATTCACTCCCATCTTTACTGATAGTTCACCCGTTTCACCACTAGAAGTTCTGACTATTGACATTGCATCATACAAGGCTTGAACGAGATTTACATTAAGTTCTGGTACTCTTTTCTCCCCCATACACCTCCAGATGACTTCCCTTGGAACTCGGTCCACATCAATGGACACCATGTGAATATTTTTCCTTTCCTCTATCCACTTTTCCATCTGCTGCCTCAGTCTAAAAAACAGCATCTATTATTGATTTTTTTCCTGGCATGAAGCCATATCAATTTGCACAAATAGCTACTTTACTTTTAGTCTCTTATCCATTACTCTCTCCCACAGTTTCACTGTATGACTCATCAGCTTTATTCCTTTGTAATTTGCACAGTTGCCAGAGTCACCTTTTCCCTTACATATTTGGCACCTAAATACTTTTCCTCCTCTTGTTTGGTATCTTTTCCCATCTCATGATTGAATCGAACAGGAATGTCAGCAGATGCCTGGAATACAATGCATCCTTTTCCCATGCCTCAGTTAGGATTCTGTCTGGTCCTAGGGCCTTATTATTTTTCATTTCTTTTACAACATTTTCCACTTCGTCCAGTAGGATAGGCTCCACTATACCAAAGTTCATCATTTTGAAGTCACATTGCTGTCTTGGGTTTTCTTCATTTAAAAGTTCTTCAGAACACCTTTTTCCATTGATCCTTTATGTATCTATCATCAGTCATCACCATCCTTGTTTGCTCCTACTCCTTTGCCAGAATTTAAACTTTTTTCTCTTATCTTTTCTATGTTGACAGGTAAGAGTCTGTCCTACAATCACCTTGCAGTCTTTTATTATCTTTTATTTTCCAGCAGAAAACAAAGTAATTGGTCTGCCTTCTAGTCCTTCCACTCCTGTAGGTAATAAGATGTTAATCTGTTTTCATAAAGAATGTGTTGGATACTAGTAGGTCATGAACTTATGCCAAAGGCAATATGCTTTCTCCTTCATTATTTAAAGTTCCATAGCCCTGGCCACCATGTCTACCTCCCTCCATGTCTCTTCCAACACATCCATTAAAGTTGCTGCTGCTAACTGTTTCCTTGTTTTCTGGAATTTGATGAAAGCAGTGTCTCTCATTTTCCCAGAATTTGCCTTCTCATCCTCACCGCAACCTGATCAGCACTAGCTAGGTTTAGCAAGCCACATTCAAAATCTAACTTGCCCCCTTATTAACCTATCACTGATTCTATTTACTGTCACTATTTTTTCCTTTATTTTATTAGGAACAATTATGCCTATTCCATTTTTTTGAGTTGGAGGCCCCCCAGTGGATCATATTTCCCCAACCTCTGTGGACTTCTGCACTTTCCATTTTGTTTCCTGGATGTATGCTATCTGTACCTTCCCCCTCACTTCAATGTCTCTGTCAGCTCCATGCTAGAGCCAGTTAGTGTGCCAACATTCCAACTTTGCTATTTGATCTTAGTTTTCTGCACTACCTTCTTTTGGGTATGTCTACACTACGGAATAAGGTCCAATTTATAGAAGTCGTTTTTTTAGAAATCGGTTTTATATATTCGAGTGTGTGTGTCCCCACAGAAAATTCTCTAAGTGGATTAAGTGCAGTAACTCGGCGGAGTGCTTCCACAGTACTGAGGCTAGAGTCGACTTCTGGAGCGTTGCACTGTGGGTAGCTATCCCACAGTTCCCGCAGTCTCTGCTGCCCATTGGAATTCTGGGATGAGATCCCAATGCCTGATGGGGCTAAAACATTGTCGCGGGTGGTTCTGGGTACATATCATCAGGCCCCCCCTTCCCTCCCTCCCTCCATGAAAGCAAGGGCAGACAATCGTTTCGCGCCTTTTTTCCTGAGTTACCTGTGCAGACGCCATACCACGGCAAGCATGGAGCCCGCTCAGGTAACCGTCACCGTATGTCTCCTGGGTGCTGGCAGACGCGGTACAGCATCGCTACACAGTAGCAGCAACCCATTGCCTTCTGGCAGCAGACAGTGCAGTGTGACTGGTAGCCGTTCTCGTCGTGTCCGAGGTGCTCCTGGCCACGTCGGCTGGGAGCTCCTGGGCAGACATGGGTGCAGGGACTAAATTTGGAGTGACTTAACCAGGTCATTCTCTTTAGTCCTGCAGTCAGTCCTATTGAACCGTCTTATGGTGAGCAGGCAGGCGATATGGATTGCTTAGCAGTCGTACGGTACCATCTTCTGCCGGGCAGGCAAGAGATGAGGATGGCTAGCAGTTGTATTGTACCATCTTCTGCCAGGCAGGCAAGAGATGAGGATAGCTAGCAGTCGTACTGTACCATCTTCTGCCGAGCAGCCATGAGATGTGGATGGCATGCAGTCCTTCTGTGCCATCTGCTGCCAGCCAAAGATGTAAAAGATAGATGGAGTGGATCAAAACAAGAAATAGACCAGATTTGTTTTGTACTCATTTGCTTCCCCCCCTCCCCTGTCTAGGGGACTCATTCCTCTAGGTCACACTGCAGTCACTCACAGAGAAGGTGCAGCGAGGTAAATCTAGCCATGTATCAATCAGAGGCCAGACTAACCTCCTTGTTCCAATAAGAACAATAACTTAGGTGCACCATTTCTTATTGGAACCCTCCGTGAAGTCCTGCCTGAAATACTCCTTGATGTAAAGACACCCCCTTTGTTGATTTTAGCTCCCTGAAGCCAACCCTGTAAGCCATGTCGTCAGTCGCCCCTCCCTCCGTCAGAGCAACGGCAGACAATCGTTCCGCTCCTTTTTTCTGTGCGGACGCTATACCAAGGCAAGCATGGAGGCCGCTCAGCTCACTTTGGCAATTAGGAGCACGATCAACACCACACGCATTATCCAGCAGTATATGCAGCACCAGAACCTGGCAAAGCGATACTGGGCGAGGAGGCGACATCAGCGCGGTCACGTGAGTGATCAGGACATGGACACAGATTTCTCTGAAAGCATGGGCCCTGCCAATGCATGCATCATGGTGCTAATGGGGCAGGTTCATGCTGTGGAACGCCGATTCTGGGCTCGGGAAACAAGCACAGACTGGTGGGACTGCATAGTGTTGCAGGTCTGGGACGATTCCCAGTGGCTGCGAAACTTTTGCATGCGTAAGGGCACTTTCATGGAACTTTGTGACTTGCTTTCCCCTGCCCTGAGGCATATGAATACCAAGATGAGAGCAGCCCTCACAGTTGAGAAGCGAGTGGCGATAGCCCTGTGGAAGCTTGCAACGCCAGACAGGTACCGGTCAGTTGGGAATCAATTTGGAGTGGGCAAATCTACTGTGGGGGCTGCTGTGATGCAAGTAGCCCACGCAATCAAAGATCTGCTGATATCAAGGGTAGTGACCCTGGGAAATGTGTAGGTCAGAGTGGATGGCTTTGCTGCAATGGGATTCCCTAACTGTGGTGGGGCCATAGACAGAACCCATATCCCTATCTTGGCACTGGAGCACCAAGCCAGCGAGTACATAAACCGCAAGGGGTACTTTTCAATAGTGCTGCAAGCTCTGGTGGATCACAAGGGACGTTTCACCAACATCAACGTGGGATGGCCGGGAAAGGTACATGACGCTCGCATCTTCAGGAACTCTGGTCTGTTTCAAAAGCTGCAGGAAGGGACTTTATTCCCAGACCAGAAAATAACTGTTGGGGATGTTGAAATACCTATATGTATCCTTGGGGACCCAGCCTACCCCTTAATGCCATGGCTCATGAAGCCGTACACAGACAGCCTGGACAGTAGTCAGGAGCTGTTCAACTACAGGCTGAGCAAGTGCAGAATGGTGGTAGAATGTGCATTTGGACGTTTAAAGGCGCACTGGCGCAGTTTACTGACTCGCTTAGACCTCAGCGAAACCAATATTCCCACTGTTATTACTGCTTGCTGTGTGCTCCACAATATCTGTGAGAGTATGGGGAGACGTTTATGGCGGGGTGGGAGGTTGAGGCAAATCGCCTGGCTGCTGGTTATGCGCAGCCAGACACCAGGGCGGTTAGAAGAGCACAGGAGGGCGCGGTACGCATCAGAGAAGCTTTGAAAACCAGTTTCATGACTGGCCAGGCTACGGTGTGAAAGTTCTGTTTGTTTCTCCTTGATGAAACACCCCGCCCCTTGGTTCACTCTACTTCCCTGTAAGCTAACCACCCTCCCCTCCTCCCTTCGATCACTGCTTGCAGAGGCAATAAAGTCATTGTTGCTTCACATTCATGCATTCTTTATTCATTCATCACACAAATAGGGGGATGACTACGAAGATAGCCCAGGAGGGGTGGTGGAGGAGGGAAGGAAAATGCCACACAGCACTTTAAAAGTTTACAACTTTAAAATTTATTGAATGCCAGCCTTCTTTTTTTTGTGGCAATCCTCTGTTGGCCGGTGGCCCCCCCACCGCATTCTTGGGTGTCTGGGTGTGGAGGCTATGGAACTTGGGGAGGAGGGCGGTTGGTTACACAGGGGCTGTAGTGGCAGTCTGTGCTCCAGCTGCCTTTGCTGCAGCTCAACCATACACTGGAGCATACTGGTTTGGTCCTCCAGCAGCCTCAGCATTGAATCCTGCCTGCTCTCATCATGCTGCCACCACATCTGAGCTTCAGCCCTGTCTTCAGCCCGCCATTTACTCTCTTCAGCCCGCCACCTCTCCTCCCGGTCATTTTATGCTTTCCTGCACTCTGTCATTATTTGCCTCCACAGATTCGTCTGTGCTCTGTCAGTGTGGGAGGACAGCATGAGCTCAGAGAACATTTCATCTCGAGTGCGTTTTTTTTCTTTCTAATCTTCACTAGCCTCTGGGAAGGAGAAGATCCTGTGATCATTGAAACACATGCAGCTGGTGGAGAAAAAAAAAGGGACAGCGGTATTTAAAAAGACACATTTTATAAAACAGTGGCTACACTCTTTCAGGGTAAACCTTGCTGTTAACATTACATACATAGCACATGTGCTTTCGTTACAAGGTTGCATTTTGCCTCCCCCCACCGCGTGGCTACCCCCTCAACCCTCCGCCCTCCCTGTGGCTAACAGCGGGGAACATTTCTGTTTAGCCACAGGCAAACAGCCCAGCAGCAATGGGCTCCTCTGAGTGTCCCCTGAAGAAAAGCACTCTATTTCAATCAGGTGACCATGAATTATATCTCACTCTCCTGAGGATAACACAGAGAGATAAAGAACGGATGTTGTCTGAACGCCAGCAAACATACACTGCAATGCTTTGTTGTACAATGATTCCCGAGTACGTGTTACTGGCCTGAAGTGGTAAAGTGTCCTACCATGAAGGACGCAATAAGGCTGCCCTCCCCAGAAACCTTTTGCAAAGGCGTTGTGAGTACATCCAGGAGATCCGCGAATGCCAGGGCAAAGTAATCCTTTCACATGCTTGCTTTTAAACCATGTATAGTATTTTAAAAGGTACACTCACCGGAGGTCCCTTCTCTGCCTGCTGGGTCCAGGAGGCAGCCTTGGGTGGGTTCGAGGGGTACTGGCTCCAGGTCCAGGGTGAGAAACAGTTCCTGGCTGTCCGGAAAACTGGTTTCTCCGCTTGCTTGCTGTGAGCTATCTACAACCTCCTCCTCATCATCATCTTTGTCCCCAAAACCTGCTTCCGTATTGCCTCCATCTCCATTGAAGGAGTCAAACAACATGGCTGGGGTAGTGGTGGCTGAACCCCCTAAAATGGCATGCAGCTCATCATAGAAGCGGCATGTTTGGGGCTCTGACCCGGAGCGGCCGTTCGCCTCTCTGGTTTTCTGGTAGGCTTGCCTCAGCTCCTTCAGTTTCACGCGGTCACCTCTGCTGATGAGCTCTGCATGGTCACCTGCAGCTTGCCACGCTGGCCAAACAAGAAATGAGATTCAAAAGTTCGCGGTTCTTTTCCTGTCTACCTGGCCAGTGCATCTGAGTTGAGAGTGCTGTCCAGAGCGGTCACAATGGAGCACTCTGGGATAGCTCCCAGAGGCCAATACCGTCGAATTGTGTCCACAGTACCCCAAATTCGAGCCGGCAAGGCCAATTTAAGCGCTAATCCACTTGTCAGGGGTGGAGTAAGGAAATCAATTTTAAGAGCCCTTTAAGTCGAAATAAAGGGCTTCATCGTGTGGACGGGTGCAGGTTTACATCGATTTAATGCTGCTAAATTTGACCTAAAGTCCTAGTGTAGACCAGGGCTTAATTGCATGCATTCAGAGTCATGCCATAGCCTTTGCCTACCTTCCACAACACTTTTCTAGAATACCTTCTCATTTTCATGATTGATTTTAGGAATCATAGTTCCATTTTATAACAATTTTTATGGCTGGCTGCCAATCTGATGCCAACCCTCCTCCTTTTCCAACTTGGCTTGGGACCAGTTATGGTGGAGTTTAAAATATTCTGTTTATATATAAAAAGTGTTAATAAATGGAATGTCATAATGGATTTTTACTGTCCATACTGGCATAGTCCTCTTTGTTGCTTTTTAAAAATATGGGGCCTCTTTCATTACTCATTTTACTCCAGTTTTACACCAAGGTAATACCAGTAATGTAAAGAACCAGGCCTATTATTGGAGACCAGATTACCTGGAGGGCTGGTAATGGAATACAAAGCTTTTCACCTGCATCACCTGTAGGACTGTGATTCAGACGAGTGATAGAAAGTTGTTGTATTGTTTATTTTTTTTCCCCCTAAATGAGCTGTGAGTCTGAGTTGAACTGCTAACATACCTACTGCCCATATTTCAGACACCACCAACATAACTTCAAGTGTTAAAGGAAAGAAAAGGATTCTGTGGACATGGGTATCAGACTGCCAATGAGCAGAGCATATACTGGGACCTAGAAGACGTATATAAAATTAGCATAGTTGAAGCGAATTCTAAAAGTGATCCTTCCAGATCAGTGGTCTAGCAAAACTTGCACTGCTGCCGCCCATGTTGTATCAGTTCTACTGATAAACAAGTGAACTTAGGGTTTGATCCTGGAAGGTGCTGAGTATTCGACACCTGGCTTAATTGCGTACTTGCAAAATTTCTCACAACACAAGTCTGAAATGTTGAATTCCAGACAAATAAACTAGTGCTGTATCTCTCTTTACTTAGCTTATACACTCTTTGGATCAGCTTTTTTTGTTCACACAGCATCTAGCACAATGGCAACCCGGGCCATGAGTGAGTCTCCTAGGCACTACAACATAAATGAAATATACAGTACACAAATGCAAAAAAAGAAATAAACCCCACTGAACATTAGCTAGTCAAGTCATTGCCTAATTGGCAAAGAAACATAAATTGTTAATAGGTTATTTGCATGCTCAGCATAATAAAGTTGTCACACAAAAAATAAATGTTACTAGTGATAAGTTGCATCCCTTTTAGTCAGGTAAAATACCTTTATGAGATCCTGCTGACCTTGAGTAATGGCTCTGTTCCCCTCATAAAAATAACTGCCTGTTAGGAGTGTGGAAAATTTAAGTACATGTAAAGTTGAGAAATAGTCTTTACTTTCTTTATATGATTATGTCCAGTAGGTGAAGTCTAGTTTTGAAATAGTACTTGCCATTTTGAAATGTGGATGCTGTAGAGATAAGGTTATAGGAAAAAGAATAAAACATATTTCTTTAGGTTCTGACAGTTCATTCAAGGGGATGGGAATCACAGTGGGAACACATTGAAGGGTTAAGAGAAATGAGAACAACCTAGGATCAGAGAAGAAAAACCAAAGGATATTTCTAATATAGGCAGCTCCATTGTTGGGAGAAGCTGCCTCCTGTCAAAGGTTTTCAGATGCATTTAATAGCATGGCTTAAGAAGCAGCTTGGTTCTGTTCTTGAGGAAAGTATGTACTAATAAGGATGAGAACCAAAGAGCCAGATGATCTGTTTTTGTTCCTCCTGTTGGTTAGGGCAAGTTAGACAGGCAGAACTGCCAGTCTCAATGTGTGGATGAGACAATGGTGTAGGGAGGAGGGGTTTAGATTTATTAGGAACTGGGGAAACTTTTGGGAAAGGAGGAGCCTATACAGGAAGGATGGGCTCCACCTAAACCAAAATGGAACCAGATTGCTGGCACTTAACATTAAAAAGGTCCTAGAGCAGTTTTTAAACTAAGGGCTGGAGGAAAGCCGAAAGGTGTGGAGGAGCACATGGTTCGGATCTATTAATAGAGACTCTCTGTGTCCTAGTGAGGACCATGAAAATGATAAAATACAGACATGGTCTGATCAGAACAGTCAAATAAAAAAGAGTCCCATTCAATTACATCATGTAATAGCAGACAGCTAACAGGAAACAAGTTTTTAAAGTGCTTATATACCAATGCTAGAAGTCTAAATAATAAAATGGGCGAACTAGAGCGCCTCATATTAAATGATAATATTAATATAATAGGCATCACAAAAACTTGGTGGAATGAGGATAATCAATGGGATACAGTAAAACCAGGGTACAAAATATATCACAAGGACAGAACAGGTCATGCTGTTGGGAAAGTGGCATTATATGTGAAAGAAAGTCTAGAATCAAATGAAGTAAAAATCATAAATGAATCAAACTGTACCATAGAATCTCTATAGATAGAAATTCCATGCTTTAATAATAAGACTATAGCGGTAGGGATATATTACCGACCACCTGACCAGGATGGTGATAGTGACTGTGAAATGCTCAGGGAGATTAGAGAGGCTATTAAAATAAAAAACTCAATAATAATAATAATGGGCGATTTCAATTATTTCCCATACTGACTGGGTACATGTCACCTCAGGACGGGATGCAGAGGTAAAGTTTCTTGACACCTTAAATGACTGCTTCTTGGAGCAGCTGGTCCTGGAACCCATGAAAGGAGAGGCAATTCTTGATTTAGTCCTAAGTGGAGCACAGGATCTGGTCCAAGAGGTGACTATAGCTGGTCCACTTGGTAATAGTGACCATAATATAATGAAATTTAATATTCCTGTGGCAGGAAAAACACCACAGTAGCCCAACACTGTAGCATTTAATTTCAGAAAGGGGAATTAAACAAAAATGAGGAGGTTAGTTAAACATAAATTAAAGGGTACAGTGCCAAAAGTGAAATCTCTGCAAGTTGCAGGGAAACTTTTTAAAGACACCATAATAGAGGTTCAACTTAAACGTATACCCCAAGTTAAAAAACATAGAGAACCAAAAAAGAGCCACCGTGGCTAAACAACAAAGTAAAAGAAGCAGTGAGAGGCAAAAAGGGATCCTTTAAAAAATGGAAGTTAAACCCTAATGAGGAAAATAGAAAGGAGCATAAACACTGGAAATGAAGTGTAAAAATACACTTAGGAAGGCCAAAAAAGAATTTGAGGAACAGTTAGGCAAAGACTCAAAAAGTAAGAGCAATTTTTTTTAAGTACATCAGAAGCAGGAAGCTTGCTAAACAACCAGTGGGGCCACTGGATGATTGAGGTGCTAAAGGAGCACTCAAGGACAATAAGGCAATTGCGGAGGAACTAAATGAATTCTTTGCATCGGTTTTCACGACTGAGGGTATGAGGGAGATTCCCAAACCTGAGCCATTCTTTTTATGTGACGGATCTGAGGAACTGTCCCAGATTGAGGTATCATTAGAGGAAGTTTTGGAACAAATTGATAAATATAAACAGCAAGAAGTCACCAGGACCAGATGATATTAACCCAAGAATTCGGAAGGAACTCAAATATGAAATTGCAGAACTACTAACTGTAGTCTGTAACCTACCATTTAAATCAGCTTCTGTACCAGATGACTGGAGAATAGCTAATGTGACGCCAATTTTTAAAAAGGGCTCCAGAGTTGATCCCGGCAATTACAGGTCTGTAAGCCTGGCTTCAGTACTGGGCAAACTGGTTGAAACTATAATAAAGAACACTATTGTCAGACATATAGATGAACATAATTTGTTGAGGAAGAGTCAACATGGTTTTAGTAAAGGGAAATCATGCCTCACCAATCTACTTGAATTCTTTGAGGGGGTCAACAAACATGTGGACCTAGGAGATCCAGTGGATAAAGTATACTTAGATTTTCAGAATGCCTTTGACAAGGTCCCTCACCAAAGGCTCTTATGCAAAGTAAGCTGCCACGGGACAAGAAGGAAGGTGCTCTCATGGATTGGTAACTGGTTAAAAGACAGGAAGCAAAGGGTAGTTATAAATGGTCAGTTTTCAGAATGGAGAGAGGTAAATGGTGGTGTTCCCCAGGGGTCTGTTCTGGGACCAGTTCTATTCAACATATTCATAAATGATCTCAAAAAAAGGAGTAAACAGTGAGGTGGCAAAATTTGCAGATGATACAAAATTACTAAAGTTAGTTAATACCGAAGCAGACTGCGAAGAGCTACAAAAGGATCTCTGAAAACTGGGTGACTGGGCAACAAAATGGCAGATGAAATTTAACGTTGATAAATGCAAAGTAATGCACATTGGAAAGTATAATCCCAACTATACATATAAAATGATGGGGTCTAAATTAGCTGTTACCACTCAAGAAAGAGATCTTGGAGTCATTGTTGATAGTTCTCTGAAAATATCCACTCAATGTGCAGTGGCAGTCAAAAAGGCAAACAGAATGCTGGGAATAATTAAGAAAGGGATAGATAATAGGACAGAAAATATCATGTTGCCTCTATATAAATCCATGGTACACCCACAACTTGAATATTGTGTGCAGATGTGGTCGCTCAATCTCAAAAAAGATATATTGGACTTTGAAAAGGTTCAGAAAAGGGCAACAGAAATGATTAAGGGTATAGAATGGCTTCCATATGAGGAGAGATTAATAAGACTGGGACTTTTCAGCTTGGAAAAGACACTGCTAAGGGGAAATATGATTGAGGTCTATAAAATCATGATTGGTGTAGAGAAAGTAGATAAGGAAGTGTTGTTTACTACTTCTCATAACACAAGAACTAGGGGGTCACCAAATGAAATTAATAGGCAGCAGGTTTAGAACAAATAAAAGGAAGTATTTCTTCACACAACTCACAGTCAACCTGTGGAACTCCTTGCCAGAGGATGTTGTGAAGGTCAACACCATAACAGGGTTCAAAAAAGAACTAGATAAATTCATGGAGGATAGGTCCATCAATGGCTATTAGTCAGGATGCTCAGGGATAGTGTCCCTTGCCTCTCTTTGCCAGAAGCTGGGAATGAGCGACAGGGGATGGATCACTTGATGATTACTTGTCCCATTCATTCCTTCTGGGACAGCTGGCACTAGCCACTGTCGGAAGACAGGATACTGGGCTAGATGGACCTTTGGTCTGGCCCAGTAGGGCCATTCTTATGTTCTTATGTCAATGTATGAATAATCCTATAAAGCAGACAACCTCTCTGTGTCTGTGGGCAATGCTGTGAATTAAGGGATCAGATGAGGTTGTGTAGACTAAACCTTTCTAAACCACAGAGTGACATCAAAGTTAATTAAACATATGAAAATAGCCTTATCAAAAAAAGAATTGCAATAAATTTCAATGCTGATGATAGATTTTGGGTGAGTGTGCTCAATTAATTTAATGACTAAGAACTAGATAGAAAGTACTGAAAATATTATCTGGAGGCCTTATTTATAAAATATATTGCTTCAGAAATACCTTTCTTCTCATAAATTTAGTTGACCTTTAGAGATGAGTGAAAGTGTAACAAATCCAAATTTTCTTTTGGCCATTAAGATCATTAATTCAGAATGTTGCATATACCTGTCTTTTTAGTTAAGGAGAGACAAACCAGCCCACTAGAGTATAGATGACATCCAAGAATTTATAGATGTGTGTGCTTACTTTCTTCTCCTAAAGTAATGAAATAGCTTGTAGGTTTCTTTTTTCTTGCATCTGACAAGATTTCTTACAATTATAGTTAGGGATTAGCACTTTATTAGCCATTAGAAATCGAATATATTCCAAAATCATCAGTAAATTTAAACAGTTGTTGGAAAATGTCACCACATCAGGCACATAAGTTTTGGTTAAAAAAAATAAAAATCAAAAACCCAAAACCTTGTAGCTAATTACATACAGTTTGCTGCAGAATTACAGTTTGCTGTAGAAAAGCCATAATATCTATGAGAACCCTCCCAGCCCCCCATTTTCCATGTCAGAATGACCATCAAGTTTATACTTTAGTGAAAGAGCTCAGGGTATTTAAAGCTTTGATGTTTTAAAAGCATCTGATTAGAAAACGGTAACACAAAGCCAGATTCTGAAGTCCTTAATCTGTTAAACCTCCTGTTTACTCAATAGAGAGTTTTATTGATGTAGGACTTCAGGATTTGCCTTGAGAGCCTTTCAGATCTCCTAACTTGTCCCCTGATTGTTCCACTCTGCCAATACTGTAAATATCAATAACATGTTTATTTTCTTCTCACTAACAACTGTGTGCATTTTTCTCTGCTACTCCTCTGCAGAGCACCTACCCTACCCCAGTTACCAACGTACCTCTACACAATTTTCATTCAAGTCCCTCTTAAAAAGATACTCTTTCCTGCAACCCACAAAACGTACTTATTTGAAAATAAATTTAAAACAAAAGGCAAAAAGGACGAGGGGCCATATGTCCACTCACCTACCCAGTGTAAATCAAGAGTAACCTAGTGAAGTCAATATAAAACTGGAGCAAGAGTCTGATAATGCACCACAGAAATCAACGGGAGTTTTGCCTTCACTGGGTGTAGGACCGAGGCCTAAGTGACAATTTTAAAGTCGAATTTGGATGTTTTTCTAAAAGATATGCTCTAGAAGAGTGGTTTTCAATCTTATTTCATTGCAGACTCCTAAAACAATTTTGAATGGAGGTGCAGACCCCCTTGGAAATTCAACCTGTGGTCTGCGGACCCCTACCATTGACGTCTTAGACTGAAAACTGACTGAACAGAATTCAGCTATAAATGGTGCACATGCTCGGCATGGCATTTGATGCAGTATGAGAAAAAGTAATAAATTGTGGGTTTCTATGGGTATGACAACACTTCTGCTTTTTGTCTTTTTGGTGGGGTTATTCATACTTTTGGTCAGAAAAATGGAATGCCTTTTCTGGGATATGAAACTTTATTTTCACCATAGTCACCCCTTAGACATCGTTTGCAGACTCCCAGGGGTCCGAAGGCCACAGGTTAAAAACCACTGCTCTACGAATTATTTTGGGGAAATTCTATGACCTGTGTTATACAGGAGGTCAGACTACATGACCACAATGGTTCCCTTTGGCCTTAGAATCCATGAAGAATTAGTCTCTACTAGAACTGACTGAAAAATTTTCATCAAAACAATTTTCCATTAGAAAAAGGCCATTTCCATTAAAATGAAATTTTTCCATAGTCATATCAATTTTTACAGAATTTAATTTGGAATTTTTTTGGGAAAAATATCAAAATACCCTGTTTTGACATTTTCAAAATGGAAAGTTTCAATGGTTCATTTTCCGTAACTTTTTGTTTCAAAAACGACTTTATTTTAGATTTACAATAATGAAAATGGTCCAAGTTTCAAAATTTTCAAAACATTTCAATTGCCCTGAAATGAGAGGCATTTCAAAATTTCATTTTGCAAAAATAAATAAATAAATACAAATAATCAAAATGTTGCCTTTTTGTTCTGATTCAGGGTTTATCTATTTATTTTGGAAATCTCAGAATTTTTCATGGGATGTAGAATTGATTTTCTGACCAGCTCAAGTCCCCACACTATTAATTTTCCAGTGTGTTCCCTCTTCGTGGTTCCTGTCATTTAGGCGGCATCATCTTTGGGCCAGGGACACTGTTTCTGTATTGTACAGCACAGAGCAGATTGATTGCCCTTTAGTAAATAGTACTAAGTAATGACACCACTTTGGCCCACTAATCATAATGAAGATGCAATGTTTAATTTTCAAAGCATAACTAGTCATAATGATCATTCTGAATTCTAGCTTATTTGCAGTGACTTCTTTTTATATCCACAACAAGCTAGGGTTTCATTTTAAAATACTTGCTATAATATTTAGCTTTTCAGTTTCTCACTTTACTTCAAAGACTGTTGATTCTAATGCAGGTGTGTTTTATTGACTTTCAAGCTGTTTAAGTTGACCACATTGGTGAATTAATATTCATTTGAAGTTGAAACTCAATTCAATCTCTCTTCTCCCAAGCCGACACAGGCTGTATCTGCTGACTTCTCTGTAAATAAATGTGCCTCCTGTCTGAAGAGTTTGATGGGGGCTGTAGGACTTTCCTAATTTTGTAAGTTTTTTTCTAATGCTATAACAGAACAACATATTCCAAGAGGAACAGTTTTTGTTAATAAAGCCTGTAATGCTGTCTGAAGCTGGTTAGGCAGTTACCAGTATTCTCCCCCTCTCCCAGTAACAGCTTCACTTTTCAGACACTGACTTCACTGGAGTTATCTCTGTGTCACTTGCAGGCTCTCTATTGGGATACCCCCAACCCCAGGATCCACAGAAGCTAGAGTTTATTCCAAGACTCAGTGGCCTCCTTCTCTGTAGAGTGAGGTGACTCAGGGAAGTTAGGACTGCATGCTGCCCTAAGTACAGTTCAGTTTAGGTGCAATTCAAGCTGTCAGTAACAGTATGTGGACCCAATTATTTAAGAGTCCTCCTCCTTCTCTGTGTCTCACTGTGACAGTGGAGGTCAATGGGCGCATCTCAGCTATCAGTGCCTGAGGCTCAACTTTCCAGTATCCCTGGTAGTGAATTCTTAAAAAGAAAAGGAGGACTTGTGGCACCTTAGAGACTAACAAATTTATCTGAGCATAAGCTTTCGTGAGCTACAGCTCACTTCATCCAATGCATTCAGTGGAAAATACAGTGAGGAGATTTATATACACAGAGAACATGAAACAATGGGTGTTACCATACAGACTGTAGCTCATGAAAGCTTATGCTCAAATAAATTTGTTAGTCTCTAAGGTGCCACAAGTACTCCTTTTCTTTTTGTGGATACAGACTAACATGACTGCTACTCTGAAACCAGGGAATTCTTAGTTGACACTGCCTGTCTTTGCCCTTAACCCTCCCTGAGTATTCATCAGAGTCTTTATTTGGAGAGCTTGAGATCATGCTGCAAGGCACTTTTGTTCACTCAGGTTTCTTTTGAGCACTCATGTTTTTTTTACTTAGTTAGTTTGATGTCTTATGTCAGGGGAAGTCTGCTCCCCTCACCCTTCCTAAAGACGGTTCTGTCCCTGAATTTTGAACTCACTGTATGGTTAATAATTTTCATACTGCTCCTAAATGTTTCTGAAGACTCTTCACACGTAAATAGAGAAATGTTATTAATTTTCCAAATAAATACCTGTATTTGGGTGAAAGACAATAATGTACACAAGATAACTTTTGTCGTTGGGATCTAGCTGTCAGAGCTGGATCCCACTGCATACATTTTTAGCCTTGGCATGTGACTGGAGAGTTCCCTTTCCCTCTGGCCGAATGTTTCTGCAGTTGTCTTGTCTTGTCTTTGAACTCCTCTATCTCTGTCTTTCTTTCCCCACTCCTCCTTGCACGCTTTCTTCAGTTCTCTCAGGCCAGCCCATAACTCTGTCTGAACAGGACTGGCTCTAGGCACCGGCAAAGCAAGCACGTGCTTGGGACAGCACAATTCCAGGGGTGGCGTTCCGGCCAGCCTTTTTTTAATGTATTTATTTTTTTGCTTGGGTAGTTGCGCTATCGGAGCTTGGGGTGGCAAATTTTTTGCTTGGGGCAGCAAAAAACCTAGAGCCGGCCCTATGAAGTCCTACATTTCTTCCTGCTCCCTTAAGGCTCTGGCTCTGTTTTCTTCCATCATATTTCTCTGCTCTCTAGCCTGTCCAATTTCATCATTCACACATAGGGAAAGGAGGAAATAGACTCAGACGTTCTTCTCAAGACTTGGTAATGGGGCTAGTATATATAATGTAACATTAATTTTAAACACTTGAGCTCCACTGGGAATACGAATGTTCTACATCTACATCAAAAATTGTTACAACCGCCTTATAAGCAATGTGAATTGTACTAGGTAATATTTCTTGTTCTTTTCCTGGGGCCCAATGTTTTTAATTTAAATGCTGATGGGGCTTTGTTCAGTAATAAAAGCCTTTAAAATGCACATATTTGAAATGCATATTTCAAAGTTACATCTTCTTGCTCTATTAATCTTTTAAATAGGATAGAGATATTCTGACACTTTGTTTATTTTGCCTGGTTTGTTGTTTTGTGCCCTGGAACTGAAAATGATATTCCTTTGCTGATATTTATTCACAAATAATATGGGTTATCTAATGTTCCACAAGGAAGGTTCTATGAAGAACTACACACTCAATAAAACTTTTGCAACCTAAGACACGCCATATTGGGGTCTTTGACTTTAATGGTGCTATGCTGATTTATGCCAGCTGAGGATCTAGCCTGTAATATTTTGTTTGAAACCTCATTCATTCTCATGCACCTGTTCTGTGTTTCCTGTTTCTTACTGATGATTTCCCAAGGTATTTGTGTAAGTCAGATGTTTCTCCTTTTAAATCAGCCTTTGGTTTCTGCTTGATTGATATAGGGTATGTCTACCCTGCTGCTGGAGGTGTAATTTCTAGCTTGGGTAGACATACCTGTGTTAGCTTTGATTGAGCTAGTGGGCTCATGTTCAGGGCAGCTAGCCCATCCTGCTGCCTGTATCACTGCAGCTATGCTCCTATTTTTAGTTTGCGAGCTTGATGAGAGCTTCCACAAGTATGTCTACTGGAGCTGGAAATTACACCTTCAGCTCCAGTGCTGATATACACGGTACGTCTACACTATGAGCTGGGGCTTTGATTCTGGCTCACACAGACATATTTGCCCTAGCTCAATGGTGCTAGTGGACTACAAATAGTAGTGGAGCCAGGGTAGCACAGGCAGTGGTGAGCAACTGCAGGGGGTATCTGTGCTGAATATGTGCCCATGGGGTTCTGGCAGGTTTGTCCTTGACATGGCTAGCCCATGTTACCTCTCCAGGATACCCTGGCTATGCTAATGCTTTTAGCATGCTAGCTTGATGAGCTCTAGTGCAAGTATATCTACGCAAATGGAAAATCAGAACTCTAGCTCCAAGTGTAAATGTAGCCTTAGTATGTCACATTCTAAGGGTACAGTCTTGCTCCCAGTAAAGTCAATGGCAAAAGTCCCCTTGAAACAGATTTATACTCTAACCAGGGCTTATCATAAATATAATGGGAGGGTAAACACCTTTAAAATCCCTCCTGGCCAAAGGAAAAATCCTCTTACCTGTAAAGGGTTAGGAAGCTAGGATAACCTCGCTGGAAGCCCAAAATGACCAATGAGGAGACAAGATACTTTCAAAAGCTGGCGGGAGGGAAAAAAAAAGAGTCTTTCTGTCTGTGTGATGCTTTTGCGGGGGACAGAACAGGAATGGAATCTTAGAACTTAGTAAGTAATCTATCTAGATACGTGTTAGATTATGATTTCTTTAAATGGTTGAGAAATTAAGCTGTGCTGAATAGAATGGATATTCCTGTCTGTGTGTCTTTTTGTAACTTAAGTTTTGCCTAGAGGGATTCTCTATGTTTTGAATCTAATTACCCTGTAAGGTATTTACCATTCTGATTTTACAGAGGTGATTCTTTTTATTGTTACTTCCTTTTTACTGTTATTTCTATTAAAATTCGTCTTTTCAAGAACTGAATGCTTTTTTTCATTATTCTTAAGTTCCAAGGGTTTGGGTCTGTGGTCACCTATGCAAATTGGTGAGGATTTTTATCAAACCTTCCCCAGGAAGTGGGGTGCAAGGGTTGGGAGGATTTTTTGGGGAAAGACATTTCCAAACAACGCTTTCCTAATAAAATAAACCCAGATAAACGTTTGGTGGTGGCAGTGGAAGTCCAAGGGCAAAGGGTAAAATAGTTTGTACCTTGGGGAAGTTTTAACCTAAGCTGGTAAAAGTAAGCTTAGGAGGTTTTCATGCAGGTCCCCACATCTGTACCCTAGAGTTCAGAGTGGGGAGGGAACCTTGACAGGGCTCGATCTCAGTTATACCAGGAAAATCCAGAGTAACTGTATTGGCTTCTCTTGAGTTACAATGGACTTACACTAGGGTAACAGAGATCAGAATATGGTGATCAGTATTTATGATGTTAAAAACTCATCAACATTGAAACAAATGTCTTATATCCAAATGAAGCAAGAGCAGCAGCATGCAGGCTGGTTGCTGTTTATACACAAAACTTGGTCATCTAGAAAGAAATGATGCTATTAATAGGAAAGGAAATAGAAGATAAAGTTCACAATCGTTTAATGAGATTCTCATAAAATCTTAGCATTCTCAAACTCGCTGGAGATAGAGAGTGACTGTTTATTGTTTAAGCACTTGGTAAAATTCCAATGCAACAGAAATTGGATTGTAATCTTATCTACAGTAGTGTGACTGTTAAATCATAGTAAACTCCACTTTTAAGGGGAAACACAGTTTTGATCTTATCCTGGGTAGTACTAACATTTGTTATATTAACTGTATGAGAAATAACCTTAATTTAGCATGACTGCAAGTTGCAGCTGCATTAAAACACTGCCATCTTTTACCATAATTATCCAAAATGAAAACAAAAGTGATTTAATTACATCAGGTCAGATTCTTCCTGGCTCTTATGTGAGTGGCCAAAGGAGAATGGGAGGGTTCAAGGACAGGCTCTCACTTTGATCGCAAAGGAAGTAGGGAGGGCGATGGAGGAAGCAAGACCATAGCTCAGTCTCCCTATCTGCAATGGATTATGAAGTGGGACCATCGTAGCAAAATGCACTCCATAAAGGCATGTATTTGTAATGTTAAGCACGCTCTCTGTGAGCTCAGGGTATGCTCCCTGTGATCACAGGAATACATTTTCAAAGGGAAGTCATTCCTGATAGACAACAGTCATTAACCTTTATTAGTGATCATTGAGAATAAAACTTAAAAAAATGGGGAGAGGCTGATAAAAATCAGCAAGGGGTTATTAGTTTAGAGTACAGATGATTCATGCCTCCCCATACTGGGACATGTCTCTCCTCTACCCAGAGATCCACCCTGCCATGTTACCTGCGGGGTCAGGTGTGTGTGGGGGGGGACTCTGTCTTTCTCTCCCTGTGCTCCCCACAGCACATTTGGCTGCTTTCCCTGGCAGCCAGGAGGGAAGTGGGACAGAACCACTTCTGCCTGAGAGAGCCTGAGTAGGAAGCAGTGTTGACCTGCTTACTGCCCAGGCTCAGCTGCTGGGGACAGGGGCTAAGTGAGCCCCCTCTCTTCCCTGGCATGTTTCAGGCTCACTTAGCCCCTGTCCCTGGCAACTGGGATGTCAGCAAGCTGCTGCTGCCTCCCAGTCAGGCTCTCAGGCAGAAATGGCTCCGTTCCGCTCTCCGCCCAGCTGCACGTGGCAGGGGCAGGATGAACAGGGAGAGAATGACAGAGACCCTCTCCCTCCCTGCCCCTGGGAGCCAATCTGTGGGGGCACTTGGTCATGCACACGCCCCCAAGCATCACCTCTGATTTAGAGAGTTCATAAGGACCAGGAAAAGGACAGACAGCTCAGAAAGAGAGGGATAAGATACAGAAAGAAAGGCCAGCCCCAAAGATGGAAGAGCTAAAGCTAAAATAGTGCCATGCCCATTTAGAACCTTTTTACTGCTTAGAACTGTTTTAACAGATAGCTTCACATTCTCTCTCGACCCCAAATTTTGACATTCCCACTTGTCCTTTGAAGGTCAAAAAGCTTTGTTGTTAAAATGGCTTGGGAGGCTGAAAACAAGTTTTCTTTGTTACTGTGGTACTCTGTCTCTGAACATAACTGACTTTACACCTCACAAGAGGCCAATCAGAGGTAAGGAGGACTTCCTACTCCCAAAAGCAGCTTGTGTTAGCTATATTGGAATAACAGAAACATCTCCTGCTACACTGCTGCTTGGAGCCCCTGCAAGGAGGAAGCTGATCTCCCGTAACAGCAATACTACTGTTGAAGATTGTTACTTGTTCTACCGGGCCTTGGTTTCTTATTCTTTATGTATATTGGCTTGCAGCAGCTTTGCCCCATCTTTCGCTAAGATGAGCCATAGGAGGTGCAATAATTTGTACTATAAACTGATATTGTTCTGCCTTCCTTCTCATTTATCTTTCCTTCCTCACCTTCTCTTTTCAGCCTTTTCCCTTCTTTTCGTCCATTGTTTGTAAGCCTCATAGCACTGCTAGATATCTTCTATTCTTTTAGTGTCAAACAGTTATATCCTGGTGCCTGAAGGGCTGAATCTGCAAAGTCCTGAGCAGTCTCAAACTCTGTTGCAGTCAGTGCGATTTGATGGTGCTAATCACCACCTCACAGGATCAGGGTGTATCTTCACTACGAAGATAGCTCAGGTGATTGGCACTCAGGTCTGACCACTGGAATTGCCTTAGCTTGGGTGAGAGCAGCCACACTGCAAAGCCACACTCAAGTTGCTGCATCCACACTAGTGCTGTACTCCTTTGTGTGCTGTGCTAGGACTTCTGGGTTAGTAGTGTCTCAGTTTACTGCAATAGTCTATGAATTATTTTGCAGTGTATTTTGGGCGAACTTGTCAGTCCTTCCTGAGCACCTGTGTGAAAGTGGTCTTAGCCCACCAACTCAGTAAGTAAACCATTTCCAGTTTGGCAAACTCTAGATTTCTATCTATGGCCTTTATTCTAACCAGTGCCAAGGCTTGGATCCAGCTCAGGATGATGACTTGTTCCAGCTGTTGGTATTAATGCAGCTTTCATTTCAGGTGTGTATATAGAACCTGAAATGTGATGGTGGGCATTTTGGAAGCAGATTGTTACCCTGAGAAGGTGACATCATGCTTTACAAAGGAGATCACACAGGCTGCATGCAGACTTGGAGAGTAGACACACCTGATGCAGGTTTTAGTGAGCATGGAATCTCCCTGGAGGAGGAACCACAAGCACATCATCATGCTCACCTGAGATGACCAGACATTTCCTATGAGGAAAGCCTCATTTGTGGAACTGGATGAGAAGCTTGCTTTGACCCTTCAGTGTGAGAACATGGAGATGAGAGAATCATAGAATCATAGAATCATAGCATATCAGGGTTGGAAGGGACCCCTGAAGGTCATCTAGTCCAACCCCCTGCTCGAAGCAGGACCAAATCCCAGTTAAATCATCCCAGCCAGGGCTTTGTCAAGCCTGACCTTAAAAACCTGTAAGGAAGGAGATTCTACCACCTCCCTAGGTAACGCATTCCAGTGTTTCACCACCCTCTTAGTGAAAAAGTTTTTCCTAATATCCAATCTAAACCTCCCCCACTGCAACTTGAGACCATTACTCCTCGTTCTGTCATCTGCTACCATTGAGAACAGTCTAGAGCCATCCTCTTTGGAACCCCCTTTCAGGTAGTTGAAAGCAGCTATCAAATCCCCCCTCATTCTTCTCTTCTGCAGACTAAACAATCCCAGCTCCCTCAGCCTCTCCTCATAAGTCATGTGTTCTAGACCCCTAATCATTTTTGTTGCCCTTCGCTGGACTCTCTCCAATTTCTCCACATCCTTCTTGTAGTGTGGGGCCCAAAACTGGACACAGTAGTCCAGATGAGGCCTCACCAATGTCGAATAGAGGGGAACGATCACGTCCCTCGATCTGCTCGCTATGCCCCTACTTATACATCCCAAAATGCCATTGGCCTTCTTGGCAACAAGGGCACACTGCTGACTCATATACAGCTTCTCGTCCACTGTCACCCCTAGGTCCTTTTCCGCAGAACTGCTGCCTAGCCATTCGGTCCCTAGTCTGTAGCGGTGCATTGGATTCTTCCGTCCTAAGTGCAGGACCCTGCACTTATCCTTATTGAACCTCATCAGATTTCTTTTGGCCCAATCCTCCAATTTGTCTAGGTCCTTCTGTATCCTATCCCTCCCCTCCAGCGTATCTACCACTCCTCCCAGTTTAGTATCATCCGCAAATTTGCTGAGAGTGCAATCCACACCATCCTCCAGATCATTTATGAAGATATTGAACAAAACCGGCCCCAGGACCGACCCTTGGGGCACTCCACTTGATACCGGCTGCCAACTAGACATGGAGCCATTGATCACTACCCGTTGAGCCCGACAATCTAGCCAGCTTTCTACCCACCTTATAGTGCATTCATCCAGCCCATACTTCCTTAACTTGCTGACAAGAATACTGTGGGAGACCGTGTCAAAAGCTTTGCTAAAGTCAAGAAACAATACATCCACTGCTTTCCCTTCATCCACAGAACCAGTAATCTCATCATAAAAGGCGATTAGAGGGGTTATATCAGTCCAGAATTGGGTTGCAATTGCCATCTGGAATCTGGCTACCTCAGATTGCTACAGGTAGGGGGCTAATCAGTTTGGCACTGGCAAGTCAACAGTTGGTGCAGTGGTGATGGATATTTGCAAGACAATTATTGTTTTGATACATCCATGGTTGGTGATGATAGCTAGTGTCCCCAAAATAACAGTGGGCTTTGAGCGAATGAGCTTCCCAGATTGGCACTCCCCTCAAGGTGCACAAGATTATACATGATTTCCACGCTGGAAGCAGGGAGTACTTAGGTGTCAAGAAAATATGGCCCAGGGGAATTCTGGGAAGGTATTGCAGGATGTGAGTGGCTTAGGTCTGCATCCAGACTGTGAGTAATCATGTTAGCATCATTTGTACTTTAGTCTATCACTTCTAAAAGACCAGCTAGACTGAATTTAAATCAGTATTACACTCAGGTGATAGGATTTTATGTGTGGGAGTCAAGTTAGGACAACACTCAGGTAAGGACCTGAGTTAACTTTGCAGTGAAGACAAGCCCCAAGTTAGGTTGGTCTTTTCTCATAGGCCTTTCTGGCCTTTTATGCTGGAAGGGTGAAGGACATGTTTTGTGCAGATGGAGTATAACAGATTATACATTTTCTCTCTCTCCAGTACTCATGGCTGGCCTTAGTCAACAGCAGACTCACTGTCTACAGGGAACCCTTACAATTTGGCTATTGTTAGTACAATCTTTGGGGCTGATATGAGGCTCCCTGCTCGCATGATTTCAGGAGGACACCTATGACCTGAGCCAACACTATCCAAGCTCTCCAGCTATGCTCATGAAATCCTTTCAGGACATGCTATGGGTAGTGGGCTCCCAGTAAAAGGTTGGAGTCTTCTTCATCCAATTTCAGGGGAGCAGGGCACACAATTTGAAAGACAATTGCTCTCTGATCAGATAGCTGGGGCACCACCGGCAGTTAGCATAGGAGAAAGGCAACATTAGGAAGCAAGCAGGCCGGGAAAAGCAGATAGCTAACAGGTACACAGAGCAGTAAAAGCACCAGAGAGCAGTGTAGCCAAAAGCCAGCACCACCCGTCAAAACACAGAAAAATTAAGGACTAAATTTTTAAAACTAGGAGGCCCAAATTCTTCACATGAGAAAAGTAGGCTTGATTCTCCACTGCCTTGCACCTTGTCAAAACTTTTCTCAATGTGCACATTCAAAGGAGAGGTGTAATATGCTCCCATTCTGATTTGATATTGTTCTCCACCCTCTTTTCAATGAGTTTGCACAAGTGTAAATGACCCAGCCTGACCCAAGCATCAGAGCAGGCTTTTTTTGTAATGTCCCCTCTAGTTAGATTCAAAACCTTTAAAAAGTGTGCATCAGCCTCTGCTAGAATGTATGGAACTGCGACGTATGAAGAACCCAAACCCAGACATAGCCTAATCTTTCCCCTCTCATAGGCTGGTTTTCTACAGTGTTTTTGTTTGTGATGTCAGCATTTAGACCTCTTTCTTTTTCTAGTGGTCAGCTTATTGTTTGTTTGTTTAACTTATCACTTCATTTTACATGTTGTATTGTTTGTAGGAAAGCATCTAGAGAAGTTCAAGGAAAAAGAAGAGAAATAACCAGAGAGCAATCAAGTATCAATCAGATTCTCAGCCCTATTAAGTCTGTTTCAGGCAAAGCAACTTAAAAGCTGGCTTAAGTGGACATTTGAGGACACATTCTTCCTCCCAGCCTCTGACAAAGAGGTCATGGTTGAGAAAAAAACAGGTATGGCTGTAGTGTTCCCCCTGCAGGGACAGCCTTTTCCATATCATCCCTGAGACCGATCTCAATCATTTTTTGTGACCTACCCAGCACCTGGAGGCCTGAGCATCTGGGAGACTTATGGTTGTTCTCCCAGATGAACTGAGCAACAAACAGCCAACCCTGAAGCCTGGCTATGTGATTAATTCCAGCCTGCATTCCTATTTATATAGATCCTTAAAATCCAGAAATGAATGGAGTGTTAGTAATTTTAATTGCCAAGTAATTGTTAGGTGACTGAATAAGATCCAATTCTGCTTTTATAAATGTGGTATGACAGTTTCCAACTTCATGCCACTCTCATTCAGTGATTTGAAGGATCACCCGCACTGCTCCCCCTCTGCAGTCTCATTGCTTTGTGCTACTTGTCCAGGGCAAAGTCCCCAAAGCTGTCTGAGCTGACTGTAAAAGCAGCATCTCAGTGTATGAAAATGCTTCAGTGCCGCACAGCTAGTGTAATGGCTTCTCCATTTTTCCCATCCTTGCCACCAGAGTAAGAGACATGGGGAAGGGATACAGTCATGGTGGCAGCCAGTCCTTGGGGTTGAGTGAACCAAGGGGATGATAAGTAACCAGCCTAATTAAGAGCAGCCATTAGGTTGCTCTAAGTTACATCAGGGAACCTGAGCAGCACACAGCAGGCCTGGGACTTGGAGTGCAAAGGTTGCTTCCAAGGTCCCAGCCCTTTTCTTTGCCTTCCTTTCTCCACGCCCTGGCTGTGCTGAGCCTTTCTCAGCCACAGCAAAGGATCTGAGTTTTTGTCTTATTACAGCATTGCTTCTGAGGCATTAGTGAAAAGAATGAAAGGATGTGACACTCTTCCCACTGTTGCAGTGTTGATATTTCTAGAGGGGATGGGGAAAGAATCAGATAACATGGGAGATACAATTGCTGAACTAAAAAAATCATCCTTCACACCATGCTGTTTGCCTTTGCATGATGTCTGCTGGTTGTGTATACAGTGCTACTATAAATTATGGGGTGATGATACCAGCATCTATGTGGCTCTGAGAAATGAAGCAGAACATATTGTTCCTCTGAATGGGTCTACACATATACTTTAGAATGATGCCAGCATCACATCTGACAAGTTATGTAGGGTAAGTGCTTGTTTTGATAATTTACAGTCATTATTCAACATCTGCCAAGAACGCTGCAGCACTGAAAGATTTAGTTGATTTGGCTAAAATGGAGTGAATATAGCTACTTTGCCACAGACCAGTATGTTGACTGACTGCACTTCTATTTGCTGTTTAGAGACTGCAGAGAAAGTTGGTCAACCTAAAATATTAGAATCAAACTCTGGCCAAATTTGACACAGCTGTGTTAATATTAATGGGACTTAATACATAATCAATCTGTTTATGATCATAACTATTGTTTGTTCATATTCTTCCTCCATGTTTTTTCCTCTCTTTTTATTTAGTATTACTGTGTGTAAGATATTGGGGATGGGGGTGAGAAGGAGGGTCCAGCTGAGACACGGAAAGCACAGTTCCTCCAGGCTCAGTTATAGGGTGACGGTGATTCCATCTTTAGCTCACTTAATACAGATTTCCAGCCTCCCGTGCACAAATGTCCCATATTGTTGGACTCTGGGGTTCTGGTAATATATATTACCAGGTACCACAACAAAAATGATTAAAGGTCTAGAAAACATGACCTAGGAGGGAAGATTGAAAAAAATGGGTTTGTTTAGTCTAGAGAAAAGAAGACTGAAGGGGGACATGATAACAGTTTTCAAGTACATAAAAGGTCACCAGGAGGCGGAAGAGAAATTTGTTCTCCTTAACCTTTGGCACATAACGGTTTAGGCTCCTGAGGATTGAAATGCTTCAATTTAACTCAAGTTACTGGGCTTAATATAGGTGTACTGGGGTAAAATTTAATGGCCTGTTATATACAGGAGGTTAGATTATATGATCTAATTGTCTTTTCTTGCCTTAATTTCTGTGAAACTAGAAAACTTCATTTGGGAACAGGATCATATATCGTTATGAACAGGTTTTCAGTAGAGATGGTAGCAATGCAAATTCCCCCAGCATGGTCCTGTTCATGGGTCTGATTCTCATTTACACTAAGGCCCCATTATGTGGTGTTAGCAGTGTACAGGGGCCAAATATAATGTCTGGCCAAACAAAGGCCCCTCAATGCTGCCAGAGTGCTGTAAAGGGGCCTTAGTGTAAGGTATGTCCTGAAATCAGAGGTGCAACTACAGCATGTGTAGCTGTCAGGGCTTTGGAGCTGTGCTCCGGCTCTGCTGCAGCTCCAAGCAAAAATCCGCAGCTCCGCTGCTCTGGAGCTGCTCCGCAGTCCGGCTCCAGGTTCTGCTCCTGTAGCCGTACCTGAGATTCGATTTAGCTGGCTTGAATAACAATAGTAGTGAAGCTGCAGCAGCATGAGCTAGCCTCTTAAGTGAGTGTCCGTGCAGCCTGTACTGTCATCCATGCTTTCATAGTGTCACTACTGTTGTTGTTTGACCTAGCTAGATCAAAACTAGCTCTGGTTTGTCTACATGTGCTGCAGTCACACCTTTGATTGCAATGTCGAGAATCAGGCTCAGTGTCGCAAGACGATTCTGAGGGGAGCAGCTCCCAGCACTGGTGCACTGTCTACACTGGCACTTTACCGCACTGCAACGGTCTCGCTCAGGGGTGTGAAAAAACACCCCCCTGAGCGCTGCAAGTTTCAGTGCTGTAAAGTGCCAGTGTAACAAGGCCTAAGCCTACACTTAAAAGTTAGGTTGATGTAGCTACATCGGTCAGGGATGTGAAAAAACCACATCCTAACTGGCATAGCTATGCCAACTTAATCCCCAGAGTAGATGCAGTTATTTTGATGGAGGAATGCTTCTGCCAGTGTAGCTAACTGTGTTCATGGAGGTGGTGTTCTTACACCAGTGGAAAAACTCCTTCCATTGATGTAGGCTGTGTCTGCACTATGGGTTTGTGCTGGCATAGCTATTCTGACATAGCTTTGCAGGTGTCAAGGTTCCTCCCCAACTCTGAACTCTAGGGTACAGATGTGGGGACCTGCATGAAAAACCTCCTAAGCTTATCTTTACCAGCTTAGGTCAAAACTTCCCCAAGGTACAAAATATTCCACCCGTTGTCCTTGGATTGGCCGCTACCACCACCAAACTAATACTGGTTACTGGGGAAGAGCTGTTTGGACGCGTCTTTCCCCCCAAAATACTTCCCAAAACCTTGCACCCCACTTCCTGGACAAGGTTTGGTAAAAAGCCTCACCAATTTGCCTAGGTGACTACAGACCCAGACCCTTGGATCTTAAGAACAATGAACAATCCTCCCAACACTTGCACCCCGCCTTTCCTGGAAAATGTTGGATACAAAGCCTCACCAATTTGCATAGGTGACCACAGACCCAAACCCTTGGATCTGAGAACAATGAAAAAGCATTCAGTTTTCTTACAAGAAGACTTTTAATAAAAATAGAAGTAAATAGAAATAAAGAAATCCCCCCTGTAAAATCAGGATGGTAGATATCTTACAGGGTAATTAGATTCAAAAACATAGAGAACCCCTCTAGGCAAAACCTTAAGTTACAAAAAAGATACACAGACAGAAATAGTTATTCTATTCAGCACAATTCTTTTCTCAGCCATTTAAAGAAATCATAATCTAACACATACCTAGCTAGATTACTTACTAAAAGTTCTAAGACTCCATTCCTGGTCTATCCCCGGCAGAAAACCAGCATATAGACAGACACACAAACCCTTTGTTTCTCTCCCTCCTCCCAGCTTTTGAAAGTATCTTGTCTCCTCATTGGTCATTTTGGTCAGGTGCCAGCGAGGTTACCTTTAGCTTCTTAACCCTTTACAGGTGAGAGGAGCTTTCCCCTGGCCAGGAGGGATTTCAAAGGGGTTTACCCTTCCCTTTATATTTATGACAGCAGGTATAGTCAATGTAGCACTGACAGTCTTGAAAGGTAATTCAGATTAACTTTTAAAGTAGATTAGTTAAACTTCATTAAACCCAGTGTGGACATCCTATTCAGAATTACAGTGGCTTTAATTAGGTTTAGATTTATGCACTTTGGAAGTGAATGTCAACTTATAGACTCAAATTCATAGACTTTGAGGTCAGAAGGGATCATCATGATCATCTAGTCTGTCCTCCTGCACATTGCAGGCCACAGAACCTCACTCACCCGCTGCTGTAATAGACCCATAACCTCTGACTGAGTTACTGAAGTCCTCAAATCATGATCTAAAGATTTCAAGTTACAGAGAATCCATCATTTACTCGAGTTGAAACCCGCAAGTAACTCATGCCCCATGATGCAGAGGAAGGAAAAAACCCACCAGTGTCTCTGCCAATCTGATTGAGGGAAAATTCCTTCCCTACCCCAAATATGGCGAAAAGTTAAACCCTGAGCATGTGGGCAAGACCCACCAGCCAAATGTAACCCACACACCTTCTGGGTGTGGTGTACTGTCCCATCTAGTGTCACTGAGATTCTTCAGAGAGAGATTAATGTGTCCGATCTATAGTCTCAGCTAAGAGGAATACGGCTTTTAGCTCATACATTAAGCTTCAGAGCTCTCAGGTTCATTCCCACCCACTGACGACCAGTCTGTCAATGTTACACAGACACCTAGAAAAGAATTCAAAAGTGGTCTCATACTCCAGATTTTTGATATATTTGGTGTCACCGACTTACATTCTCTGCTGTATGTAAGACAGTAAAAAATTTTTTTTAATTGTTGATTTGAGTAGGATTTCCCCCCAAATTGATACTACCTAAAGATGATTCAATTGAACCTGATGGAATCAAGTTACATGGCACCATGATAGGACTCACAGCTGAATTTTCCTAAGGCTTTGGACAGAGGTGCTACAAAGTGGAGTAAGCAAAGATCACAAACCATAAGAATAGGGCTGAGAAGCCGCCTCTTTCGGTTCAACAAGCCACCTGAGGAAACACTTACATTTCTGAATCTCCCAGACCTGGACAGGAAAGGTAGTTAAGACATCAATAAACAGGCCACTCCAGTCTTTAACTATCTCCCTGCACTATTAAGAAGCATTGTGCTAACAGAACATCACCAGCGGGCTCCTTGACTGCAGTTCCAGCTCATATTCTGTGAGAGTCCAGAAGACTGCAAGAGCTGAAGAACTGGCAAATCCCCAGTTATCTTAAGTATCTTATTTTTTTCCTAGTTGCTTTCATTAGCTAGGAGACAGCCCAGTCTTTTTATCTTCTTTAATTTTAGGGTGTGATAGTGTGGTTATGTGTATATGTATGAGCACCCATAAAGTCTGCATAGGACTATGTCAGTAAGAAAGTTCCCCAGGTTTAAACAGCCCTAAATATTGTCTCATAAAAATGCTCATTAAAGTGTGTTCTGTGTGGTATGTCTATGAAGTCCTGAGAGACTTGAAATTCTCATCTGTATTTTTCTTGTACACAAGAATGGTCAAATTTCTGCTTATCAAGGATATTCTATTAAAATTACAATCTCTCTTCTGGGAGGGGAGGAAAGGGTTAGCTATCACATATGAGTAGAATTCTAAAAGTAGGGAGGTTTAAAATTGGCTCTGAGGTTGTTTTTCAAATATTAAGCAACAATTTGGTTTCCATGTGGAGGCATTTAACCAGCTCCATGTTATAGATTTGATTGACTTTGGTACACTTGTATAGTTGACATTTATAATGAAATGGACTGCCACCTTTTTAGACTCCTCATTAGACTTAATAAGGATTGATTATTTTTAGTATTAATTTGATGATTTAATTCATTTGATTTTAATTCCAATCTGTGCTGCAACTAACTTGTTAATTTGACTGTGATTTGATATTGATTTGGCAGCTCAATTGCTTCATTTTGTACTTTAGCTTAGTATTATTAACAGTGCTAAGCTTTGGTGATGTGTTTTCTAGATTTTTTTTTAAGTTTGTTTTAATAACATTTACAAAATTGATACTAAATCACATTTCTTTAAATAAGCAGTGTAAGAAGAGAAACTCTGAGGATACCAGCCAGTCTATTTAAAAGCCTTACTAGTTCCCCTTAATTAGCCTTTGGTCTTACACTGTTCTTTAGAATCTGGACAGATCAGCAAACTCATTACACATAGGCCACCAAACTGCCATCATATGGCAATGATTTTCAGTTACTATACCTGGCACATGTTTGAACCAATGATCTATAGGTGAAAAGCTATATTTCCCATATTGGCCATCCAGTTCTGCAATATACCATTCTGCTTCTCTTTTTATCTCTCCTCTATTGTTTTATGCTGAATCCTGATCACAGTGCACTCTATCTCCATAGCACCAGCACTGGTCTATCATATCACTCTGTCAGAAATAAGGACCTGCAGCTAGCCTGTTTACCTACTAGGTTACCCCCCAGGCAGTCCAATGAGTGCAACTTGGCCCCAAATGAGCTTCCTGATTTGCTAAAGTGCCCTGTTGGTCGAGGTGATCAGCGGACGTACTTTTAAGACCAGCAGTGGGGTAGTAAGTGCTCAACACATTCATGTATAGCTGCGATAGCTCCTGTGTCTTTTTGTTCCTGCCTTGGGCATTGCCTTACCTCATTTCAGTAAACTGTTCCTGACCCTCAGTTCCGATTCTTGACTGCTGACTTTGACTCTTACCCTTCGCCGTGTTGCCCGGCCTCTGGCTTAGGGTCTGAGCCTGGGCTCTGAGTCCTGCTTTAATCAGTCCACATCCCAGTCACTGACACATTCATTCAGTGCTCATGTTGCATAGGTGTATGGCCCTCTGCAAGGTGAGCACAGAATGAGTGTAAAATATAAATTTCCCAATCTTAGAGTTAGGTTTAGCTCTTAATTTGGGGAGTAGAGACTAAAACTCCCTGTCTTCTGAGAAGTGTGTTATTTGTTTGGTAAAATTAGAAACCTAAATAATCTCTTAATAGTGTTGATAAATCAAGATTGGGGTGTCATAAACATACAGCTAAGCGTAGCATAAAATCTCTCCTTTACCTGTAAGGGGTTAAGAAACTCCAATAACCTGGTTGGCACCTGACCAAAAGGACCAATAAGGGAAGAAGATCCTTTCAAATCTGTGGCAGGAGGTTTTGTTTGTGTGGTCTTTTGTTGTTCTCTCTGGGACAGTGAGAGATCAGGTCAGGAAAAAAAAACACCTCCTAAAACCCTACTTGAAATAAGCATCTAGATCACAAAAATTGTGAGTAAAGCAAGGAAATGCGTTAGATTATCTTTTGTTTTAGCGTGTGAATTTTCCCTATGCTAAGAGGGAGGTCTATTCCTGTTTTTTGTAACTTTAAAGTTTTGCCTAGAGGGGAATCTTCTGTGTTTTAAATCTTATTACCCTGTAAAATTATCTTCCATCCTGATTTTACAGAGGTGCTTCATTTACTTTATAATATAGTTCTGTTTTTAAAAACCTGATTGGTTTTTAGTGTTCTAAAAACCCAAGGGTCTGCTCTGTGCTCACCTTGTTTACCTATTTGGTTGGTATATGATTCTTAAGCCTCCCCAGGAAAGGCGATGAAGGGGTTTGGGGGGATATTCTGGGGAAACAGGAACTCCAAGTGGTCCTTTTCCTGAATCTTTTTCTAGCTCACTTGATGGTGGCAGCAGTACCATCCAAGGACAAAGAAGGATTTGTGCCTTGGAGAAGTTTTTAACCTAAGCAGGTAGAAATAAGCTTAGGGGGTCTTTCACGTGAGTCCCCACAGCTGTACCCCAGAGATCAGAGTGGGGAGGGAACCCTGACACAGGGTATCATATTTTGCATGCTATGGCTCTTGTGCTTCTCTTTTAGACAAAGTTAACAGTGGCAGTAACACAAAGTAGCTTCAGAAGGTAGGTCAAAGTTAATGAAAATCGAAAATTATTTTCAAAATCAGACACAGCATTTCAGCTGAGCAACCATTACTCAGGATCTTTCAGTGGTTTTTCTATTGACATAAAAATGAATTATTTTGGGCCCTAAATTAAAAAAGCTCTGAGTAAACTGGAATGGAAACACTGCTGGAAAATCAATTTGTGAACACTTTTATAAATTATGAACTGCTTTTCAATTTGACAATGTTTGAACCTCTTTTCGTTTGCTTATTCACGAACGTGCTAATGAATGGACATGTGTCCACACTGATATCTAGGGAATGAATGCTCTTCATGCAGGAGCCAATATTCACTTATGAACAAGGATATTAAATTGCAAATATGAGCACTTGCTATTAGTGAGTCATGCCAGCTCCCGTTTAAAAATGTTTCAGTCATCTGGCCAATGAATAGAAACAATGCCATGGGACCTAATGACCAATCACACAATGACATGGGTAATGCCCAAAAGCAAAAGAAATAGCTGAATGGAATTGTTCACAGAAAATCTGTAGAAATACAGCAGTAGACAGTCCCTACCCAGAAAGCATACTGTCCTGATGGGGACTTGAAACAACTAGTTTCAGGTCCCCATCAGGACAGTATGCTTTCTGGGTAGGGACTGTCTACTGCTGTATTTCTACAGTACCTAGCACAACCCATTCTTGGTTGGTTCCCAGGCATTACTGTAATGTAGAATGTGACACTGGTAAACCAAGTGCCACTTCTGGCCAAGACCATAGGCATTTGTCAATTCTTAGCTAACTCATAGCTGGAAACCAAACCAGCTCATCTGTATGCTAGTGTTCTTCAAAATAGGTATGTTTTATAAGAATGTATTTAGCATTTAGACTCTATGAAATGCTCGTAGATCTCTGCATGCATTAATCTCATTTGTAATGTCTGTATTCCATGCTACAGGGAAATATGTAAGTTTTGCTTTATAACTTCGAAAATGCTTGCTCTGAACTTGTGAACCCAGGCCCAGGAATCATCCTACCTACCCATTCAGCTGGCCTATCAAGATTAAATGGGCCATTACGGAACATCACAATACAAAGTGAATAGCCCTTTCATATCTGGAAAATGCTACGTGAAAGAGAGCTTCTCTCATGGACTGGAAGGCCAAATGTAAAAGATAAAATTGGGTCACAAGAAATTTTTTCATCTCTTTGCTGTTTGAACTCTCACTGGGCCAGAGGCACTAAACAAAAGCAGAGATCCTCAGGGTCAACATGGATCCTCTCTGAAAGACATTTTGAATGGACAGATTATTACATCTGTCACCTTTAGGAACAATCGGTGGTAACTCATTTGTGTGTATATGTTCACCTGCTTTAATCTGAAAACTCATTTATTTTTTCTAGTTAATAAACATTTAGATCGTTTATTACAGGATTGGCTACCGGCATTGTCTTTGCTGTAAGATATAGGGTAGCCAATCTGGGGTAAGTCACTTGTCTTTTGGGACTGGAAGCAACCTGAATATTTTGTGATTTTTGGTGTAAGTGATAATTTATCACTAAATCTAGCTTGCTTGAGTGGCAAGTTAGACTGGAGAGCCCAAGGGGGGCTGTCTGTGACTCCATGGTAAGGCTAGTACAGGGATTCAGGGGTTCATATTGGTTAGTGGGTTGGTGAAATCTAATTATAAAACATACCACCAGTTTCTGGTATCTGCCCTGTTTTTGACAGTCTGACACAAACTGTTCTCAAGAACAACATAATATTGTAGCACAACCATAGTAGTGAGTGCTTCATAGAGTGAAATAATAGGTTTGCATAATGGTTGTTACTAGTAACAAATTAATAAAAAATGGGCACAGATCCTGCAGACACTTCACTTTATGCAGGGTGAACAGTCCCATTGACTTCATTGCGATTATTCATGATATATGAGTAAATCTTTTCAGAACTGGGACTAAAATATGTTAGGTGAACATTCACAGTTAGAAAAAAGGGTTGAATTCATTGTACAAAAAATGATTCTGTTCTTAATGGTAGGAATTACTATATAGACTAAGGACTATGTACTGACCTTGAACTACCATTAGCATTGAGAGGAAATGGGTGTAAAGATTGAGAGAAGCACAGAGCAGTCATACTGATTCTATAGTCTGGGTTGAGGAACTTTCTGACACTAATTAGCACCTGGTAGCAGGCTTCCTGGCAGAAAAGTCTGTTAGTAGTCATTTAACAATGTTAGTCCATATTCTGCCCTTGTACACAGTGCAGTCCCCCTGAATTCAGAATCTTACCAGCCTGAGTTCAAGAAATGAAAAGTTGTGGGGCAAATTAAAAGTCAACAAATCCATGATCTTATCTTGCCTGCATTTCTCTGGTGTCTGTTTTATCTCACAACCCTATTTTCTTTATTTGCTCATTTGCTGCTTTCAAGATATATGTCTTGTTTCTTATTTCTTTGTGTTTGTCTTCTGCTGCCTTTTCTGTTGTTCCTTAGTATTGTGAAATGGTCGAATTTTAATCAAATTTTTAGCAAGACCATAAGTAGGTTAGCATTACCAGGAAAAAGGTAGGAAAGTGCATACAGATTACGAAAAGCTTGCTGCAGAATTTAGAAAAGTCGTTGTTCCCAGATTGGGCTTCCATTGGATGCAGATTTGTGTTGACTAGCTTCAAAAGCTAATGAATTGACCAAACATTAGATTTAGTCTAATTGCCTCTTCAGTCACATCATCACCACTCTTTTGCCTAAGGTACATTTGTTAACTACACTTGATCAGCTGGGAGTGCATTTGGTTTTTTGAAGTTTTCTGAGATTGTGCTCCACTGTAATCAAGTGTGTGTGTGTGTGTGTGTGCGCATGCGTACATGCGTGCAGCAGGCAAGGCTTCTGGGCAACATTTTCATGCTAAAGGCAGGAAACAGAGAGCTCATCTATGCTAATGGCAGTGCAGCTGTTGCATTTAGTGAAGACGCTCCTACGCTTCTCCCATTGGCATAGGTACTCCACCTCCCTGAGAGGTAGTTGCTATTGTGACAACGTTCAGACATTTTAACAATAGCACAATTTTAAATTTAACAATTTAATCGGTCTTTTTTGGAAGTTCCATCCTGTCGTGCTTCTCAGCAAGAAGCTGTCTGAGAGGGAAAGCCACTGGTCAATCAGCGAAAAGGAATGTTACGCCATTGTCTACGCTCTGGAAAAGCTACATCCATACTTTTGGGGACGGTGTTTCCACCTGCAAACGGGCCATGCTGCACTATTGTGGCTTCATACCACCAAGGGAAATAACAAAAAAACTTATTTGGTGGAGTTTAGCTCTCCAAGATTTTTATTTCAACATGCAACACATTTCAGGAACTTCTAACAAAGTGGCTGATACACTCTCCCGTGAAAGTTTTCCAGAATCAACTGGTTAAAATTGTCCTTGAGATGTGGAAAATATTGTTAGTCTTTATGTACTTTGTAGTATATTTAGAGGTGCATGTGTCTTATTAACTCTGTTTTCTGCTAGAGCTCCAGGAAGAAATCACAGCCAGTGTTTTCACCCTATTTAGTAATCTAGCTAGAAATGTGTTCGATTTCCTTTTGTTTAATGGCTGGTAAAATAAGCTGTGCTGGATGGAATGTATATTCCTGTTTTCGTATCTTTTTATAACTTAAGGTTTTGCCTAGAGGGATTCTCTATGTTTTGAATCTGATTACCCTGTAAGGTATTTACCATCCTGATTTTACAGAGGTGATTCTTTTACCTTTTCTTTAATTAAAATTCTTATTTTAAGAACCTGATTGCTTTTCCATTGTTCTTAAGATCCACGGGTTTGGGTCTGTATTCACCTGTACGAATTGGTGAGGATTCTTATCAAGCCTTCCCCAGGAGAGGGAGTGTAGGGCTTGGGTGGATATTTTGGGGGAAGACGTCTCCAAGTGGTCTCTTTCCCTGTTCCTTGTTTAAAACACGTGATGGTGGCAGCATACGGTTCAAGGAGAAGGCAACATTTGTACCTTGGGAAAGTTTTAACCTACACTGGTAAGAATAAGCTTAGGGGGTCTTTCATGCAGGTCCTCACATCTGTGCCCTACAGTTCAGAGTGGGGAAGGAACCTTGACATGCCCCATATTTTCTGTCTCCCCTGCATCAGTAATGGCAGGTCCTGCTGCTGGCCAGATCCCTGCTTGCCAGCTCCCTGCCCAACAGTAGTGAGTGGAGGTGGGAGGTCCAGTGGCCGATTGATGGGTGTGGGTGTACAAGGTTGTTGGCAGGGCCAAGATGCAGCATGCGGGGCCCACTGCTCCCCCGTTGGTCTGTCAGCGCAGCCCCTGCTGTGTGCCAGTTCTTAGCCAGCAGGGCTATGCGTCGCAAGCTGCGGTGGCTGGTGAGTATGGGCAGGTGCCAGGTGACAGCCAGTTATGTGTTGCCTCTTCTGCCCACCCACCAGACCTCTGTGTGTCCCCCTGTCACTATCCTCTCCCTTCTTTGCCCTTCACCCCTCCCCCGCACCTCAGCTGCTCCTCCCTATCTGATCCCCCCAATCCCGACATGTGTTGTCTCGGGAAGATGCAGTGCCAGGTCCCAAAAGAGGCAGTTCCATCCTGGGGGTCCAGCCAGGCATGGAGAGTGCTGGGCAGGGAGGGTCAGGTCAGTCAGTCACCCCACTGCCCGCCCCTGTGTGAGAGCGGTGTATAGGAGTGTGTGTGTGTGTGTGTGTCCCCTCCCTGTGTGAACCCTAAAGCCTTAAAGATAAGAAGGTAAATAAAAAGAATCCAGCTGCACAGTATTTTTGTTTAACAGGGGCTCAGTCAACTTGGTGTTAATTTGAATGTTTGTACAGCATAGTTCTGATTGCTGTTGAACTCACTTAAATAAGAGTAATTTTACCAGGTGTCCCATATTCAGCATAGGGAAATATGGTCACACTATGCAAAGACAATTCTGATCTTAATCAAGACAAGAGTTGCTGCAATTTTGTGGCTGTTGGCTGGTTTCAGTCGACATGTGTACATGTCAACATCACAAAAGTTAAGAAAAGCAGCACTAATTCAGAGCCACATTGGCAGTCTCAGCTGAGAAGCTAAGGACTGAATGGGCATGGATTCCAAAGTATCCTCTCAGCACTGGAAGTTGTCTCCTGAGTCATACAGGAAGCACACTGGCCCACAACCATGGTGGAATTTGAATGATCGGTCCTCTTGCTGTCTCTGTTTTGTGGATAAATAACACATCTCCATCCCTCTGGCTGCCATCTTGGTAACTTCCATGACCCTTAAATTCATACTAAAAACATTAAAAATTGTTAAATGAAAATATACATAGGCTCTTGTCATGAGGTACAGCTCTCATTGCCAGACTGGCACAGCCTCCTGGTCATGTTGGGAATTAGTTTGAGGCTGAGGCCCATGTCCCTAGTCTTCACAACAGTACTCTGTCTCTGCTTCTGCCTATAGCTTCTCTCTCAGATCCCAGAACTACAGCATCCTCTTTGCAACTCAGCCAGGTCGTCATCTGTGTTTCCCCCTTCCAGAGGTCAGTGTGGTGTGTATCTCCAACACCCCAGTGACAAGTGGGGGTGGGGGAACCCAGGCCTGCCCACTCTAATGAGATGGTTCTAGGGTATGCAGTCTCTCCTATAAGATCAATTTATATTTTATCAATATAATAGTCTAGTCTCTGTGTGGTCTTATTTCAGCGGCTCTGTTTAGGGTTCTGGATAGTGTTTGGTGGCCTGTGACATAGGAGGTCAGACTAGATAATCTAATAGTCCCTTCTGGCCTTAAACTCTATGACTTCAGATAGAAGAGCCTTCATAATCTATTACAACCCACCCTATCATCTCTTACATGCTACTGAGACATCAAGTCCCACTTCTGCTCTGCCAATATGCCAGTCTCACTGGTCCATTTGTCAAATTTTCCAGCTAACATGTTTGTGCTTTCTTCCATGCCTGGGAGAAACTCCCCATTAAAATCTACAAAGCTACCACAATGTCTTCCTTCAGATTCCTCCTTAAAACCTATCTCTGTAACCATGCCCACAAAACCCTTGACATAGTTAATCAACTGGTGTGCTTTGACTGTTGCTTAGTATTCTGATCATAATTGTCTCACCATTTCCTTCCTTCAGTTTGTTGTGTCCCACTACTGATTCTCTTCTTTTACCTAGAGTGTTGATTCTTTGGGTCAGGGACCATCTTTTTATTATGTGTTTGTACCTCATCTAGTGTAAACCATATGTTTTATACTACAGCATTTGACTTTGGCCCAAAGAAAGGGAGAGAAGCAGTGGAGAAGAAGATACAGATTTTAGTTGAAATACTCTGTGTCTCTCCACATGTACAGAGGACAGGGCAGGCATCTCAGCTATAGGGGCCCAGAAGCATTCAGAATTAGGGCGTGGCAGTTACTAGACATGCTTATTAGATGTTCTTGAAGCTGTATTGGAAGTTTTCATTGTGGGCAACCCACCTGGCAGGTAACACCCAGTCACCATCCAACTCCTGAGCCAAAACCTGAGGGAGGTGGTGGAATCTCCTTCCTTAGAGGTTTTCAGGGTCAGGCTTGACAGAGCCCTGGCTGGGATGATTTAATAGGGGATTGGTCCTGCTTTGAGCAGGTGGTTGGACTAGATGACCTTCTGAGATCCCTTCCAACCCTGATATTCTATGATTCAATCAGAGCCACAGGTGCCAGAGGAGGAGGTTATAAATATAGGAGTTAAGTCCAGCCCTCTCTAAACTCAGTAGCTGATCCATGCAGGACCAAGAGACACAACTGCTTGATGGCTGGGTCCCAGTTCCCCTCCTTTAGATAAGCATGAGTGCTACTCCAGCTTTACTTACTAGAGAATCCTCCTATTAAGATAATCATTTGGACCCAGAGGAACAGCTGGGAGGGGAATGCAATAGTTATGCATAATATTGACTCAGCATCCCCTACCCCATTATACTAGCTCAATAGGGATGGAGCCTCTATTAGTAATACTTATTATTAGGGCTGTCAATTAATCACAGTTAACTCACTCAATTAACTCAAAAGTAATCACAATTTTAAAAATTAATCATAATTAATTGCAGTTTTAATTGCACTATTAAACAATATTTGAATACCAATTGAAATTTATGAAATATTTTTGGATGTTTTTCTACATTTTCAAATATTTTGATTTCAGTTACAACAGAGAATACAAAGTGTACAGTGATCACTTTATATTATTTTTTATTACAAATATTTGCACTGTAAAAATGATAAAAGAAATAGTATATTTCAATTCACCTCATACAAGTACTGTAGTGCAATCTCTTTATTATGAAAGTGCAATTTACAAATATAATTTTTGTTACATAATAGCACTCCAAAACAATGTAAAACTTTAGACCCTACAAGTCCACTCAGTCCTACTTCTTATTCAGGCAGTCGATGAGAGAAACAAGTTTGTTTACATTTACTTGAGATAATGCTGCCTGCTTCTTATTTACAATGTCACCTGAAAGTGACATGACATGCCAATTTTGTAGCTGACATTGCAAAGTATTTATGTGCCAGATATGCTAAACATAAGTATTTTATGTGCCAGATATGCTAAACATGCTTCATGCTTTGGCCATCATTCCAGAGGATATGCTTCCATGCTGATGACGCTCATTTAAAAATAAATGCATTCATTAATTAAATTTGTGACTGAACTCCGTGGGGGAGAATTGTATGTCTCCTACTCTGTTTTACCCATATTTTGCCATGTTTCATGTTATAACAGTCTTGGATGATGACCTAGCACATGTTCAGTTTAAGAATACTTTCACAGCAGATTTGACAAAACGCAAAGAAGGTACCAATGTGAGATTTCTAAAGATAGCTACAGCACTCGACCCAAGGTTTAAGAATCTGAAGTGCCTTGCAAAATCTGAGAGGGAGGAGGTGTGGAACATGGTTTCAGAAGTCTTAAAAGAGCAACACTCTGATGTGGAACTACTGGTGGCATATCATGAGAATGAACATGCATCTGTTTGCAATGCTTTGGATGGTTAGCAAGCAGAACCTGTCATCAGCATGGATGCATGTCCTCTGGAATGGTGGTTGAAGCATGAAGGGATATATGAATCTTTAGCACATCTGACACATAAGTATGTTGTGACGCTGCCTACAACAATGCCATGTGAACACCTGTTCTCACTTTCAGGTAACACTGTAAACAAGAAGCGGGCAGCATTATCTCCTGCACATGTAAACAAACTTGTTTGTCTGAGCGATTGGCTGAACAAGAAGTAGGACTGTGTGGACTCATAGGCTCTAATATTTTCCATTGTTTTATTTTTTAATGTAGTTATTTTTGTACATAACTCTACATTTGTAAGTTCAACTTTCATGACAAAGAGATTGCATTAAAATGAATTGAAAAATACTATTTCTTTTTTTACTATACAAATATTTGTAATAAAAATAAATATAAAATGAGCACTGTACACTTGGTATTGTGTTGTAATTGAAAATGAAAAAAACATCCAAAAATATTTAAATAAATTATATTCTATTATTGTTTAACTGTGCGATTAATCGCAATTAATTTTTTTAATCTCTTGACAACCCTAGTTGTTGTTATTAATATAGTAGTAGAGTTTGTGGCCAGAAGGGTTAATAATGATAATATAATTAGAGGAGATGGCTAAAATCTATCTACAAAGATGCACATTTGTGCCTGGGAATCCTTTAAAAAAGCCTAACTTGAATGTGATTCCCATGTACCTTAATGTCCCCTTTGACAGTGTAATGGGGACTTAAAGGGAGTGGAAATAGCCCCCTAAAACTGCCCCCTGCTCAGGTAAAGTTCTCTGGCTACAGCAGAGCAGACGTTAGGTCTCTGTGCCAGCCCACAACCTAGGGTGTGTGCTGGAGACAGAGAATGGGTGTGGCTGGTGTTCACTGTGCTTTGCTTCCCATGGCCTTTCTGGTGTGTTTGCCAAAAGGCATTACAATTATTATCCCTTAGAACTGTGAAATCTTGTCCAATGGGAACTAGAAATAGCAGCTGTTTAAGGGCCTTTCATTCCTAAAATGGGCCAAAGAAGGAATAATGGCAACATGGATTTTCTTTTCTCTGAGAGGCAGGTTATTAATTAGTTACAGAACATTTTTGTCCGACTGCTGTTCCTCCTGAATGTAAAGATACTATAGTATCATTTGTCATTCCCACAGAAGGATTAGTACTCTACTCTACCAGAGTGCATTTTACCTGCAATGTTGTTCTGACAAAAGGAATTGTTTGTGGCCTAAACTGCATTTCATGATGATCTCTTTTTTTTTAATTGCTTACATTACCTATCACAGGAGACCCAAAAGATCTAATTGTTTTTCTCCCCTGCAAAAGCAAATTGCACTGCCTATTTCCTAACTAAATGACTATTTGTCTGTAATTACTGCTTTTTTGGTGAGATTTATTTTTAAAATTTTTAGAGTGTTATTGACCTCAACAACAGGCAGGGGTGTGCAATGTGATCTCTTTGTGACCTCAGATGCTGAAACTGTACATTGTTTAGAAATCATTGCCAGGTAATGAATAAAGAGAAGAACAGTAAAGAGTGCTGGGCAGAATACATATAACTCCATTGATCTGGAGGATAGCTACATACCTCTCTAGAGTGGTCATTGCAACGATTAATTAGTTAATGTCTGAAAAATGCTATATATGGCTAACATTCAATAGCATTTTTCTCACAGTAGGGATCTGTGAGGCCTAGGGTTCATAGCAGCCCTCAGATCATTAGGTTATTTGCACAACTGTCCTTTAAAAATGTTTTTTAAACAAACATTAGCAACTGTGCACAGATCCCAGAATACAACATCTTGGTTCCACTTCTGCACTTCCAACACAGGGGTGGATTGGAGATCCTCCACCCTATTTAAATAAAATAAATAAGCAATATTTATGGACCCCAAGGATACATCTTATTGAGCTTCACCAATATTTTAAGGTCAAACCTATGCTTAACAATGTGATCACAGAAATTTTCTGTGAGGGGAAAAAAGAACTTCAGCTCTGCTAATTAAATACTTACATAATTAGTCTAATTTTCAAAAGTGCTAAGCACCCAGAAACTCCCATAAGTTTCTATTGGGGCTGCTGGGTGCTCAGGTCTTTTGAAAATCATGTTTTAGTTACATAAATATGGATTTAAGAATGCACTTTTAGGCACCTGTGGTCAGAGTCTCAACTGATGTAAATTGACATAGCTTCATTGATTTCTGGGATCTGCTCCTGTTTTGATAATCTTGGCCACAGTGTGTTTTACTCTTTCTAATATGTCATATCTAACATTATATGCCATTGAAAACCCATTCATAATTGAGATGTTTGGAAACAGAAGCCATTTTATTTTCTGATGTTACATATTACAAATAATAATTAGTGCTTGTGTTAACAGATAATGAGCCATAATCTTTATAGTACCAAGCAGTAGCTCATTGGTGTCACATTATTGTGACCGAATCAATATATTTACCATTAACAGACCTATAATTATAAGAACTAAACATAAATCAAACACTTGTAACTGCATTCAGTATTAAAAACCATCACGAATACTTAAAACTGGCACTGGGAAATATCAAATGTAATTGTAATGAATAATTAATAGTGAACTAATTATACAATCCATAGACCTAATTAGCAAAATAGTGGTGATTGTATAGGGGAAGGGGGAAAATGCTGCTTAGTTATTCTAAACGAGCTCAACATTTCAATTATTCTAAAAATATTCTACCCTGGGTCCAATTTTCTTCACTTACAACCTTCTTAAAGCACGTTGTAAAGACTTTTAAATGATTAACAAAGTGTGTGGGTGTAAACGTGTCTGACATAAGGATGTGGGGGCTGTTAGCAACTCATATTTAATTAGAAAATTAAAGCACTGAGAGTCTGCAGTCACTTTCTCATTAGAAGTGCAAGTAGCAAAGTGCACACAGATCTAAACTGACAGCTACTGCAGAGAAGTACGACTTCTTGCCGGTTTCTTTGTGTGTGTTTTGCTTTTACACTGTCTCCTGTAGAGAAGAAAAAAAGCACCATTCCTTTAATCAGCTACCACTGGAACCTAATATGTGATACATGTTTTGGGCCAAATTCTGCTCTCAAAGGGCTGAATAGAATGGGGAAGGCTAAAAGGCTTATCAAACAACAGTGGTTTGGGAAAAGGTCAGTAGAATCTTATATAAGGGCCATAGATGTGGAAAAAGGGAATATTTTTCATGTGGGGAAAGGAGGGAGTCCATCCTATCTACCCTTCTTAAGGAACCTGTGAGTTCAGTTCATATGAGGAAGAGCTCAGCTCCAAGCCACTTTTTATTTTAACACAATTGATTTGCCTATTGCTAATAATCAGATTGTAAATTCTGTTAATCCAATTCCCTGCTGTGTTACTCCAGTTTTACACTGATGTAATGCCATTAAAATTAGGAATTACATAGGTGTAAAACTGGAGTAGTGCAGAGAGGAATCATATCTTGTGATTTCTTTGAAGAACCTTCATGTAAGGAATGTTGTGCAGTGGTATGCACTTACCATCATTTGAGAACACCTGGACACTGGAATATAAATGGTGCAGAAGAGGCTGATCAGATAAAATACCCTGGGCAATCATTAACAATTTATGATCAGTTTAATGCATGAATATTTACATAATAATGATGAATGTATGTGATAGTTAAAAAATTGAACTAATCACTGTGTGTGTGTGTTTGTCTCTTACAGCAATGGATTTTCTTCTCTGACTTGTAGAGATGTTTTTCATAATCATATTGGCAATAGATCACAGGGTTCACTGTTAAATTCTATATTTATCATGTCCTGTTCAATCTTCAGGTGTTGTAGATCCTTAACATTATTCAGAATGGTTTGACCAACAGCTGTAAATAATGTCACTTGGCCTGCATTGTTTGTGTAACAGTTTTCTCCTTTACCATCTCCTGTCTTGGCATTTCTCTGAAATGGAACAATTGCATTCCCCTAACATGGGTAAATGTTGCTATTTCTGATATCTAGTTTCCAGGTCATCAGAGACAAGCTTAGCAGGAGATGCTGGACTAGAACAAAGATGCATTTTACTATGTTAAGTAAGTATCAGTTAAATTGTTAATGGTCATCCCAAAGGGCCTCGCATAGATAATGAGCAGCACTACATGTGAGGAAGAAATCCGAGCAGATTTAAGATGTTGTGTCTCTGGAGTCTACTCTTCAGGAGGAGTTAGCAGATTATTGGAGGAGGCTAACAATGACTGCAGCTTCTGTAAAGGGAGGAGATGAGATATATTTTCCAGCATGGGTTGATCCTCTTTTTCTCCACCTCTGTAACCCTTATGATAGATTCCACTGACCTCACCTCCAAACCTCTTTTGCCTAATATGCCTCCTGGCCTTTTCTAGTTTGTGCAACCCTCTGAAGAAATCGTTCTGTGTCTGTTGGACACAAGATTTTTTGTTGGTGGCCTGTAAAGCAGTTGACGTTAATAAATAAGATCGGGAAAGGTGAAAGCTTGCATATTCTTTGTAACATACAGCTATACAGATGCTATATTTAAATTCAGTCTCATGATTGAACCTATTCCAGTATGCAAGTCTTGTATGAATTGCTTATTTTGAAATATGAGTAATTTAAATTCATCTTACTCTCTCAGATGTTAAGTTATACAGAAAAATAGGAAAGTAGATTTCAAGATATGTCTCTGCATTCTTAAATGAGGCTGATGAGATTCTTCAGCACCCTCTCTTTTGTTTTGAAATGGATTTTTTATGAGCTTTACAGATAATGAAGAGTAAAGAATCTGGTTGCAACTGCTGTTCTTCAAAAAATGTATTTCTATTTGAAATGAAGATTCAGGCTTTAAGCCATTTGTCTTAAGGTGAGTGTATGTTTTTTTATAAATGAAGCTTTATAGGATTAATGGATTTCAAAATATGAGTTTCTTCCAGCACATGGGAACCAAAGAATAAGTCCTACATGTGATATAATGAAAGGAGTGAAATGTTGGAAAGTGAAACCGATTTCTACTTTAGAGGAGAATAAAAACATGTTTGAAAATGACACAGGGGAGGTTTAATATCTGTATGCATCACATTTGTTTGATAGACTCTGACCCGGAGGTTAAAACAAGAAAATCTTCTGAAGAAAGTTTGGGAAAATATTCCCTCCCAAAATAATCAGGGCCTGTGTATTATCAGTGTTGTGAAACCCAACTATGGCAGCAGACGTGATTAAAATAATTTACATTTATATAGCTCCTACATAAAGAAAGAGCCTAAAAAGCTTTACAAACAATATGTAAGGATCAGTGAAGTCACAACTGAAATGCAGCTGCCTCCAAGGTGAAAGGCAGATATTATTTTGATAGCACATACCAACCCTACACAATATTCTGGACAGAATGCGAAGATTATCTTTTTGAAACTCCAGGGAAAATGTAAGCAGGTACAATGTGATTATTGTATTTGCAGTTTGACCTGAAGAGCAGGACTAACACCTCAACATAAGGGTGCATCTACACTCTCTTGCTAGGAATGTGTTTCTCAGAGCAGGTAGACAGACATGCAGTAATTCTGGTTGAGCTAGCACGCTAAAAATAGCAGTGTAGCTGAGGGTGGCATGGGTAGCCGTTCAGGAGGCCACCTGAAAACAAATCCACCCAGACCCCCTTGTGTATGTATTTGAGCAGCTAGCCCAAGCCATTGCACATGCTACCCTCACAGCTACAGTACTAATTCTAGCCCAATCGCTTGAGCAGAGCTCATGCAGCTGTCCAAGCACACTCCCAGCTGCAGTGTAAACATAACCTATGGCACTTTTATTTTGGGTATTTAATAATCCTAAGTGGTGAGGACCTTGACAGTAAGTTGCATTCAAAAGCTGGAACCATTTGTAACACCATGCTGGGAAGTGGTTCAGTGCAGAATCAGAGGGCTACTTCCTAGCATGGTGTTACAAGTGGCTCCATGTTTTGAATGAAACATACAGTCAAGGTCCTTACCACTTATGATTATGATCCATTGCAATGTATAATTCCATTATCTGTGGTTTCATATTGATTGTACAAAGTATATGCTTTTGCTTCACCTCTGAAACAATAATCATTATATCAAGGCTACATAAACTTTTAAATGGGGCTACTGACAACTGAAGAATATGCTTTGTGATAGACCCAGGCCAGTTGAGTACAGCAGAGTAGCAGAAGACAGATATATTGGCCACTGAATAATGGTATTCTGTTCCCTGACTGACCAGAGCAGGGGCTACTCCAGGCTAATGAGAACACCTGACTCCAATTAACCTGCAAAGAGTCAGGTGAGGCCATTAAGCTAATGTGACCACCTGACTCTAATTAAGGCCCCTCTGATAATATAAAAGGGCTCACTCCAGTCTGGCAGAGAGGAGCCAGGGAGAGGAAGTGTGGCTGAAAGGCTGTGTAATGAAGACACCCTCAGGTCATTAGTAAGGGAGCCCTAAGGTAAGGGTGAAAAGGGAGAAGCAGAAGAGCTGTGGGGAAGTGGCCTAGGGAAATGTAGCAACTCTGGCAGTAAAAGATTGGCTGCTACCATTAGGGTCCCTGGGCCGGAACCTGGAGTAGAGGGCGGGCCTGGGTTCCCCCCAATCCAACACTAGAGAAACATCTCTTGGGAGGGAAAAACAGGCCTCTGTCAGGACAGGAGGCTAAACTGTTTTGGCATGAGGCTGTAAGAGCAACAGAGACTGTGGGAATTCTCTCACCAACCTCCATTGCTGGCTTATGATGAAAAGGGCTCAGTAGACTATATCCCTGGCCCTAGAGAGAGAAGGGCTACTTGGAGGGTTACAATGAGCCTCTGAAGCTAGCATAAACTGCCTGGAAGCGTGTGACCCTCAGGGACAAGGTTGGAGCTCTGCCACAGCTTATAATCAACTAAAGCAATAGCTATGGGTGAAACATGCATATTACATTCCCTTTGTAACATCCACATTATAAACCCTGTTTTCCAGAATGCTGAATGATGATAAATATATATCAAACTAGTGGAACCAGGATACAAAATTAGAGATTGGAAAGAAGATAATGATACCCAACCTTTAAAAGGGATCAAAGAAAGAACAAGGAAGCTACAGGCTTGTAAGACTTATTTCCCTAATGGGAAGCATTCTTGAGTCACTGGTTTGAAACAAACCAAAACAGCGTTCATACAGGCACAGATTAGATGGACAGTGTGGATCACCAGAATCACTTCCTGCAGTACCTAGGTAGGTATTCTTTGGAGATCTTCCATCCCAACAGCAACTCATTCTAATTCTGCTTCACTATAGACAGCTGACAAGAGCACAGTACAATCTGGTATGGCTAAAAATAATAAAGATTTTTTCAAAGGCACTTAGCTACCTCTCCATGAATGTTAAGCATAAGCAGGCACCCGCGTGCCCTTTATGCCTTTAAAAATATACCACAATGATCCAAATCCTCAACTGTGGCCCAGGAATAATCAGTTCAGCTGAGAATCTTATTCGGCTATCCCTCGATGCAAGGATGATGTCTGCGAAGGGGGTTCATTGGTGGGTTTTTAAGTAGCTGAGAAGCCCAATTCGTGCCCTGTCCCTTCTGTGGGAAAATCTGCAGGTGTAATCTTGGAGGAGACATAGTTGCTGGCTTGATTGTTGTACCCTTTCTTTCCTCCTTTGTCACTTCTGTTTCATGAGCACGTCTGTTCTCCTCAAAATGAACTGTGGCTTGGTGTATGGTGTGGCACCACTATTTTCTGTTCCACACAAAGTACTCCCAGTTCACTTGGTTCATGCCTCCCTTTTTAAGGTGTACTTTCAGTATGTCTTTGAAGTTCTTCCACTACCCTCCATGAGCCCTTCTTCCCTGACTTAACTGGGAGAGGGAGGCGAGTGTCTGGCATATGTAAACAGTAGCCAGTCCAGTGGAGTATGTGTTTCATGACCGGTACTTCTATATTGCTGATTATGGCTACAGAGAGAATGCTGATGTTAGTGTGTTGGTCTTCCAAGCTGAGCCTGAGAATCCTCCTGAGGCAGTGCTTCTGGAACTACTCCAGCTGCTTGAGATGTCATTTGTAGGTTACCCAGGTCTCTCACCCACAGAGAAGGGTGGGAATGACAACTGCCTTGTAAACCAAGATCTTGATGCCTATTTGAAGATCCCTATGATTGATGACTCATTTGAGTAGTCTTTCCAAAGGATGTGCTGGCAGAGCAGATCCTTTATTTGATTTCTGTGTCAATTCTGGATGTTTAGGAGCGGTGGCTGCCAAGATATGGGAAATGGTCCACATTTTCCAGGGGTTCTCCACCAATGGTGACTTGTGCAGTACGAAGAGTAGTTTGTGCAGGGTGAAGGCTGGTAGAGTACCTTGGTTTTCCTGATGTTGAGAGAGAGACCCAGGCTGTGATAAGCATCTGCAAAAAAAATTTACTGTGCTTTGCAGGTCATCCTCTGTGTGTGTGAGAATGACATAGTTATCTGCATACTGATCACTGATGCCAATTCTTGTGATCTTAGATTTTGTTTGGAGATGCTGGAGATTGAGGAGTTGGCCATCCATACAATACTCAATCCCAATTCCATCAGGAAGGTGGTCACAGATGAGAATCAGGATCACGGCAAGGTAATTAGAGAAGAGTGTTGAATCAATGACACAGTCCTTCTTGACACCAGTCCAAATGATGAATGGTTTGTTCTCTGACCTGTTTCACAGACTGGTGGCAGTCATCCCATCTTGGAGCAGTCTCATGATAGAAATGAATTTCTGTGGACAGCTAAACCTACACAGCACCTTCCATAGGGCATCATGACTGATAGCGTCAAAGGCCTTGGTTAAGTCAATGAATGCTATAAACAGTTGCTGGTGTTGCTCTCTGCACTTCTCCTGAATCTGTCATGCCATGAAGATTATGTTGGTTGTGCCTCGGGACGGCCTGAAGCCACACTGATTCAGGGAGGAGTTTCTTGGCAAGGCAGAGGAGGCAGTTTAGTAGGATCTGGGTCAGGATCTTCCCTCCCTTTCCTGCAGTGGAGAGGAGGGCAATACCTCTTTAACAATGTTGGCCTTCTTATAGTCAGGTTGAATTTCTTCACAGTTCCAGATTTTGTCGAGGAGTTGGCAAGTTTGTGCAAGGAGTTTGTGCTGAAGCATTATTCCACCAGCTTTAAAAACCTCAGCTGGGATGCCATCTGGGCCTGATGTCTTGTGTTTTTTGTCTGGGTGATGGAACTCCAGACTTCCTCTGAAGATGGGGGATCAGCAAGGTGTTCCATTGCAGAGCATTGTGGAATAAACTCTATGGTGTCTTCAGAGACTGTGGATTTGCAGTTTAGTAGGCTTTCAAAGTTCTCCTTCCAGCATTGTTTAATGACTGCATTGTCCTTAAGGAGGGTAGAGCCATTCTGGGAACATACAGGGGTTGGGCCTTTGGTGCTTTGTCCATTTATAGCTTTTGTTGCTTGAAAGAAGCTTCTCAAGTCATTCTGGTCTACAAAACGCTGGATCTCAGAGGTCTTCTCTTGCCATCACTTGTTTTTGATGTCACATAGCCTCCTTTGGACTTTTGGCTTTGAGCAGGTGATAAGCCTCATGGGGCTGGCATCGCTCCTTGCCCGAGACCTGCTACTGCCCTCCTCCCCCCATCAGTGTTGGTTCAGAATTGCAGTTCGCATGAGCCCTGCCTGCCCATCCCTTTGGCTGGCTGTTGCTGTTGGGTCTGAACCCTGCCTGCCTCCCGCACAGCTGTTGCTGTTCATCTGAATTCTGCCTCCCTGCCGTGCGGCTGGCATCGCTACTCACTTGAGCCCTGATCCCACAGGGAGCTGGCATTGCTGGTCACCCCCTCACACATTCCTCTGTGCTCTGCTAGGGGTGTGTGCCCCACTTTTTTGGTAAAGTGATCAGTTGGCAAGAGCAAATGGGACAAATGCCCACTTTTGCAAAAAGGAAAAAAAAAAGTCAGGATGGCTGGGACGAGGCTTAAAAAAGAGACTGCATCGAGAGTGCTATAAAACTGCTCCCTGCTGTCTTCCTCATCATCGAGTGTTGGGGCATATGCACAGATGACCGTGGCATATTGGTTGTTGCTGAGCTTGAGCCAAAGAGTCATGAGATGCTCGTTGATCCCTACAGGAAGCTCCAAAAGTTGACTGGCAATCTTATTTTTGATGGCAAAGCCAACCCCTGAACATGTCTCTCTTCAGGTGGCTTTGCTTTCCAAAAGAAGGCGTAGCCACTTCAATCCTCTTTTGATTGGCCCTCATTGGCCTGGCAGAGCTCATTAAGAGATGCAATGTCAATATTGAGTCTTGCCAGTTCTCCGGCAATTATGGCAGTTCTTCTTTTTGGGCGTTCACTGTGCTGAGAGTCTATAAGGGTGTGGACAGTCCAGTTGGTGAAATTCATTGTCTTGTATCTCTTGTTTCGGCCTCAGAGTTGAGTTATCCCACTGGATGCAGCCATCCAGTTGGAAGAGTGTGAGGCAGCCTATGTTTGGGGCACCTTTTCTAGCCCCATCCCCATTTGGGATGAGCAGAGGAGGTCCTAAAAAGGCTTGCTCAGTCTCAGTCACTGCTGCCAAAATGCACTTCTGTCTCATCCAAGCACAAGATGACCATCACATGGCTTCCACCTTCATGCAGATTTGTGATGAGACTCCCAGAAATCACTGTTCCTGCCTTCTCCACCACTCCTCCATTTCAGCAGGGCTTTGTGTGTGTGGGTGTGAGCCCTTTGGCAGAGGCCTGTACGTGAAATCTTTTAATGTGGAGAAACCGGTGCAGAGGTGGTAACCACACGAGACTGGATAGGAGGAAAATCCTGACTCATTGGCAACAAGATCCAAGACAACCAGGGTCCTCTGTCTTGTTGCAGCCCTCATTTGCCTTTATAGCCACAGAGTACTAGAAGGTCCTCTATATGCGCCTGATCCACCGTTGGGATCTTGTGAAGTTTGGACTCGCCTCAGATCTGCTCGCCAAGGGGGACCCTACCAGGAGTATGAAAGCTCCGGACGATGTAGCTCTGAGGGTCTTTAGCCCATGCAAGCATCTCCACCTCAACAAGGTTGCAGTCCATCAGAGATCAGCTGAGAATAGAAGGGATGCAAAAGAGGATTTAAACCACTTTATGTTCCCTTAATGCTGGGGCTACCTAGCTGCTGGTAAAGTCCCTTATGTTCATGCTACTCTAGTTTATGCCAGCTGTCAATAGCCCCAAGGAGCCATGAAGGAAGTTTGGAAATTTCTGGGGAATAGGAGTTTTTGGGTCACATCCACTTTTTCCTGTCCACGTCCCCTACTCCAGGAGCCAGAATGTGGGTGGTGTAGAAACTGTGTTAGTAGTACCCCTGAGTGGAACAGACAGCTTTGTAGGACAGATGGTAGGACAGCTTTGTACCAGCTGATTTAGTCCATTTCCCCCATATGGCAGAGGAGAGAATACTGGATCTTCATGAGCTAGATCCTCAGTTGGCTTGAATGGGAATAATTTCATTTCTAGCAAATGGAGCTATGCCGATTGTCACCAGCTGAGGATCCAATTCCAAGTGGAGAGTCTGATCCATAAAACACCCCAAGGTCCTTCCCCATTCAGTGTTATGAAGACATAGGGACAAATTCTTAAATTCATACAGTGAGCTTGATTTTTTTTCTCATATAAGCCGGTATAAAACAGACACTAGAGAAAAATCAGACCCTGGTCCAATCCCTGGTGTAGTTTAGAGCATGCCCTCAGCTCCTAAGGATCTAGCCTCTGTCACCTTTCTCCAGCCAATTTTTTAATCCAATTGAATATTTTACAACCGATGCAGAATTTGCTGTCCTTACACATTAATCCTTTACTTGGTAGCATATCAAAAGCCTTCCTGAGGTCTAAGTAAATCTACATCTTCCGCCTCACCCTTCATGACTGTCATTGTTGCTTCCTCCACTATTTTAATCAAGTTTAATCATGGTTTCTCCTTTATCAAACCCACACTGTCTACTGTCTACCAGTATGAATGCTGCTTTGTTTTGGTCAAAATCAGTGACTCTAGAATGCTTCCGATTATGGAGGTAAGACATACATGCCTGTAGTTTCCTTGTTCTTTCTTTGATCCCTTTTAAAGGTTGGGTATTGTATTATCTTCTGATTGTATATCCTGTTTCCACTACTTGTAATATTTTCTTTTATTTATCATCCTTCAGGATTCTGGAATACAGGCTTTATAATGTGGAGATTAGAAAGGGAGTGAGGGCAATGTATTATTCATGTTTCACCCATAGCTATTGCTCTAGTTGATTATAAGCATATTCTTTGGTTGTCAGAATCCCTTTTAAAAGCTTATGTAGCCTTGATAAAATGATTGTTTCATAGGTGAAGCAAAAGCATAAATATTTTATGATCAATATGAAACCACAAATAATGGAATTGTACATTGCAATGGATCAAATGACATCAGGACATGCAGCTTTATAATATTAGTATCAGAATTAGACACCCAGATGCCCAAACTTCAAAGCACTGGTACTTTTAAAAATAATGATGAAAAGCCTTGTTTATTTTTAGGTTTGGAAGGTATTGAAGGACTATGTCTTAGCCAAAGCTGCCTCTGACAGAGCCTCCATAGTTCCAGCGACTTGAAAACTGATCTCCATAACAAGATACTTATCCTGCAGACACTTATAAAAGAGGCAATTAATTTTGAAACCTGTCAAGGACAACATAAAGTCAATTTTAACAACAGTAGTTACGTCAGTTATGTTTATAAGTTAGTAGCTTTTTATTTTTAAATGTGTGGTATTTTCAAATGTAGGATAGACCCAGTGAACACTCAAAGTGCATGCTATTGAGTCTTTAGTACAAATTCAGTGTTGATGTATAAGGTAGTGTTAGACTCCTGTATACCAGTTTAGATTCCCTAAAGCCTACTTACAGGTACTTACTGAAATGTGAGCTTAAATGGTTTTCATTTACACTATGAGGAGGTGGGTGTTAAATTAGGGGTTGCCTGCTTTAACCCACACATCATACACACCCCTCCCCCCCATTATTGTTTGCCTTGGTAAACATCTCTTTTCTGACCCTTCAATTTGAGTTACACCATCTAAGACTCACTGGGACAAATTCAAAGGTGATGTATAAAGTACAGGGAGGGAGAGAGGATGGTTTTGTGGAATCGGCTCAAGAGACATGTTCAAATCTCAGCTGTGCTACAGATTTCCTTGTAGTTTAGGGCAAGTCACTTAATCACTCTGTCTTAGTTTCCCATCTGTAAAATTAGGATAATGCTGCCGTATCTCAGATGGGTGTTGTGAGGGTAAATTCATTCATGTTTTGGAGGTCCTCAGACATGACAATGATGATGGCCATGCAAACAATGAGGGAGAGAGAGAAAGTAGCAAGTTGGCAAGTCAGTGTGCCACTCACTTCACTATTTATGACCCAAGGTTGGAGCCCCTAAAAGAGGGAGAGCTCTCCTTTTTCTTGGTGACTATGTGGGTGGTGGTTGTTATATGCCCAATAGGGAAGACTGACACAGACCCTTGAGGGAGAGCTGTGACTTGGCGAGAGAGACTGGGTGAAGGTTTGGATATTTTTTTTGTCTGGGACTTTCTTTACCCTGGAGTTGAAAGGGTGGCATTTTTCGTTTTAGTTGGAGAGTTAAACATATTTACAGCAAGAGAAAATAAAGCAATTTTTTGATGTGTATGGTGATCAGGTAATAGTGGCTCAGGGACTGACCTTGGCATTTTCACACACATTGCTTTTCTTCTTAACAGAGCGGTTTTATCATTTGTGATTATAGTCACATGCCACCATGTTACTGAAAGGCAGGAAGAGTTCCAAGTGGTGCTTCAGTTATGTGAGTTCGTGCTTTCTTGTGCATCCAGAGTTTAGCTCTTATTCAATCTAAAACAAAGTGACATGAAAATAGAAAGTTGAAGAAAGCAAAAATGTAACCCAAATAAAACATGGTAATCTGACATTTTATAAGTGGTAAAAATGTGGGAGTTGGATAGCTAAAGGGCAGAATTATGTTTCATCTCTCAAGTGTTCTGCCCTATCTTTCTTGCATTTATCATCCAGGCTAAACAGTAACTGATGCTGATAGACTCTCTGCTGTTTAATAATACTACTGTGTAATTTAAAAGTATGCAGTAACCCTAGGCTAACAGGATATTAATGCTTAATGCAGCACTTGATCTGTAGGTCTATTGGCAAAAAATATACTAAAACATCCTTTTTGTAAATTTTATCTAATTTGTTACATTACATGCAATAGTATTTAAGATACAAACAACCCTTAGCTGTGGATAAAGAACACTTGATGCAAGAGGGGGAAAGGGTGTGCGACACTTCCTAGGAGTACCCAGGGTTCTAAGGCACCTCGCCATAGTGCAAGGAAGCTTTGTCTGGCCCTGCCAGAGGTCAGGCTCCTGACTCCACCAGCCACAGGAAACACAGGCATTATCCTCTCTGCCATCCCTTTGTAGGTTAGGGATAGATATGCTCCAATCCCTGAGTCCTCTGGACATCTCCTTGGAGCATCCTGCCCCTTATCCACTGGACAGTCACAGAACTACCAGATCCTTTGTTACCAAGGCAGTGGGAGTTCTAGTTAATTTTGTCAGATTTGACCTCCAGGATGGTAGACAAAGGATTTAATAAACAGGCTAAGGTAAATGTAAAGTGTGCCAGGGTGGAGAGAGACTGGAACACAGATTTTCCTAGTCAGGAGAGATGTGACTGAGGAGGTTGATATAATCCCAGGAGAAGAGGTAAAATTCCTGGCGTGGGGTAGTTTAAAACCATGGTGTCTTTAACCACATTGCATTAGAGTGGGAAGGTCTAAAGAGTACTTTGAATGTGGGAGTTCTTAAGAATTTACTAGCTGATGTGTTAATTGGAAATGACATAATATCCCTGCACAGAGGTGTTAATATTGTGACCCACAGCAGAAGGGAATATGTCTCTGAGTTCCCAGAGGTAAACTCTGAAGGGGGGGGGGGCAGAAAGGGGCAAAGAACCCACTATGTCTTCAGCAGAAAGCAGCAGTGTGTCTCTAGGGCAGCAGGGAGGAGTCCCTCTTGCCTGAGAGAGCCTGCAGTGCAAGCAATGCTCAAATGGAATTTGCTGCAGATCAAAGTGCAAATCCCTCACTGAAAAGCATAAAGGCAGACATACACATTATGGCCCAGAGAGAGCACAGGGGGAGGGAATTCTATGGCTAATGGATTGGTGTAAAGCTTCCCTGATGTAGAGGAGGATCTGGCCCATTGTATGAATCTTACACACTGTGAATTAAAAAAGAAAACAGTAAGTGAAGTTTTTTGTGATGAAGGTTTTCGCCTAACTTTTCAAAATTGGATATCTAAGGGTTAGTTCCAAGTCTATCTTTAGGCCCTTAAATGAATGGGCTGGTTTCCAGAGTGGCTGAGCTTCTATGGGAGTTGAGGGATCCTGAAGATTGTTGGGCACTAGAATGTAAAGGGGATCTACAAAGCATCTTAGGTGGGTAAGAAAAGTTTCACATTCATTAATCAACCCTCCAAAGACGCTCAGTTCTTTTCTCTCTTTTGCTGGGGTCATAGTGGTCAGTCTTCAAGGAGATCAGCAAGAGCAAGATAAAGTAATTCCTTCTCCTCTGTCTGGATGCCTGTAAACAGTGTTGGCCAAGAGCACACTGTTTCATCATTTCCCTTCAGAAGTGTTCACAATTGGAGATCCTACAGGGTCTCTGAGGGAAGATCTGGTGGAAGGGGATGAGAGAAGACCTTGCCACCTGCCCTGGCACAACAGGGTCCGTCGGGACAAAGTAGTATAAAATATGCCTGAGCCAGCTTTCCTGAATCTAGCACCCTAATGCCATTTTGACCATCCTTTGGAACAAGTTGTAATGGATTGTCATGCAGTGCAAATTATGGAATGAAACCTTTACCTCTTGGCTTGCCTAGTGTGATTCTATCAATACATCTTGCAGTAGTCTACAGACAATGTGATAGGTTTAAATGTCACATGAAGTAGACCTACATTACTTTGTAAATAAAGCAGAGATGGATCAGTGATCCTAAATTCAGATCCAGATTGGAATTCAAACCTCCCCAAATTTAGATATTTTGGTTTGAGCCCATCCATAGAAGGAAAGGAAGCTAATGATAACTCTCGAGGCAAAGCATTAAAGTGTACTTAGCATGACTATTCCCAGGAGTGGCAAAATTCATATTCTGTGCAATGTTGTTAGCTAAGAACTTTAGCTCTAAAACAAGCTCAATTAAATGAAAATATTTTTATTTTCTTTGCTGAACTTATACAGTGAATTTATTCTGATCAACAAGAAAATATTAACCTTTTTTTTCCAAATAAAAAGAATCCCCAACATTCAACAGGGGCCAGTGTTTTCCAATCACATCAGGCTCTTTGGGAAATCTTGCGAGTGTCCTCAAAGAATCTTTGGCTGAGTTATGGTTGAGGAGGAGAGAACCAGGAGCACCCAGGACAAAGAGCTGGGAACATAGGCTTGTATAAGTGTTTACTGTCCTTAGGATAGCATGATGTAGTAGACTCCACCACTCCATTTTACTGTGAACAAGAAAAAAATCCATATCAAGCCTTCCTTTCAACTCAAACTCTGGAAACTTAGCTTGAATGCCTCAGCTTCAGATACTAAAATCACCCTGCCAAAGAAACAGGGACACCTTTCTCTGGTGTGTTTATGTTGCATGTCTAACTTGCAGGCTAACGCTAAAAGGATCATTATGCTGTGTAAGGGAAGGAATATATCATTTTGACCAGAACATAATGAAAAAATTGGGGTTTTTTTGTGCTAGGTTAGTAAATCCTTCTGAGCTTAATTCATAGTACAGAAAGTGCAACATTTTATTTTTAAATGTATACCTACTACATTATAATATCCCATTTCATGAAATAAGCCAATTTATTGTAAGCAGGACAAAGATTACATTGCAAGGACAAAGGGTTGTAATCTCATGTATACAGGAGCAAATAAAGAATAACTCCATTGACATGACTGGAAGTGAATTGGTTTGAGTGGATCAGGCCCACTGACTTTATTTTCACTAGGTTAGGTGTATCTGGCATGCATCATGCTTAGGGGCATGTGGAATAGTCTAGTGGTGAAGGCATTGAACTAAAATTCAGGAGACCTGAGTGGGTTCTATTTGCAGCTGTGCCACTGACATGCTTTGACAGGACACCTCACCTCCCTGTGCCTTTGATTTCCTTTCTACCCTTTATTTGTCTAATCTATTTAAACTGGAAGCTCTTCAGACTGTTTCTCATTAGTGTTTGCACAGTGCCTCACAAAATATGAGGCCTCGATATCAGCTGGGGCCTTTAAGAATTACTGTAATGCAAAGAGTGAATAATAATGCTAATCTCCATTAGATACCAGTAAGAAAAAGTTGTATATTGTTTGTTCTTGGTTCTAATACATTTTTACCTCCCCCACTCATCTATATTGTTTGCTGTGCCCTTGCTCCTGGCTTGATGCTACAATGTTATTTCTTATTTTCACCTTAAAGCACTTTTTTATTTTCATAGGAGACTCCCCACTCCAAAATTGCTTTTATAGAAGAAAGCTTTGCTGTAGCCTCACAATCAACATTTTTTCCCATGTAATATATTTTCCCACATAAATAGGAAGAAGCCTATCTCACATGAACACAGAATGAGCTAGTCAACTGTTACTTTGCTGTACAGTGTCATCCTTCTAACTAATGTGACTCAGAGTGCCAAACTAACTTCATACTAGAGATGTATGCATCCAAGGGAAAGAACTGGTCCCTGATTTTATCTCAAAGGAGTGTTTGCAAAGTTCATGTATTTGCACCTGCATTTTCTGTGATTGCATATACAAGTCTGGAATGTGCATCACTGACGAGTGGACAAAAGTGTCCATTTCAACATGTGACTCGACATCGGCAGCTGCATGATTTGCATATGTAAATGAGGAAAATGTGCACTTATTATTAAACACACAATGTGCATACAGAATATCTGAAGACGAGGCCCATGCTGGAAAGAATGAAAGTCTATTTTAAAAATCCTAAAGAAGTTTTAATTCAATTAGCCAGACAGCTAACATTGAAAAACGGAGAAAGAGAAAGCAAGGTTAAAGAACTGAATTGGAAGTAAAAATGTCTGGCTTCTATTCCCATCTGCCTAAGACTTGCTATGTGCCCTTTTACAAGTCACTTACCCTACTTAATCAGTCTGTCTGTCTGTCGTTATCAGAATACCTATCACCTTGCTATCAACACTCTGTGCTTTACTTTTTCCTTTTGCAGAATAGGGATAATTCCTAACCCCACAGGCAAGTTATGAAGCTTAATTTATTAGGAAAAAAATCCTTCCCAACTGCTCCATGGGGTTGCATGGCCTGAAAGGTAGAAAACTGGTACAGTTCCAGTGAGCAGGGATTGGAGCAAGAAGTGGAAAACTTTAACAAACTGCTGCAGACTCTCCATCCCTTGCATACGGCATAGCCGTGTTCCATGGGGCTTCATCTGCAGTAATGCAAAGATCTCATCCATAGGTCAGGGGTAACACCCTCATGTGGCTTTTGGATTAAGCAGCTCTCTTGGCCCAGTCCTGCAGTGATTGCTGCTCAACCTAATAGGAAAGATCCAATTGCCTCTGAATCTTACAGAACTTTCCTTGTTAAGCTGGGCTTTGCACAGGGGAGAAAACTTGTGTCTTAACATTTGTAAAGAGCTTTGAGAGCCTCTGCTAGAACATATTTAGAAATATAAAGGAAGTTAAGGGGTGAAAATTATGGATTTTGATTTGACATTTTCACAGCAACATAAAAGAACATTATTTTTGCCTACCTTTTCAGCAAACGTCGCGTTTATCATTCTTTAAGTATCACAGTCATTATATGAACTTGATCGTCACTTATGCTCACATTTTCCATTGTATAACTTTCCCAGAATCAAAGGGAAAACTGTCTTTTGCTCAAAGGAACAACTCCATTGACCCAACCCTTTCTACCTCACCTCTACACAAAAAAGGGCAAAAACCTTGGACTCCCCCCTAATTTCCCAGTTGTACTTTATATGTGAAATATAACAGCTAGCTACACATGGAACACAGCTGAAAAATATGTCAAATTTATAGTATGTCCTAGGTGACTGGGATAGATATATAGGTCTTTGGGGCCTGTGGGCCTAGACAGAACCCTGAAACCCTGCTGCAACCTGCCTCCCCGCTAAGACAAACCATGGTCTGGGGATTCAGGGGTTAATTCTCAAGCGGTGTTCAGCAGCAGGTCCAGCTAAGAATTAGTTAGATGCAGCTAAACCTGTTGGGATCAACACCTTAAAAGAAAGATGTGTTGCTCTCTGGGGACTGATGCAGATAGACATAGCAGTTAGCTTGTAGGTTTATAGTTTAATGCTTGCAAAGCAGCACAGAGAGAATACAGCTAGAGACTTTTGCCAAGGTTGTGTCAATTTGGGTCAAATCTGGACTCCCTGCAATAAAATCCAACCTGGGGAGGTTGATTAATGTTCAAACCAGAGCCTGTGGTGAACTTTATTCTTGTTGTTTTGCCTCTGGTCTTCCCAGAGTAACTTTTGGCAAAACACTTCACACACTTTCATTTGTCACTTGCTCTATTTAAGGGTGCTGCTACACTTAGGAGTGGCTATAGTTACCTGTGTTCTTGTGCCAAAAATGTCCCTGCTTTCCACATCTGAAGCCCTGCAGCATGTTTCTGAAGGATCCAGTGAGTGAAAGTTTGCATGCATAAGGGGTCTGGGTATGACACTTGCCTTTACTATGGCATGGCCCTATATCCATTCTGCAGTGCTGTGTGGATGGGATCAAGGGGCATACATCAGGTTATGGGTTATCGATAGTCCTCCAGGGCCACTCCCACAATGCATTGATCCCTTTGCTGACTGATCCTTACACAAAGGTATAAAAGTCGCTGACTCCCACCTTGCCAGCAGTAGCAACGACTTGAGCTGAGCACTTCAAAACAGTTTTCTGCTGCAATCTATTGATCATGACTCATGGTCTAAGAACAGCTGTCTAGCCTCATAGCCTTTGTCCACACTTTACTGTCTTCCACAACTTCATCTGAGTTGGCTGGAACATTCACCTGTACTGGGGGGATTTCACAGAAGCTGGAGGAGACTGGCGTTCCCTGAGAAGGACTTGAACAGTTGCTCTGGGAGGGGTCCTAGTACATGCCTGTGTGAAGAAGGTCTAGACTGAGTGCTTTCCAAGGCTGGGAGTATGGAGCCCGAAGTCACTCACAACCCACTCCACAACCCTGACAGTCTCATTGTATGATGGGATGCCCAGGAGGGACAGAGTGATGAACCAGCTGGGACCTCTGAGGAAGTCCCAGAAGAGTTGGAGGAGGAAGACCATGTGATTCTGCATCTCTATCTGGCAGAGTTCCTTGAGGAAGCCCCCTCTGAGGAGTCAGAAGAAATTGGATTTTCTTTAGGACAAGAGAGGATTGGGCTCTTGGGCAGGATGAGGCATTCCTGAAAATGGAGAGAGAGAGAGAGAGCACAGTCAATGGGAGTGCACACAGAGGAAGCGGGATCATGCAGTCCCTAGTTCATCTGTGGGTGGAATGCTTTTTTGGCTCCTCAGCTGCCATTAACACCACTCCTCTCTTGGAACTGGAAGCACCTTCTCCTCCAGCTGCAGGCCAGGCTGCTGAAGAGGTGGTGGTTCCATTCACACCTCTGCTGGAAAGGAGCATGCTGGATGGCTGCCACAACATACTCTGACACAACCTGAAACACCTCACTGGAGAACCTCCCCAGATCATGGGGGAGGGGAACGATGAGCCCCATCCTGTCCCTGTAGCCCATGCTCAGCTCCCACACCCCACCCAGGAGACATCCCCATTTGTCACCCCACACAATATTCAGTGGGCATTCCCACCTTCTCAGGGGGAAGCGAAGTGTGTAGAGACGTCTTCCCAAAAAGTAATGTTTGTCCACTTCTGAGGGAATTTTGCTCATTTTTTCCTGTTAGAAATGAATGTAGGCAGGTTTCATGTATGTACATAAAAGTTACAGTTCACTTCACTTGTGTGTGCACTTTTTTTTTTTAACAAGTATAATCAATATGATGCTTCCCTGCAGTTTGGAATGAGGTAGCATGATTCACAGTACATGCGATTTCTGTAAAAGCCGGTGCTATGGAAATACTAACATTCTACCCACAAGCCATTCCCCACAACCGTGTGTGTGTGCGGGGGGGCAGGGAGAGAATGAGGGGTATTTAAAGGGTTCATGGCAAAGGGGTATGCTGTGAAATAACTGTCACTGTCCAAAGTACCACAATGGAAACCAGATGACAAAGTTAAATGAAACATCTTTGTCTTTGTTGATAACTAAGGGAGAATACAAAGGAAACAGAAGTAACAGTGAAAATATGTGACACTGAGTGCTTAATGACTCTCCTATCCCTACCAATAGTTACTACTGGCAATCATGGAAGTAGTCATGTCATGGGAGCGATTGTGAATATCATCTGATAAGACCCCTGAGATATAGTGTCAGACAGAATAGTAAGTTCCTCCAAATTCCTTACATAACTGTTTCTTTAATTACTGTGACAAAGTTTAAGTGCTCCCCATGATCCAACCTGCAACCGAGCAGTTAACATGAAACAAAAATATTACTCAATGATGGCATTAAAGTGCATTAAAGGTCTCCACAGCACAAAATCACAGCCAAAGGTGTTGAGTTTCTGGGAGGTACTCCAATTGTCTGCTCTGTTAGTACTGCAGGGGATCAAAACCCATTGAGGTATCTCACAACTGAAGTGCCTGGCAACGCTTTTTTGAGCTTGTCAAACAGCAACACAATGTCACAACAGTGTCCCAGTCACCTTCTGGCTTGTAGGTCTTCCATTGTATGTGAGCACTGATACCAGTCAGTTCTGTTCTTGGGGAACTAGGGTGCAGTATCCAGCCTGTCTTACTCATGAAAGACACTCCCCCAGCAGCCTCTGCTTAAACCAAAACCTATCAGAGAACAGACTTGCAGAGAGCAATGAAGGGCAGATGGGAGACAACCTGGACCCCTCTTGACAAGGGTGACAAGATTAAGACATCTCCATTAGCATACAGCATGGAAAACAGAAACAACTCCCCTAGCCTCATCTGCATGAAAGATGGGACAGGGAGACATCTCAATTTGCATACAGAATGGAGAACAGAGAACTGCACTGAACTCTGGGACCAGAAAAGCAGGGAAGCTCTGCATCATGGGGGATCTCTGCTCCACATGTTAATGAACCTACTCCTGCACACACCCAGCTCAGCAGCTATCAGACCAATTCTAGTAATAAATCCTTGATTGATATCCAAAATACTGAAAGCCTAGTTGCATTGTGAGCTCCCTGGAAGAAAACACCACCCAAAGCCGAGAGTGATCAGCTCCTATTGTCTAGCCCAGTGGTTCCCAAACTTGTTCTGCCGCTTGTGCAGGGAAAGTCCCTGGTGTGCCAGGCTGATTTGTTTACCTGCTGCGTCTGCAGGTTCGGCCGATTGTGGCTCCCAGTGGCCACAGTTCACTGCTCCAGGCCAATGAGAGCTGCTGGAACCGGTGCGGACTGAGGAAACCCCAACCAGTTCAAGCTCCATGGAGTGGGTGAGATCCCCCTCTCTCTCTGTTTTCTTTTCTACCTCAGGTATTAACCTTTAATAATGTAACTGTTATGTTGGTTTAGGCTCTCCTTGTGTAGTTATCACTATTATTCAATAAATAACTTTTATGGTTAAGCTGGTTGCTTCTCTCTCTCTCTCTAAACTTTACTCTTTTGTATTTTTAGCTTCCCCCATTTACTCTGCAGCAACGCTTCTTTTACCTAAGCTAAAGATCCCTGCAGTGCCCAAAATACTGTGGGGTTTGCTCATGAAGTGGGTTCCTACTAGTACAATTGTGATGTGAAAGTGGGGACAGACATGTTAAACTGGTGGCATATAAGGGTGACAGCTGAAAGTATTGCTTGGCCCAGCCTATTGATACCAGGGACATATAAAGGGGTCAGCTTGAAAGTGCTGATTGACCCAGTCCGCTCACACTTGTTCTGTTTGTGTGTGTGGTGCATGTTCATCTGGTTCAAGGGTTGGAGGAGTCAAGTCCTGGGGAACCTAGGTCCTGCAGGATAGCTCCATTGGGAGGGGACTTGCAGAAGCTTGTAGAACACACAAGTGACATAAGCAGGATGGTTGTGAGGTGGTGTTTAATTATATTTGTAAGGTTGGAACTCAATTTATCAGAGAGGAAGTGCTATAAAAGTACAAAGTATTAGTCTGAAGAAAAACTCAGTGTGACAGGTATAGCAATTCTCAAATATATTTCGGAGACCTTGCTGTGTTATGTTTATGTATCATTGTATGTAATTCCATTGCGGAGGGTGAACAGAGCTCCTCCAAGAATTAAGAACAGTGGAGCATGATTAGGCAAATTCCCTCAGATTGTTATGTCTCAGGACAAGTACCACCACTTGGAGAGTCTCACATGTGCTGGTTCAAACTGCATTCTTCAGAGACTGAGACAAAGAAAGGTCTTTTAGATAAATTGCCTGAGTTTAAACTGACTCAAGCTTTCTTTCTAATCTAGCAAGCAGACAGGACCTTCTGCCCAAGGGAGGCCCCAGTGCTTTCTGGGAAATGGTTGGAAGGACTTGACTTATTCATGGGGGTACTAGTTCTGCACTAACAGAGTTTATGGTCTTGTGATCACAGCAAAACTCCTGGGTGGGGTTTGAAGTCCTGATTAGCTGCCAGAGATCTTGATGGAGTTGCTGTGATTTCTGGTAAGCTTATTAGCATGTGTGTAGATTCTGTTATTGTTTTTAATATGTTTCTCTGTAATGCTTTCAATTTAAGAATAAATGTGCTTGCTTAGAAAGGGCTGTGTGGCAAATTATACCTATGGGCAATTACACTGTTTATAGCCTCTGAGGAGAAGACAAGGCAGGCCACCTTAGGCAGTCTGATTTGCTGGGGAATTCACAATGTAGTCAGGGAACTATGAAGCCTGGGAAAAAAAAAACATTCAGGTTTACCTCAAGTGTCTCCACCCAAGTGAGGTGATGACTGGGGAGCCAGAAGCCTGAGATTGGATGCTCTTGGTGGACCACTGAGGGGAAATACAGGTGCAGTTGCCCTGAGGTGTGACACTTAACACCAAGAAATGAAAAATGATCTTGCATATGCAAATTTGTTACATGTTTGACCATGCAATGATTAGAGCTCAAATATATTAGGGGGCTTATTCCTTCACCCACTTACTTCCCTGGTCCTCCTTGCATGAACAGAGAGCAACAATACCCGAAGTCCAAAGGTGCAAACAATTTGATGTTTATTGGGGTGAACTTCCAGCAAGCATGATTCCAGTTTTCTTCCTTAGTGTCCCCCTTCCCAGTTCTGACACCACAGAGCCTTACACCTGTGTCCCTGTTCCCATTCCTGCCCTTAGACAAACATGATTCCAATTTCCCCACCCCCATTCCCTGTTCCCATTTCCCCTTTTAGCAAAATATGATTCCAATTTCCCCATTCCCTGTTCCCATTTCCCACCCACTTCCTGATTGACTGCAGACTATATAGTAAAACTTGAGTTCTCCTTAGCTATACCTTAACCAATCATTTTCCTGAAATTTAACTAACCAATCCTAACATATTGTAACATGATTATTTAACCAATTATATCCCACCACCTTAATTAGTTTACACCCAGCAAAGTTAATTATACAGCAGACAGGAATAATCACAGAACCAGACAGAGATTATACAGACAAACAATAGCAAAGTGGGAACTATAATGACAAAACAATACAGAAGTGAGGATTTCACATTTCAGCTATTGATAAGAGAGTTCTTGCCAGACAGGATGCTATCACACTAAGTTTCCTTTTACATTTTCTAGGCACTTCCCTTTCTCTGGAGGTTATAGGCACTATCAGGACAGGATTGTATTCCTAACAGCCCAATAGCACCTGATTTCAATGTGACTAGTTTGGAATGTGAGGATGTGACCGGTCGCTTCCCAGCTTATGGCTGCCTCTGCTGCTTAGCCAAAGGCCTTAGCCTAAGAACAGGGCCTCAGACTGTCACAGTAAGACAAGGACCTTACACCGGCAGACAGTGATTTTGATTCTTTCTTTTATACCTCTATAACTAGCCAAGTGATAAGAATGCACCTAAATTCTTAGAGTATAGGCCTTTATAGACAGGCCCGAATATCTATATCCTAACAAAATATATCTACAGACCATGTGTAAAAAGCTTCTTGTGTGCAATATATATATATATGAATTAATTTTTGCTTCCTGTTGAAAAGCTCTTGATAATATTTACCATTTTCTATAGTATCTTCTGTCTGAGGAGCTCATTTAAAATATTATTAAATCTCTCACAGCAATTGTGTGCTATAGAAATAGGGCCTGATTTTGAAAAGTACTGAGCACCCACCATCTGAAATTAAGGCCCCTTTAAAGGCATCTGAAAAATGGTACCCAAAAATTCATACCAAAATGTTTTTTTGAAAGCTCAATTTAAGAATATATGTTGGGCAACCTTAATTATAGGTGATGCTACCATCTGTAACTAAAATAATTCCTGTTTCTACAATAAATTCATCTACACAAACTCCCGTGGCAGTTTTAATTGGGTACAATAGTCTTCCATTCTTGTCATAAATGGTAGCATAGTTTTGATGTATGCTGCCTCATTCTACCTCACAAGTAGCTGCATTTTGTATAGAAATTTATCAGCTCATTTGGGAACCTCTGGGATGAAAGATGAATCTGGCTCTGTGTCTCATAAATTACCTGAAGAATCTCTAGCAAGATGTGGTAGAGATGGTTGAAAAGTGCACTTCCCTGCAGGGAGGGATGCAAACCATCTGAGAAATCCTAAGGAAATCAAGGATAATCTGCATTACTACATATTGTAGTAATGTGTAACAGTAGGTGACAGGCTATTCTCTTCACAGGAATATACTAAACCTGGAAACTATAAAATGACAGTTGATGGAAAGGGAAATTGTAGTAGGTTATGTATCTGTGACTGTTTTCAGCAGCCATCAACATTATATTAAATTCAGCAGAATAGATAGTCCCATTGCTGCAGGGGAAAGGTAGCCCATGGGGATATTTTATGCTGATAATAGCTGCAAGGATTGTAGTGGAAGATGAAGGCTAACAATAATTCCAGAGATGGGAAAAGCTACAGCTCAAACAATCTGTTTCTAAGTATTTGGATTTGCTTAAAAAGAGAATGTAACTGAGAATCAATGTAACTGATAAACTTGAGCTGAGGATTGTGCCACATCTATTAGAATGGCAGATAAATGTCTCGGAAATAGTGGTTCAATGCAGATTTACAAAGATAGCAAACAAATGCTAATAGGAATCAGAAAGGATTAAACCAAAATTGTCAAGACAGCTCAGTACAAAGCATGTTTCTGGCTTTCCTTTTGCTAAGCCCCACAGCATGTGTTACTGCCTCCTTCACATTCTCCACCTGGTTCCTCTATTTGCAGGATTTATTTCTACTGTCTTGCAGTATTTCTTCTTCTGAAAGGTTTTAGGGTGGTTGTATTACTACCTGGAAACAAGCAAGAAAAGAGACAGTCTAAAGTCTGCTTCATTTGCTAGTTTCTGTCAGAAGGCGTTGCTTAGCATGGAATCACAGCATGTAACTTTTCTGCTGTTCAAACTCACTCTTTTTTCTGAAGATTCAGACTTCCCTTCAACAGCCTTCTCACATCACCTCCTCCTTCTTCCCCTAACTAAGCAGCATCAGCAGTCAGAATTCTTGTATGCTATTATTCTATGGTTCTGAAAACTTAATTATTCTAAATAAAAAGCTGATCAAAGAATAAGGTAAGAATGTCCATTGCTAAAGTTTGCAGACAATTTAATTGGTAATGAGATGGTATACAATTTCCCTCTAGGCCCCCCATAGGAGCCCTCTAAAATACATTCTATACACTCTCATGCTGATGATATAATTGTACACATTGTGCATCCAGGCAGAAAATATAACCCAGTATAAAACTAGCTTTTTTTTTAGCAACAGCATCACATTCTAAGCAGATTGCTCTGAATTATCCTACCAAGATCTTTCTCTTCAGCATTGCTTTTCTTCTTAACACAAGCAGCCATGAAGGACTGTCACTGATCAAGGAGGACTGGATGCAGCTTCTATCCTTTAGAGTTGCTGTGAACATCCCTGAGATGGGCCCACTTGAGAGCTGTGCGAGACATGACCTCCAGCAGCTGATCAATTTGCTTTCACGTTGTTCCTAGTCCCCCCACACATAGACAAAACAGCAAGGGATTTTCACTGGGATATGAATTCAGAATTCCCACACTACACCATTACCTCACAAGACTGCCAGGATAGCCCTTGCTTGCTATTTTCAACCAGAACAGCCCCCATTTTTACATCTACTTAGTATTATTTTCACCTCCTTAATTTTGTCTAAAGTCTAAATCTCATCATAGACTTTTCACATCCCATTTTTGTAAATTATCTAGATCTTTCATAATCTCTCAGTTCTCAAATGTCTTTGTTCCCAGTTTGGTATCATCCTGAATTTATTAAATGTCATATATTTATTCCTTTTCCAGAGAAAAGGATGGACAATGGGTTAAGGCACTAGCTTGCGGCTCTGAAGCTCTGGGTTCATTTTTCTGTTCCACAAAAGACTTCCTATTTGATCTTGGGTGAGTTCACTCAGGCCCAGATCCGCAAAGGTACATAGGCCTTTAAACCCCAGATTTAGCTGCCTAAATTCCAGTTCTGGCACCATGGCAATATACAAAACACCCTCTTGGTTTGTACCCAATCCTGTAGGTGCTTACATTTTTCCTGTACCTCATTCTCACCTAAGCTCCAGTGAAATCTATAAACCAGGAATATATAGGCATTCCTCCACATACTGGGACTCATTCAAAATCCAGCTACATGAGGAGGTGGTACAACAGAGTTTAATTCCCCCCTCTACTTGATGGGGAGAAAGGAGTTGAACAAGAGTCTCTCACACACACGCTCTAACCACTGGGGCCTGATGTGGATCTTGTTCAGTTGAAGCTGCTCCGCTACATATATAGATAATGAGTCATTGAAGTAGGGGGAGTGGACCCTGGGTGTCCCTCATCCCAAGTCGGTGCCTTATCCATCAGGCTAGAGTCATTCTCTCTCTTGGACCCAATGATTATTCAAATATTTATACAAAGTGAAACAGCTTCAAGGGGGGGATTAATGTCAGGATATTCTGTAGTCCAGTGGTTAGAGCACTATCCTGAGCCATGTGAGACTTCCATTCAAATGCTTTCTCCTCATCAGGCAGTGGGGGAATTGAACCCAGGTCTTCCACATCCTGAGTGAGTGCTCTAATCAACTGGGCTAAAAGTTATAAGGCTGCCGCTACCACCATTACTGACATTCCTTGAAGGAAATAACTTAGGCACCTAAGCCACCTGATTCCAGGAAAGGGATTCCCAGCTATGGATTACTAAGCAGAGAGAGGTGTCTCCCTGCAACCACACTTAGGCATCAAATTCCATGAGGGGGGCAGGACTTAGTAGACACCCCTCATTGTTCAGCTCCCATTAGCTAATTTAGATAGCTCCCTGCCTAGCTTGCTGGCTTTTGTGGATTGTGTTCTTAGGCACAAATCCCTCTCCCCAGGCATTGTACAGGGAGCCTACGTGTCTAACACAGGCTCTGTGGATCCCATTGTTGATTCAATTATTTTCTAGTTGCCTAAAAGTTAGGCATTACAATGCTCAGAATTGGAGTGCTAAAGCCCCTTTGTGGATGCACACCATTGTCTGTAATATTGACTTCAGTGCAGCCAAGATTTCACCCTCTGTGCTTTAGTTCCCTATTTTTAAAATGGAGATTTTATATACTGGGAAAAATAGGGGAATAATTGGGATGGGGGGAAATATTACTTCCCTATTTCAGAAAGGTGGTGTTGGGGTAAGTCAGTTAGAGACTGTGCTCAAATACTATGGTAATGAAGACCATATAAGCACCAGAGATACTGTGTTGGGCTGGCTGAGTGCTGCTTTGAACAATAAGCAAGAATGACTTCAAGATATGGGAGCCCGTGAAGAATCTATGAACAGAAGAATGTGAAACTTCACGGGATCTCAGCCCCGCTCTCCCTTTACAGGTATTTATTTAAGTTTACATGGATTTGGTTTGAGTTTTTAGGTTGGCAAGAACTAAAAACGATAAGTGAATTGTACCACGAAATTAAGTGAACATTTGATGTCAAAATCATGGGACAGCCATAGTTCTATAGAACTTTTACCTAAAATTCAGCCTATGTTCTCCAGAAAGATTCATGGATATGGGACAGATTTTAGGTTTATAATGACACTCAAATCAGCATGCCTACAGTTTTAAAGATGCTGGACCCTCACCCCTCTGAATTCAGTGTGAGTTTTGCCTTTGACTTTAGTAGGGTCAGGATTTAACCCACTATGAGCTATATGTATATAGATTTAAAAAATGAACACCTACAAATAAGAGTATTTTAAGCACACATTAATATTTGCTTGTAATAAAATATATTGGACTTCCTTCTGATATGATAGTGTCACTGTGGAAGTGCTGTACAAACACTGTACAAAAGTTAGAACCAGTCCCTTCCCCTCCCTGAGCAGCTTACATGGTAAATATACAAGAAAAAGTATGAGAAAGGAGGTATTACCCCCTGTTCACAGATTGGCAACTGAGGCAGAAAGTGATCAAGTGTTTTTCCCAAGGTCAAACAAGAAATCTCTGGCAGAACCAAGGTTGAACCCAGCTTTCCTGAGTCCTAGTCCAGTGCCTCAACTATGTGATCATCTTTCCAAAGACAGTATGTTTGCTTTTTTCCCTTTCATTTGTACACATTTCAAATGCTTAATACCTTTCTCCACATTGATAGGCAAACAGCAGCTCAACTGTTCTGGAATTTAAAGAGAGATTTAATATATGTTAATTCTTTGTGGTATAATGATATAAAATTTACTTACCACAGAGAATCAGTTTAAATTAGCTATAAACAAATTGAGATCATTCAGAATAATTCCATCTGGCAAGGTTTCATGGTAACAACTTCACAACAGGGTTTCTGATGAGGCAGACTTTCTGACTGTGACATGTTTTTATCTTAACATGAAACCTTAGGAGGTGGACTGTGATCATAATTGAATACATAATTGAAAACAAAATCTCATTCAATGTCATTTGAAATGGAAAAGTTATGATCTGTATATTTCCTGTATTGGAATTAAATTCAATAGTTAGAAAAAGAGAGTTAATATTGTAGTTGTGTCTAAACTTTTAAGTGATCGATGTTTACAATAAATTGCATTTGTCAGAAATATTTTTGTTTATAAACAGTCTGGAGTAAGGAAATAGACTGGTCTTTTCATAGTAACCATACCTGAAAACATGACAATGGGAGCTTACATTGCTCATCTCATCTCAGGATTTTACCCAAATGCTCGTGCTAGCACTTGTTCATTTTAGTTCTAGTGGAATTCCCCACTTTAAAAGTAAGGAATATTATTGAAGAAGGTAATGAACTTTTAAAGCCTTCTATTTCAGTTGTCCACAACTTCCTCAAACCTTATAATTACAACTTTAAAAAAGTGCAGATAGACATGTTAAATTCCTACTTCATCCACCATAAGGTCATTTTAATAAACATGGTTTGGGTGCACCAGAAGCTCTGTGCATCACCTCTTGTGCACCTGAGGTATGTATTAATTTGTACTGCATGGTTTGTCATGTCTTATTGATTAATTAGCTTTTAGGATGGTGGCATTTTCCAGATTGACTTCACCTATACATACATTCTCCTAAGAAATTATTCAGATGGCAATCTAGTGTCAATCCAGTTGAAAAATATTGTCTTTTTACTGACACTTAAGGCATCTTCCAAAAGGGCAATTGGAAAAAGGTTGACCATAATGATTTGTAGGTCCAAACTTTAACCTGCCTTAAAATTGTCTTATTGTAAAGCCCAGTCTTGTACCTACTGAAGCCAATGGGAATTTTCCCATTGATTTCAAAGGAAACAACATTGGGCTTCTGATGGGAAAATTCTTTGGAATTCTGAGTTTTACCCATAGTGCAAGTGTAGAACTCCCATGAGAGTTTTATGCATGCTGAGGGTGATAGTTACCATTGTGTAAAGACCTCTCACAAATTTTTATGCACCACTTAAGCTTCCTTAATGAACCTGAGTCTCCTTTTCCCATTTTCCCCAGAAGAGATGGCCAAGAAAAATGCCAAGAAATGGGAACCTTGAATATCCTTTCTGTAGTAGAAATAGAGAGGCTGAAACATGGACCTGGTATAAGGTCTGAGGCCTGAACCAAAGTCAGCAAAAGTTATTCTATGAGCAACAATCAAGCCCTGTCAAAAGCAGATGCTTATCTGCAAGTCAGTGACTGGTACACGAACTCGGCACCAGTATTGCTAGCATTGCTAAAACACACCAAATAGGTAAATACAGACCAGCGGACCAGCCCAAGGTAACCCTAACTTAGCACACTATAAAATGCTTTGGCAAAAGCGATGAATAGAGATATTTTGTGTGAAACATCAGGAGTAAAAGTACAAAGACAGGTGGTGAATAGGAATGTTTGGTCTTAAACATCAGGAGGAAAGTACAAGGGGAGGTAACAAACATGTCATGAAACGCATAAGGTGATAAGTTGTTTCTCTCAGTCTATAAATGTTGGGACATGTCATCTGGCCTAGGGTGCAGTAGAAAGACCTGCCACTGAGGTGGTCCATTGTCATGGGCAGACATGTGTTACTGTACCTATAACCATTGAGCTGGGCCATTAGCACTGTGCTTCGTTGGCAATAAACCTGGATGGGTGCCTCCAATACTAAACCAAGTCTTGTAGTCTTATTGGTCAATTCAGCCAGAGCCTGCTGTATGGGCTATTTGGCCAGAGCCAGTGTAGCACGCAGAAAGAACACACATAAGCTGCCAAGCATCTGACGACAGTTTCTACCTCCCTAGTCCTCTCATGTGGGGAAGGATCATCTGATCCATTAGTATTGAATAGATTAAGCATCACATTCTGCTCTGGTATAAACAGATTGTAGTCAATAGATAAATTTACTCCCAAACTTTATTTCATTGTGGGGGGGAGGAAAAAACAAATGTGAAAAGGGATTTCAAACTATTTATTGTCTTTGGGCTACTGATTGCTAAATACTGCAACCATCGCTCAGTAAGATCAATCTTTAGTAACACAGAATTGAAGGAGGCTGAATTATTTGTCTGCATATCTACATATTACCTCCATAGTTCAGACTCCGAGTACTACTAGTATTCTGAGATGTAATAACCATAGAAAGGGAGGTCTAGTTATTACCTTCAGAATGGTGTGAACACTATATTGCAGGGGAAGATTCTGGCCCTGAAACCAAGATTTCTGAATTAGTGTAGGATAAGCCTGAGATGAGCTAAAATAATCATCTTCTGAAGGATAATAGAGAATGAAGCACATAATCCAAGTGAAGTAAGTAAGTGTTTATTGTAAAAGGGTTTTGATTTGTTTTTAACTCTGAATTCAAGCAAGATGTCCAATAATGGATCTTTTAAAGGCTTCCTGAAAATATGCTGCAGCCAATAACATTCATGTAGGTGATTCTGTGAACATTCCGGTCTCGACAAGTTTGGCAGATAGCTCTCCTCCCACCACCACCACCAACAACAACAAAAAAAAAGGTTGAATATCTTAACCTAGTAAGTGCTGCCTGATTTAACCAAACTACAAAACAGTTCACTGTTCTTGACATCAAGCTCTTATTTAATACCTAGAGGTCAAAAAACAAAACAGGGCATGTTAAAGGCATGAAGTATTCAATAAAACATGAGATGCTTATAGGAAATTTCATGAGTAGTGAAAAAAATATATTTACCACTGACAAAAACAATGAGTAAAAGGGATAAGTGATTGCAAATATGTACCAAATATTTATAAAAGATAAGAACAGTACAAATAATTCCAACTGAAAACCAGCACTGAAACTTAAAATAATTGATGGAAGGTCAGTTATAAGGATTTGATAACACTGGAACCCTTAAGCAATTCTACATGAGATGAAGACATTCATGATGGAATCAAGTTACAAAGGAGTGACATTATTTATTTCTGTTTAGAATATACAAACAAAACCTAGAAGAAGAGGAATGTAACAAATATTGTAGGGCTTTGTTTATAACTGTGCAGGTACATATTTTTAATTATTATTATTATTATACTTTATCAAATTGATACACCCATAAATTTATTGTTGTAAATCTTTTTGCAAAGCTCGCATTTCAATGAAGCCATTAATGCCAAAATTTTCTTTGCAAAATTATTCTGGTCATGAAGAATATTCTCCCATGCTGTACATGAATTTATAAACAACCCTTCCTTAGTATAGTGCTGTAAGTTACTGCAAAATACCACACAATATTATAGATTATTTCTTTGTTGTATTACTCAGGCTGATCCATTAGAAACAAGGATAGATAGATATATATATATACCAGGAATGAATTTTATGTAATATATATTTTATATATATTAATATATTTATATTAATAATCATTCCTGGTATTACTAAAGTTATTTTGTGCTAATCCAGTAAATAACTTGTCACCACTGTATTTTTAACAATATACAAGTCTAGTATGAAACTTCTGTTTATATATTTCAAGTAGAGATAGGTTCAAATCAAAACCACAGAGCCAGAAACACAAAGGGAAAATTCAGATCTTGATTCAAACTTCTGGCCCCTTTTTCTGTAATGTGCCAAACCAAAATCCTCAATCCAAACAACTCCAAATGTTAAGGATGTTCAGATTTGGATCCAGATCCAAAATATGAAGTCACTAGTATTCAGATGTTTTTTCATCAGTCATAACTTTCTTCATTCTGGCCCAAATTCAGCAAAATATTTAAGCACTCACCTCAGGCACATGATAATCACAATCGTATTTAAAAAAAATCCACATTGAAGTCAATAGAATTTAAGAATCTGTGTCAATGTCTTGCTGAATTGGAGCCTCTATTCTGAAATTATTGCCTAAACATTCATAATCTGGTGCAGGCAAGACAAACAATATAGTGTCCTGTGCTGAAAAGACCTCCTTTACCCTTTTCATTCTCAGGAGTGTTCGGTTATATGGACTTACACACATAGAAATTTATTGGACATTACACTTAGAGTTATACATTCAGAGCAGCATGATTTGACCAATCTGGACCCTCCCAAACAGTTCTTTATCTTTGCTTCTCTATAATGCTTCTCTGGGGAACTCTTTTACAGAAAGTGAAATACTGTTTTGCTGGGAAGAGGCATTAGAGAAGCAAAATGTCTCACTTTATGCAGGCTAAAGTTATTCTAATACCATCATAACATATTCCACCTTCAACAGCATAAAGAGTTTATTTTGCTTTATTGGGCAATACCATCCTATACTATTGCTATCACCAAGGAGAAGTTAGAATTGGAAGAGAGACACGCCATCTTTTGGGGGGATGTCTTTACTAGCAGCTTTTTCAAAATTCTAAAGTGTGAACTTTGTTAGGATATAGATATTCAGGCCCGTCTGCAAAGGCCTATACTCTAAGAATTTAGGTGTATTCTTATCGCTTGGCTAGTTCTAGAGGTATAAAAGAAAGAAATCACTGTCTGCCGGTGTAAGGGCCTTCTCTTACTGTGACAGATTGAGGCCCTGTTCTTAGGCTAAGGCCTTTGGCTAAGCAGCAGAGGCAGCCATAAGCTGGGAAGCAAACAGTCACATCCTCACATTCCAAACTAGTCACATTGAAATAAGGTGCTATTGGGCTGTTAGGCACTATCAGGACAGGATTGTATTCCTGTCACCTCCAGAGAGGGGGAGGTGCCTAGAAAATGTAAAAGGAAACTTGGTTTGATGGCATCCTGTCTGGCAGGAACTCACTTATCAATAGCTGGGATGTGAAATCCTCACTTCTGTGTTGTCTTGTCATTATAGTTCCCACTTTGCTGTTGTTTGTCTGTATAATCTTTGTCTGGTTCTGTGATTGTTCCTGTCTGCTGTATAATTAATTTTGCTGGGTGTAAACTAATTAAGGTGGTGGGATATAATTGGTTACATAATCATGTTACAATATGTTAGGATTGGTTAGTTAAATTTCAGGAAAATGATTGGTTAAGGTATAGCTAAGCAGAACTCAAGTTTTACTATATAATCTGTAGTCAATGAGGAAGTGACTGGGTGTGGGTGGGGGTGGGCATGGGCATGTGGGTGAGGGAAATGGGAGCAGGGAATGGGGGTAAGAAAATTGGAATCATGTTTTGCTAAAGGGGGAAATGGGAACAGGGAATGGGAGTAAGGAAGTTGGAATCATGTTTGGCTAAGGGTAGGAATGGGAACAGGGACACAGGTGTAAGGCTCTGTGGTGTCAGAGCTGGGAAGGAGGACACTAAGGAAGGAAACTGGAATCATGCTTGCTGGAAGTTCACCCCAATAAACATCGAATTGTTTGCACCTTTGGACTTCGGGTATTGTTGCTCTCTGTTCATGCGAGAAGGACCAGGGAAGTAAGTGGGTGAAGGAATAAGCCCCCTAACAAACTTTGAAGAGAAAAATATCATGTTCTGTTTCCAAAAATATATATGAGGGCACTGTAAAATATTGCACATGAAATTTCAACCCCTTCATCAAAAAAAATCAACTTTTTGTAAAATTACTTCAATTTTGCAGAACTGTAAGCTAATTCAAACCTGGGAAAATGCCATTAAATAAGCCAAGTAAACTTTTCTCTATGAATATTGTACTCAGCTTTGTGGTATAACATTACTGCTCCTCATGCTGTGCCATTTTATACTGTAATATAGAGGGTTTTGATTTAAAAGATGTCAGTCACTTCTCCTGCAGTAATTGGGCTCTATGCAAGTAGGTTGATATTAAATCAGGGTTCAGGTAAGAGCACAAGGCTATAGCCCTCAAAGCTACTACTTTGCCTATTTATTTGCTGACGTAAGGCTCAGAGCTACTCTGTCCTAGATACATGTAAAGCCATTGCCCTTTGCCTGGCCCAGTCCCATTGAATTTTTCCTTGGTGTGTCTATGTAGTTTGGCATGGAAACCCCTTCTGCAATGCACAAGGCATACACACTAATGTCTGTTTGTACTCTCCAGCTAAATATCCCAAGTTGGTGCTCATTGTGATTAGGGTCCTGCATACTATGGGTAAATTTAACCCTACAATGGTAACTTGCAAGTAACGGAGAATTCCAAGATCATGAGACACAATAATGTGGATATCACAATTTCTGTTAACCATACTCAAAGCAGCATATGAACCAAGAAGCAGTACAAGATGCAAGTCATGGGGAACTGATGATTTTAACTTCTTAATTGAGTGCATTCTCTGGTGCTTTGTGACCACCATAAAGTCCATTTGGGCTCTCTAAAAACCAAATTAACTTTTAATATTTTCTGGTTGTAGGAAGTATTGAACCCATGAACTGCCAAACCAAAACTTGTTTATCATATCATCAAATGTGTCATTTATCATTTACAGCCTGTTAACATTCACTGTAAGGATTAAAAAGTGTAAAAGATAACAATCTTCACATTTTTTTTTCTGTAATTTAGCAAGGTTTTAATCAGAATTACAAAGGGGAAGAGTGTACATATGTAAAGTCCTGCTGGATCTTGGAACATCAATTCAGGCTTTGTTCTAAAATAAACAATACAATGGGAAAAATGTTTATTTATGATCCAGGCTGCTGTTCGCAGCAAGATGCCGTACTTGAAATTGCTGAAAGTGTACTAAAAGTGATGGATGGTGATAAACAGTAAATGTTTGGAGGTTTTGTTTAGATAGATTTTTATGAATATAGCTGAACTGCTACGGTCTGGAAATCTCACTAGTACAACATGCTTTCTTGTAAGATTTTTAGTGCTGTCTCTGGATTCACAAAACCTTAGTATTTGAAATGGAGTGATATTTAGATTAGGGGATAAAATCATATGCAGATTATATTTGGGAGTCTGGAGGCATGAGGCTTCTGGTAGAACACTGGCATGCGGATCTCTTGATTGATATGGTATACTGAAGAGACCGCAGGAAGGAAGCAAGGATGGGGATGCATTGTAACCGTAAGAGCCCAAAGCTCTCCTATTCATCTACCTGAAGTAATAGTTATAAGGAAGAAAGTCTTGAGGGACAGGGAGAGGAGAGAACAGGTAGCCTTTGTTCGAAGGAGGGTTTCCTCAGGGCACAGAGAACCAATTTAAGATCCATCTGGAGGTCCATACAGGGAAATAAATTGTGTAAGTCCTTGAAGAATCTGGCCATAGTGGGGTGGGCAAAAAGTGAGATGTGCTCATTGGACGAGTGGAAGGCTGTCACAGCAACCAAATGTATTCTGAGTTATCTCATTGATAGATCTTGTGACTTAAAATAAAATAAATAGTCTAGGATCTTGGAAAGTGGAACCTCTAATGCTCAAGAGTGAGAAGAACACCAGGAATGGAAGTGTTTCCACTTTTGAAGGTAAGCTTTGTGGGTACGGGATTTCCTGCTAGATAGGCAAACTGACTGGACCTTATCTGAGCAGGTTAGCTCCATGCTCAAGAACCACCTAGGAACCATGCTTTCAGGTTCAAGGAGGAGGAGTTGGGATGGATCAGGGTCCCAGAGGTCTGTGACAGGAGATTGTTCCTGAGAGGAAGGCAGAGAGGCAAGTAACAGAGAGGTGGAGAAGGTTCGATTACTCCATTTGCCTACCCCAGAACAGGGCTATGAGGATAACCCTTGCTCTTTCCTGATGCACTTTGATGACATTTTTGAGAATTAGAACTAGAGGTGAGTAAGCATTTATCAAGGTACAGGGATTTGATTAAAATAGATTAATATTTATATGGGAAGGAGTATCTGAATGTTTCCCAACTATTAAGATCTTCAATATGATCTACATTTGAATATCAGCCTGTTCACCCACGCTTCATGGTGTTAAAAGCTTTGCTTCATACTGCACCCAAGAATGGCAGAAAATGAATTCCATAAACTTTAACAACAAGCCAAAAACAAAATACACATTGAGATCTATGACTCATTTTAATTTTGTTCTCCTTTTATTTATCTTTCAGGATGCATAGATTGATACCTACTGTAATTGTTTTGTAAATTACTTTAGCAAACAAGTCACATCTCGGTTTTTATACCCATACCATACTACTGCATTTCTTCATTTTCTCTGCTAGGTGTAGGGGAAAGGAAAGCAGTATTTAAACCATCTTTATGTTCAAGTTGCTGCTTTGTAATTTTAAACAGCCTCTTGAGTCTTATTTATTGCCTTTTTTACAATAATGTTGCTGTTATGCACTGATATACTGACATTTATCTTTCTTGCTATTGACACACAGAAAGTTTAGAGATGTCTGGAGAGTTTGTAATAGACTACCACTTCTTGAAAGCTTATTTTGTCTAAAACACAGTAACAAATGAAAAGGATATATTTAAAGGGATTGTATTTTGCTTTTAGTATACTATGCATTGTAGGATTCATATAAGGTTCATGCGCTTGGCAACATTCAGGGCACACCCGGAGTGTTGTATAGGAGCTGTGCACACACAGCTCCTCTCAAGGGCATGAACCTTGGAATCTCGCCCAGATGACATGAACCGTGGTAAGCCTCCCAGGACTGGGCTCAAGGCCCGAGAGCAAGGAATGCGGTAGATAGAAATTGGTAAATAAGAATGTTAAACAAAGCCAGTGTATTCCTTTTATCTGTTGGAGAATGTAATGCGCGGGGGGAGAGAGAAAGAATAAAGGAGAGGGTGGAAAGCTGACAGGCAGAAGTCTGTTGGCAAACCAGCTTGCTTGCTTGCTTAAAGCTTTGTGCTGTCTTGTCATTGAACCGCAACATATGCATATTTCCCAAAATTCTGTGCAAGGGGATCTCTTTTCATTGTAAAAATTAAGATTAACTGCAAGTGATTCTTGTTTGGAATCAACATCAAATACCTCTCTGACTGTACAAATGGAACAGATGCAAGCTCTTACCTTTCTAATGCGAGGAGTAAAGTTTAGGATAGAAAAAAACTCATTGCTACCATTCACAGAATCCAACAGCTGCCTAACACTCAGATAATTCAGTTCCTTGGTGCACAAAATAACTTGCTAATATACATGAGAAATAAGTGTTTAATAATAGTCTGGGCATGAGAAACCCCAGTGTTTTGTGTAGGAAAGGGTGCCATTCCATATATATATATATAAGTTAATATGAAATTACCAATTCATATTGAGAACTATGTTACAGTAGGTGATTTTTCTGAACACTGTTTCATTATGTACCCTGCTGTCTTGCTGATGAAAATCCACACTTTATTTCCACAAGTTGCCATCCTACATTTCATTTCCATTTGAAAAAAAACATTTAATTCCCACTGAGTAAAAGTTCCGTAGCAAAGGTTTTCATTAATTACAATCATGTCTTACACAAATTCCGATACCAACTGTTTGAGAACAACATGTTGGCTCTTTAGAAGTGGATATTCTGATATATAGACTAACATCTAGTGAAGACAAGTATGACCTAGAGACTCCCTTCTGAGCAGGGTCACTCAAAATCTGAAGCTATCCCCCACCCTTCAAAAGATTAACACTGAGGGGAGGCAGGCTTGGAGAGTGAGCCCCCCCACTCTCACCTGGCAGAGTTGGTTTCTTTCCTGCAAGGCTGGGCCTGCGTCCCCTCTCCAGGTATTGAGACCTGGCACACGGAGTCGCAGAGCCACTTAGGTTTGGCTTGGGTGTCGCTCCATGAAGGGCAACTGGACCAAAATGAAGTGATACTGTGACCCCATGCACCTGGTCACAATGCTACTCTGTTTGGGGGCCCTCAAGCTACCCTTTTTGTCCCTTCCCCCCTTCCCCCCCCGGCAGCTCAGATTCTGACTCACTTGGTAGTGCAGCTGCTTATGGATCACAAAGCTGGTTTGAGCTTTGGCTCTCACAACGGGCACAATGCACACTTAATGGGTCTAGTAATGAATGCAGTGTTGATATAAATGGTTGTGTTAGTCACAAGTCAGTGTAGATGTATTATGCACACCTCAAGGGGGTGGTAGAAGGGTAGGGTTTTAGCAGGAAAAGCAAAAAGAGTATTTAAGATGTTGTTGTATGTGTTTCTTAACCCCCTCGAAGGTTACCTTCCGCCCTTTCAGTGCCTTTATACCTCCTATGGCTCCAGCCACAAGGTGGGAGACTCCACTTGTGGGCTCAGTCCACTCTGTTGTCTGTCTGCAAATTGGCAGACACATTCATAGAACCTTCTGACAAATGTCCCAGTTCCATATAGAGTTGTATGCTGAACAAATGCTTTCTGTCCTTGGAGATGGGTAAAATAATCTGAGTTTGAAAGGATTTTGTTTCTCTGATTGGTTTTGTAATTTGCTATGCAGAATAATACATAAACAGTGCCCATTAGGGGAAGGCTTGGTAAAATTTTATCTTTTAATTTTATAATCTTGGTGAATAATATTGATGTTTATTTTTAATCTATTTAAATTTTCAGTTGCATGAAATTATGGAGTGGGTCAGAGAATAATTATTTAATGACAGTACACACTGATATTCAAAAACATTAAAGCTTTATAGCTGTTAAAACACAAATTGTCCACATTGCATGTCAAAATATACAAAGTAAATATCCTTAAACCAAACTCTAAGTTCTCAAGCAGCATTTTTCTTACTTTGCCTCATCTGTACATTTTGATTATCTATAGCAATATTTTCTGTTGGCCTGTGAGTGTATGGTGCAATTGACATTTACCGACCTTTACCCATAAGTAAAATCCTTCCAAGCCTAATTATGGAGAATCATTTTCAAAAGGTGTGGTTGGGCAACATTTCATAAATGCTCACACTGCAGTTTTAAGGAAAAACGAGGAGTGAAAGGTTAAGCAGACCATGCACATCTAACATCTCAGATATTTCTTTTTGCTCTCATCTGCTCCATTACTTGTTATTTTATACTTCCTAAAAAAAAGTCACAAAAATGCTTTTAGGTTTCAACGTACAACAGTCATCAGTGCTGGGGAGTGGACTAGATGACCTATCATGGTCCCTCCCAGTCCTACAGTTCTAGGATATGCTTCCTTTATTACTGCAATATAAACTCCTTTGACAACCACTGCGTTGAATCATTTAAACAGACCTTGGTCCGCAACCAACCAGCCGTCCACAAAGATATTGCTTGTGGGGTCTTAACCTGACAAAACAAAAGAAAAAAGAAAATGTGGTGAGGATGGAGGGTGATTGGGAAAGTAAGTGGCCCCCCAAGTGTAATCACTTGCACTATGGTTCATAGATTTTTAAGGCCAGAAGGGACTGTAATCTAGTCTGACCTGCACAACACCATTTCACCCAGTGATTCCTGCATCTGGTCCAACAACTTGTGGTTGAACTAGGGCATGTCTAGTATACAGAGATTGAAAACAACTGATCTAGCTGGAAAGTGTCATTATTATAAAATATAACTCAGTCTGGAGAAGAAGAAAAATTCTAGCTACTCATGAAACTATTTGCTGTGGTAAAAGCTCATGAGCATGTAAGATGACTGTACCAGATAAAGTCTGGCTGGGGAGGCTGATCCATAAAGGAGAATGGGGACTCAAAGCCCTGGAACTGCAACTGCTGTGAGGTACCACAATGTCATATCTAGTTGTTGGCTGAAATATTCCAAATTCCAATTTTCAGGTGAAATATTTTGGTTTTCTACCAAAATCTGATAAATTTTCAGTTGTTTAGTTTTTCAAGAAAAAAATAAAAAAATCCCTAGAAAATTTCCTTTTGTGAAAAATTGTTTCATTAAAACCCTATCCCCCCACCCCACTGAATAATAGTTTTGATGGAAAAGTTTTGACTAGCCATATTTAACGATTGTCAGTTTAGGTTTTAAAACAGAGAGTGAGTTACAAGTGGTTCAGAGGGCCACAATGGAAGTCTGGTAATTTGGCAAAAGGCTGTAGTTTAAAACTTGCATTTTCTTCCTTTTTATACAGTGTGCCTCATTATCTTTTCCCTTCCTTCACCTTAATAAATGTCACCTCCCCATACAATGTGTACAGAAATTTCTGTGTGTTTCAGTCATGTGGTTACAATTGTGCACTGCTGCTGTAGCATGATCAAAAAATGCTGACTAATTAGACTGGCACTGAACAATCAGTGTCCATAACGGGTCTAAAGTTCATAGGTAGTGTTTATCAAATGCAAACACAATTTGTTGGGATCTTAGGCTCCTATTTACTAATATACTACTTTTGCAAAGTACACAACTGCCATTGGAGGGAGCTGGGCAGAGACTCTTTCGATGAATATACTTGTTTGCTATAGTAGAGTACATCTTTTAAAATGCCTTTTAACCTGGGAGCTGAACCTGGAATCTTTTCATCAGTAAACTTCCCCCTGAAATGAAGTAATGGGCCTGAGTTTTGGAGATGCTGCATATTCGGAACTCAAATCAAAATGAATGGGAGCTGCAAGTCAGGCCCATGGAATTCCAAGTGAGGCTTAGTGCCAAGTTCAGTGTAATACTGTCCTGACTGTGCAAACACAGTACTAATCCTATATGCTCTTGTGCAGATGTCAGTGCTCCCCCTCCTCCCCGCCCCCAACCAGTGTGATACTTCTGAGCCTGCTTAAATATGAGTTACCTCTGAGCCAGAGCCTGCTTAAGCCTGATGAGTCACCTCGAGCCAGAGTATGATGAGTCATGAGATGCAATTGCCTGCTGATCTTGTGATAGGCTCCATGGCATTCAACCAGGGTTCAGCCAATCCACAGGTAAGGACTGATCTCGGTGATCCCAAAGTAAATATATCAGCTCCTATGGGATGCAGTCTCTCCATTCAGCTCAATGTCATAATCTGATTGGAAGCATTCCTATTGCCAGTAGTTTCAACAGACTCCCCTTGCTCCTGCTCCAGCCATGTCTCTTTCCCTGCTAGCCAGCCCCTACCTCAGGCTGCATCTGCTCTTGTCTCAGGAAGCCACTCAGCAACTCTGACAGCCACTATAATTTTGCTGTGGAGAGAATCCCCTGTTTATCCTGTAGTCCAGCTCCATGGGGATAGCTAGCATGGTGCTGCACAACAGGGATTTTGTGGTGAAGCATAGGTGAGCTGGGAGAGGGGGGTCAATGGAACGTCCATTGGCTATATACACTAGCCATTCTCCCCATAGAGGAGTGCAGAAGCTACTCCAGCTTGTAAACTGAGATAGTAACTGTGGAGAGGCTCCACTGGTACTCCACAGCTCAGGAAAAGGATTCTCTCCAGCACATAGCTCAGTTGTATGGGATGTGCACTGGGCTGGAGGCAGGATTTGGAACTAAGTCCATTCAGCACTCAGGTTTTGCTCTAACCCAGTGGTTCCCAAACTTGTTCCGCCGCTTGTGCAGGGAAAGCCCCTGGCGGGCCAGGCCGGTTTGTTTACCTGCTGTGTCCATAGGTTCGGCCGATCGCGGCTCCCAGTGGCCATGGTTCGCTGCTCCAGCAGCTCCCATTGGCCTGGAGCAGCGAACCACGGCCACTGGGAGCCGCGATCGGCCAAACCTGCGGACGCAGCAGGTAAACAAACCGGCATGGCCCGCCGGGGCTTTACCTGCAGAAGCGGCAGAAAAAGTTTGGGAACAACTGCTAACCCATTATGAAATGTCAAACTAACAAAAAGCTAAACAAATCCTTTTCTTTATTAATTTTTAAGAGTTTAGGGGAGATCTCTGTGTGTGTGAGACAACACAAAGGTTTTTAATGTCCTTGTGTGCAAGTTTGGCTATGAGTTGCTTACTCACTCATTCTGTTGCCATTTGGATGAATTGTGTAATGTGTGAGAATAACTCACAAAAGGCCTGAAGACAATTGCTGAGAATATGTAGTTCAAGGACTGTGAAAAGCAGAAAAATAATATTCCAGGAAATCAGGCATAACTCCAGTAAATTCCATACACCTCAATAATATCTAAATAGAGCTGAAAATATTTATAAGCATGACTTGCATATTTGCTTGTGAGAAATGACATAAGGACCACTCTGATTTTTAAAAACATCCCTCAAGCTTGTTGCTAATTAGTTATATAGCAACAAAAGATGATTTAGTTGTTCAAAGCTTCCTAACACACACATTGGAAAGTACTGTATATAAGTACTTGGTTATTTTCCCAAAATATGGCTGAATATATTCCTCAGCATAATCAAACATGCATAGTCTACTAAGGATTATTCCATGAGCCAAAGTGACCATGGCTGATGACATTGCACCATGCATTGGATACCAAAGTTCCAGTTTTGACTCAATTTGACTTTTTGGGGCTGCCCTGCAAGCAGAGCCAGTTAAGGTCTGGGAGTACACCCCTTTGAGGGTTGATGGAGAGTTTGAAACCACTGTGTGCTGGAGTATTTATGTCCATGGCTGAAGATCATGCAATGTTGCTTTTGAAAAAAATTAGCAACAAAGTAGGCCAGATGTTTGCAAGACTGTGATATTTTGCACACAATCAATGCTCGGGATTTGGCACTGACAGTGCATATGGAATACATCTAGCCACGATCCTGTCTGTAAGAGGGTCCAGGTTTCTGATTTGTGTAGCAATACTGATAGTACAGGTAGCATTGGATAGATCTTGAACTTTGTCTCAGTACAAGATGTTTTTGCATCCAGAAGTGAGGCATGGACTTCATGCAGGAAGCAGGAAGACCTAATAGTCAAAGAAGGTCTAATTTCTTGCAACCATTTGAAGTCTACTCTCAGCCTGGGTAGATTAAATTATCAGTGCTGCCCAAGGTACTTGACCCCCTACTGTACTGGGGTTCTGGTGGTCCAACTCCAAGGTTCTGGTCTTGGTCTTCTCCCATGAGATGTTAAATCCCATAGTGTGGGTGATATCTTGGAGACCAGCATGGAACTAAAATTCTTTGCTATTTATACAAGCAAGTCGTTAGCATAGTCTTTGTCAGTAAACACTTCTTGACCTACTTTGATTCCAAAAGCTGGAGCAACTGTCAGGACACCAGGTCACAGACAGTAAGGCCTAGTGGTCACAGCAGGAGTTGGGCCTAGTGCTTGGCGTCTGAATTCCAGTGCCAAGGATTGAGAGCCAGAACTAGGATCAGAATCGGATTACCTGGATTTAGGGAAGGCAGGAGGAGGGCTGATTCTAAGGCAGGAGCAAGGCTGAGACAAGACTGGAACAAGGTCAGATGCTGTGTAAGGTCTAGGCTGCAGGGGGGCTGGCTGTAGAACAGTGTCTAGACTGGAGCCATGAAGGAGCAAGAAAAGAGAGGGCTTGGAGTGAGGTGAGACAGAGAACCTGTGGGTCATGTGTACTAAGCAGGTGCTGATCTTCTGCAATTCCTGGGTTTAAGAACAAGCAATCTGACTGCTTTAGCCATCAGGTGGGTCTACTGTGGCCCGGCTGCCTGATGACTGGGCAGGCGCAGCTGTAAGCCCTCATTCCTGACAGCAGCAAGCCATGATGTCTGGTTGATAGCTCAACAGAATAGTGTTGGGGAATACATATCTCCCTGCCACCCCTGAGATTGTGGAGAAATGCAGCTAATGATGTGAAGAGAAAACCCTTAGTTTGTGTAAGTATATAAAATATATTCTCCTTAGCAGGTAAAGGAGATACATTTGCTCCTCAAAGTACCTGAGAAAAGGTTTGTATATCTGTTATTCTGTACTAGGGGAACATATACTGTTTCCTTGTATAAATCATTAACAGGGCCGGGAGCGGTCTTGTTTTTATACTTCCAAAAGCCAAAAATTACTGTGTTCATGTTCCCAGATTTCCACTGTGCATATTAGAGAAGTACTGAGCTGAAAGGTGACTAAAGGCTGATGCAAATTGATTCTCCCTGCCTTTAAGTGAACGCATTTCAAAGGGAAAAAGAAGTGTTTTCTAAAAGAGAGCTACACAGTTTTCCTCTCATGCTGGCAGTAATTGTAGGGTCCCTTCAAGTGAACTTTCAAACAAACATTGGTAAACAATTCTTACATTTTAATATCAAAAATGTCAAAACCCCAGCAACTGATACACAAGGGAACTGCAGTAATGCTCCTTTGATAATCTGTGTCCTAGATAATTAGATTATACCTACAGAGCATGAGTTAGGTCCGCCCTTTTGGCTGCATGTAGTATAATAGAGATTGATCCTCAGGGTTAGGGAGGTAGGTAGAGTCTCACCCCAATCTGCACACACACTGCTGACTCCTCTGGCCAGCCCCCACTTTCTGTATATACTACTATTCACATCTTCAGTGTCCTTTTCCCATTGTTATTACTGATTTTTATTTGTCATCATTAATTGAATTTATAAGATTTTCATCAACACAGTAACCAGGGGCACCTTATATGGTATATATAAAAAGAAATAAACACTCTTCCCCAAACATAGGAGACACAAATGCAATGTGACTCTTCCTGGAGCGTGGTGGCTCTCTGCACTTGATTCAGCCTCTTTTCAGTCAGAATGACTGCAGTGGGTGCTGGATTAGACCTTAAATGAGGGAGATGGAAGAAATCAGCCAGGGATTCCCAGCTCCTCTCCCTAGCTTTCCCACTTGCTGAGGAGCATCAGAACTCCACTCACCTTTTGTCCAAGCTACATTCTCAGCTCCCTCTCTGCTAGTTATATCCCTTTTACTTCTCAGGCCTTTTTAGGTTCTGCATGGCTTGACAAGTCTATCCAGTAGCAATGGGGAGGGGGTAGGAATAAGGGCTGAAACAAAGTGAAAGGGTTCTGCTAGTCACCAAATTGGGAACTAACAAACATAATGGCTTAACTAAGTTATTTCTTTGTTACAAAGAACAGGATTGTTGACAGAGCTCTATGATCAGCTGGTGATAAAATGGTTTATTGGCTGGTGTGGGAATTGCTCATCTTGTTTATATTCAATTATCTTTATGGAGTGTCTTGAATTCACAACCTCAGGTAGTTCCCCAAAACAAAATAAATCTTCCCAAATCCTTTTTTCTAATTACATAAGAGTTAGGAAAGCACTTTTCTCATATGTCCTCTGTTGTCCTCCTGATGTATGTGACTCTAAACTCCACTAGTAGAGCAATGTTATAATGGGGTCCTCATGTAGAAAGATTTCTAAATCTTACTTTTTTTTTTTTTTTTGCAACACAAATCACTTCATATGGTAAAGTAGCTTCTATATTCTAATCACATATCCTAAATGGAAAGGAGAGAGAGAGAATGGAATAAAAATAGCCTATGGCAAAGCTTCAACAGATTTATATATTAATATTCAAACCATGACTAGTAAAATATTCCCAGCTGGGGATGAACCTAATAAAGTGTAAGAAATGTTTGTCCTTTTGTTATGAGACAAGACAAATAATCAAATGAACTCCACAGATGTGGGATCAGTTAAGGAAGAATAATAATCTATGGCAAATCTAACATACCGGAGCCAACCACAAAGATATGGAAAATAGATCCAAAATGCTTGCACACAGAATAAGAAGGAAACCATTTATTTAAACAAACGCCACATGAACACCAGCTCTGAATATTAAACGGATGTTAGCACTTGCTTTAAAACATATGGTGGGTATGGAGGTTAACTCTCCTTTGCAAAAAGTCTCAAATTATGCATTTTTCTCCTGAACAGACACCTGGGATTAGCAGACAGGATCTTGTTTTAATGTCTAATCTAGTCTATGGTACATTTATAAATACAGATCCTCCCCTTAACTTTAAACTTCTTCTTCACCAAGTATGTCAGCACTGAATATTCTGGTGTTCTTGAAATCCTAGTGCTGTACACTGAGTTAGGAGAGTATTTGCTATTTCACTGAGTCTTCAGAAACTAAAGCACACCAGTGTCACAAAAGGCTTATTATGCTACATCAGGGCACTAGTGCTTTTTATGCCAATATCCAGGTCCTATATATTTAACTTAACTAAATCCCAGTTCCAATGAAGTAATTGGGAATTTTGTCATAAACTTTTATGCAATCAAGAGTTGGCCCTTAAAGAGAACTTTTAAGATAAAGTAATATATATGCCTACAGTATCCATCATACTAAACACCATATTTACACCTAAAGGTTCTGACCATAACTTGAATCAAGAGAATCAACAAGTAAAATAATGATAAAGAACAAGTTGTGATCCCACAGGAATTTACTCTTGACGAAGTAAAACTGGGAATGAAGCCAGAATGATGTGTGATGTCACCATAATTGCCAAGAATCATAAAACAACCAATGCATTACATAAAGTTGCTTTTTTTTTTTTTGTAATATGGATGTTTTGACCTTTCATATCAATTATAAAAAGAACTGGAGGCTTCTCTGAAAACTTTGCCTTGACATCTCATTTTGATCTGCTGTGCTGAGGCTTTCTTGACATACTTCATATGTTTCCACACGTCCTTTTAACATTCAGTTAATAGTAACTGTCAAGGTTCCTCCCCCACTCTGAACTCTAGGGTACAGATGTGGGGACCTGCATGAAAACCCTCCTAAGCTTATCTTTACCAGCTTAAGTCAAAACTTCCCCAAGGTACAAAGTATTCCACCCGTGGTCCTTGGAATGGCCGCTACCACCACCAAACTAATACTGGTTACTGGGGAAGAGCTGTTTGGACGCGTCTTTCCCCCCAAAATACTTCCCAAAACCCTGCACCCCACTTCCTGGACAAGGTTTGGTAAAAAGCCTCACCAATTTGCCTAGGTGACTACAGACCCAGACCCTTGGATCTTAAGAACAATGAACAATCCTCCCAACACTTGCACCCCCCCTTTCCTGGGAAATGTTGGATAAAAAGCCTCACCAATTTGCATAGGTGACCACAGACCCAAACCCTTGGATCTGAGAACAATGAAAAAGCATTCAGTCTTTTACAAGAAGACTTTTAATAGAAAATAGAAGTAAATAGAAATGAAGAAATCCCCCCTGTAAAATCAGGATGGTAGATATCTTACAGGGTAATTAGATTAGAAAACATAGAGAACCCCTCTAGGCAAAACCTTAAGTTACAAAAAAGATACACAGACAGAAATAGTTATTCTATTCAGCACAATTCTTTTCTCAGCCATTTAAAGAAATCATAATCTAACACATACCTAGCTAGATTACTTACTAAAAGTTCTAAGACTCCATTCCTGTTCTGTCCCTGGCAAAAGCAGCATACAGACAGACACAGACCCTTTGTTTCTCTCCCTCCTCCCAGCTTTTGAAAGTATCTTGTCTCCTCATTGGTCATTTTGGTCAGGTGCCAGCGAGGTTACCTTTAGCTTCTTAACCCTTTACAGGTGAGGGGAGCTTTCCCCTGGCCAGGAGGAATTTCAAAGGGGTTTACCCTTCCCCTTATATTTATGACACGCCCCCCAAATCTCAGCTAGGGTGAAACACTGGCTGGGATTTCTTCCTGGAGCTCTAGGAAAAACAGAGTTAATAAGACACATGCATCTCTAAATATACTACCAAGTACATAAAGACTAACAATATTTTCCACATCTTAAGGACGATTTTAACCAGTTGATTCTGGGAAACTTTCACGGGAGAGTGCATCAGCCACTTTGTTAGAAGCTCCTGAGATGTGTTGGATGTCGAAATCAAACTCTTGGAGAGCTAAACTCCACCGAAGAAGTTTTTTGTTAGTTTCTTTGACGGTGTGAAGCCACTTCAGTGCAGCATGGTCGGTTTGCAGGTGGAAACGCCGTCCCCAAACATATGGGCGTAGCTTTTCCAGAGCGTAGACAATGGCGTAACATTCTTTTTCAGTGACTGACCAGTTGCTTTCCCTCTCAGACAGTTTTTTGCTGAGAAACACTACAGGGTGGAATTCTTGATCAGGTCCTTTCTGCATTAAAACTGCTCCCACACCACGCTCGGATGCATCTGTGGTTACTAGGAACGGTTTGTCAAAGTCTGGGGCCCTTAGTACAGGGTCAGACATGAGTGTCGCTTTAAGCTTGTTAAAGGCCTTCTGACACTTTCCGGTCCACTGAACAGCATTTGGCTGTTTCTTTTTGGTTAGGTCTGTCAGTGGGGCAGCGATTTGGCTGTAGTGCGGTACAAATCGTCTGTAATAACCGGCCAAGCCTAAGAAGGATTGAACCTGTTTCTTTGACTTTGGGACAGGCCACTTTTGGATAGCATCCACTTTGGCCTGTAGGGGGCTGATAGTTCCTTGACCCACCTGGTGTCCAAGGTAAGTCACTCTGTTTAGGCCTATTTGACACTTCTTAGCCTTAACAGTTAGTCCTGCCTCCCTTATGTGCTCAAGGACTTTTTGTAGATGTTCCAGGTGGTCTGCCCAGGAATCCGAAAATATGGCCACACCATCAAGGTAGGCGACTGCATATTCTCCTAATCCCGCTAGGAGACCATCTACAAGTCTTTGGAAAGTGGCGGGTGCATTTCGCAGCCCGAAAGGGAGTACATTAAATTCATACAGCCCGAGGTGTGTGATGAAGGCTGACCTTTCCTTGGCAGATTCATCTAGCGGTACCTGCCAGTACCCCTTTGTTAAGTCCAAGGTAGAGATGAACTGGGCCCGTCCCAGTTTCTCTAACAGTTCATCTGTGCGTGGCATTGGATAGTTGTCTGGGCGAGTTACAGCATTTAGCTTACGGTAGTCCACGCAAAAACGTATTTCCCCATCTGGTTTGGGAACTAGAACCACTGGAGATGCCCATGCACTTTCAGAGGGGCGGATTACACCCATCTGTAACATATCCTGGATCTCCCGTTCTATAGCAGTTTTAGCTTGAGGAGACACCCGGTAAGGTTGGACCCTAATTGGGTGAGCATTACCTGTGTCAATGGAGTGGTATGCCCGTTCAGTCAGTCCTGGGGTGGCTGAGAACGTTGGCGCGTAGCTAGTGCACAGCTCCTGGATCTGCTGTCGCTGCATACGCCCAAGGGTCATGGAGAGGTTCACCTCTTCCACACCACCAGCACATTTCCCTTCGTAGTAGACACCTTCAGGCCACTCAGCATCATCTTCTCCCTGGGCTGTAAACTGACAAACCTTTAATTCTCTGGAATAAAAGGGCTTTAGAGAATTAATATGGTACACCTTAGGCTTTCGGTTGGAGGTGGGGAATGCTATGAGATAATTAACAGCTCCCAGGCGCTCCTGGACCATGAATGGCCCTTCCCACGATGCTTCCATTTTATGGGCCTGGAGCGCCCTTAAGACCATGACCTGGTCTCCTACTTTGAAGGAACGCTCTCTGGCATGTTTATCATACCAGGCTTTTTGCTCTTTTTGAGCATCCTGTAAGTTTTCTTTAGCAAGGGCTAAAGAGGTTCGGAGGGTGTTTTGTAGGTTGGTTACAAAGTCCAGAATGTTAGTTCCTGGAGAAGGTGTAAATCCCTCCCATTGCTGCTTCACCAACTGCAATGGCCCCTTAACCTCACGGCCATATACAAGTTCAAATGGGGAAAACCCTAAACTGGGATGTGGTACAGCTCTGTAGGCAAAGAGCAACTGCTGCAACACTAGGTCCCAATCATTGGAGTGCTCATTTACGAATTTACGTATCATGGCCCCCAAAGTTCCATTAAACTTCTCCACCATGCCATTTGTTTGATGGTGGTAAGGAGTGGCAACCAAGTGATTTACCCCATGAGCTTCCCAAAGGTTTTTCATAGTTCCTGCCAGGAAATTAGTCCCTGCATCTGTGAGGATGTCGGAGGGCCAACCTACCCTGGCAAAAATGTCTGCTAGTGCCTGGCATACACTTTTAGCCCTGGTGTTGCTTAGAGCTACTGCTTCCGGCCATCGGGTGGCAAAATCCATGAAAGTCAGTATGTACTGCTTTCCTCTGGCTGTCTTTTTCGGAAAAGGACCCAGAATATCCACAGCTACTCGCTGAAATGGAACTTCAATGATGGGGAGTGGCTGGAGAGGGGCTTTGACCTGGTCTTGGGGTTTTCCCACTCTTTGGCACACCTCACAAGACTGGACATAGGTAGAAACATCCTTGCCCATTCCCTCCCAGTGGAATGACCCCCCCAAACGGTCTTTGGTCCTGTTCACCCCAGCATGGCCACTAGGGTGATCGTGGGCTAAGCTCAAGAGCTTGGCCCGGTATTTAGTTGGAACTACCAACTGTCTCTGAGGATGCCAGTCTTCCTGGTGTCCACCAGAAAGAGTTTCCTTGTATAAAAGTCCTCTTTCTACAACAAACCTGGATCGATTAGAAGAGCTGAGAGGCGGTGGGTTGCTCCGTGCCGCCGTCCAAGCTCTCTGGAGGCTTTCATCTGCTTCCTGTTCGGTCTGGAACTGTTCCCTTGATGCTGGGGACATCAGTTCCTCATTGGATTGTGGACCTAGGCTTGGTCCCTCTGGAAGCGATATAGGGGATGGAGCTGTTTCTGTTGACTGTGAACCGCTCTCCGCTGGTGCACTAGGTTGGGATTCAGGCTCCGGCTGAGCCTCTTGTGTAGGGTTATCGGCTGCTGCCAGTTCAGGTTCGGTGGGGCCCTCTGGTGTTGAGGTTGCAAGTACTGGATTCAGTGCTGGCACGGGGTCTGGTGTTGGTTGTTCGGCTGGTTCCGGTTCTGGGACTGGTTCCGTCTGGGTCTCTGGGACTGGATCCACTACTGCTGTTGCAGACATTGGCCTGGGGTCCGGGTCCATCACCTCTGACTGGGTCCTGATAGAAGTTTCCGGAACAGAGCTAGGCCTCACGGCTTGTTTAGCCTGGCTGCGGGTGACCATTCCCACCCTCTTGGCCTGCTTCACATGATTGGCCAAGTCTTCCCCCAACAGCATGGGGATGGGATAATCATCATAGACTGCAAAAGTCCACATTCCTGACCAGCCCTTGTACTGGACAGGCAACTTGGCTGTAGGCAAATTGAAAGAGTTGGACTTGAAGGGTTGAATCGTCACTTGGATCTCTGGGTTGATTAAATTGGGGTCCACTAAGGAAGCATGGATAGCTGACACTTGTGCTCCGGTGTCCCTCCACGCGGTGACCTTCTTCCCGCCCACACTCACAGTTTCCCTCCGCTCCAAGGGTATCTGGGAGGTATCTGGGCCTGTGGACCTCTGGTGTGATTCCGGTGCAATGAACTGTAATCTGTTGGGGTTCCTAGGGCAGTTGGCCTTTACATGCCCCAGCTCGTTACATTTAAAACATCGTCCAGCTGACGGGTCACTGGGGCGAGGAGGGTTGCTGGAGAACGGGGTGGCAGGATGATAAGGGGTCTGGAGGGTTCTTTGGGAGGTAGGTGGGGCCTTGGGCGGCCCCCGGTAATAGGGTGTGGTCTGGGGTGGTCCCTTCTGGTCTCCGCTCCAACTGCGACCAGTTTTCTTCTTCTCTGCCACCTCCACCCATCTGGCTCCAATCTCTCCTGCCTCGATTACAGTTTTGGGTTTCCCATCTAGGATGTATCTTTCTATTTCCTCAGGAACACCCTCTAAGAATTGTTCCATTTGCATTAGGAAGGGCAAATTTACTGGAGATTCAACACTTGCTCCTGATATCCAGGCATCCCAATGTTTCACAATGTGGTAGGCATGTCGGGTAAATGACATGTCTGGTTTCCACCTTAGGGCTCTGAACCTCCGACGAGACTGCTCGGGTGTTATCCCCATTCTGACTCTCGCCTTGGATTTAAACAGTTCATACTTGTTCATGTGTTCTTTAGGCATTTCAGCTGCCACCTCAGCTAAGGGTCCACTGAGCTGCGGCCTCAGCTCTACCATGTACTGGTCAGTAGAGAGGTTGTATCCAAGGCAGGCCCTTTCGAAGTTTTCTAGGAAGGCCTCAGTATCATCGCCTGCCTTGTAGGTGGGGAACTTTCTGGGATGGGAAGTGGTACTTGGAGAAGGATTACTAGGGTTTGTTGGGATATTCTGCTGAGCCTTTATCTTCTCCATCTCCTCCACATACTTCCTCTCTTTTTCCTTCTCCTCCAGTTCTTTGTCCCTCGCTTCCATAGCTCTCCTGTGAGCAGCCGCTTGGTGTTGTTCTGCCTCCCTTTCTTGTTCCTTCTTCAGCCGCATGAGTTCTATCTGTCTTTCATGTTCCCTTTGTCTTTCCTCAGCCTGAAATTTGGCTAATTCCAGCTGTAGTCGAGCTGAGGATTTGGTCATTCTAACCTCTCTGTTTTTAACTAACTTTACACCCGAGGTTTAGAAATAAACAAACAAAACTTGGCTGTAAAATTTTGTTGTGCTGGAATAGAATACCTATTCTCTGATAGTGATTGTCAGCCTACAGAAAAAGACAATTCCCTTGTCTCTGCTCTGGGCCCAACTTAAAGCAAAAAACCTCCAACTACTTGGAAACCTGCTTACCCAGCCCAAAGAAAAAGCAAATGGGTAGAACACACACCCCCTATTTACTTTTAGGAAGAAAAGAAAAAAAAAAACCTCTGGGTTGGAAGACTGTGAATTTCCCTGCAGGAGTTAAGTACCCTGCCTCCAGGCAAAGAAAACCTGCAATTCACAAGATAATCCCCTTTTGTCTCTGCTTGGCCACAAAGCAGGGAAAACCCAAGATGCTTTCAGTTTCAAAGCTGCTTCAAAGCCACAGGAAAAAAAAATTCCTTTTTAAAATCTGTATTTCTAGTTCAAAAAATCTCAACTGGATCTCAAAATGATTTCAGGTTAATCCCACCACTATGCCACCATGTCAAGGTTCCTCCCCCACTCTGAACTCTAGGGTACAGATGTGGGGACCTGCATGAAAACCCTCCTAAGCTTATCTTTACCAGCTTAAGTCAAAACTTCCCCAAGGTACAAAGTATTCCACCCGTGGTCCTTGGAATGGCCGCTACCACCACCAAACTAATACTGGTTACTGGGGAAGAGCTGTTTGGACGCGTCTTTCCCCCCAAAATACTTCCCAAAACCCTGCACCCCACTTCCTGGACAAGGTTTGGTAAAAAGCCTCACCAATTTGCCTAGGTGACTACAGACCCAGACCCTTGGATCTTAAGAACAATGAACAATCCTCCCAACACTTGCACCCCCCCTTTCCTGGGAAATGTTGGATAAAAAGCCTCACCAATTTGCATAGGTGACCACAGACCCAAACCCTTGGATCTGAGAACAATGAAAAAGCATTCAGTCTTTTACAAGAAGACTTTTAATAGAAAATAGAAGTAAATAGAAATGAAGAAATCCCCCCTGTAAAATCAGGATGGTAGATATCTTACAGGGTAATTAGATTAGAAAACATAGAGAACCCCTCTAGGTAAAACCTTAAGTTACAAAAAAGATACACAGACAGAAATAGTTATTCTATTCAGCACAATTCTTTTCTCAGCCATTTAAAGAAATCATAATCTAACACATACCTAGCTAGATTACTTACTAAAAGTTCTAAGACTCCATTCCTGTTCTGTCCCTGGCAAAAGCAGCATACAGACAGACACAGACCCTTTGTTTCTCTCCCTCCTCCCAGCTTTTGAAAGTATCTTGTCTCCTCATTGGTCATTTTGGTCAGGTGCCAGCGAGGTTACCTTTAGCTTCTTAACCCTTTACAGGTGAGGGGAGCTTTCCCCTGGCCAGGAGGAATTTCAAAGGGGTTTACCCTTCCCCTTATATTTATGACAGTAACAAAAAAGGAAAATGTTGGTTATAAGTGGTGATTGGCTTAAGCCATAAAATTAATATTTAGGTTTTCATCCATAAAGTTCTGTGGTGTTTGAATCCACAAGTTTTTGTTCCAAGCATTTTAGACTATTTAATGGCCATCTGTGAAATCTGGGTCAGATTTTTTTTTAATCCTTCAAAGGTTCAGGGATATGCAAATTTTGGATTTTGGTTCAGGCCCAAACTTTGGTTCACTCTTAAGATAAGGTATTCTATAGAAAATATTTTTACAGAAAACAATAACAACCCTGCCCCAAAAGTTGAGTTCTATTGACAGCTATGATTGTTGAGTATTGCAGCTTTAAAGCAACTTTTTAGAGAGGTCTACATAGTTAAAATATCTGTTTAAAATCCTTCCTATGCTATGCATGGATCTGACATGATTGTCTTATATAACAAGATTTTAGATCAAGAAGAAATAAATGCGGAACTTAGTTTTGACATCTCATCTTTGCCCAAAGTATATGGGTTTATTATGGGAGAATTTGTCATCCATTGTTCACTATTTTAACCTAGCCAGCAGATACAAAAATAGCATCAGGTATAACTCTATACTATCTTTGACTGTATCGTTACAATAGTATGTTGAACATATACCAGAATTAAGCAACATGATCTTTCAAAACTCAGAATTGCTTTATAGTATTTAATGGTTTTCAGTGGTGCTAGGCAGAGAAAGCTAAGCTGACCATAATTTTTAATTTCATTTTAAAGGCAAATGAAGGACATAATTCAAAATGGATAGTTAATCAAAACAAGTTATACAAGGAATGAAACTCTGATCCAACAAGGCAACATAAAAATCAAATTCTCACACACATGCAGAAATCTAATTACAGCCATAAAATGTCCTATGCTATTAAAAATTCATTCTGCCTTATCTAATGTAACAATATTTATCAATGAGACATACATGCTGCTGACATTTCAGGATTCTAAATCTATCAGCACAAAAATGCAAATGGACTTCAAATGAACTCCAGGAAAACATTCAATAACAAAAGTGGCCCATGCAGTTATTCAACTTCAATCAAATGCAGCCCTATAAATAAAGAAAACAGTCTGTTCCTGACATTGAGTTGAAAGCGGACCACGACTCACCAATAATTGAATGGAAAATGCAAAATCAGATAAAGCAATAGTCATAACATATATAAAGGAAAGAACACAAACATGCTCAGTCAAGTGAATTATTTATGAATATTCAGAGTTTATGCATGTTTATAGTTCTGAATAGTGTGAGTGGAATACAGTGAAATGTTCTCTTTGAAAAATTATGAACATCTGTGATTTAAAAACAGGATAATTAAATGGCTCCATTATCTAACCGTTACGGCATATATGAAATTGATGCTAATGATAACAGATTACATCTTGTTTTAAAAGGTTCCATTGTTTCACTTTCAATATATATAATATACAACGAAAATGGTGAGACTGAAAATCTATGTTTTGTGTGTTGATAGACATAGACCTCAGAATTAACAATTGGCTGCTACATGGGATTGGACCAGTACCTCTAGGGTAAAAGCATAAACCTCTACAGCTCCAATTCAAGAGCCGAGGCTTGGAAGCTGAGGCTGAAGCATATCCTTTGAAGCTCAGTATAGAGGGGAATCTGTCATACCAGGACGTTACAGTGGTTGGGGTGACTTAAAATCACCAGCCCTAGTGCTGTGGTTTTCATCCATCTCTCATTGTCTCCCTTTGGAAATTTCATCCTAAAATAAAAGTCGTTGCAACATATTAATATATTTAAAAAGATTAACCAATACTGTAGCTTGTTTGGCGTAAAAGTTATTGCTATTTACATACACTTTATCTGCCAAAGAGTTTACTCTGGTGATGAACAACACATTTACAAAAAAAAAAAAAGAGGTGAAGATACACAAAATCCAACCATTTGAGGGTTGGGACTGGATTGGATTTGGTTGGGTTGTATTTCAGAACAAACTCAAAAATAGGCCTAATGTTTCCAAAATGTCATGTTTCACAACTATTTTCTTTAAAACAGTCCCATTTCCCTGTGAAAAGAACCAATGTCTGAAGTAAAAATTAGATCATTCTGAGCAAATGGTAGCTTTGAAATTTTAAAAAAATAAATCACTTTTTTGGTGAATTTTGTTAGATTTTTGTGGAAGGCCAATATTTGAAGGGATGTGAAATCACTCTAAAGTAAACAATGAACATTTCTGTGCAAAATTCCACATTTAATTTTTCACTGCTTTCATTAGTTCTACCAAAGAGAACAACAGAATAAAATATCCGGGCTATAATACCAATTCCAAGGCACACTTATTCAGCTTTTATATGTTTGGACATGCCTAGGTTTTTTTTAGCTTTGGAGATGGCTAGGAAGAGACCATTAAAAAGGCAACGAATGCTAGGTGGCTTTGAGAAGTGGTAGGACAATGCTGGCAAATCTTCCGCATCATGAGCTAAAACAAGGTCTCTCTTTATCTTTTTCTGGTACTAGCTGGGAATTTCAGTCTATGCGAGTGTCTAATACTTAAAGCACAGTCTCAAAAAAATAAATCAATACAAAGAATCAGAATTATTTGATATGCTTTCATACATCCATCTTTCTCAGTCTGTCTTTTATACTGAGGTTATAAAAAAGATCCTATAAAACTGTTTTTAAGGCACTGTATGAATTCTATTTAAAAAAAAATTCCAAGCATAGAAAACTGCCCTGGATAGCTCCAGTTTTTTCTTTACTGCTAATGTAAATGTTCCTAACTAATGTTTGAATGTGTGAGTGTTTGTTGTACTGGGTGATAAGGGAGAACAAGTACTGTTAGTACCTATTTTTGTTGAATGAATTACCATACATGCTGCATACCCAATGTCTGAATTAAGAAGCCCTCTTTGTTAAAGATCTGAGTTGAAGATATGTGGATATTGAAACACTTTACTTGTAAATGTAGCAGCAGATAGTATACAAATAATACCTTACATTAGCACGGTTCATCCCTAAGTACTTCAGAAACTTAAAGTGATATACAAAGAGCTGACTTCATCCACATCTTGAATAAAGGATGACATCTGTGCACACTGCATAGCAATACTACATGAAATTTAGCACAGGAAGTTAGGATGGTTACCGTTAGGTACTGGAAGTTAGGAAGAATAAAATTGAAACTGCTGAGGAGATTGATGCAGAAACATAAGGTCCCTCTCAAGCAGCCCCTACCTTAATAAGGTCTACTAGACAAGGTATAATAGCTGTGGGAGGCATACCTTTGATGTCAGCTGGATCAGTATCACCAGTACCATTCTGCACTTAGAATGACAGAATTCTGCATTTTATTATATTTATTATTATTATATTATTGTATTATGTCAAAAGCATAGATCCAGATCTTCAGAATCTCAGAAAGTGACAAATTCCATCCCTACCTCCACATGTGCTGAGCACTGCTCTGGTGAGATCAACCTTGTAAAATTATATTTAATTTTTATATGTATTTGGCAAAGAAAATAAGCAATTTATCTCCTCCACCTGAGGGTGTTTACATATACACGTATTGCAGCTGCCATATTATATCCTAATGATGAAGGTGCATTCAACTGGAAATGGGAAAATTCAGGGTTTGATTAATTTATGCCCTGAATGCCCCTCCTCCCTTTCTTATTTGAGGATTCTACAATTACATCTAAAACCATTTTATTTTTAATTTGTGTTTTAACTGTCTCAAGAGTCTGAACATTTAGAAACTAAGATGATAGGGCCTGGTTCTGCAAAATGCTGGACAGCTCTCACAATGTGTATAATATCCATAGCCACCTTTGGGGCCTTGTGCCCGACCTTCCTCACTTTAAAGGAGTGAAGTTAGAATTTTGCCATTTGACCTTAGTAGGAGCAGAAATTAGCCCCATTGGAAGCACAGTACTTCACAAGAGGCAGTCAACCACTTGCAGGACTGGACCCTTAGAAAGTCTGTAGGGTTAGTGTCACAGTATAACTGTACCAATCATATGTTTTGGCTATGACATATTAGCAGTTCTGCATGAAAACATGAATTGGACAGCCAATGAAAATGGAGAGGTGTTAATATGACTGCCTTTTACAGCTGAGAATGAAGACCAGATGGAGAGATAAATAAGGCTGTTTGAGTCTAGAACAAAGAAACCTATTTAACAGTCTAACACTTTCTTTCAAAACGTCTCTCCAGAATAATGAAGCTCTCTCTAGGGACAGGTACAAAGGCAAAAAAAATCCCTCTTCCTAGGTAGCAAATTATTCCAAGCTGTGATGGATCTAATATTGTGGCTTAGGGGTATTGTTGCTGATTAGCAACTTTCAAGGTCTGTGGCCCAATTAATTTTAAAGCTGTCAAATAAATAGTTTGAGATGTGAAGAATTATTAAGATATTGCAATTCAGGGCAGGGACTCGCATATCAAGGATATATTCAGTTTAATTTTAAAGGGTGCCAAATAGTAAATAGTAGAAAATAGGAAAAATGACAGCAAACTAAACAACCATCTTCAGCTAGACAATTTTATTGTAGCCTGGAATATAGACTTCCTTGATTTTTGGTCATAAAAAATTGTTCAGGTGCATTTTCTGTGCTCTCCATATTCAGGGATGGACTAAACCAATCTGCGGGTCAATGCATATCTGTATGGGAGTGTGGGTGAGAATGATATTTAGTTTGGTATTTTACATTAGCTTGCTTGACCTCCATGTGACGGGCATCATTCTGTTTGGGATACCTGCATTCTTAATAGAACTGCTGCTAAAAGTGAGGCTGAAGGGAATTACATCATTATGGAGAAGCACTGTTTGGCTGTTAACTCTGAAGTACATGCTATCCTCCACTTAAGTAATGAAAGGGGTAGCAAAATGTGGCAAATTATGAATAAAGAAAGGGGAGGGGTGGAGCAGTAGCTCCACTGTTTTATTCCCTTTCCTTCCAAACATTATAGATAGTGAGCCATGTGATTGGGGGGTTGTGATTCTGAGGAGGCAAAGTTCAGTTGAGGAAGAACTAGGGAAAAGATACTATTTATGGCCTCCTCTTCTAAGGTCAAACCTGAAGCAGTTACACCTACATGGGTGCAAATCGGCCCAAGCAGGGGTTTTGGCACACCCCGCAGAAGCCATCCTGACGTAGCAGAGGAGAAGACCATGGAGACACATGTAGCCCCGAACCTGAGTTTAAATGCTCCTACCCCAATGTAGGCTTTTCAAGATCCATGTAGATCTTGGGACATCTGCACGTTGAGGAGGCAAAAACCCCTGCCAGTTCTGTGAGGGGCAACTTGGAGTGGAAGTTTCCTATGTTTTACATGGCAAAAGGTGCAGTGAGGAAGCCCACTGTCATTTCATTCCTAACAGTACAGTTTTCTGCATCGCAGTACTTCAGACAGCGGCATCCTAATACAGCAGTGCTCTCTAATCTAACAAGTCTCATGGGATACCTTATGATGAGGTTACCTGATTTTAATGTCCAAGCCAATCTCTGTACTTAACAAGTTTAATGGGAAAGACCACTATAGAAAGCTACCATCAAACACTTGTCTGAGTAAGTTAAAATGGCTGTCTATTCCATTATGAAGCATTTGTGGATGGTAAGGATTGTGTGCTGCTTAAAATATTCATGTATCTCAGTGATGTGGATTTTGTAGCCCTTGCTAAAGCTACAGTAAAGTAGAAAATAGCTTACAAATCTAGTACAGTAAATGTTTGTTTTAATGGTAAGAATTTTTAAGTGTCATGTCCTTCTTAACTCATTGATATTCAGTGTAATTGCACTAAGCATAATTAATTCATTTGGAATTAATGTGGATGTCATGCTGACTTCTATAAGAATCCCACTATAATTCAGCAGTAATTTAATGACCATTAAAATCAAATGGTACTGTTTAAGTTATTTAATACAGTAAAGATTAAAGATTAAAATAGTATAGATATTCTCTAGAGAGGCCTGATGATCTCAATAGTGACAGTAGGTGGGTTGAAACAGTCATGTTACCGCTGTGCTGAACTTTCCCTCAGGATAACTTTAGGGATGGGCAAACTGAATATTAAATTTGCTGAACAGGATATATACCGTAGCAACACCATTCTTAGCAAGGCAAATATTGTTTGAACATCAGGATAAGGGATTTTCCTTAGGCCCAGTGCATTCTGTGGCATTTCACAGAGCTACAGTTAAGGGCCGGTGGAGCAGGACTGTTTCTAATCCTACTGTTGCCCAGAAGACATCTAACAGGAGGATTCGGAGTGGTGACCAGATCTATCTCGTTAATTCCCTCAAAAGACTCAGGATGAAAGGGGCAAGTGTGCCAACCATCCCGTGAAAGTCTTAGTAGTTGTTTCACTTCTCCATCCACCTCCCCAACCTAAGAAGGGAAAAGGTTGAAAGGCACAGTTCCCCCTCTCCAAAAACAAATCTTGGATAGACGGGGGAGGATAGGAGTTCTGTTTCAGAAAGGATTTTGAAATTTGGCTTTGTTCCAAATTGAAACTGAGACTAAAAATTTCAAAATTATCTAAAGGAAATTTTTGGAAAAAAATGTTGCAGTTGATTGAAATGTTATGTTTAGACAAAATTAAAATGTGTTTTCTTTAATTTTGATTTTAACTTTTAATTTTGACTTTAAAATTTTGTACAAATGACTATTTGTAAAATTATATCATATAACTCAAAATTTAAAAAAAATATGAAGTGAAGCTGTTTCAAAAAGAAAAACTGAAATGTTTGGTTCCCAAAAGGTTACATTGAGACATTTTGATATTGTTGGAACTTTCTTTCCTCCAGTTTTCTTCTGAAACAAAATTATGATGAAATCAGCTTCATTTTGTGAATCATTTTGATGGAACTGCATATTCCAAAGGAATATGGTTCTGTCAACCAGCTCTTGTCCTGGGACTTATTGGAAGGATAGAGTCCTGGGGATCAGTATATGATGTTCTTATTTATAAATCCAAATGTATCTTGAATACTAGGATTTCCCCAAATATTGGGCAGAGGATTTCTGAACATGAATTTCTTCCAGATTCAGACAATGGCTATTTGCTGTCACTAGAGAGCTTTGTGGATAATTTGATGCATAGTAATAATTTGGCAAAGATGCTGCCAAGGGAGCCAAATTTATTAACTTTGTTGGAAATTGGCCAGTTTACACCAGCAGATAATTTGGCCCATTTTCCTCACAGGAAGATCTGTTTTTATGCTCTATTGACACTTTATATTGCGTTTATATGTGCTTAGAGCATAAGATAGATGCAATAGGAAAAAACTGAAATTAATGTAACTACATTATCTGATTTGCATACTAACTTCTATTCCAGTAATTTGTAACTACAGCTATCCTTATGTATAATCACTGTCTATATATACTGTTGATTTTAATGAAATTATATCAGTTTATTCTAACAGAGTAATGGTCCAATATCTTCAAGCTCCTAGACAGACTCTCTCCTATCAATTCCTTAAATTGCCAATCAACCCTATTTTTAGTATGTAATGACTCTGCTAATGCTTGTGTTAAGTCTTTCAGCATTACCAGAGTAAAGGGGTTGTTTCCAGAAGCTAGAGCAGACAGCAGAGTCAGATTTAGATGGTTTCTTGTGCTGTTAATATCTGTATTGCACCTTCTCTCCAAAATCAGCCATAATCCTGAACGGTGACTAAACATTACACTATATATGCTCAGAAAATGTCACCTTGCTTATATAGTTAATCTAGAAGCTTCAGGGTTACACAGCTTTAAGTGAAACCTTGCATATTAAAATATGTAGAACTCATTTTTCAACAGCAAAACTTTCCCCAGAAATCAGTTCCTTCTTGTTTGGCATAAATTTAATGACTGGCATGTCCCTCTCATAACAAAACCCTTCTACTTCTATTGAAGTCACCAGGAGTCAAGCACCTCACAGGAAGCAATCGGAACTCACAGTACCAGGCCCTTAAACAGCTGAAGCTGTTTCAGCCCACTGAAATTTAGACCAGTTGTATGTAGATGCAACTCTACTGCTCCTCACTGTGTCCAACTTCAAAATAGGTGCTCTCAGTTGCCCCAGAACTGATTTTAGCCCATCACCTTGAACCTTTCTATTTCCAAAGTTTATATTACCAACCCATTCTTATCATCTTGGAGTTTCAGCCTGAGTCTGTAAGGAACAGGGAGCTTTTGCTATAAAAGCAGAGAGCTGCTTGATGCAAGAGATTGAACTGGAAGATTATAAAAGCGATGTACTGCATGCCTGCTGAGGAACTGTAATGTTAACTTGAGAGCTGTAAATCCCTGCTGAGGATAGCTCTAGAATCCCAACCTGTTTGTTCTGTCTTTATTTCCTTTATTCCTCACTCCTGGTTTTTGTTCTGCATTTCTTGTCTGCTTACCCCATCCTCATTAAATTTAAGCCTGTCCATAACATAGACACTTACATGAACTTTTTCATGTTCACACATATATTTCATCTGTAATAAAAACTGGGTTGCTTTTGTTACAGGGTTTACTATAACCATGTTAGTGACTTTATTCTGTCTTGGCAAAAAGCCAGTGTTTCATTAGTGAAATATATACAGAGAATATATACAGATTGCTGACAATTTGAGAGGAATAACATTTAATCTGTTTCACAATTTAGAGATTACCGCATAATTTTTATTATTTTAAAATAAATACATAAATAATGAGGAGAAAACCCCCACAGAGTGCTATGAAAGGAAAACATTATGGAAAGTATATAACCCTTAACAAACAAAGAGGTGCTGGTTTGTTGTTTTACAACATTTCCTGTTCTTTTTTTTTCCCACCAATTTTTGTGAATTTTCTGATAATTCACAAGCTAATTGAGTCTTCTCTTTGGTTGTTACTGTAGCAATCTGCTGCAGCAAACAGGAGATTCAAGGTACTTGTTCTGCGCTTTGAGTGGAAAAGCTTGTTTAATCATTTATTTTTTTTAAACGGGGTAAAAGAGCTATAATCATTGTCCTAGGAAACATTCTGAAAAAATGAACAAATGGGAAAAAAAGTCTTATGTAGTTATTCCTTAAAGGTTTTGAACAAAAAATTCACACGGACAATTTGTCTGGCCAGCCTCTTTATTCTGGCTATGGTAAGAACACAGTGATAAATACTATAGCCATCTTGTATCTCTCCCTGGGGAGAAAGCAGCCCTGGATCTGACTCCTGGAAGGAATGGTGGAGGAAAGGAGATAGTATAGGAGTTGTAAAGTGGCTCTATATCACCTGAGGAATACTCTACACTGAGATCACAGCACAAGGGCTTGTCAGGGCTATAGAGCCACTTTAGTGACTCCTATGCCACCCCTCTCCTGCCTGACATCTTAGGGGGTGTAGCTAGAACGAAAAGGGGGATGGCACTGCTCCCCACTGATTGTAAGTGTCAAGCAGCCTATTGGGGCTGTTATAGCAAACTGCATCACAAGATTAGCCTGGTTTAAAGAGCCTTTGCACCCTTTTCTTCAGTTAGGCTAAGAGCTCCTGCATTTCAGGAAAGGATCTGGCCATAATATTGCAAAATCATGACTTCAGACAGAGACTGACTAATGCTAAGGGTAAAAAGGGACAGTGCATTTTGACAGATGTCAGGATCACTTCTAATCCCTTAATACAATGCCCTGGGAGGATGCATTGAAGCCCAAATTACGATAAACTAGTCTGTTTTCATTCACTGACAAAAGCCCACCTTTTAGCATTTTTTCAACCTCGAGCTCCCACTGGATGGATTACTGGCACTTATGGTGGTGGGGGGGAGTCCTCCTACCCATAACAGCAGCATGTGTCAGTAACGAGGGAGACTCTGTTCAAGAAGCCTACAATGAGAGCGTCTGACAAGCCAATTTCTCACCATCTCCACTTTCCAAACAGCTTGCTTTGCCCTTGAACGCATCTGAAATAGAATTTCTACTCAAATTCATCTCTGAAGGGGACACACACTTACTGAGCCATTAATGTGTACTACACTTGTACTGGAAAGCCAAAGGCCAACAACACTGCTCCAGCATTTCTGCTCAACACAAATCATTACTAAGTACAAGACACACTTAGAAGAATCTTGCCATTTATTTAAAACTAATAGTGTCATTTTAAAATGATTCACTTGCACAGTAATTGGGAAATGACCAGTGAAAATTCATTCTGGAAAGACAAAAGCAAGACAAACATGTTAGAATATAATATTTAGTACTTTACTTTTAAAGGAATAAGCCTACACAATTTTTTCTGCCTTTGAATATGGTAACTAGGTTAACAAAGTCAACATATTCAGGGTTACAGTTTAGCGTATATTAGGTTTGATCCATTGGTTGAAAGACATCTGATGGGCTGGCTTATCGACAGCAGAATTAATTAGGAAGGATGTTTGAAATCAATATGAGACCACTGTGCTCAATTATGATTTCCACAGAGCCAGTAGATTGTTCATTTTAATACCAATAGCCTGCACCATAGGAGTGCAGTGTAAGTATCCATCCATTTTAACAGGGAGGAATTTTAAAATGCATACTTTGTAGTTGACCCTGGAAGTTGCTAACAAAATATCAAACAGTATTGTTTGTCTGTGGCCTAACTCCCAACACAGCTTTCAGAAACCTATCTGTGTAAAAATCTGACAGGTGGCAATTCTAGCTGGAGTTTGGCTGCCCCCTTATTAACTTCTTCAACACACGCCAATCAACACATTTGCCCTTGGTGACCCATAGGGAACATGTGTAATAGCAATGGTTGGAACAGAATGAAATGTTACATCTCCAGTATCATAGCAGCATCACAAATGGGCCAGGGAGAAGCGTGTAAGCCTTACAAATGCTTTCCATAGAACATTAATGCTATGGCCCACAGACTAGCTCTTTAACAGCACTGCAGGAAACATTTATTGTTTTACACACAGTTTGTTATTATATAGTTATCTATTAAATAACAACAGGACCTTTGCGTTGTATCATTAATCCTGCTGCCTGTCATAGTACTCAGCCCTAGCAAAGGAAAAAGAAAAAAGTCATATTAGAGTTGTAAAAGCATGGGGAGGAGAAAAACCACTGCCTGGTGACAAATCACTTTAAAATAAAATCAGAATCACATTTCCATGTTTGCATTATCTTTAATTAACTTGATTAAAACTACTCTCTGAAAGATAGGTGTTTTAGCTTTTTTTTTTTTTTTTTTTCAGTGCATTATTTTTATTTATTTTTTGTCTCCAGAAAATTAGGTTTCACTCCTTTTTGGATCAAAAGGAAAACATGCTAGGATAATAGCGACAAAACTTCTAGTTTCAGAGTAACAGCCATGATAGTCTGTATTCGCAAAAAGAAAAGGAGTACTTGTGGCACCTTAGAGACTAACCAATTTATTTGAGCATAAGCTTTCGTGAGCTACAGCTCATCAGTATGCATCCGATGAAGTGAGCTGTAGCTCACGAAAGCTTATGTTCAAATAAATTGGTTAGTCTCTAAGGTGCCACAAGTCCTCCTTTTCTTTTTGTGAAAACTTCTAGTATGTTCAGCACAAAAGATAGCCCTTATTGGGTCTGATCCCATTCCAGTTCAAAGCCGTGGGAGTCTTTCCATTAAGTTGGATGGGAATTGGATTGGGCCCGTAGTCAGCATGGTCTAATATATAAGTTCTCAACTTGGGGGGTTGTGATTACCCTCCCTTTCTTTTATGGCTGGATTGTGGAAGAAAGAAAGAAAATACAATAAGCAGTCAAGTGGGAAAGTTTGAAAATCAAATGGCCTGACCATGGGAACAGAAGCCTAGAAATACCGAGCTTTGAGCCTCGGTTTGTCACTAGCTAAGCAGACTAGGTAAGTGACTTAAGAAAGGGCAAAGTGTCCTTTCACCTCTGCTGGTGTTGAGGATGAAAACTTGTCATTCTGGTTGAAAAGGGGGCAAAGCCAGGGTTTGAGATATTGGTGGCACTTTCCCTTTACTCAGTAGAAGTGCTATACAGAGATTAGGATTCACAGGGTAAGGGAAAGAGGAAAATGTGGGAGGTTGGGAAGAGTTAGGGGTGACGTCCTTATCTTCCAGAAAATATGCTGAAATCCATAAGATTCTTGGGAATTCATGGGTGCCTTTTTAGTATGAATCCCCTGTCCTTTCAAAGAGTAAGCAACTCCTCTGAACCCACCCCCCCCCAACCCCACAAACACATGCATATTTAGGAGTTTCCAGTCTCTTATTACACTTTTTTCAGTGCTTACTGCCCTCAACAAATTTCATGGCCAGTAGATGATACATGAAAATGTGACTGGTAGTGCTGTGATCATTGGTCTCTTCACTGAATTCATCCAGAAGTGCATTTGTGCCTACATTATAACCTAGTGGCTTTAGATCTATTTAGTCAGACAAGCCTTTTGTCTTTCTAGTTGGAGAATACTTAACTGAGGTATGCAGGGAGAGCTGACACAAAGGAGGTGAAATCTGCACACTGCAGTCATACTGGACATTAAGATATTTGTACATTAATTTATTTCAATTTAAAATAACTCTGAAGGTACTCATCCTAAGGTCTGGGTCCCCATTACACATTTAACATATACAATAACACCATCAGAATGCATTATAATATAAATGGCTCCCTAGCTCACTATAAAACACATGGAAATATATGCTATCTAGCAAGTAAAATAATAAACACAATAGACTTAAATAAAATAGACTTCTCCAAACCTCTCTTTTCTCAGCAAACCTCTCATGGAAAGATAGGCTTTTTATTGTGCCTTGAAGGTTAACAAATATGGCAGACCATGTGGACAATGAGTCCCTAGGTAATATGAAATACCTTTATATATGGCATAGCAGAGCTCCCAGTGACTACAATGGAAGCAGGTCTGGGTCTCATGATGAATATCCACCCTTTGTTAGACCTCTTCTTGAGGGGTGACATATCCTGTGACATAGTGGAATAAAGAAACAAATACATTATTGTAATTCTTCTTACATTTATGGTCTTTTAAAATTCTACTGAGGAGGTCCAAAAATGCTATGCCCACATGACATTTTACTACAGGAAGTAAGATATCTTCCCCAGTTCACTGGCTTTGGAGCCATATCCAAGCCAAAATTACTGTCCTGGTTTTCAAAACTCTGCATATACCACCTCCTTCCCCCACCTCACTGACCTATTATTATTCACCTGTTCCACCTTCCTATTTACCCATTCCTCCCTGCCTCTTTTGAGGTTTCATAGTGAGAGATTTGTTTCCCTTGCTCTGCCTCATTATAAGAAATTTCTTCATTCCTTTGAAGCCACCTTGCCACTTGATTTCCTCTTATTTCAACTGATAGCCGTAGGTTAAGTCTGACACTAAATACTTTTCACTTTTCATTCCCTTCATTATTGCTTCCTTCAACCTGCACCCCCGGTCATTGTAACTAGGTTAAAATAATATTTGTTTATATTTGTATTACTTTTAAATGTTAGATTTAGTTGTTTTTTTTCCAAATACAGATTGTAACATTTTCAGGATATTGGTTGTGTGTACTGTATTTTTTAAAGCATAATGCAAATTTATGGAAATAGGTTAACAACAACACCTCACTTTATTTCTGTATATCATTTTCTCTTCTCTTTCTTTCTTTATCCAACTTGGTAAAATATAATCTTTCTTCCATCTCTTTCATTAAATCATTTTGTGATTGAGTAAAAAAATAAATTGAATTATGTTCCAAACACAAACCACCTTGTGACCCCCATACCTTAACCTATTCTTATTGAAACATTTGCAAGTAGTTTCAGCAATGCAGGATGACTCATTTCAGACTGTAAGCCAATCTCGCATCTGCTGCGAGGTCAGTGTTGCTGAGATCCAAACACTAAAGCCTCATCAAAAATTAAAATCATGTCTCAAATGGGAACTGAAATACAGGGCAGAGAGGGTCAGTGAAGCAGAGAGTATGGTTCACTGAACTGCTGTTTGCAAATGTGGCAAGAAAATCATTAATTTCCATTTAAAATATTTAGTAGTCCCTACGGAGATGTGAGATTGACTGGGGAGATGTATTTCAGAGTAACAGCCGTGTTAGTCTGTATTCGCAAAAAGAAAAGGAGTACTTGTGGCACCTTAGAGACTAACCAATTTATTTGAGCATAAGCTTTCGTGAGCTACAGCTCACTTCATCGGATGCATACTGTGGAAAGCATAGAAGATCTTTTATACACACAAAGCATCATCTGCCAGCAATGCCCCTCTGCCATGTACATTGGTCAAACTGGACAGTCTCTACGTAAAAGAATAAATGGACACAAATCAGATGTCAAGAATTATAACATTCATAAACCAGTCGGAGAACACTTCAATCTCTCTGGTCACGCGATTACAGACATGAAAGTTGCAATTCTTCAACAAAAAAACTTCAAATCCAGACTCCAGCGAGAAACTGTTGAATTGGAATTAATTTGCAAATTGGATACAGTTAAATTAGGCTTGAATAAAGACTGGGAGTGGCTAAGTTATTATGCAAGGTAACCTATTTCTCCTTGTTTTTTCCTAACTCCCCCCCTCCCCCCCCAGACATTCTTGTTATACCCTGGATTTGTGCGGGAAATGGCCCACCTTGATTATCATACACATTGTAAGGAGAGTGGTCACTTTAGATAAGCTATTGCCAGCAGGAGAGTGGGTTTGTGTGTGTGTGTTGGGGGGAGGGCGGGTGAGAGAACCTGGATTTGGACTGGAAATGGCCCATCTTGATTATCATTCTCATCGTAAGGAGAGTGATCACTTTAGATAAGCTATTGCCAGCAGGAGAGTGGGGTGGGGGGAGGTATTTTTTCATGCTTTGTGTGTATAAAAGATCTTCTACACTTTCCACAGTATGCATCCGATGAAGTGAGCTGTAGCTCACGAAAGCTTATGCTCAAATAAATTGGTTAGTCTCTAAGGTGCCACAAGTACTCCTTTTCTTTTTGGGGAGATGTAGTAGCCCTGAAGTTCCCTCTGTGTAGAGTCAGATTTATTTTAAACCTTGACTGCTAAAAATCCACATTGATGGGAAAATACGGTGAGAGGAAACATGTTGGTGTTCCAGAGAAACATTATACATCACATACCCCTTGGGTATTAAGCACTATATTTTCTTCAGAGGTTAAACCATAAACACTTTCCATCCAAAATAGGATTTTTCTTATTTATTTATTTTTCTGTTCAGTAGCACTATTTCATTACCAATTTTACATAACTCTGTTAATTATGCTTGTGTGCTGAAATTAAATCAATATGTAACTAATTGCTAAAACTTTCCATTCACCTCTAGGTTAATGCTTTTTTTAAAAAAAAAAAAAACAAACCAACCCTGAAAAATGGTGTGTTTTTTTTTTTAAAAACTGAAACAAAAATAGTTACTGTCACACTGTCTGGAGTGGCTCAGACATGTGAATACCCACCTCAAGGCAGACTGTCACAAAACGGGACAGACACCCCAAACTGGTGGTGTGTTCCATAATTAGATTTCACCAAACCAGAAACAAATGTGAACTCCTGGAAATCTCTACCAGTCTTATCATGGAGTCAGACAGTCCCCTTAAACTCTCCGGTCTATCTTTCCACCCAGACAAACTGAATTTTGTGATAAAAGATCACTTCAGCCAAAAATAACACCAAATCAGGTTGTTATCTGACACCAGTCACTTACCCCAGATCAATTGGTACTCCAGATTTTACACCAAAGACAATACTGGTAGCCAATTCTATAGTAAACTCACTAAAGGTTTATTAGCTAAAAAGAGAAAATGAGAGTTATTGAGAGGTTAAAGCAGGTAAAATATATGTACTGGTGTGTCAGAGTTTGAAGTTCCAAATGGTGGCAGTGACATAATAAACTGCCAGTTTCCCCATGTCTTTTCAGGGGAAAAGATTCTCTGTTTGTATCTGATACACTTCCCTGTAAGAGTCCAAACTCTCTGGAGATGAAGGATCTTTCTTTGAAACCATATTTATAGCTTCTTCTGACAGAAAACAAGCTGACTGTGTCTCTACCCACATGGGCTTTTCCTTTGATGACAGTGAGTGAGGAATGCACTTTAAGTCTTTAACCTCTGGTCATCCCAAACAATAGCCACTTGCTTTGAAATTAGCAGGGTTTTTTTGGTTAAAGTCCTTCATTAGCATTCCACAAGGCTTCTTTGATGGGTTATTTAGTCAGAGGGGTATAAACAATATAAATGTTTGCTGTTGCATTATAACAGGATACAGATAAGTGAAAACAATGCAAGTTAACGTCCCATTCCTTTTATGAAGTCTAAACACCAAATGCACTCTTCTACCTTCAACAATCACTTTGATCTATAATACACAAGTGAATTGGCTTGATTACACTCTGGCATGACCTGGTCTGCCAGCATCACAGTTAGTTAACTAATAAATGTACAAAGCACATGGGTAAAATAGCCTTGTTTCTTGAACATTATATAATGGGCGGAGGGGAGACTGGAATAATTTGTCACTCCAGTATGATTTTTATATTTGTTTTCCTTTTTCTGTACAGCAAATAATCTGTATACTTTATTTTGTGCACCTAGATTTTCTGCCTCATGTTACTCAATAAAAGAACTGAATAAACACTGAAAATAACGTAGAATTCTCTATTACTTATCAAGGCATAGTATTAGATACACTACAGTCAGTGGTTATATTAAATGTTCTGTTTCAGAGTAGCAGCCGTGTTAGTCTGTATTCGCAAAAAGAAAAGGAGTACTTGTGGCACCTTAGAGACTAGCCAGTTTATTTGAGCATAAGCTTTCGTGAGCTACAGCTATGCATCCGATGAAGTGAGCTGTAGCTCCTGAAAGCTTATACTCAAATAAATTGGTTAGTCTCTAAGGTGCCACTAGTACTCCATTAAATGTTCTGTATTTTTCTTGCTCACTAAATGGAGAGCTGATGGAAAAAAGGGGGCAAATTTTCATGAAAATTTTACCCACACAATTTCCATTTTTCAGTCAGCTCTCCCAATTATCATGCAAGAAAAAGCTTTCTTTTCTCATTGATGTTTGAAAAATGTCAAGCAATTCTATAGCTGGTCAAAAGCCTGAGGTTACATTTTCAAAAACAACAACAACCACCTGCAAAAATGTCAGACTACTTTTTGGTCAAAGTTTGAAAATTTGCCACAAAATTCATCAAAAAAAGTCAAAATTGTTAAACAAAAAATCAACTCTAACAAACATAGAACTGTGCCTAGAGATTTTTAAAAGGTTATGAAGGATGGAATTCACTCCTAGACACACAGTTGCTGAGGAAGGGAAATTCCTCAAATTACATCAGCTTTTCCTTTATATTGTTTGCTTTCTTATTTATCATGTGGCATCATAGTACTCATATTACCTCAATTTCAACTTCTTTATAAATACAACTGAAAAGGACCCTGAACATGGTGACAGAGAAAGTATCATTATACTCTAGGGCAGTTTCTTAATACTGTTTACCATATATATTAAACACACTGGAAATTTTCAGGATTCTGGTTTCTTTGTGTTTTCTGTGTTAACAGTAAAAAGAGATGTAAGAGCAGATGTCTGTGTGCTACCCACTACCTTCAAAGCAGATTGAATCTTTCATTATCACCATTTACAGGCTATTGTGTTCAGGCAGTTCCTATGTAATTTCCTCAATCACACTGCAAACTATGCTTTATCACAGATTTGTGTGGGTGGAAATGTAATTAAATAAATCTTGATACTTGCACCCTTCTGTTTTATCAGTATAAAATTTTATTAAAAGTATGGTAAAATGAGAGTTGGTAATTCTTCTGATGATCACAAAACTAACCCAACAACTTGTCAGTTTTCAGAGTAACAGCCGTGTTAGTCTGTATTCGCAAAAAGAAAAGGAGTACTTATGGCACCTTAGAGACTAACCAATTTATTTGAGCATAAGCTTTCGTGAGTTACAGCTCACTTCATCGGATGCATAAAGTGGAAAATACAGTGAGGATGTTTTTATACACACAGACCATGGAAAAAATGGGTGTTTATCACTACAAAAGGTTTTCTCTCCCCCCACCCCACTCTCCTGCTAGTAATAGCTTATCTAAAGTGATCACTCTCCTTACAATGTGTATGATAATCAAGGTGGGCCATTTCCAGCACAAATCCAGGGTTTAACAAGAACCTCTGAGGAACAGTGTGGGGAGGTGGAGGAATAAACAAGGGGAAATAGGTTACTTTTTATAAAGACTCAACCTGTCCCAGTCTCTATTCAAGCCTAAGTTAATTGTATCCAATTTGCAAATTCATTCCAATTCAGCAGTCTCTCGTTGGAATCTGTTTCTGAAGTTTTTCTGTTGTAATATCGCAACTTTCATGTCTGTAATCGTGTGACCAGAGAGATTGAAGTGTTCTCCGACTGGTTTATGAATGTTATAATTCTTGACATCTGATTTGTGTCCATTTATTCTTTTACGTAGAGACTGTCCAGTTTAACCAATGTACATGGCAGAGGGGCATTGCTGGCACATGATGGCAGAGATCACACTGGTAGATGTGCAGGTGAAAGAGCCTCTGATAGTGCGGCTGATGTGATTAGGCCCTATGATGGTGTCCCCTGAATAGATATGTGGGCACAGTTGGCAACGGGCTTTGTTGCAAGGATAGGTTCCTGGGTTAGTGGTTCTGTTGTGTGGTGTGTGGCTGTTGGTGAGTATTTGCTTCAAGTTGGGGGGGCTGTCTGTAAGCAAGGACTGGCCTGTCTCCAAAGATAGGTGAGAGTGATGGGTCGTCCTTCAGGATAGGTTGTAGATCCTTGATGATGCGTTGGAGAGGTTTTAGTTGGGGGCTGAAGGTGATGGCTCGTGGTGTTCTGTTATTTTCTTCGTTGGGCCTGTCCTGTAGTAGGTGAGAATAGTTGCAGTGGCAGAGTTCAGCTCAGCAGCACAGGCACTCTGAGCCCAACTGTCATAGTGTTCAGGAAGAAAAGATTTTAGCAAATAAAGGTCAGTGTCTTCAGCCCAAAGCTGTGATAGATGATTCCTGACTTTTTTTTTAGAAGGTTGACTGTGCCGTATGTATAGCTGCATTATCAAGGATAAACAGATACATAAAGTATTCAGTGGCTTGTGCCTTAGTAGGGGTTTTCTAATAATATGTGGCTCATCAAACCTCTCATATAGACAGTGTACAATATATTTACGTCTAGAATAGATATTATGCCACTGAGAGACCTGCAACACTTTCAATGGCATAATACCTAGTTTAGTGATGAATATATTTTATACTGTGTATTGTACATTGAGAGTGACTTGAAATTTACATAGCACAGTGTCAAGGTTCCTTCCCCACTCTGAACTCTAGGGTACAGATGTGGGGACCTGCATGAAAGACCCCCCCTAAGCTTATTCTTACCAGCTTAGGTTAAAAACTTCCTCAAGGTACAAACTTTGCCTTGTCCTTGAACCCTATGCTGGCACCACCAAGCGTGTTAAACAAAGAACAGGGAAAGAGCCCACTTGGAGACGTTTTCCCCCCAAAATATCCCCCCAAGCCCTACACCCCCTTTCCTTGGGAAGGCTTGATAAAAATCCTCACCAATTTACATAGGTGAACACAGACCCAAACCCTTGGATCTTAAGAACAATGAAAATGCAGTCAGGATCTTAAAAGAAGAATTTTAATTAAAGAAAAAATAAAAGAATCACCTCTGTAAAATCAGGATGGTAAATACCTTACAGGGTAATCAGATTCAAAACATAGAGAATCCCTCTTGGCAAAACCTTAAGTTACAAAAAGACACAAAACCAGGAATATACATTCCATTCAGCACAGCTTATTTACCAGCCATTTAAACAAAAGGAAAGCTAACGCATTTCTAGCTAGATTACTTACTAACAAGTCCTAATACTCCATTCCTGATCTGTTACCAGCAAAAGCATCACACAGACAGACCCTTTGTTTCCCCCCCTCCAGCTTTGAAAGTATCTTGTCTCCTCATTGGTCAGTTTGGTCAGGTGCCAACGAGGTTATCTTAGCTTCTTAGCCCTTCACAGGTGAAGGGGTTTTGCCTCTGGCCAGGAGGGATTTTATAGTTCTGTATACAGAAAGGTGGTTACCCTTCCCTTTATATTTATGACACACAGCATCTGTACTATATGTTGTTCTACACAGCTCTCTATTATTATGTTAGTTCCTCTTCTTTATAAGCACCAAAGTCCCTCCAGTTGTATTTAACACTGTAATTGCACTTAGCTGTACCTTTTTGACCCATCTTTAGTAAATAAAAACACTTAGCTCTTCTATAGCATTTTTCATCAGCAGATCTCAATGTGAAGGTAAGTATCATTATCCAGATAGGGAAAATGAGGGACAGAAGGAAAAAGTACCAGGGAAAAACATCCTCTTATTACTAAATGGATTGATACTAAACATGATAACATTAAATAAAATGTCCCTGCCTGCTTCCGAGCTGTGCAAACTCCAAATCTTTTTTTTTTTAAAAAAAAGTGTACCAGGTCTCTGCTCTTCAAGATTTTTTTTTTTTTAATTTTCCTACTCAGGCCACCAGATATGTTTCCCCACTGCATATCATCTACTTTCCCTGAACATGATCAGTAGAGCTCATTGACATAAGGAGAATGTGGGTCAAATTTGTAAGCTCTATAAATAGAGGTTACATGTTTATCTAAGGGCAGGTTTTGGACCCTAGTTACTTTCATCATATAGGCACAGCTCCCCAAAGGTAGGTAGGTGCCATAGTCATTTTCAGGATGCAGGGGTTAAGTCTTGGTATGAGAGAGGAAGGAAGTGGAAGGCCACAGCTCCTCAAATCCAGTACTAAATGCTGAAAAACCCATTAAACCATGATTATGCTGCAAAAATGGTGTGTTCCCCATGTAGGACAGTGGAGCCTTGGCAGCCTGTGCACTGAATAGCAGAAGATTACAATGCAACACAGCTGAACAATCTTCCTGTGCCAGGAACCTCTAACCAACAACAAGACTGGTCATCTAATCATATTAGTATAACAGCTCAGAAGTATGCTCTACTGCCACTAGCCAAGGTAGCTCATGTTCCCCTAGTCCACATCGCTGGTATGCTTACAGAGGCCTGATATAACATTATTCCTAAATACTCCCTGGCTAGAACTAGAAATCGCTTTATTTTCTCCAATAAAAGCGGTGTCCAGCTTTCATACTACAGAAGCCCAAGCAAACCTCACACGTTTTTTGCTCCCTTGAGGGAAGAGGGATGTCACACCTGAAACAAAGGGAGTTTTTATTGAATCTGTCCCTCAGGGTATTTTTGGGGGACGTAATAAAGCCATAAATTGAAGCTAAAACTACAGCAGCTGATGTTTTTCAAACCATGTTCATGCTGACATTTGAAAATGTTTTTTTTCCAGCAAAACAGCTTCACATACTGCAAAGTCATCAGCACTATATTACACTAACCAGCTGTGACTATTGTATAAAGGCAATTAACATAGTGAACATTGGGCAGGTACTTTTCCTGTTATTTTTTAAGTACAATTAAAACATTCAATGGAGCCATTCCAATGTACAGCTGCTGAGGCTCTGGCCCTATGGCTCAAATTGAAGTCAATAGGGTTGTATAAGTATAAATCAGGGTAGAATGTGGCCCTAAATATTTGACCAACTATTGTACTATGTGAGGGGTTTTATGGTCTCACACTGGTAAAGAGGGGTTCACAAGGGCCTGCAGATGCAATCAGCCCCACACTCCTATACCTGTAGCAGAAATCAGGTGTGGAGAAGGGAATTAAAGTGAAAAGACATAGGATAGTTAGGAGCTAGCTGGGAAGTAAAGTAGAGATCTGCTTTTCCATCTCTGAGAGGAATCTGGCTGAGAAGGCTAGCCAGTTGGAGGAGTTTCCTAGTGGATGAGATGCCTGGGCCCTTAGAGACTTATCAAAGGGCGGGTTGTTTGAAGACAGGCCCTGAGTAGATGTGTGGGGTCCTACTGAAGACTTGTTGGATGACCCTATTTTGAGTTCTTTGTTTTCTCATAGTTTTATACTTTTAATACTCTTGAAGTGGTGAGACTGAAGAGTGTTTTAGATGAAGGACTAAAGCACTTTGTGAGTGGTGGTAGCTGACCACTGGAGACTCTGAGGCAGTGTGAGTAGTGCCCTGATGGGCCATGGATGAGTCCAGTGGAGGCCAATCCAGTCGCACAGTACTAATGAGACCAATGATCTGGAGTTCTGTGTGTTTAAGTATCCTGGAAATAGTTCTTGTGGATAAATACCAATTGAAGTAAATGGGGTTGTATGCAGGAGAGAGCCCAACCTGTCATAGACTAACAGGTCATAGATTAACTAGTGAAAAATTATAATCATCTTGAGACCAATAAGGAAAAGAAGTCCAGCTATAAAGTAAGAAGAACAGAGATGGGAGGAGGTAGAAAGGCCTGGGATAGTGAAGGTGCAACAACTCCATGCCAGGCAGACTCTAAGAAACTGGCAGAGAGACAAAGGTTTTAGGTTAAGTTGATGGACTAAGCTAATTTTAGATTAATAGAGGAAGGCCAGTGATGAAAAAGATGGGACTCCTAGAAAGACTGAAGATGACCACTTTGCTTTGCATCCTGGAATAGACGGACCTAGTGTCAGGGTTCCCCCCCCCACTCTGAACTCTGGGGTACAGATATGGGGACCCGCATGAAAGACCCCCTAAGCTTATTTCTAGCAGCTTAGATTAAAACTTCCCCAAGGCACAAATCCTTTCCTTGTCCTTGGATGTTATTGCTGTCACCACCAAGTGATTTTGACAAAAATCCAGGAAAAGGGCCACTTTGAGTCCCTGTTTCCCCCAAAATATTTCCCCAAGCCCCTTCACCCCCTTTCCTGGGGAGGACTGAGAATAATATACTAACCAATTGGTTACAAAGTGAGCACAGACCAAACCCCTGGGTTTTTAGGACACTGAAAATCAGTCAGGTTCTTAAAAGAAGAATTTTATTTAAAAAAAAAAAGTAAAAGAATCACACCTGCGAAATCAGGATGAAAGGTAACTTTACAGGATAAATAAAAAGATTTAAAACACAGAGGATTCCCCTCTAGGCTTAGCTTCAAAGTTACAAAAAACAGGAATAAAACTCCCTCTTAGCATAGGGAAAATTCACAAGCTAAAACAAAAGATAATCTAACACATTTCCTTGCCTCTACTTACAATTTCTTTAATTTTAGATGTATCATTTCAGGTATCTTTTCAAGAGATGGTTTACCTGCTTGGTCTCTCTCTCTCTCTGGATAGAGAGAGAACAAACAGAGAGCCAAAACAAAAACCTCACTCCTTCTCCCCATATTTGAAAGTATCTTCTTTCCTTATTGGTCCTTTTGGTCAGGTGCCAGCCAGGTTATTTGAGCTTTTGAACCCCTTACAGGTAAAGTGATTCTGTACCTCTGTCCAGGAGGGATTTTATGTTACTGTATATATAAAAGTTGTTATCCTTCCCTTTATATTTATGGCACCTAGAGTGAATAAATATTTAATAAAAGTTTTATATTTTCCCCACGTCCATAACTATCTGACTTAGTGATCATAATTTCACTTAGCACACCCCAAACTGATGTTTGATGCTGATGTCAGTCATTGGTTCATACAGTAATGGTGGGAAATAGGAGTAAGTACTCTGTTGGTAATAGGATGACTATTTCTAATATTCCACATCTCAATATGGGTCCATTTTTTTTAGTATTCTTGGAGCACATAGGACCCCATTGTGTGAGGTGCTGTTCAGTAAAGATGGTCTTTGCCCTAGAGAGTTTACAGTCTAGGTAGCTTCACCTGTCTTTATGTGGGAGAGCACAATTGTCCCCATAATCAGTTTTGCCTTCTAAGCTAAATCCACTGGTGGATTAGGCACTGGGCCAACAGGACGCATGCCCGGGGGCCCCAGCCAGTTGGGGAGGCCCTGGAAAAATGGGTGCCCCCATGCCTCAACCCACTCCACCTGCCCAGCGCTTCTACTGGGGAGCAGGGACAAGGCGTGGGGGCTTGCCCCGCTCATCGGCAGGAGCACCAGGTGGAGCGGGGCAAGCCCCCGTGCCTTGACCCCGCTCCCCAGCAGGAGTGTTTGGGTAGCGGTTGGAGGGGGGACTGCAAGGGGGACTTGCTCTGGCCCAGGGCCTCACAAAACCATAATCCATCCTACCATGAACTTAAAAGTTCAAATTCCTATGATTATATTGGGAATAACAACATAGCTTCAAGTCACCTACAGTAATTAACTCCAATTATGAAAAAGCAAGAGGAGAAAAAATATAGCAGCTTGGGTGTGACAGAATAGAGGGGGAAATGATAGAGGGATGATAATATAACCTGTTCTCTTTTACATCACAGTATACATTTCATTACTCACTTTAGGGGCCCTTTTACTCTGCCAGAATGGGGTACAGAAACCATGGTACAAACATAGAATTGTAGGACTGGAAGGGACCTTGAGAGATCAACATGAATCAACAATTCTTTCCCCCCCTAAATATATTGGGCTTATCTTTGCAATGAAACAAATGTAAATTGGACTGCTAAATATGCCTTTTCTAAATAAACATTAATGATAAGACAGATTTTTTTTTCTCATTTGTTTTCAGAAGCAATATTTATCCCCTTTAGCTTTTTATATTAAGAAAACAAGATGGCATTTGAATAGACCTTAATATAATCTGAAACATGCCAGATATTTTACTTTTCTCACTATAAATTCATCAGTACCACATGATGATTTACCCAAATGCTAGTAACACAAATATTTCTAATATACTTGGCTATGTTCATGTATAATTCAATCACAGAGGATCCATAGCCACAGGATATGACTATTGAAATGAATACATTTAGTCTCTGTTCTGGGTAGTACCTCTGTACTGAAACCTAACTAAATGAAAAAGTTGAAAGTAAGTTTCAAAGGTTTCTTTGTAAATAAACACAAATTGCCATGTTGTCCCCTGATCCAAGACCATAATTCCTCTTGATGCTAATGGGAGTTTTGTGTTTAAGCAGTCATTCCTTTAGTCAGTTATGGAACAGAAATGGACTCTGGAGAGAACCATCCACACCTCTGTTGGCCAAGAGAACTATTTCTATGATGCTATGGGGAGTGTTAAGCAGGGGCTTGCAGACAAGTGTATGACAAACGATTCATAATTGCTTCTACTAGTAGTAGGTACCTATTGGGATTTAAAGGTGATCTGAATGCTTGCTTTTAATAAAGCCATATTATACATTGTGAAATATGTGCTGCTCGGTGATCTTAGTCAGTATATATGTCTTAAATACATTGTTTTAAGGAGTAATAATAATATATCTACATTTAATTTTCTCCAGAAGTAAAAATATGTTGAGGGTATTATATGGCTAACACAGCCTGAAGAAAACAAGTCATCTTCAATGTTTACTAAAATATGCATAGCAGGAATTTATGATAAACAGCCTGAGATTTTTCTTTGACCTACCATTTGTAATTATTAATAGATCTGACAATGCAGAGACCTATTCTCTGTTTTTATTTAATTTTTTTTCCCGTGGTACGTTGTGGCATAGCTTCTACTATTGTTCCCACTAAATATCTTATCAAGTTTTTTTTTGGGGGGTGGGGAGAGGTGGGGGAGAATAATCATCATATGCATTGATTATTTTTATGTTAATACAAAATAACTAGTATGATTATTCATTTATAGGGAATAATTTACCTGATACTGTATCCTTAGAACACTGCAGATGAACAGAAATGGCATATTCATAAAGGATAAATGACCTGTAGGCATTCAGTGCACATATGGCTATGTTTATTAGCCAAAACACTGGGTGAAATCCTGGCCCTGTGGAACGCAACAGGAATTTATCATTGATTTCTGGGGCACTAAATTTCACCCATTCTTTGCCAGACAAACTTTATAATTTGTTCCTTTCTTCTAGGACACAATTATAGATGAAAAACAGTATGTTTAGAATGCGTAACTGTAAAGGAGAAAAGAAATAGACTGAAAATATAAGCTGCACTTAAGCTCATGGTTTGCTTTTTAAGATAACTCTTTGGTTAATTTTTAAACAATGCCACTTATAAAATGGGAGATAGAGTAGATATTAAGTTAGACTAAAATAAAGGGCTACATTTTCAAGAGGTTTGCACATCCAGGGTTGGATTTTATACACACCACAATGTGCACAGTGCAAATGCATTGTACACAAATATGATTGCACATATATTATGTTTTTAACAATTGCACTCTACATCTTACTATATGTATTTAGATTTGAAGAATAGTGAAAAAGAAGTCACCTCTACAGAGAGTTCAAGGTGCAAAGATACTTCTTTAACCTTACAATATATAATATACTCAACAGCATTCAAAAAACAAGAATTGAGTATGGACCAATTAATTCAACCAGTCAGTAAACCAGCTACCGCTCCGCCCCTGAAAAAAGCTCCTGCTCATCTTCAGTAACTTACCCTCAGCCTTCTTCAAAAACCCTATTAAATAAATGTGATCCCACTCCTTGCAGCCTGTGCACACATGACTATGAAATTGTGACCACAACTGTGCTGAAGGGCAATAAGTGATCAAAAATGGAGACTAGTAAACTTAAACAATGTATTTGGTCTTTGTTGTGCCTTCAGAAACCTACAGGGTGAGACAAAACAGGTATTGCACATGCACACTGTGTAGCTCCAAAGTAGTGTCTGGGTGTTTACAATCACGTATTTAAGATGTGTCAGTATTTGTACACACAAGTGTGAGTGGAGTGGAGTTTATTTCCCTTTTTGCAGGTGTACCTGATGTATCTTCTTTTGAAAACATAGCTATAAAGGTAGGTGTAAACATTGCACTGGTCACTTGAGTTTTTCAACAAAGCCTTACATTTTGTCACATTCAGTTATGACTTAAATTTTAATTAACTGCTTGTTATTTTTCACAAGACTTTATGGACCAGAAAAAGCAACAGATTCTGTTAACCAATAATTTATATAAAGAATACTGTATCAATAGTACTTCTTTTTAGATTAGTTAATGTTATTCCCATCTGCCAAAGGGGTCTTTTCACGCTGGGGTCTCACATAGTGATTCTCCGAGTAACTAATTCAGATCCACGGCAGCAGTTTGTTATATGCCAATCCTAAACTGACTTCAAGGCAATGAAAGCTGAACTTTTCGTTGAAAGAGTGGGAGGTAGGAACTGGGAAGACAAGAAGATTTCAGAGTCGAGATGGTAATAACTGAACGTGAATATGAAAAGGGTAGGCTGGTCTTGGAGCTAAAATAATCCCATCGTTGTGTGAAATTCCACAGCAATCCGTAGTATGAAACTGAAAAAAGTTTAGCTCAAGAAGGGGAAGGAATTGAAAGTAGAAGTATATATCTTTTTCTTTAAGGATGTGTTGGTTTGTGTTAGGGCTAATCACTAACCTCCTGATTTACCCTCAGTTATACCCATAAAATCCCATTGGCATCATAGATGTTGATATCATCCAAACTGGAACTAGCAAATACTCTTTCTGGTTTAGGATCCAATCCTGGACCTCAGCCATAGGGATGGGCTGGACTGGAGATCTGAATCTAAATTCTCTCTGCCCTAAATTCAACAGTGTACATGTATGAGGTTCTAACTTTGTACCATTTCTATCGCTAAATGTTTTCTTACTTTTATATAAAACAACAAAAGAATCATTTGTAAGTATCTCTACTTTTACATGTTACAATGAATTTAGCAAAACTAACATTTCTTATCGCTTCACCTATCCCTAACTTATGCAAAAGGAAATAGTATATGATTATTTGCAGGGATGAGTGCCAGAGTGAAATGAGAGACATAAGGGGAAATGGCTCTTGTATTCTTTTTAAGGAAACAAAAAGGTAATTCTGTATTCGGAAAAGTACTGTCGTGATTATTTTAAGTGTATATGCTGCAGCATGGATAAGAAAGTATAATCAAGTTAAAGCATGGACTGTAATAGGCTGAGTGAAAACATGTACAGTTGAAAAAAATGTGGTACCAGAACTTCTAGGAGTTAATTGTGCTGTCCTGGATAATGGTCTACTAAGGTTTTGTTGGGAAACAACCGAATTAAGCATTGTCCAGTTAAGCTACAACTTATGGCGAAATCCTGACTTCACTGAACTCAATGGCAAAACTCCTATTGACTTCAACGGGCCAAGACTTCATCCTTATTGTTTTAAATATGTCCACAGGGCTACCCATATAGCCACAGGTATTCAGCTAGTCCATTCCACTAATGTCCCATCAAACGATTCATTATCTAAAAAGAGAGAGAAAACTGGATAGTCCTAAAATACCATCTGATTCAAGGCTCCTATGTGGTAACATGCCAAAGGTAGGAAGATGCACTACTCTCTAGGAAACATGGTAAATATGTTACTAGGTATAGAATTTAAGAAATCTATTGGTAAGGGTGGCAATTTTGCAACAGAAAAGCTTCAAAAACAGATTCCAATGAGAAACTGCTGAGCTTGAATTAATATGCAAACTAGATACCATTAACTTGGGTTTGAATAGAGACTGGGAGTGGCTGGGTCATTACACATATTGAATCTTTTTCCCCTGTGTTAAGTATCCTCACACCTTCTTGTCAACTGTCTAAATGGGCCATCTTGATTATCACTACAAAAGTTTTTTTTTTTCCTCCTGCTGATAATAGCTCATCTTAATTAATTAGTCTCTTACAGTTTGCATGGCAACTTCCACCTTCTCTGTATGTGTATATATGTCTTCTCACTACATGTTCCATTCTATGCATCCGATGAAATGGGTTGTAGCCCATGAAAGCTTATGCTCTAATAAATTTGTTAGTCTAAGGTGCCACAAGTACTCCTGTTCTGTTCTTTTTTCATTAAATTTGTTTGCTAAACACCTAATTTATAGTAGATAATGTAGGCTGAGATTTCTAAACCTGTCCAATTTCCACTAATTTTAATATCTGGGGGTGATATCCTGGTGCCATTGATAAACTATTGACATTATATGGGTGTTTGTGAAATATATATAAAAGGACTATACTTATAGACACCACAGAAGATTTCTACCAATTTGAAAGTGCCTTTGCAGTATCTGCTGTGGTAGAAATGGTCACGAGAATATTTGGTATTGGAACACATCATAAATAATACATTGTGAAGCTTACTTAAAAGTAAGTTCCAGGACAAGGACTAATACAAACATGTAAAAGAAAGAAGATTAGAAAATATTGATGTACAGATATATAATTCTCACATGCTTAGGAATAGGAGCTTTAGGAATTGAAGTTTACTTGAGATAAGAAGATATAAAACTGGTTTAAGATCAAAGTTTAGTTGAGATAATACAAAATACATTTCTGTAGTCTTATGAATTAAACATTACATGCAACCCTTTATTTTGAGAGATTGTTGTAATTTGGGGAAATATGAAATTTAATTAACTTACTGTCCTCCTGCAGCTTGTTTTGGAGATTTAATTTACATGACTTAACGATGCACATATGCAAAAGTACTGTTCTTCTGTTGGAATCCTGAATGAGAGCTAAAGGGTAAGTACCAAATTGTACAAACCTTACTCATTCAAGTTAGTTCTACTGGCTTCATACAAGTAAGTGCTCACCAGTGTAAGGGTTCCACATCTGGCCTCTTAAGCCTCAATCCTGAGCTGGACCCCTGAATATTGAGCCCCACTGACTTCAATGCAGTGGTCCACCCAGGTGGAAGACCATGCATAATCAGGGCTAATGTCTGCTCTTTATTTGTCTGTGTATCCCTCAGAACCCTAATCATGTGTGAAGAAAATAGGAGTAAGGAAGAAGAAAGGGACAGATTGCTGCCAACGGAGCCCATCAAATGGGCAGAAGTAGGGAGCAAAAAGGAGTTGCAGCTTTGAAAGAGAGGAGCTGATTCTCCAAAGATGTGTGCATAAGCCACATCTCTAATGGTATCTTGAAATTCTTTCAGCAGCATCTTGCAGCATAAGCACACATGGTAATACTTAACAGCATCTCTCTTAGGAACGCTTACACTGGTAGTATTTTGGTACTTCCCACCCAGGCCAAAATCAAGTATGAAGAGGCAAGGTCTTTAAAAAGAGGTGAAACGATCTAATTTTTTCCTAACTTCTACAATTCAGTTCAGATTAGATTCCAACCTGTGGAGAACATTGTCTTTACTGCTTTTCATCCAAACTGGTTTGTCCTTCTCTGGTTGTCACAAACATCCTATTTTATTATTGATCTATAATGCCAGTTCTTAATATGCGATAAGAGATCTAATCTAATGTGACTGCATTTAATAAACCTTCATGGAGAACACCTACAGATGATTCAATTCAAAATCTTTAATGTTTTTATGTGCTCCTCTGCATCAAATGATTTTTCCATGCCTTAGTCACAATTTAGAGCAAGATGTTGACTTTTCCCTGTGGATGAAACTTTTAACTAAATCTGATATTTTTAGGTGCTGCCTATTGTTGTTAAAAATAACTTATTGGATTTGATTTACCACAAGAAATAAAACTAAAAGCATTTAAATCAGCTCAATTAAAAAGCTACATATCAAAGCAACATTATAGCTCTGCAAAACATACAAACAAACAAACAAACAAAAACAACCCAAAACCCACATTGACAATAATTTAAAACAAAACACCAACATCACCATCATCATTTCTGGACCGCAGGAAACAAACGAACTAGTTTTCTTTCAAGATGGATTTCTAGATCTACTCTGGAGTGAAATGAAACTACATCACTCCACTCTTTCCCTTCAATATCCAATTCAGGCTTTGGGTTTTTCCTATAGTGTAATCCCTTCCCCAAAAACATAATTTATTTTGCCTTTAGGGAAATATCCTGCCATTGAAATGTATGCAAAACTTCCATTGCCTTCCTTGGAAATTTTGCACATGAGTTGATAGAGTATGATCCTTGGAATTCATTAAGGAGGACATTTTCAAAAGTGGCCAGAGGTTTTTGAATGTCTCATTGTTTGGCTGTCTTGACATGCCAAGGGATCTCACTTTCATAGGGTGGAGCTGAAATTGTCAAGGGATTCTAAAGGAGTTATGTGACCAACTTCCACTGATTTCCATTGAAGGTTGGGTACCTACCCCTTTTAAACCTCGTTGAAAATCCCATTTCAGGTGAAAGCCTGGCCCTTTATTGGAATAACTGTTGAATTGGATTTGTTAGGCATTTGCTCCTTCTCTTCTCTCCAGAAAATTTGCACTGGGGCCATAAAAGTGTCTAATAAAACAGGTAAAAGAACCACATAATTCTGTATTTAAAAAAATAATAAAAATACAAACCAGGTAACATCAATAACAATAGCTAGCCTAAAGAGTCTGATTTAGCTAGGCAAATTAATAGATTTAGCTAGGGAGTATGGAGTCTGGTTTAATGCTTTATTAAATTAAATTGTCATTTAACTAAGTCACAAAAATGAGGAGAACTAGAAAGCCATCAAGGCAAATCTATGAAAAATTAATAGGCATTCACATTGAAAGGCTGTATAAAAATATTCTAGAGTCAAACTAGTACATTTCTAACTGGCTGAATTAATTATAACTCCTATCATTAACCTCAAGAGAGCCCATAGGACCACTTTTAGCTCAGAAATTAACACAATAATGCCAATTTACTATATTTTGTCTTACAAAGTATCATTATTCCACTACCCACTAACAATTAGCATTCAGTAAATTGCTTTTCTCAGCAATGGAAATCTTATCATTAGCAGTACATTTCTGTTTGTGTCCTTAGTGTGAATATGTTAGTCAAGTCCTATATATTTCTTTACCAGTTTAAGATAATAGAGGGGGGAAATGTCCTTGCCGAGAAGAAAAATATAAGTAGCTTATAAATAGAAAGAAGAAACCTTAAAATAAGCATGGATGCTATTCATCAGTAATAAATAAGGAGTGTCATAGAAGCCTTTCAGTGAACCCAGAACTTTCTTATAAAAAGTATGACAATAATGATAATTGGCTATTTATTCACCACTGCCAGCTATGCTAAAGCCATCACAGTTACATTCCATACAGAAAGCAAGTTTTAATTATGTAGGTATATTTCTAAGTGAAATAATTATTATAACAACAGAACATGTTTATCTTGTAATTGTCATTACTACATTATACAGATGTAACCTATTTCAGCCAGGAAATTGTAAGGCTTGTAGTCTCTACAGTTCATGCTTCCCATGAAATAAATAGTGTGATATAAATAATAACTGCTACCTAAAACTGAACCTTCTTTTAAGCCTGATTATCAGATGGATGAATCAGGACCCTACATCAAAGCTAATGCTAGGCAATATCTCTGCCGTTCATAGCAACAAAAAGCATCACATAAATTGTAATTAGCATATAATCCAGGTCAGAAGTACTTCAGCCTTTTGCTGGCAGGTATATCATTTATACACGGTAACATGCAGAGTAAGAAATACAGAATTAGGGACTATGAAATCAAAACACATGCCAGGTAGGGGTTGATTTTCAGAGATGCTGAGCAGTACCTCAACTCCAGATGAAGTCACTGGGAGTTGCATGTATCCATCTTCTTTAAAAACCAAGTCCATAATATTTTCTCATGGAAGAAATAGAATAAAAATAAAATACTCTATTGATTGCGAGTACTAAAACATTTTCTTTAGTTTTGTCTCTCACCTGGGATGCTCATTAGTATAACACTGGCACGTCTAAAATTTATTATCCAAACCTCAGTGCTTGGATGATACTATGTCTTATCACCATTTACAGCTTGTCTACACTTGAAACGCTACAGCAGCACAGTTGCTGCAATTTTTGTAGACACTTCCTACCCTGCTGGGAGTGCTTCTTCCTTCATGGTAGGTCATCCACTTCCCTGAGAGGCAGTAGCTAGGTTGATGCAAGAATACTTCTGTCAAGCTAGCACTGTCTACACTGGGGACTTAAGTCACTTTAAGTATGCCACTACGAGGATTTTTCACACCCCTGAGTGGTGTAGTTAAACTGACCTAATTTTCTAGTGTAGACCTTGCCACAGGATGAAGGGAGAGAGTGAAATTAAAAAAAAAGTGAGCAATGAGAAGATAAATTGAGAAGTATCAAGTCACATAAAAGCAGTGCCACATAAAAGACCAAACACAGAATGTACTTTCTCCCTTTAAATAACCACAGTTCCAACCTACCCAAAATATACTGATGTATGACACACTGAAAATGTGTTAGAAGAGCAGTAGAAAATGTATGGAACTATGTTGTTTGACTTTGCATTTGCCAGTGACCATTGTGGCCTAATTCCTCATCTTGCAATAAACTCCACATGAGCTCCTTGTAGAATTGGGATGACAGGGAGTATTGTAATAAAATTAGATCTTTACCATTGTATGACTCAGTGGGAGACTGTTTTACTTGGAATTAAATAAGTGTATGTAACAATATCTGCTAGACCCAGAGGATTTTTTCCCAATGTATTTCTATCACCTATTTTTATTTTTCAAGAACGTCAATAAAAATAAAACTATAACTAAAACTTCGTACAGAGTCTTCAATTCTTGCTTTCTCTCTGACAAACCATGTTCATTATAAATTTACTTTTTTATAGGATTTGTTTATTTTCCATGTTCAATAACTGCTAAAAAAAGAAAAAAGACAACTTTCCTTGACAACTTTGTTCTTTTCCTCTTCTGAACATTGATTTCTATTCTCCACATTGCTTTTTGGTTTTTTTCCTTGTTTTCATCAGTGTCACTGACTATTTTTAATGATCTCAACACAATTCTGGGAAGGATGTCTGTTAAGATTAAACTCAATAAGTTTATGGAGGAGATGGTATGATGGGATAACATGGTTTTGGTAATTAAATATTCATGGTAAATAGGCCCAATGGCCTGTGATGGGCTATTAGATGGGGTGAGATCCGAGTTACCCAGGAAAGAATTTTCTGTAGTATCTGGCTGATGAATCTTGCCCATATGCTCAGGGTTTAGCTGATCGCCATATTTGGGGTCGGGAAGGAATTTTCCTCCAGGGCAGATTGGAAGAGGGCCTGGAGGTTTGTCGCCTTCCTCTGTAGCATGGGGCATGGGTCACTTGCTGGAGGATTCTTTGCTCCTTGAAGTCTTTAAACTACGATTTGAGGACTTCAATAGCACAGATATAGGTGTGAGGCTTTTTTTGTAGGAGTGGTGGATGAAATTCTGTGGCCTGTGTTGTGCAGGAGGTCAGACTAGATGATCATAATGGTCCCTTCTGACCTAAATATCTATGAATCTATGAATTCACAAGCACTCTAAATGGTGGGACAAGTGCAAAGCACAAATTGTTGTCGGTCTTTGAACAGCTATTATTTTCTTATCTCTCTCTCTAAGCAGCAGAGTAGTATTTTTGTCTTGTTAAACAAATATCTTGAACCTGGATGCCTCATGTCACTAAACTGTTCAAGGTTACTGTAGAAGAATTTTCGGACCTTCGCAGTGTCCCTTCAGCAGCCTATCTAATGTCTTCTGCATCTCCTTTAGGAAGCTCTTCCCCTCCATCATTTTATAGCCCAGAACAATTTTTTCTACTGTTTTCCCCCTTCCCCCTTGTTCTGCACCACCACAACATGGACCTGTGTCTTCATGGAGCCTGTGATGTTGCACTCCATAACATCTTATGAAAATATGCTTTCAGTGTGAATATAATGTGCTTTATGCAAAAGGTCTCTTGTAAGGTACCATTACAAAGGTTATAATCTAATGAGTGTGTTCATCCTATTTGTTTCCATGTATTATTTCTATGTCTGGAGTTCGGAAAATAAGATATAAACTTGTATTACTGATGTAAATACATTAAGTGGAAGGGTGCTTCAGAATCAATGAACTGTGAATGGGTTTGTTTACTTGCAAGACTTCCTGTGTTTGTGTAAGCCAGCCCAGGAATAATGGTGGAATCCATCTTAAACCTGGTGCTTTTCCATTTAAAAGGAGGGGTGAAGATCCAGAGAGACAAAAGATTCCCGCCTTGTGCCAAAGCTATAAAAGGGGGTTGGAGAGAACAAAGGAGGTTGACATTCATGAGAAATCCCCTAGTTACCACCTGAGCTGGAACTAACAAGGACTTTTACCAGGGGAAAGGATTGGGCCCAGACTAGAAAGGAGTCTAGTCTGTGAAAGAAGCTTATTGGAACATCTCTGACGGTGAGACTTGCCTGCAAACAGTTTCTTAATGTATTAGGTTTAGACTTGCGTGTTTTGTTTTATTTTGCTTGGTGACTTACTTTGTTCTGTATGTTATTACTTGAAACCACTTAAATCCTACTTTTTATACTTAATAAAATCACTTTTGTTTATTAGTAAACCCAGAGTAAGTGATTAATAGCTGGGGGACTAAACAGCTGTGCATATTTCTCGATCAGTGTTATAGAGGGCAGACAATTTATGAGTTTACACTGTGTAAGCTTGATATAGAGTAAAACAGACCCATTTGGGGTTTGGATCCCATTGGGAGCTGGATGTCTGGGTGTTGGAAATAGGTGACCTGCTGAGCAGTTTTTGGTTAAAGTCTGCAGCTTTGGGGGCATGGACCAGACCTGCATCTGTGTTTCAGCAGCCTAGCGTGTCTGGCTCCACAAGGAAGGGTTCTGGAATCCCAAACTGTCAGGGAAAACGGGCTCAGAGGCAATCTTAGCACATCAGGTGACAGTCCTAAGGGGGTCTCTGTGGCCAAACCCGTCACAGCACCATCTGGTCCAAAGCTACTATTAGACCCTTTTACTAATATTGCAGTTCTACAGTTACATTATAGGTTCAGTGCTGTTGTACCGCTTTCAATCATATGGTTCTGTTTGGAAATCTATTGTATTTCTCTAATTACTGTGTGTGAGACAATTGTTATTGCAAGATGGAACACTAAATTATTTCAGAACCTTAGATTTACAAAAAGTAATAAAAAATGAAAGGCATTTTAAGTAATTACTAACATGCTGATGTAATAATTTCATATTATAACAGATTATATTCTATTGTAGTTAATTGGCTTTCACAGGTCAAGCTGAGACTAAGATTTTTCCTGTACTGTTAACCTGGTTTTACAAGATTTATATTTTTTAAGCACACTTAGATAGATAGATATAGAATTAACTATCTATCTATTGTGACAAAGCTCTATCCTTGTCTCTGTGGGTCCCACGTTTCCTGGCAGATTTCACTAGCCTCAGATGCTCACTGTGACCCTCTAGAGACATGGGTCACAGTCTACTGAGCCATTTTCATCATAAGCCAGCAAGGGAGGTGAGGAGAAGCTATCCTCCCTTGCACAGTCTCTGTTGTCTCCCAGTCTCAGTGATTAATCGGAGGGGGCAAAAGGGGAGAGCCAGGGCCCACCCTCTACTCCAGGCTCCAGCCCAGGGACCCTAATAGTATCAGCTATGGTAGCTGACCTTTTAGAAACATGACACATACAATTCCCTGGGCTACTTCCCCACAGCAGCCCCCACTTCCTCAAGTTCCACTTTACCCTTACCTCAGGGCCTCCGTCCTTGTGCCTGATATGGTGTGTCCTGCTCAGTCTCTCCAACAGCACAACTTCCTCCCATAGCTCCTGACATCTACACCCACCTGACTAACTGGGAGGCTTTCAACTAGTTTCAGCCAATCCCTGATTGGCTTCAGGTGTCCCAATCAACCTAGCGTTATCCCTGCCTTCTGGAAAGTTCTTAATTGGCCTCAGGTGTCTTAACTGACCTGGAGCAGCTGCCATTTAACTTATCCTGGTACCAGGGATTTCTTTAGCCTGGAGCTAATATATCTATCTCCCACTACTTTTCTATAGCCATCTGGCCTTGCCCAATCACACTATCATCGATCTTATCTATCTATCCACACGCTTAAATGCATGGCATAAGATTCACTAGCGTTTATTCCAGATGCTAAATACACCTCTCTGCTCTAGCAAGATTTGGATGGTGTTTCTCTGATCATCCTTTCTGGACACTTCTTTTGATGGCTGCTTTAGCTGGAGACCACCATAAGAGTTGTTCTGACAGTGCCTGCAAAGATGATGCACAGAATTGAGTATACACTTGGGCGGTCATGGCCAGGCCTATTTCTAGCCATCACCGGTCAGAACTGGTTGGCTGTGACTGACTCAAAAGAGTCTAGGTTGAGGGCCTCTTGCATTGTCACAGCCCCTTTCAGGTTGGTTTTCTTCTGCCTGGGGTCTTCAGCCCAGATTAGTTCTGGCTTTAGTTCATGGACCCAGTAGAGAAACTGGCCCACTATATGCAGCTATCAGATTTGCTGTAGTCTGAATAGAAATGGGCCATAACAGAACATCTGAGCCACTAAAGCACAGGAAATTTATAGCTGCATGTTTTTCTGATACTGTGCATTTTCCGTCATTGTGAAAATCACTCAGGACAAGGGACGGGCGCTTGTTATAATTTCTTTCCTAATGAAAGATTATTTATTTTAAATTGTAACTAAAGCATTTTTAAAGCTGTAAAGTCCCAAAAGGACACAGTTGCTTGTAAAAGCCTTTAGAACTAATGCTGTCATTAACCATTTGTTTTTATAACATCTCCTCAGCATGTCCTCTGCAGACATGAACTCAAGTTGTTCAGTACCAAAGCATAAACCTGTATCCAAACTGTGCTCAGTGGCAGAAGTAATAGGCTCTTATCCTCTAGATGGACTTGCCACTAGAGGGGAACCATAGACTTTGTCATCATATTTATATATGATGTAGTTCTAGGTTTTAGAGGTCCACAGAAGTTCAAATCTCTCTGCAACACCCTGAACTTGAGCTAAAGAATTAAATCCATTAGTTGGTCAAATCAGTAAGCATTTATCCTCTGTGTGAGCGAGATACTAGATTGGGTTGCAATTTAGCTACCATGTTACATTTTCATATAGGAAACAGGAACTGTTTCACTGACGCCTAATGTACCAAATGCAGTGATCAAACTGAGACCTGTAGTGTAGTTTCATGTACTTTATTCAGCTATTCTGAAGTGTCAGTGTTCCACATCACTTAAATACCAACCACTGTGGTCTGCTGTATCACAGTGCATTATTCACATGGATTGATCTAGCATTACTCATCAAAATATTTCTGCTTTTATTGATTATTTTACAATTATTTATAAGAGAAAGTTTAAAACATAATTAATCAAAGAAAGTTCTGCCATGATGATTTTGAGACAATACCTGTAAAAAAACCCTATGAATTCTCTGGAAGATCAAACAATCCTCAGCACTCTTTAAGTCATTAGAATAGGGAAATTTATATATGAGGAACAACATGCCGACAACTTCATTTTGCTAAGAATCTGTGAAGTTTAATAGTTGTGGGTTTCAGTATGAATAATCATTCAATCTTTAGGTGATTATCCAACTGGAGATGAGAAAACTTCAAGTTGCTTCATTTGCAACTCACTTGAGCAATACTTGTTCAAAACTTTATCTTGAACTTAGATGCTCCTGGATTTGTTTTCTACATAGCAGAAAAAGGACCACTTTCTAGCCCAAGCAACCATTCCTATCCCTAACTACATATTTGTCAGTTCTTTTTCTGGTATCCTCCTAGCATAAAGACCTGTGATAAAACTCATTGCTGAATAATATGTTGACATAATGCTTGTAAATTATCAATCATTTATCATTCTATTGCTGCATCTCACCTTTAGCATTTAAAGATTAAATGTGGGTCAACATGATAATATGATACTGTCTATATACTTCCTCTGAAGTCTGACATGTTTACAGTGGCTCTGTCCATGCATCAGTACTGGTTGTCTGGCAATATTGTTAATAATAACTTACCCTTTGAGACTTGAATGTACGAAACAACTTGAAAAAGGTTAATGAAACTTCCTTTGGGTGAAGTCTAGGTTAACATAAAGTCCAGCATTACTCACTGTTGGTTTTTTTTTGTCATCTAATATTGTCCATAATAGATCAACACAAAATATTATTAATTGTAAAACATTAATTAGCTGCTGAGAAATTGTGTTTCTGATATGGTGAAAACAAGCTGAACTGCACTAGTGGAGAAGCAGCATTTTCATTCTTTTAAACCCAGGAAAAGCCTCATTTTGCTGGGATGGGTTTACACAGATGTACTCATATGGAACAATGATTATACTCAAAGCCTAGACCACATACAATACAAACAGAGAGACCATTATATAGACAATATGTAAACTATTTCAAGGTCATGTATATTTTTAGACATGAAGACTTTATCTCCCAGTGCACTCAGTTGGTCTGAGAATAAAGACAATAAACCATTATTCATTAATCTTACTTGTCCTTGAAAAGTGACCTCTTACAGGAAGATAGCCTGTCACCATTCAGAACATTAATCCCACTTAAATGAATCAGGTAAATCTCAAATGCAGAAAGAGCCCTTGCCTCCACTCTCAACTTTCTGATATTTTTTTTCTAGAGTTAGTGATCACTGGATCCTTTACTGGATTTACTGGATTCAGCTCTCATTTCTCTTGGGACAATTAGGTTTAATAAAAATTGAAGTTCTTAAGGGAAAAAATAGCATGCTCCATAATTACCTGTTGCCACCTGGCCTCAATGACCATCACAACTGGTCTGGCACATCTTCTTTGTTTTGCAACTCAGTGCAGTCCAATGGTTTCCAAGAGCCCTCTTTGTCAGTGAATCTGAAATTCTGATTCACAGAAGCATGTAGCTCTGTCTCTTCCTCCTCCTCTTTCTTCTGCTTTTTTGCAGTGTGGGGATAATTGCTTGCCTCTGTTGATAATGTTAGTGTTGTGTAACAAACATAATCTATTTTCTCCAGATACACAGGGAGCTATAGCAAATGGTTTTACTATGGCTTTTTGGCACCAGTTAAGTTTACCCTCTGCCTTCTACTTCTCTCTGAAGTACAGCTACATTGTTTGCTATATTTTAGATGCTACTTTGATGTTGCTGGATGTCATCCCCAGATAACTTATGTTAGAAATGTCAGAGAGTTAATGATTGGAACTGATCATAAGCAGTTTCTGCTTCAAGGCTGAATCAGTTGTCAAACCTGTTCTGCTGCCCAGTTTTTACCTAATATGCTGTTTGATGCACAATGGCGATCAGTTTCTAAAATACTGTTAAACAAACAGCAGATGTAGGTTGGTTGCCTAAAGTAGAAAAATAAAGACTCAACCCCACACACCTGTACTGATTTGTGCATAACATCTGTGCCAAAGTGGTAAACAAATACCATTAAAATATTTGCCTAAATTGGGTTACATATTCTTGTGGGAAATCATGTCAATTAATTTCATAAATGTGCAAAATATCACAGCACATTTCATAGGGCATATCATGCCTGTCCATGTTTCTCTCCATCACAGACACCTGCTGCATAATTTGGAATTAGAAGAATAAAATATACTGATTTTAATCATGATTCCAAAGTAATGTCTTGTGACAAAACATTGTTAAGAAATTCAAAATAAAAATAAAATGGACAGCTTTTTCACAGTATCTATTCAGTAATTTTTCTCATCAAGTTTCAGGGAATAGAACAATAGAAATAATGGGACTGGGCTAGAAAAAGATTACTTATTTTTAAAAACTGACCTTGGGGGTCTGTCTTTTATCATTAGTTTCATAAATTTACTGAGATCTAAATTCAAAACAGTACAGTTTGCCTTATGCATTCAGAAATGGGGGAAAGGGACAGAAAACATGAAATGGAAAAAGGAAGTTTATCTAAACTAATAACTGAAACCTAAAAGTGGGACAGAATACAAAAGGATAGAATAATTTTCACACACAATTTTTTGTTTAAATTTTTTTGTAAAAAATGCAAATCAACATTTTGAATCTTTGAAAATTTTGACCACACTCTGTGAAAGGTAGAACAATGAGGAGCAGTATTTCTGTCTAATAAAATCTTGTAGTAATTTGTAGGTGACACAGAGGTCACAAGTTCCCTTGAGTTGTGAAGGCCAAGACCATAACAGGGTTCAAGAAAGAACTAGATAAATTCATGGAGGATGGGCCCATTAAAGGCTATTAGCCAGGATGGGCAGGGATGGTGTCCCTAGCCTCTGTTTGCCAGAAGCTGGGAATGAATGACAGGGAATGGATCACTTGATGATTACCTGTTCTGTTCATTCCCTCTGGGGCACCTGGCATTGGCCACTGTTTGAAGACAGGTTACTGGGCTAGATGGACCTTTGGTCTGACCAAGTAGGGCCGTTCTTATGTTCTTATGAGTTAGGCTTTCTGCAACTTTATGGAGCTACCAAAAGTTAGAGATCTGCATAATTATGGAGTAAACTGGATTATTTTTACTCTAGCTTGTTAGATGTGTGCTCAGCGTACTTGGAAGCTACTTAACTTGAGCCACATTCTAGCTATTTCTGCAGATCTAGCCCTCAGTCCTTAGGCAGAAAAAAATATTTACTTCAATGGGGATTTTGTCTGAGAAAGGATTTCAGAACTGAGCTCATACAAAGTAGCAGACATGAGATGTCATTAATATTATGTACACTTATATTGCTCCACAAGGTGACTGAGCTGTAGCTTGTAGTCTATATATAAACCTAGAAGATGCATCATAGCAGAACAATCGCTTAAGTGAGTCTTTCCAATTAAAAGCTTCTAGCCACTATCACATTTGACAACAGATGACATTTGCAAATAAAATGTACTCCACATATGTAGTTGATTTTCCCTGCTTCTAGTATTATCTTAACAACCTTTATGTAGTGCCAATTAATTAGTAGTCCCACTCCAACAGAAACCTCCAGACTCTCAGCACTGTGAGTTTCTTATTAGCTGCTCTTGAAATAAGGACAGATTGATGCTGGTACAATAAAATATTTCTGCTTTCAAGAACTTACTATCATAAATGATGAGCTGAATATGCGTCCTGCAGATAATGCAGTTCCATGGTGGAAGGTTCCAGAATTACTACACAGCCTGATACGCACTGAAGACAATTCTGAATAGTAAGTGTGTGTGTGTGTATATATGTGTGTGTGTGTGTGTGTGTGTGTGTATATATATATATATATACATATATACTATGACATATATATATATATGATTGATGGATTCATGGCTTTCTTTTTTACTGTAAAGCAGTTAAAACATTTTGATCAGGATATTCAATCATTTCAATGATCCTCTAGAAACTGTCATGGTCAGCAGAATCAAAGAAAGGTTTACAATTAATGAAGCAGAACTATGCTATGATGTGGAACCTGACGAGTTCTTTCAGTAACTATTATAGGGAAAAGATTTGATGTACAACTGATTAGTCTGGCATGCAATCTGCTTGCTCCTGGTGATGTTTTGAGCAATGTGACAGAATATTTGCAAAGTTCCTGCCAGTGGAGCACAGTAGAGCAAAGCCCCTATGATTGTTATATTCTTTTTTAGTTCTTTACAAATTTCCAAGGAACTAACCTTCACAGCTTTACCAGTCATATGCTATACTTTCATAGCTCTCTACACTATTTATATCATGTACAGCACTTAAAAGATTAATGGTTTCTGCTATGCAAATGTCTATAAAAATGGTATCATAATGTTCCACATTTATTATTTCACTGATTATGTATCAAAGTTGCACAGTGTCAAGTTAAAAATGTTGTTTTTTCTAATCGTTATCCCTGCAAACTTAATGTGGGCTTTGAACCACAGGCTGGGTTCCTTCTTTCTCATACATCACCAATAATAATGATTCTGCAACCCTTTTGAACTGTCAGGAGATTGCCCAAGTGTAACTGAGGGCATAATTTGAAGATGATGGAAGTTGTACAGGTTGAATTAAAGGCCTAATTTGGCCTACCACATCTATGTTATTAGTGAGCTGATGTCATGCCCTTTGGGTCTCAAACCCATCGTCATGGAGATTCTTATACTCCACTCCTGCACCCCGAAGTTCATAGGCAGCAGCTGGGACTGTGGTCCATGAAGCCCAACTGAGGTACAAGCCCTATCCCTAAGCTCTGATTGGGAAAGCTCCAAGGATCTTGATTGGGCCACAGATCCTATTTAAACTAGAGGAGGAAACAGGAAACTATCTTTATAATGAGGTTTCACTCTGCCATGGACTGCTGCTCTGGTGTTTACCTGTTCCTGACTTCTGATCCTGATATTTTGACTTGGCCTGGTTCTTAGTAACTGACTCTTTGTCCCTGTGCTCTGGTTTGTCTCTCAGTTGTGATCACCTGGAGTTCCAACTTGGCTTGATTCTGGTTGGCTCCTGACAGTAATCTCTAGACCAGGCTCACAGCCGATAAGAAAATGTAAACAGTATTGAGATATGATGGAACATGTTGGCGTTTTTTGCAGACTTTTTCCTTGTTTTTAACTAGCTCTAATTATTGGTCAGAGGTGAATGGAAAGATCCCAACAGGATTTTCAGAATTTAAGTTGAATTTTCAGGACAGGTAGGTAGGAAACCTGGGCATATTTTCTGATGGTGTAACTCCAGGGGAGATGATGGGATTATGCTACCAGAAAATGTAGGCCTTCATCTTGTTACATCTAAATGGAGGAAATCTGATATAAAGTCAGTAAGAAAAAATAAACACAGAATCCCACAATGTCATTTTTACAATAGAACTGAACTTTACATTTGTGTTGGTGGGAACATAACATGGTTATTGTTAGGAAACTTTTGCAAAGCATATTACGGGGTCCCTTTAAAACTGATATCTTTCTATTGTCTGTACAGGTTTGGTTCACTCACTAACTGGTGCACTGTTAATGGACACATGGTCCACTATGACATCATTAACTTAGCACTTGCATTAAGATGTAGAAACAAAGATGCTGACTCCATGGGTGCTCCAGGGCTAGAGCACCCATAGGGAAAAAATGGTGGGTGCTTAGCATCCACCGGCAGCCCCCTATTAATGACTGCTGGCAGCCCTGCCAATCAGCACCTCCCCCTCCTCATCCCCTTCACCCCACAGCACCTCGCAGCTGCTGCAATCAGCTATTCTTCAGCCTACAGGAGGTGCTTGGGGAGAGGAGCAAGGGTGGGCTGTGCTTGGGGACAGGAAAGGGTCCCCATGGGGCCATGGGGGAAGGAGTGGAGTGGGGGCAGGACCTGGGGTAGAGCCAGAGGGAGCATCCTCCAGCTCATTCAAGAGTCAGTGCCTATGTGTAGAACCATTCCATACTGCACTTCTTCTACCTCAAAAAATTAGTTTTTTATTCAACTTGTTAAATAACTGCTGCTTTGAATTATGTACAAAACAGTCATCTTGTTTGCATTTCACCATTCATCTTGACAATTATTCAACAATGCTGTCAATTATCCAACATAAAGTTGCTATCAGTGGTGCACCAGGAGTTTTTTTTTTTTTTACATTGGCCAAACTCAAAACATAATGTCATTTCAAAATAAGTGTTTCACAGTTTAAAAAATAAAATCTTTTGAAATGAAAAGTCAAAATAAGACATTTCAAACTAGTTGAAATGAAATGTTTTGATGGGGGGGGGGGCTAAAACTATTTTAATTTGACCTAAATTCAAGAATAATTTGAGTTCTGAAAGATATTGTTTTCAACAAAAATACTCAAAAAGAAAAGGAGTACTCGTGGCACCTTAGAGACTAACAAATTTATCTGAGCATAAGCTTTCGTAAGCTACAGCTCACTTCATCGGATCATGAAAGCTTATGCTCAAATAAATTTGTTAGTCTCTAAGGTGCCACAAGAACTCCTGTTCTTTTTGCGAATACAGACTAACACGGCTGCTACTCTGAAACAAAAATACTATTCACCAAAACATTTTCATTCATTTCCAGCTTACACTAGAGTTCACTGTCATCAACAGTAACAATATTTTGGACCGTAGTTCTTTTGTTAAAAATAGCCATAAATTATACTATTAATGTGTTGAATTAGAGGGGGAAATGGGTTCTAACTGCCATAGCCGCTGCTGTGGTATAACTGGTTGTGATATGATTTAATTTGTGTCTTTGTTCTTGCATCTAGTTGTAGGCTACATGTGAACAAGCTCTGTTTTGTTCCATTAGCTTCACATCTATCACATATTTCTGCTCTGTCCATTTTTCCCCATCCTGTGTGACACACTCACCAATGGAAGAAGAGGAGCTAGTGCAACTTCTTTCCTCCTCCACTACAAGTAGAAGAGAATTAAACTAAACTGTTTAAGCACCCTTAAGGGATGCATTAGTGAGATGAGCCAAAGGATAGGACATTAGAGATTGGGACCACTTAGTTTTTGGGGCTATGAGCAGCTGCTGATCTGAGGATAATCCTGATGCTCACTGAACACAGGCACAATATACTTTATTCTAGAAAAGGTTTAGTATTAATTTTAAATAGTCCAAAGGTATACATTGGTGCTTTACCAATAATTCAGAAAGACAGATTCCTACTACAAGGATTTTACAATAGTAATTAGATTTATTTATTTAGATTTGCTTCATATTTGGAAACACAAATGAGCTACATTTTTAATTTCATTCAGAGACTTAGAAAGCACACAAACACAAAGGCAATAGCAAAGTCTTTATTAAAATGGGTGAAACACAATATTCTGAGACTTACTGTGGAGAAATCCTTAAAAAAATCAGTTTTTCTCCTAAAAACTTTACAGCTGTGTAATTCAGGACAATTAATTCTAGAAATATTTTCCTTATTGAGCATCAGACTTAAATGAACTGTGATATCACATATTTTTCTTGTTAATTTTTTGAAATTATTTGGTCTGTTACAAGAATCTGCTGTCCCGTGCAATACTTCCATCCCACTCTGTCTGGTCTATGTGAGACATCCCTTCCATGTACAGAGTCCCACTGAATTCAATATGGCTCTGGATGAGTAAGTGCAAGGGTCAGCACATATTGGTCATATTGCAAGATCAGACTATAATGTGAATGTACATTACTGTAAATACATTTACTTCAACTGATTTTTACCTCTTTTATGCTCACTTTTGCAATTAACCTAATAAAACAGTTATTATGAGGAATGCTCACTAAAAGAGAAAATGTTAAGCAACTATTGCAGAAAGTTTCTACAAGTGAATTTTGAATTTATAAACACAAGTTTTTGCACCACAAATTCAATTTTAAGATTTATTGTCACCAATCTTGAAAGAGTATATAACCCATGTTTTTAAACAAAAACAGCTACAGGCTAAATTATTCATGGAAATGACTTGGTCAATAATATTGAATAAAGGATGTGCTTAAAGGCCAGCAGGATTGCCAGCCCCATTCATTCAGCTCTACCCCACAAAGTCTGTTGGACTTAAGAGGAAGAAAGCCCAGCAATTTGGAATTGTCTGAGAAGGAGAGCTGATGATCTGCTCATATGTGGGGGAAGAAGCTTGGCTTGGGCTAGGAACTGTCTGAAGTCTATAGCCTACTAGAGGCCCTTGGTTGGAGGGCATACCTGGCCTGGATTGTCCAATTTATTTGAGCCCAGGAGCCAGCAATTAGTCAGTAAGACAGGCTGCTGCTGTTGGACCTGCCTGCAAGGAAGGTGGCTAAAGGCTAAGTTCAGCTGGGTTGAAGATTCTTTGGTTTTGGTTCTGGTTTTGAACTTGGATTAAGGAGCTGTGTTACCGCAGACCAGAGGAGTGCTGTGGAAGAGAGTGAGATGGCAAGATTGTAATGCCAGGTTTAGCCAAGATGGGGAGTCCATAACAGAATACTGTAATGTTGCCTACAGTGACTCAGGACTTTTGGGAACCAGGGCACAAAACCCAAATTTGTTGTGAGTTCCATAGTTACACTTCATGGTTGGTTGGTGAATTTAACTTCTTCAGGAACTATAATAACATTAACATGGAGTCACAGATTGGAGTAGCCCAAAGTAACCATCTATCTCACCACCCAGGTGAGCATACCTTTGTGATCAATGTTTCCTTACATCAAGAATCAAAGCAATATTTAAGTTACTTCCAGTCCCAAGGACCAGCCACTTACCCCAGGTCAGTTGCACATTACATCTCACACCAAAGACAATGCTTGTAGCCAATCCTATAATACACTATATAAAGATTTATTAAATAGAAATAGAAAACCAGAGTTATTGGCAAGATTAAAGCGTGTAAACATAGATATGTGTGTGTAACTTATTTGTATATTTCAATTATAATTAAACCTTCTATGACCAGCAAGCTTTATATGTCCTTTAGGGCTAACCCAGCCTAAGCAGCTATGAATCTCTCACTTATGCCTAGAAACCCTTTCCTCCCACCCAAGTTGATGCAGCATAGAGACAGCAAATTCCTTTTGTTTCATATTTTTATCCCCCTCCTGCCATGTGATCTGAGTTGCAAAATCAGCTGATGGGAGGAGTTTACTTCCATGACTCATATTCACAGAGGGGAGAGCAGGACAAAGAAAGTCTTTTATCCTCGTGATGATATATAGGGAAATTCCAGTTGCCATTTCCCACAATAATCCATCTGGCATTGATGGACCTTTCCTATTGGGAAGGGTGTAACATCTTCTGTGGAAGATCAGACCTTCACGCAAATTAATTTCTCTCTCCTGTCTGTGGATTTACAGTCAGGTTCCCAGTACAGCTGCTGAAATATTACCTTGCAATGTGGGAAACAAATGTATTAAGCAAGATTAATGCATGCAGCAACTCTCAAACACTCGAAGTCTAAACATTGAGTACATTCTTATTATTTTAATACCTGTTTTAATAATACTAACACACAGGTAAGCAGACGGATTCTGGATGTATGTTTGTCCGTGATCAATTGAGTGAACCTTGGCATGAGCTTCACCTGGTCTGTCAGTGTCTCAAATATACTTGAGAAGTTCCATCTTGAATTATAGAGAAAGGGACTATAATCAGAACAACAAACAATCTAAGAGGTTGATGTTGGTGTTAATGTGTATATGGTTTTATGGTTTTGTTTCTAGGTGGTCTCTAAACTAGAAGTCATCTATTTTCCACTTCTATTTTGACTATGACTGAAAATGTATGTGAACTATTCTCATAATATTCCAGCCCAAGCAATGTGTTTGTAATCTCGTGAGAACAACTTTGAGGAACTGTGCTATTTTGGAGGTTAAAATTTCATGAAACCAGTTAATCTCAATATTATGGAATCTTGAAACCAAACTCTAGCCCTGATTCCAAACTCTAAATGTATGTTTTCTGTCTCATTACTACTATTTATATCTACTTAGACAATAAAATTACATCTTAATTCTGATCTTGTTTATAATTGTGACAATATGGCAATAGCCTGCAATGTCTTATGCAAAATTTACTTAATTAAACTTAAGTATTTTAGGAGTTCATTGTATTGCAAATGCAAATGTTTATGTAGTGTTGTATGCAGGTCTGGGGAGGAGACCTTATTAATGTAAAGTCTAAGAACGTAAGAATGGCCAAACTGAGTTAGAACAATGGTCCATTTAGCAGGGTGGTTATCAATTTGTAATCACAAGGAAACCCGTTGGTGGGTCTGAAGGATTGTTCAGTTGCCAGAGTCCTTGTTGGAGTGGGGGTGCTATCTGCTAAGTTTATTTATTTATTGTTTTTATTTATTTTATTTATTTATTTATTTGCTAGGTTCATTTGTTGTTTTTAATATGTTCTCTTTAAATGCTTCTACCTTCAGAACAAATGATGATACTAAACTGGGAGGAGTGGTAGATACGCTGGAGGGGAGGGATAGGATACAGAAGGACCTAGACAAATTGGAGGATTGGGCCAAAAGAAATCTGATGAGGTTCAATAAGGATAAGTGCTGGGTCCTGCACTTAGGATGGAAGAATCCAATGCACCGCTACAGACTAGGGACCGAATGGCTAGGCAGCAGTTCTGCGGAAAAGGACCTAGGGGTGACAGTGGACGAGAAGCTGGATATGAGTCAGCAGTGTGCCCTTGTTGCCAAGAAGGCCAATGGCATTTTGGGATGTATAAGTAGGGGTATAGCGAGCAGATCGAGGGACGTGATCGTTCCCCTCTATTCGACATTGGTGAGGCCTCATCTGGAGTACTGTGTCCAGTTTTGGGCCCCACACTACAAGAAGGATGTGGATAAATTGGAGAGAGTCCAGCGAAGGGCAACAAAAATGATTAGGGGTCTAGAACACATGACTTATGAGGAGAGGCTGAGGGAGCTGGGATTGTTTAGCCTGCAGAAGAGAAGAATGAGGGGGGATTTGATAGCTGCTTTCAACTACCTGAAAGGGGGTTCCAAAGAGGATGGCTCTAGACTGTTCTCAATGGTAGCAGATGACAGAACGAGGAGTAATGGTCTCAAGTTGCAGTGGGGGAGGTTTAGATTGGATATTAGGAAAAACTTTTTCACTAAGAGGGTGGTGAAACACTGGAATGCGTTACCTAGGGAGGTGGTAGAATCTCCTTCCTTAGAGGTTTTTAAGGTCAGGCTTGACAAAGCCATGGCTGGGATGATTTAACTGGGAATTGGTCCTGCTTCGAGCAGGGGGTTGGACTAGATGACCTTCAGGGGTCCCTTCAACCCTGATATTCTATGATTCTATGATTCTATGAATGTGCTTGCTTAGAAAGAGCTGTGTGGTAATTTAACTGCGAGCAATTATGCTATTTAGAGCCTCTGCAGAAGGAAGGCAAAGTAGGCCTGCTGAGGCAGTCTGTCTTGTTGGGCCTTCACAACATAGGCAGGGAATTGGGCAGCCTGGAAATATCCCAATCAAGAGGGGAAGAGACATGGGTCTCTACCCAAGAAAGGTAATGGCCAGCAGAGCCAGAAGCCTAAAAGTGGTTGCCATGCTGAACCACAGAGGGAATACAGGTGCAATTGCCCTGAGCTGTGACAATAATGGTGTAAATGAGGAACAGAGCTGGTTTAACAACATTCACCAAATGCAGAATTTGTTGACAGATGGCTTATTTTTTGTTTTGTGAAGTGCTTACAAATTTACAAATCAGTCCTGTTATTTGTTACAGCTGGTCAAAAACAGTTTTCCACCAGGAAATGCTGTTTTCACAAAACCGAAATTATTTTATATTTTTAAATATTGTAGAAAATTCAGAATGTTTCATTTTGATACATAAACACATTTTGACTTACAAAAATATTTTTTTTATTTCATGTCTCAAAAATATCCCAAAAATCTATCTGTCTCAATTTGGGACAATTTTTTTGCTTTTAATCTCAGAATTTTTCATGGGACAGGATTTATTTTCTGACCAGCTCTATTTGTGAAGGTATCAGTATTTAAAAATATTCAGATTATGTCACAAGTGAGAAAATGCCAGTAGACTGCTATTTGCCAATAAAAACAGGTCACCCAAATATTATACATGTCCTATATATTTATAGGACTGAATCATGATGCTCTTTTTTAAGCTTTTCAGATCTGCAAATTGCTAATGTGTTCAAATATGGCTGAAGCAAAACCCTCGTATTTTCAAGTGACATGATCTAAAGCTCAGTGAAGTCAATGGAAAGTGTCCCATTCACTTCATCAGGTTTTAGATCAGTGCCACAATGTTGGTTGACCCACCAATAAAAAAATATTTGGGCAGATGTAATCAAGAATAATTCCATTTAAGTCAGTGGAACTATGAGTGTAAAAACCGCTGTAAGTTAGATCTAAATCAGGCCCCATTTACTGCTACTTGTAGATTATTTGATTCTGTCTCTCTCAGGAGGGTTATATTATATAAAAATCTGATATGATCTTTCTGGATGGTAGCTAATTTGAATATGCTCAATTCATTTGAAGACTTCTCTCAAAGGAAATGCTACAATGTGTGCAAATTCTGAAGAAACGTTTTTGTTTCACAAGCAATTAAAAATACAACAGACTACAACAGTTCAGATAATTGATTATCCTCCTTTTGAATAGAGAGGTATAAAGAGGAATTTGGATAGTTCCTGAGATGGTTAGGCTGCAACCAAATTCAAAGAGAACTGTGCAAATTCCCCATTATGTTTACTGAGAAATGTGAAAAATGGCATTTGGGGGTAATAGTTAAATTAATACTGTAATTATTCAATATACTTTAAATGATGCAAACAGAAATCTATACAATTATCTGTGTTATTTTTTCACTTATTTTAATCAATGCAGAATAACAGATATTTGTAGGCTCCTTTCATGCTACAGTAATGAATTTAAAAAAAGAGTAATCTCATAAAACCCATGAAATTTCAACACACTGCTTTTCCTGGAGCAAAGCATGTCCTCCTCCTAATAATCGTAGGCTATTTAGGGTTTATTTTTTCTTTTCTTTCTTTCACTAGATGTAGCTAGACATAAAGGGCCATACATTCAACTGCAGCCCCTGACTTTCCAACTGCCCCCACCCCCCATCAAAAAAAATCCGGTGTTCTCTTGCAAAAATGTCTGAAAATCCCAAAGAAGCATTTGTGCATATTTTACCTGATTTGCATACACAAATGCAAGTGCACAGTCTTGTCACAGAAATACTTATGTACCCTGAGATTAGTGTGGGAGAGGACAGAGGGGGTGTTGTGTGCCTATTTAGTGACCAGGATGTGAAATACATTTTTTTTCCAAAGAGAAATAAAGAATGATACTAAAGCTAAATTAAAACATTACTGCTGTCCTGTCCCTTCACAGCCAAGTTAATGGGGACTTTCACACAATACTATAGGTCTGGATTTAACTCAATATTCAGTCTGGCTGTAGAGTTCACCTTTATAATAGTCTTCCTGAAGTCTTTGCAATCCCAGAATTGATTCACTAAGACTATTATTTTTTGTGTGTGTGATACCATAAGTGAGCAAAGGTAATGCTGTCCAGCATTATCATCCCTTGACTAAATTACATTTCACTATTAGTTAGTTCCTAAATGTCAGCCATATAAACTCACCCTGGGATCTGAAAGCCAAGCTGTGTTCTTTATGGCTAAGATACTACAAATACTTGTGCATGAGCTTATCTTTACGCTCAGATTGCTAAGGAGGAGTACAAAAGAATAGCACAAACATGTAAGGCAAAAATGAGTTACACCTAACAAGGGACGTAAAAGGCAATAAGAAGATGGTCCATCAATACATTAGGAGCAAGAGAAATACAAAGGAATGTTTAAGCCCTCTACTAAGTGGGAAGGAGAGCTAATAACAGATGACACTGCTTTGGGTTCAATTTAATTTAATAGAAGATGTCAAATAGCTAGGCTCAATCATCTTTCATTAATAAAAAATATTAATCAGAGATTAATAAAGCATAATACAGATGGCAGGTTCAATAAGATACCAACCCATCTGGAACAGAGAAGTACAACTGGTCAGATTGTACCAAGACTGTGTGCTTATCCCTCCTGTACTTATACCTGACTCAAAGTTTCACAATTTTTATCTGTATTACCTCAAATGTCCCACTCATTTTTAATCTATTCTTTTAACATCTCTTTGAAGCCACCAAGACACCAATAATTGCCTTTGCCCGGTAGATGGGGAATATTTTTAACATAACTTGTCTGAATTTAAGATGTCTGAATTTACTCAGAACCTGCACATGAAAGGGGAATGCAAAAGTTTCCTATCTTATTTTGAACATAGCATTCCAGAAGTCATCATAAGAAATAAGAACCACCTTACTGGGTCAGAACAAAGGTCCATAGCCCAGTATCCTGTCTTCCAACAGTGGCCAATGCCAGGTTCCCCAGAGGGAATGAACAGAACAGGTAATCATCAAGTGATCCATCCCATCACTCATTCCCAGCTTTTGGCACACAGAGACTAGGGACACCATCCCTGAGCATCCTGGCAAATAGCCATTGATGGACCTATCCTCCATGAATTTATCTAGTTCTTTTTTGAACCCTGTTATAGTTTTGGCCTTCACAACATCCTCTGCCAAAGAGTTCCACAGGTTGACTGTGCGTTGTATGAAGAAATACTTCCTTTTGTTTGTTTTAAACCTGCTGCCTATTAATTTCATTTGGTGACCCTTAGTTCTTGTGTTATGAGGAGGAGTAAATAGCACTTCCTTATTTACTTTCTCCTACCAAATGTGATTTTATAGACCTAAATCATATCCCCACTTAGTCATCTCTTTTCCAAGCTGAAAACTCCAAGTCTTATTAATCTCTCCTCCTTCAGAAGCTGTTCCATACCCCTAATCATTTTTGTTGCCCTTTTCTGAACCTTTTCCAATTCCAATATATCTTTTTTGAGACGGAGCAACAACATCTACATGCAGTATTCAACGTGTGGACGTACCATGGATTTATATAGAGGCAATATGATATTTTTTGTCTTATTATCTATCCCTTTCTTAATGATTCCCAGCATCCTGTTCATTTTTTTGACTGCTATTGAACATTGAGTGGATGTTTTCAGAGAACTATCCACGATTCCTTGATCTTTCTTGAGTGGTAACAGCTAATTTAGTCCCCATCATTTTATATGTATAGTTGGGATTATGTTTTCCAATTTGCATTATTTTGCATTTATCAACATTGAATTTCATCTGCCATTTTGTTGCCCAGTCACCCAATTCTGAGAGATCCTTTTCTAGCTTTTCACAGTCTACTTGGGACTTAACTATCTTGAGTCGTTTTGTATCATCTGGGAATTTTGCTACCTCACTGTTTACCCCTTTTTCCAGATCATTTATGAATGTATTGAACAAGACTGGTCCCCGTACAACCCCATGGGGGACACCATTATTTACCTCTCTCCATTTCATAAGCTGACAATTTATTTCTAACCTTGGTTTCCTACATTTTAACCAGTTACAAATCCATGAGAGGACCTTCCCTCTTACCCATGACAGCTTACTTTGCTTAAGAGCCTTTGGTATGGTACTTTGTCAAAGACTTTCTGTAAATATAAGTATACTATATCCACTGGATTCCCCTCAAAGAATTCTAGTAGATTGGTGAGGCATGATTTCCCTTTACAAAAATCATGTTGATTCTTCCCCAGCAAATTATCTATGCGTCTGACAATTTTGTTCTTGACTATAGTTTCAAAGAGTTTGCCCGGTACTGAAGTCAGGTTTACCAACCTCTAATTTCTGGGATCATCTCTGGATCCCTTTTTAAAAATTGGTGTCACATTAGCTATACTCCAGTCATTTGGTACAGAAGCTGATTTAAACGATAGGTTACAGACTACCGTTAGTAGTTCTGCAATGTCACATCTGAGTTCCTTCAGAACTCTTGGGTGAATGCCATCTGATCCTGGTGTCTTATTACTGTTTAGTTTATCTATTTGTTCCAAAACCTCTTTTAATGACACCTCAATCTGGGACAGTTCCTCAGATTTTTCACCTAAAAAGAATTTTGGGAATCTCCCTCACATCCTCAGCCATGAAGACCAATGCAAAGAATTCATTTAGTGTCTCCGCAATGGCCTTATCATCCTTGAATGCTCCTTTAGCATCTCGATCATTGAGTGGCCCCACTGATTGTTTAGCAGGCTTTCTGCTTCTGGTGTACTTAAAAAAATTGCTCTTACTTTTTGAGTCTTTGGCTAGCTGTTCTTCAAATTCTTCTTTGGCCTTCCTAATTATATTTTTACACTTCACTTGCCAGAGTTCATGCTCATTTCTATTTTCCTCACTAGGATTTAACTTCCACTTTTTAAAGGATTCCTTTTTGCTTTTCACTGCTTCTTTTACTTTGTTGTTTAGCCACAGTGGAACTTTTTTTTTGTTCTCTTACTATGATTTTAATTTGGGGTGTATATTTGAGTCTCTATTATGGTGTTTTTTAAAAGTTTCTATGCAGCTTGCAAGGATTTCATTTTTGGCGCTATGCCTTTTAATTTATGTTTAACTAACATCCTCATTTTTGTGTAGTTTCCCTTTCTGATATTTAATGCTACAGCGTTGGGTGGCTGTGGTGTTTTCCCTCACCACGGGGATGCTAAATTTAATTCTATTATGGTTTTCCCAGTCATTGCAAACCCAGCTATCTATATTACTAATGATCAAATCCCGCATAACTATTATCTGTCTCTTCCTAATAACTGGAGTTCCCTCCTCTGGAGAGGTATCCTCAGTGCAAGGGGATTTGTACACATAGTGTAGATATCAGCTTTGACAGGCTTGCATTCTCTTGTGTATACTGAGAAGGATTCTTGCAAAAAGGTTGTAACATCTAACCACAGTACAGTTTAAAAGTTATACAATTTAACATGACTATAAAAAAATTCTAAATATCTTTACTTTTTTATTACTAGCTACGTTCTTGTCTTGGTTACAGAATACCTCCTTTTCAGTCACACTTTCAGTTACAGCAACAAATATCTTCCCTGCTTTAATCAATACATTTAGCTCTTGATAGATGATTTTTACAATGTATCTGTTTTCTGGTAGGTATTAAAACAACGTTATCTTCCTGGATAATAGCTCTTTTTACAAGTTAGCTTCACAAATCCCTGGAAAAATTCCATTTTGCTAAATTGCCAAAGCAATATTTAGCAATAGATGTAATTAAAGCATCACCGACAGTGTTTTCCACTTTGACCTGACTGCCAAGCTCTTTGATTTTGGTCAATAGTGTCATGGAGCATCATGGGACTTCAGCTTAGTTTGGCCAAATGCATCAAGAAAGCTAAGGTGTTTAATGTCTAACTTACTTCATTCTTCACTAAAACATTAACTGTGACCAGATTTTTATTCTAATTAATATTAATAACAGGGGGAAGGGACATAAGCAAAAATAGGGAGAGAACTATATTTAGATAATTAGATGTTCAAATCAAAATGGCCTGATGAAATTTACCCTCGGGTACTTGAGGAACTAGCTGAAGAAATCTTGTAACTGCTAGCAATTATCTTTGAGAACTCAGGGAGGATGGGTGAGGTCTCAGAAGACTGGATAAGGGGAAACATACTACCTGTCTTTAAAGGGGGGAACAAAGAGGACACGAGGATTTGTAGAACAGTCAATCTAACTTCAATACCTGGAAAGATACTGAACAAATTACTAAACAATGAATTTCTAAGCATTTAGAGGATAATGGGGTTATAAGGACTAGCCAGTATGCAAATAATGCCAAATGCCAAATCTGATTTTCTTATTTGACAGGGTTACTGACCTGGAGGATGGGGAGGGGAGCAATAGATGTGATATGTCTTGATTTTTAGTAAGACTTCTAACACAGTCCCACTTCACATTCTCATAAACAAACTAGAGAAATGTGGTCTAAATGAAATTACCTTAAGCTGGATGCAAAACTAGTTGAAAGACCATACTTAAAGTATTTATAAATGGCTTGCTGTCAAAATGGGTACACATCTAATGCAGTGCCACAGAGGTCGGCACTAGTCAATATTAATCATTAATGACTTGGATAAAGGAGTGGAGAGTATAATTATAAAATTTACAGATGACACCAAGCTAGTAGGGGTTGCAAGCACTTTGGAGGACAGGATTAGAACTCAAAATGACCTTGGTAAATTGGAGAACTGGTCTGAAGTAAACAACATGAAATTCAATAAAGATAAGTGCAAAGTAGTACGCTTAGGAAGGAAAATATCAAATGCACAGTTTGAAAAATGGTGAATAACTGGCTAGGCAGTAGTAATGCCGAAAAAGTATCTGAGTGCTATAGTGGATCACAAGGTGGATGAGTCAACAATGTGATGCAGTTGTGAAACAATCTAATATCAATCAGTGAGGTATTAACAGGATTGTTTATATGTAAGACACAGGAGGTAATTGTCTCATTCTACTTGACACTAGTGAGTTCTTAGCTGGAGTATTGTGTCCAGTTTTGGGCTCTACACTTTAGGAAAGATATGGACAAATTGGAGTCCAGAGGAGAACCACACAGATGAGAAAAGGTTTAGAAAACCTGAGCTATGAGGAAAAGTTTAAAAAAAAAGTATGTTTCTTCTTGAGGGAAGAAGACAAGGGGTGGGGGAAACCTGGTAACAAGTCTTTACATGTGTTAAGTGGTGTCTTAGACAAGATAGTGATTAATTGTTCTCTGAGTCCACTGGAGGTAGGACAAGTAACAGGTCGTAATCTGCAGCAAGGGAGATTTAGGTTTGATATTAGGAACAATTTTCTTATGATCAGGGTAGTGAAGCACTGGAATAGGCTTCCAAGGAATGTTGTGGAATTTCCATCACTGGAGGTTTTTAAAGAACAGATTAGAAAAACACCTGTCTAGGATGGTCTAGGTATATTTTGTCCTGCCTCAGGAAAGTCCTACATTTCTATGAGTAGTACCACTGAACTCACCTCAGGGTCTGTAGGATATGGCCTTATGTCTTGACACTGTCATTTGTATTAAGGATTCTGCAACTGGAACAAAACTAATAGGTTTATTGTTTCATAGATTCCAATGCCAGAAGGGACCATTGTAATAATCTAATCTGACCGCCTCTATGACGCAGGCAATAAAACTTCCCCAAGGTACCATTTAAAAAATTACACCTTATTTCCCGACCGAATTTGCCTAGCTTCAGCTTCTAGGAGTTGGATCATGTTATATCTTTTTCTGCTAGATTGAAGAACTGATTATTTATTTACTAGGTAGATGATTAGTAATTAAGTGATATCTTAACCTTTTTCTTAAAATAGATTGAGCTCTTTGAGTCTGTCACTATAAAGCATGTTTTTTAAACCTTCAATCATTCTCATGGCTCTCCTCTCTGATTTATCAACATCCTTCTTGAATGGTGGACACCAGAACTGGATACAATATTCCAGCAGAGGTTTAACCAGCCCCAAATAAAGAGGTAAAATAACCTGTCTACTCAAATTTGAGATTACCCTGTTCATGACTCCATGATCAGATTAGCTCTTCTGGCCACAGCATTAAGATGGGAACTCATGTTCAGCAGATTATCCATCTCAACCCCCGAATCTTTTAACTATGGCCTACATTCTTTGTTCCTAGATGTATTCATTTACATTTAGTTGGAAACATATCTGCTTGATAATGATTCCCCATTTGCTTTTACATTTTGAGACCTACCAGTTAGCCAGTTCATAATCCATTTAATGTGTGCTATGTTAATTTTATATCATTCTAGTTTTCTAAGATAAATGCTGTTTGATACCAAGTCCACCCTAAAATGCCCTTTAAGCCCATTGCTTCTTGTCCTATCCTCAGAGGTTAATGACAACTATTTTTCTCCTTCCTTATAACAACCGTTTACGTAGCTGCAGACTTATCATGTTCCCTCTCCCCCTCAGTCTTCTCTTCTCTAGACTAAACAAACCCACTTTTTTCAATCTTCCCTCACAGGACATGTTTTCTAGACCTATAATAATTTTGTTGCTCTTCTCTGGACTTTGTCTCCAGTTCATCCACATCTTTCCCAAAATGTGGTGTCCAGAACTGGACACAATACTCCAGTTGAGGCCTAATCAATGTGGACTAGAGTGGAAGAATTACTTCTCGTATCTTGCTTACAACACTTCTGCTAATACATGCCATCACATGATTATCACCATCATATGCTGTGACTTTATAATCTGTCTTTCCCCAAATACAGAACAGAAACATTTATTGAATACTTCTGCCTTTTCTGCATTATTATTGATAATTCTACCACTTCCAGCTTGTAATGGACCAATACTATTGTCAGGATTCTTTTTGTCTTAATATATTTTAAAAAACTTCTTATTGTCTTTAATTCTGCTGGACTGATATTTCTCTTTGTGCCATTTAGTTTCCCCTGTCAATTTTTCTACAATTCCCAACTTCTGAATTATATTAATTGCTATTAACTTCCTCTTTCTTCCATTTGTTATATATATTTTACAGTTGCCTTCACTTCCCCTCTAAATCAGGTCCCTTTTTTCAGCACAGCTGCCTCCTTCCATTGTGGGATTGTAGGTTTTGGGTTATCTAGTAATGGATTCTCAAATTATTCCCAATTATCATTCATATTTTTCTGATTAAATTATTTCTCCCAGCTGATTTAGCTCATAATAGTTTTCAACTTTTTACAATTGGCCCTATTAGAGCACCACATTAATATATTTCTGGTCTTGATGGTGTTGTGCTTGCATTTTATAAATTTGTTCACACCTTAGAGACAGCCATCTTGGCCCTCATCATCTCAGAAGCTGAATATTGTGCACCAGTATGGACAGCTAGCACACATAGTGTTCAATTGGACATTGACCTCAAAGCAGGATACCGAACTGTCCCAGGAGTGCTGAAGTCAACACTGACAGTTTAGCTTCCTTTTTTTTCATACACCTCACTACCATCTCTCTGAAGAGAAGCAGCATTAATACAAGAATATGACTGCATGGTAACAAACCCAGATTCACCCATCCATGAAGATCTCCAACACTCCCCCTCCACCCCACAAGATGCCATCTGAAATCAGCAACCCTTCTTGTTAGTGGCCAATGATCTTAACCTTGAAACTGTCACCATAAGACAAGTGGCACAGACTATGAGACAATAGCAGGGTCACAAATCAAGACCTAATTATTAATGCTACAGACCAACCACGTGGCTTCACCATGCCACATGAGATAACCACGGTGAACTGTATCAACTTCACATAGGCGTTGCAGTTACCTTCACAAAATGGAAAATGGACAGCCCAATATGTAAATGTGGAGAAGAAATCTAGTGAACCACTGTCCTCTAAGATCCTTCTTTGGAGGGAGAGCCCTGTTTCATTCCAAGTCACTAGAAACCACTAACAGAACTTAGTCCAATAAAAGATATAACCTCACACAGCTTATGTTTCTAAACTTGAATATTGACCTTGAATGTTGCTTTTTAATATGCTATACAAGAAGTGCCTTCCTATGTCAGGGACACAGAGTAGTGCTCAACCCTTTGTAGTATGGAATCCTAAGTACTGAACAGATATAGTAGATGGCATGGCCACTGTCCACACATGACAGGATTCTGTCATACAGGAGGATTTCATACAGGAGGATACTGCACCCTTCCTAAGCTCTGGTTTCCTGTGTTTTCCCTGTGTTTGTATAAATTATGGTGAGAAACTAACAAACAAGTGAACCTTGCAGTATGCTCAAAAAGCACTCAGACTTTAGCTCAGTTTAGTCTACTCTAGTAGCATATTTCACAATCAAGCCCTGTTGACTTATCTTTCCCATCCTACAGTTACTCATCTTTTATTTGTTTACTAATGAGAATAGCCATTACCTATACTTTTTATAACTTTTCCTTATGTATTTGTACACAGTTTTCATGTCTCTTCTCAGTCTATTTCTATACTGAATACACCTAATTTTTGATGCCCTCCCTCTTATTTTACACACTCCATATTAGTCTTGATGCTATCACTGGAACTTTCTTTAACTTTTGTTTCCTAAAATAAGGATGCCCAAAATTGAACACAGTATTTTATGACCAACATAAACAGGCTTTTGTTTCTGTCATCTGTCTATGGAGAATCTTGATCAAACTTTGCCATCCTACAAATCTCTTTCCAATGTTTATTCAAACTAGTTTGGCACATTCTAATGTTTTTCAGTACAACTTCTTTGATATCTTATTCATGAAATTGAGCTCTTTCTCATAAATTCATTTCACTCTGCTAAAAAGCCTTCGGAAATCTTGCTGAGACACTTAATCTGGACAACAAACTAGAAAGTCAGCTACATCAACAGTATAACATTTACTTCTGTCCTATCAGCATTAAAAAAAACCCTTTTGAATGTTGCCTTATGTATGAAGTTAGAAAAATTTCATTCAAAGGTGAATATCACAACAATTTATATGGCAATTCGGCTGCCAAAGTAATTGCATTGTATTTAATATTTCACTGAGTGTCCAGAATATCTCAGGTTAGTAACGGAAACAATGATACTAGGGCCTGGTCTACACTAAAATATTAGGTTGATGTAGCTATATCACTCAGGGGTGTGATAAAGCCATCCCCTAACCACCATAGATAAGTCAATCTAACCCTCAGTGTACATAGGACTAGGTAGTTGGAAGAATTGTTCCAACAACCTAGCTACCACCTCTCATGGAGGTGGGTTATCTACTCGGATGGGAGAAGCCCTCCCGTCAGAGTAGTTAGTGTCCTCACTGAAGCGCTAAAGTGCCACAGCTACAGATGTGCCTTTGCAGTGTTTCAGGTATAGACAAGCCCTAAGTAGACAGAATAGAGTCTCTTTTGGGCATATCCAATTATACCAATTGATTGTCATTTGGCATTAGGGCTTGTCTGCATGAGGACTTCAGAGTGAAGCTAAGGTGTGAATTTAAAGCACAATTGCTATTCTGCACTACCTTCCTTAGTGGAGACTCCTATTCCACACTAAATATGCCTCCAAAAGTGCATTAGCCTAACCTGCACAAAAGCACAATGTGGAATAAGTGTCCATATGGGGAGCTAATGCAGAATAGCGACGTCTGAGTAGGTGTTCCACATTAGCTATTCTAGGGTTTTTCCCTGTATAGACAAGCCCTTGGATATTACAGTTACAGGAGCCTTAGAAATACTGATAGTGGTTTTTTGCCCCAGTTTAGTGTCTGAGACATTTCAGAATCTTATATGATTTATAGACACACTGTAGTGGCTGCAGAAGTAAAGACTTGGTCTTCAATGTTGATTTTTGACCGCCTATCCCAATTCACTAAAACAACCATTCTGCCTGCAAATTGAGAGTTTCTCTGTCAGGGTAGAAATTTTCTGAAAAGCGTAGAGCAAGTCAGACAAGGAGTTTCCAAATATGAAGATTTAAATAAAAGGACTTCCTTTGTGAAAAGTATTTTTTGTTTGTGTTTGTTTTCCTCCCTCAATGTTAATATGGCTTGAGCTAGAAACCTCAGTTGTTTTGCTGTGCTAGCCTTGCTAAGAATTGTCTTTTGCAATTTTTTTTTTGTGGTGGTGAATTCTATTTTTTTAAGTGGGCTAATAAATAATTCAGAGTACACATATGAACTCCAGCCCAGCTTCAAGCTTGACCAACCACTAGAGCAACCCAGTCTGAGCCACCATATCATGGACAATTTAGGATATCCACATCCAAGCCCACCTGGAATTTTCCATGCCAGTAATCTCTTTGGGGCAGGAATGTCTGTTTGGTTTGTGTTTTACACAGTGGGACCTTATGGATAAATGGTAGTGCCTAGGCATTACTACAATTCAAATAATTATAATACACTCCTTAAGATATTTGCAGCTACAGGCATCAAAGTTTCACAATAATGGTCCTCCATATTAATTGTTTATTCTCTTGTGTTCTGTTAACTAATTCTAATTTATTCTGACACCATTGGTGCACAGTTGTCCACATCAAAAAGCCACATGCATTCTTGCAAAACTTATTTAAAAATTTAAGGAAATTTTCTGGCAAATAACTTTATTACACCAGAGTTAAGGTTGAACATATTTGTTAGTTTGCAAGAGAAAATACTCTCAAGAAATTTCTCAAAATACCAATATTAGAATGTCTGTAAACACAAAGGTAGGATTACACAAAATCGCAAACATTAGACAGAACAAAAATCACAATTAATGGTACCCAAACAACCTTCACTCAGTTCCTGTATCGTTAAGATCAATTCCTCAAAATTTAGGAAATATCAAGAATTAAGGTTGCTCCAGTCGTAGTATTTGGACTCTTTCCATTGACTTCAATGGCTATTGGCTCAGGACATTGGGGTTTGTCAGTGATTTTATGATTACTGATGCAGTATTTTCTGTTTCAAATTTACAGTTAAATGTAAAGATTTGTTTTCATTGTGTGTTTATAGTTAGTATAGTGTGTGTGTGTGTATATATATATATATATATATGTATATATATATATATATGGATATATGTGTATAAACACTGAAAGGTTAATGTTCATGATCCCTGCTGTCTTATTGGTTAAAAAGTACCAGGTAAATCGGTGATATATTGTTGTAACAACTATAAATAGTAGCTCAGAATGACAAAACTAATATTTACTAATAAAATTCCTTTTACTTTGGTCATATAGTGGTCCGCAATATCTGTTAACAATTGGAGATAGCACATATTGCATAAAAGCCAGGGCATGCTTTTTTAAAAGAACAAATACATGATTTTGACAGACTACAGGTATGTTAAAATTACTGAGTGTATTTGTTTTAACTATACACTTTTAGTCATACATCTGGCGATGTTAAAGTGCAAACTTCACTTTGCCAAATCTTGGATAAACAGCTCTTTAAAATAGCTACACAGTTATTACCCTTTCATAATAACTAATTCTAGTCTAACATTTTAATGAGATAAAAAAGGAATATTGACCCAAACTGGCTAGACCAATGCAGTTACTGTGAGATGATGGATTGCTTTCCCTTTGTTATTACATTTGTATGTGTTGTGTGTGTTATTTCAGATGGACTAATGTGGCAGATAAAAAGTAAACCCTTGTTTTGAAGAGAAAAATGAAGTACATATAAAATGTAAAGCTGATCAGCTCAACATTGTACTTGAATGTACTTCATATGGCAGTTTAGTTCAATCAGAGCTTCAATAAATGGTGATAGAGGCCCTACCTTCAAAATGTCAGGAAGGGAGTTACCTACCTGTTCCCAGCTCTGCACCCACACAGGTAGAATTCTCTGGGATAAAGAGACAATGACTGACAGCAAGCGGGAGCTATAGGTCTACACCAGGAAGTCCTATAAGAATTTCTCATTTGGTAGATGGCAAGAGAACTGAAGATACTAGAGAGCAGCTTAATATGCAAGGAATTATGGGGACACAAACTGTTATGTTCAGTTATAGGTGATTTATTTTTCTTGTCAACTGTGAATGATCTTTTTCAGTTAGTGGTTATTTAAAGCTTCTTATGGCTGAGGGTTTTTTGACAATTCATGGTCTTGACCATAAAGGCTTGGGAGAAAATCTTTCTTAAAGATTTTTACTGTTAGTTAATGGTCAATGTTTAAAGCAGAGGGTGTTTTATATGCTTCACAAGGCTTTATATTTGAGTCCAGTAATTAAAAAGTTATCAGTTTGCAGACATGGAATAGTTATGTTGAAATCCATGCTAGCTGTTGTCCTAAACATGTACCTGGAATGGTAAGGTGATACTTATGTTATAGTTTAAAGTAATCAGGTATAGATCAAGATAATATAATGATTACAATGGCATGAGTAAGTGAAATGAAGCCACTATCCTAGAGGGAAAGATAGACAAAGGAGAAACTCACTGTCTCCTCAAATTAAGTTTAACTACACCACCATACAATAACAAAAATCTCAAATCCATTTAACTTCAATCCTTTGAGTATGTAAACTATTGTAGCACTTCAGTGGTGTTTTTTCTATCCTCTACTGACTTTCCACTGGAAGACCAGAAATATTGATTATCTCTGCATTTAATATAATCTGATGTAATTTCCCTAGTACTACTATATATTTTGGAAGATAGTAAATAATTGAAACATGGGGGAAATATTTTTTTCACTTTTTTCCTGTATCAAATGTCATTTTTTCTACAAATTTTATAGAAACCTTATAAATTGCAATAATACAGGTAAGCCCTCTAATAGTGTCAAGCTGGTTGAAGCTCCCTGTTGGTAAGACTGTGCTAGCTTCATTTGCATTTTTGTTACTCATGGTTCCACATAAAGTCTTTGTTTTGGTACAGTTTGATAAAGTTTTGAATGTAGGGGAAACACTAAACAATTATCCTTGCCGTATAACAGAATCATAGAATCATAGAATATCAGGGTTGGAGGGGACCCCAGAAGGTCATCTAGTCCAACCCCCTGCTCGAAGCAGGACCAATTCCCAGTTAAATCATCCCAGCCAGGGCTTTGTCAAGCCTGACCTTAAAAACCTCTAAGGAAGGAGATTCTACCACCTCCCTAGGTAACGCATTCCAGTGTTTCACCACCCTCATAGTGAAAAAGTTTTTCCTAATATCCAATCTAAACCTCCCCCACTGCAACTTGAGACCATTACTCTTTGTTCTGTCATCAACTACCACTGGGAACAGTCGAAATCCATCCTCTTTGGAACCTCCTTTCAGGTAGTTGAAAGCAGCTATCAAATCCCCCCTCATTCTTCTCTTCTGCAGACTAAACAATCCCAGCTCCCTCAGCCTCTCCTCATAAGTCATGTGTTCTAGACCCCTAATCATTTTTGTTGCCCTTCGCTGGACTCTCTCCAATTTTTCCACATCCTTCTTGTAGTGTGGGGCCCAAAACTGGACACAGTACTCCAGATGAGGCCTCACCAATGTCGAATAGAGGGGAACGATCACGTCCCTCGATCTGCTCGCTATACCCCTACTTATACATCCCAAAATGCCATTGGCCTTCTTGGCAACAAGGGCACACTGCTGACTCATATCCAGCTTCTCATCCACTGTCACCCCTAGGTCCTTTTCCGCAGAACTGCTGCCTAGCCATTCGGCCCCTAGTCTGTAGCGGTGCATTGGATTCTTCCGTCCTAAGTGCAGGACCCTGCACTTATCCTTATTGAACCTCATCAGATTTCTTTTGGCCCAATCCTCCAATTTGTCTAGGTCCTTCTGTATCCTATCCCTCCCCTCCAGCGTATCTACCACTCCTCCCAGTTTAGTATCATCCGCAAATTTGCTGAGAGTGCAATCTACACCATCCTCCAGATCATTTATGAAGATATTGAACAAAACCGGCCCCAGGACCAACCCCTGGGGCACTCCACTTGACACTGGCTGCCAACTAGACATGGAGCCATTGATCACTACCCGTTGAGCCCGACAATGTAGCCAGCTTTCTACCCACCTTATAGTGCATTCATCCAGCCCATACTTCCTTAACTTAATCATAGAAATGTAGGGCTGGAAGGGACCTCGGTCATCAAGTCCAGCCCCCCTGTGCTATGGCAGGACCAAGTGAACATAGACCATCCCTGACACATGTCTGTCCAACTTATTTTTAAAAGTTTCTAATGATGGGGACTTCATGACCCCTCTTGGAAGTCTATTCCAGAGCTTAACTACCCTTATAGTTGGAAAGATTTTCCTAATATTAACCTAAACCTCAATTACTGCAGATTAAGCCCATGACTTCTTGTCCTACCTTCAGTGAACATGGAGAACAATTGATCATCGTCCTCTTTGTAACAGCCCTGGAAGACCCTTTATCAGGTCACCCATCACTCATCTTTTCTCAAGAATAAACTTTCCCAGTTTTTTCAACCTTTCCTCATAGGTCAAGGTCATGTTTTCTATACCTTTTATCATTTTTGTTGGTCTCCTCTGGACTCTTTCTAATTTGTCCACATCTTTCCTAAATTGTGGTGCCCACAATTGGACAAAATACTCCAGCTGGGTCCTCCAGCTGAGTAGAGGACAGTTACCTCCTTTTTAACATACAACCTTCCTATTAATCTTTTTTTGCAGCTGCATTCCATTGAAAACTCATATTCAGTTTGTGATTCACTATATTCACCAGATCCTTTCAGCAGTACTACAACCTAGACAGTTCCCCATTTTGTAGTCGTGCATTTGACTTTTTTTCCTTCCTAAGTGAAATACTCTGTACTTGTCTTTATATAATTTCATCTTATCAAATTCAGACCAATTTTCCAATCTCTCAAGATCATTTTGAATTTGTAACTTGTCCTCTAAAGTGTTTGCAATCCCTCCCAGGTTGGTGTCATCTGCAATTTTTATAAGCATACTGTCTACTCCATTATCCAAGTCATTAATGAAAATATTGAATAGTACAAAACCCAGGACTGACCCCTGCAAGACTCCCACTAGATAAATACTCCCAATTTGACAGAAAAACATTGATATCTACTCTTTCAGTATCGTCTTTCAACCAGTTGTGCACCCATCTTATAGTAAATTCATCTAGACAATAATTTCCTAGTTTGCTTATAAGAATGTCATGTGGAACTGTGTCAAAAACCTTACTAAAATTAAGGTATATCACATCTACTGCTTCCTCCCCCACCTACTAGGTCAGCAAGCCTATCAAAGAAGGAAATTAAGTAAGTTTGGTGTGATTTGTTCTTGACAAACCCATGGTGACTTTTCCTTATAACCTTATTATCCTCCAGGTGCTTATAAATTGATTGTTAACTTGTTCCACTATCTTTACAGGTGTTGAAGTTAGGCTGACTAGTCTCTAATTCCATGGGTCCTCCTTGTTCCGATTTTTATAAAGATAGGTACTATGTTTGCCCTTCTCCAGTCTTCTAGGACCTCTCCCATCCTTCAGGAGTTCTCAAAGATAGTTGCTAATGATTCCAAGATTGCTTCAGCTATTTAGTTAAGTACCCTGGGATGAATTTCTGCTAACTTGAATACATCTAACTTATCTAAATATTCTTAACCTGTCCTTTCCCTATTTTGGCTTGCATTCCTTCCCCTTGGTTGCCAATATTAATTGTGTTGAGTATCTGATCATCATTATCCTTTTTAGTGAAGGCTGAAGCAAAATAAGCATTAAGCACCTCAACTTTATTGATGTAATCAGTTATTAGCTGTCCTTCCTAAGAAGAGGACCTACACTTTCCTTCATGTTTCTTTTGCTCCTACTATATTTAAAGAACCTCTTCTTATTGCCTTTTATATCCATTGCCAGGTGTAATTCATTTTATGCCTTAGCTTTTCTGATTTTGTCCCTATATACTCATGCTCTTCTTTCGTACTCCTCCTTAGCAATTTGACAATATTTCCACTTTTTTGTAGGATTTCCTTTTGATTTTTTTTTCAGGTTATTAAAGAGCTTCTGATGGAGCCATATTGGCCTCTTACTGTTCTTCCTATCTTTCCTTTGCATTGGAATAGTTTTGCAATTGTGCCTTTAATATTGTCTCCTTGAAGAATTGCCAGCTCTCCTGAACTCATTTTTTCCCTTAGTTTTTCTTCCCATGGGATCTTACCTACCAGTTCTCTGGGTTTGTTAAAGTCTGCTTTGTTTGAAGTCTGTTATCCTTATTCTGCTGCTCTCACTCCTTCCTTTCGTTAGAATAATAAAATAATCATTTCATGATCATTATCACCCAAACTGTCTGAAGCCATAGGGCTTAAGAACTGTGTTAAATATTCCCTAGGTGATAGATCACCCTAACCAAGATTTCTGTCTTGTATGGCTAATAAATTTATCAACTTTGATAAAATGTGTAGTCCAATTGCTTGACCAATTTTGATTAATTATGAAATATACTTAAGAGACCAAATAGCCAATATCAGTGAGGTTTATTGCTATAAGCCAATAATAATACAGTACAGGGAAAAAGTTCCTATACAATACCAGTTTCTGGAAGCAGTCTCATGCAGCATTGTTATAGTCACCTTATGCTGAAGGTTTTCTCCCGAAGTTATACGTCAGTTATATTATTTATATGATGATGTTATTAGTTACACATCTCTTTACACATCACAAAAATCCTGTTTATCCCAAACTTGTTCTGTTCCTTCCTTACCTTGTTCTGGACACTAGCTTTTCAGGTACTGGTCTGTGATGGTACTTCCCTACTTTGTACTAAGATATAGAATAAATATATCTTGATTTTTGACACGTTTCTTGTCTACTTATGTCAAAGCTTACTTCCTATAATGCAAGGTTCTATGAGATACTTAGCACAAGAAAACAGCATTATAGTAAAGATATAAGCCAATTTAGTCTCTATAACTGCTATATTATTTTTGATGAATGCATACTAATGTGTATATATGGTGAAGATAATACAAATTATTAATCTGATAGCAATACGATAGCCAGCACATATTGGTTTTCAAGGTATTCTCTTCCCCTCCTCCTGCCAATTTAAAAGCGATGGGGGATGGGGGTTGGTGGTTAAAGCATTCTATGAGGATCTGTTGGTTCTGAAAAAGGCTTCCCCATTTGCCTGAAATAGCTTAAGTTATCATTCTTCGGGGCAGGTTGCAAGGGTATCTTGTTCACCATAGGCTACCACTGAGGTAGGGGTTGAGGAAATAGGATTTGGGGGACAAAGAGGAGTCTGGTGTTCTGTGAGTGGCTTGACAATGATATTGAGACTTATACCAAGGGCACCTAGACTCTTAAATGCACCATTTTATTCCAGAATAGTATTTATATAAATCTAAATAAAGCAAATGGGGTTCCACTTACTTACACCATCTGATAATTTTGGACCATTTATATCTGTTTGAGCACAATTTTCCAGAGATTAACTCAACATAAAACTAGTGTGGTATCTACATAAATTCATACATACTGTACAACAGAGCAGAGAGAAAGTCTTAATGTACAGGAAATAAATAAGTTGATAGAGAGAGATTGCTGCATAACATTTGTCTAACATGGTTGAAAGCATATAGAGTTGCAGTTTCAAAAAGCAAAATATACTCAACTCTGATACCCCATGGAACAGCCACATCTCCCTGTCACAGCTCTCGTGATAGGTCTGTGTGCCTTCAGGTGTCTTCAGATGGAACTGTGTCATGTTTGAGTGGCTGATGAAATCTTTGCATACCCACTGACCTGTCTCCTCCCTTTCCTAGAAAGAGTTATGAGAATTTTACTGACCTCTTGGCTAGCTCAAACTTGCTGGTCACTTCAGAATAAATCACCTTCCAGGTTAAGTCAGATTGACGTCAGCTGGTGCCCTTTTACGATACTCTTGCTCTCTGTGTGAAGATGACACCACAGTGACATCTCACAAGGAGTGGGGAGTATTTCCCCATATGCTGACATGAATTGCTGCCGGCCAGTCAGAATATTAGTTGTCTCTTGCTGTTTGTTGGGAAAAGATTTCTATTCTGTCATTCCTCTCTGTGTATTTGCTTAAATTCCTGCCCAATTAGAGGTGAAAATGAAATTTTTAGTTTGAGAAAGTGGAATGTATATTTCTATATCTGTAAATGATGTGCAAGCAGTATGACATTTTTGAAGTTATTTCTTCCTCTCCCCCCTTAAGAACAGACAGCTTTTTCACCAACCTCTCCACCTTAGCCCATAAATCTGTGATCAGATAATGAATTGCTTGTCAAAAAAAGGTACAGAGTGGAGGGAGGGGGAGAATAGAATTCATTCATCCACAACTACAATGTGTGTGTCTGTTAACGATATAGTTCAGTAAACTCTTCTGGTGGAAAAAAGTATTTACTTTACATGTGGAACCAATATGATCTGAAGTGCAAATTGAAGGGCAAAAGTATCATTTGAAATGTTCTGCGTGGCTTGGATAATCAGACGAGAATGGTACCATTGCAGTGTGCGTGTGTGTGTGTGATATATACTTTCTAATTAGGATGTAGCACATCAAGCAATTACTAGTATTACTGTCATAAATATAAAGGGAAGGGTAAACCCCTTTGAAATCCCTCCTGGCCAGGGGTAAGCTCCTCTCACCTGTAAAGGGTTAAGAAGCTAAAGGTAACCTCGCTGGCACCTGACCAAAATGACCAATGAGGAGACAAGATACTTTCAAAAACTGGGAGGAGGGAGAGAAACAAAGGGTCTGTGTCTGTCTGTAGTCGTCTTGGCCGGGGATAGACCAGGAATGGAGTCTTAGAACTTTTAGTAAGTAATCTAGCTAGGTATGTGTTAGATTATGATTTCTTTAAATGGCTGAGAAAAGAATTGTGCTGAATAGAATAACTATTTATTTCTGTCTGTGTATCTTTTTTGTAACTTAAGGTTTTGCCTAGAGGGGTTCTCTATGTTTTTTAATCTAATTACCCTGTAAGTTATCTACCATCCTGATTTTACAGGGGGGATTTCTTTATTTCTATTTACTTCTATTTTTTATTAAAAGTCTTCTTGTAAAAAACTGAATGCTTTTTCATTGTTCTCAGATCCAAGGGTTTGGGTTTGTGGTCACCTATGCAAATTGGTGAGGCTTTTTATCCAACATTTCCCAGGAAAGGGGGGGTGCAAGTGTTGGGAGGATTGTGCATTGTTCTTAAGATCCAAGGGTCTGGGTCTGTAGTCACCTAGGCAAATTGGTGAGGCTTTTTACCAAACCTTGTCCAGGAAGTGGGGTGCAGGGTTTTGGGAAGTATTTTGGGGGGAAAGACGCATCCAAACAGCTCTTCCCCAGTAACGAGTATTAGTCTGGTGGTGGTAGCGGCCAGTCCAAGGACAACGGGGGGGAATATTTTGTACCTTGGGGAAGTTTTGACCTAAGCTGGTAAAGATAAGCTTAGGAGGTTTTTCATGCAGGTCCCCACATCTGTACCCTAGAGTTCAGAGTGGGGGAGGAACCTTGACATGGTGGCATAGTGGTGGGATTAACCTGAAATCATTTTGAGATCCAGTTGAGATTTTTTGAACTAGAAATACAGATTTTAAAAAGGAATTTTTTTTTTTTCCCTGTGGAAAGGAAGTCCAGAAAGCAGCTTTGAAACTGAAAGCAGCTTGGTTTTTCTCTGCTTTGTGGCCAAGCAGAGACAAAAGGGGATTATCTTTGTGAATTGCAAGTTTTCTTTGCCTGGAGGCAGGGTACTTAACTCCTGCAGGGAAATTCACAGTCTTCCAACCCAGAGTTTTTTTTTTCTTTTCTTCCTAAAAGTAAATAGGGGGGGTGTGCTCTACCCATTTGCCTGGAGACAAAAGTGACAGGGTTTTTTTTTTTTAGGATTTTGATTCTTTTGTTTTACAAGGAGCACAGGTTTGAAAGGGAATTTTTTTTTCTTTGGGCTGGGTAAGCAGGTTTCCAAGTAGTTGGAGGTTTTTTGCTTTAATTTGGGCCCAGAGCAGAAACAAGGGAATTGTCTTTTTCTGTAGGCTGACAATCACTATCAGAGAATAGGTATTCTATTCCAGCACAGCAAAATTTTACAGCCAAGTTTTGTTTGTTTATTTCTAAACCTCGGGTGTAAAGTTAGTTAAAAACAGAGAGGTTAGAATGGCAAAATCCGCGGCTCGACTACAGCTCGAATTAGCCAAATTTCAGGCTGAGGAAAGACAAAGGGAACATGAAAGACAGATAGAACTCATGCGGCGGAAGAAGGAACAAGAAAGGGAGGCAGAACAACACCAAGCGGCTGCTCACAGGAGAGCTATGGAAGCGAGGGACAAAGAACTGGAGGAGAAGGAAAAAGAGAGGAAGTATGTGGAGGAGATGGAGAAGATAAAGGCTCAGCAGAATATCCCAACAAACCCTAGTAATCCTTCTCCAAGTACCACTTCCCATCCCAGAAAGTTCCCCACCTACAAGGCAGGTGATGATACTGAGGCCTTCCTAGAAAACTTCGAAAGGGCCTGCCTTGGGTACAACATCTCTACTGACCAATACATGGTAGAGCTGAGGCCGCAGCTCAGTGGACCCTTAGCTGAGGTGGCAGCTGAAATGCCGAAAGAACACATGAACAAGTATGAACTGTTTAAATCCAAGGCGAGAGTCAGAATGGGGATAACACCCAAGCAGTCTCGTCGGAGGTTCAGAGCCCTAAGGTGGAAACCAGACATGTCATTTACCCGACATGCCTACCACATTGTGAAACATTGGGATGCCTGGATATCAGGAGCAAGTGTTGAATCTCCAGTAAATTTGCCCTTCCTAATGCAAATGGAACAATTCTTAGAGGGTGTTCCTGAGGAAATAGAAAGATACATCCTAGATGGGAAACCCAAAACTGTAATTGAGGCAGGAGAGATTGGAGCCAGATGGGTGGAGGTGGCAGAGAAGAAGAAAACTGGTCGCAGTTGGAGCGGAGACCAGAAGGGACCACCCCAGACCACACCCTATTACCGGGGGCCGCCCAAAGCCCCACCTACCTCGCAAAGAACCCTCCAGACCCCTTATCGTCCCACCACCCCGTTCTCCAGCAACCCTCCTCGCCCCAGTGACCCGTCAGCTGGACGATGTTTTAAGTGTAACGAGCTGGGGCATGTAAAGGCCAACTGCCCCAAGAACCCCAACAGATTACAGTTCATTGCACCGGAATCACACCAGAGGTCCACAGGCCCAGATACCTCCCAGATACCCTTGGAGCGGAGGGAAACTGTGAGTGTGGGCAGGAAGAAGGTCACCGCCTGGAGGGACACCGGAGCACAAGTGTCAGCTATCCATGCTTCCTTAGTGGACCGCAATTTAATCAACCCAGAGATCCAAGTGACGATTCAACCTTTCAAGTCCAACTCTTTCAATTTGCCTACAGCCAAGTTGCCTGTCCAGTACAAGGGCTGGTCAGGAATGTGGACTTTTGCAGTCTATGATGATTATCCCATCCCCATGCTGTTGGGGAAAGACTTGGCCAATCATGTGAAGCAGGCCAAGAGGGTGGGAACGGTCACCCGCAGCCAGGCTAAACAAGCCGTGAGGCCTAGCTCTGTTCCGGAAACTTCTACCAGGACCCGGTCAGAGGTGATGGACCTGGACCCCAGGCCAATGTCTGCAACAGCAGTAGTGGATCCAGTCCCAGAGACCCAGACGGAACCAGTCCCAGAACCGGAACCAGCCAAACAACCAACACCAGACCCCGTGTCAGCACTGAACCCAGTACTTGCAACCTCAACACCAGGGGGCCCCACCGAACCTGAACTAGCAGCAGCCGATAACCCTACAGAAGAGGCTCAGCCGGAGCCTGAATCCCAACATAGTGCACCAGCGGAGAGCGGTTCACAGTCAACCGAAACAGCTCCATCCCCTATATCGCTTCCAGAGGGACCAAGCCTAGGTCCACAATCCCATGAGGAACTGATGTCTCCAGCATCAAGGGAACAGTTCCAGACCGAACAGGAAGCAGATGAAAGCCTCCAGAGAGCTTGGACGGTGGCACGGAGCAACCCACCGCCTCTCAGCTCTTCTAATCGATCCAGGTTTGTTGTAGAAAGAGGACTTTTATACAAGGAAACTCTTTCTGGGGGACACCAGGAAGACTGGCATCCTCAGAGACAGTTGGTAGTTCCAACTAAATACCGGGCCAAGCTCTTGAGCTTAGCCCACGATCACCCTAGTGGCCATGCTGGGGTGAACAAGACCAAAGACCGTTTGGGGGGGTCATTCCACTGGGAGGGAATGGGCAAGGGTGTTTCTACCTATGTCCAGTCTTGTGAGGTGTGCCAAAGAGTGGGAAAACCCCAAGACCAGGTCAAAGCCCCTCTACAACCACTCCCCTTCATTGAAGTTCCATTTCAGCGAGTAGCTGTGGATATTCTGGGTCCTTTTCCGAAAAAGACACCCAGAGGAAAGCAGTACATACTGACTTTCATGGATTTTGCCACCCGATGGCCGGAAGCAGTAGCTCTAAGCAACACCAGGGCTAAAAGTGTGTGCCAGGCACTAGCAGACATTTTTGCCAGGGTAGGTTGGCCCTCCGACATCCTCACAGATGCAGGGACTAATTTCCTGGCAGGAACTATGAAAAACCTTTGGGAAGCTCATGGGGTAAATCACTTGGTTGCCACTCCTTACCACCATCAAACAAATGGCATGGTGGAGAAGTTTAATGGAACTTTGGGGGCCATGATACGTAAATTCGTAAATGAGCACTCCAATGATTGGGACCTAGTGTTGCAGCAGTTGCTCTTTGCCTACAGAGCTGTACCACATCCCAGTTTAGGGTTTTCCCCATTTGAACTTGTATATGGCTGTGAGGTTAAGGGGCCATTGCAGTTGGTGAAGCAGCAATGGGAGGGATTTACACCTTCTCCAGGAACTAACATTCTGGACTTTGTAACCAACCTACAAAACACCCTTCGAACCTCTTTAGCCCTTGCTAGAGAAAACTTACAGGATGCTCAAAAAGAGCAAAAAGCCTGGTATGATAAACATGCCAGAGAGCGTTCCTTCAAAGTAGGAGACCAGGTCATGGTCTTAAGGGCGCTCCAGGCCCATAAAATGGAAGCATCGTGGGAAGGGCCATTCACGGTCCAGGAGCGCCTGGGAGCTGTTAATTATCTCATAGCATTCCCCACCTCCAACCGGAAGCCTAAGGTGTACCATATTAATTCTCTAAAGTCCTTTTATTCCAGAGAATTAAAGGTTTGTCAGTTTACAGCCCAAGGAGGTGACGACGCTGAGTGGCCTGAAGGTGTCTACTACGAAGGGAAAAGTGCTGGTGGTGTGGAAGAGGTGAACCTCTCCATGACCCTTGGGCGTATGCAGCGACAGCAGATCCAGGAGCTGTGCACTAGCTACGCGCCAACGTTCTCAGCCACCCCAGGACTGACTGAACGGGCATACCACTCCATTGACACAGGTAATGCTCACCCAATTAGGGTCCAACCTTACCGGGTGTCTCCTCAAGCTAAAACTGCTATAGAACGGGAGATCCAGGATATGTTACAGATGGGTGTAATCCGCCCCTCTGAAAGTGCATGGGCATCTCCAGTGGTTCTAGTTCCCAAACCAGATGGGGAAATACATTTTTGCGTGGACTACCATAAGCTAAATGCTGTAACTCGCCCAGACAACTATCCAATGCCACGCACAGATGAACTATTAGAGAAACTGGGACGGGCCCAGTTCATCTCTACCTTGGACTTAACCAAGGGGTACTAGCAGGTACCGCTAGATGAATCTGCCAAGGAAAGGTCAGCCTTCATCACACATCTCGGGCTGTATGAATTTAATGTACTCCCTTTCGGGCTGCGAAATGCACCCGGCACTTTCCAAAGACTTGTAGATGGTCTCCTAGCGGGATTAGGAGAATATGCAGTCGCCTACCTTGACGATGTGGCCATATTTTCGGATTCCTGGGCAGACCACCTGGAACATCTACAAAAAGTCCTTGAGCGCATAAGGGAGGCAGGACTAACTGTTAAGGCTAAGAAGTGTCAAATAGGCCTAAACAGAGTGACTTACCTTGGACACCAGGTGGGTCAAGGAACTATCAGCCCCCTACAGGCCAAAGTGGATGCTATCCAAAAGTGGCCTGTCCCAAAGTCAAAGAAACAGGTTCAATCCTTCTTAGGCTTGGCCGGTTATTACAGACGATTTGTACCGCACTACAGCTAAATCGCTGCCCCACTGACAGACCTAACCAAAAAGAAACAGCCAAATGCTGTTCAGTGGACCGGAAAGTGTCAGAAGGCCTTTAACAAGCTTAAAGCGACACTCATGTCTGACCCTGTACTAAGGGCCCCAGACTTTGACAAACCGTTCCTAGTAACCACAGATGCGTCCGAGCGTGGTGTGGGAGCAGTTTTAATGCAGAAAGGACCTGATCAAGAATTCCACCCTGTAGTGTTTCTCAGCAAAAAACTGTCTGAGAGGGAAAGCAACTGGTCAGTCACCGAAAAAGAATGTTATTTCATTGTCTACGCTCTGGAAAAGCTACGCCCATATGTTTGGGGACGGCGTTTCCACCTGCAAACCGACCAGGCTGCACTGAAGTGGCTTCACACCGTCAAAGAAACTAACAAAAAACTTCTTCGGTGGAGTTTAGCTCTCCAAGATTTTGATTTCGACATCCAACACATCTCAGGAGCTTCTAACAAAGTGGCTGATGCACTCTCCCGTGAAAGTTTCCCAGAATCAACTGGTTAAAATCGTCCTTGAGATGTGGAAAATATTGTTAGTCTTTATGTACTTGGTAGAATATTTAGAGATGCATATGTCTTATTAACTCTGTTTTTCCTAGAGCTCCAGGAAGAAATCCCAGCCAGTGTTTCACCCTAACTGAGATTTGGGGGGCGTGTCATAAATATAAAGGGAAGGGTAAACCCCTTTGAAATCCCTCCTGGCCAGGGGTAAGCTCCTCTCACCTGTAAAGGGTTAAGAAGCTAAAGGTAACCTCGCTGGCACCTGACCAAAATGACCAATGAGGAGACAAGATACTTTCAAAAGCTGGGAGGAGGGAGAGAAACAAAGGGTCTGTGTCTGTCTGTAGTCGTCTTGGCCGGGGATAGACCAGGAATGGAGTCTTAGAACTTTTAGTAAGTAATCTAGCTAGGTATGTGTTAGATTATGATTTCTTTAAATGGCTGAGAAAAGAATTGTGCTGAATAGAATAACTATTTCTGTCTGTGTATCTTTTTTGTAACTTAAGGTTTTGCCTAGAGGGGTTCTCTATGTTTTTGAATCTAATTACCCTGTAAGATATCTACCATCCTGATTTTACAGGGGGGACTTCTTTATTTCTATTTACTTCTATTTTTTATTAAAAGTCTTCTTGTAAAAAACTGAATGCTTTTTCATTGTTCTCAGATCCAAGGGTTTGGGTTTGTGGTCACCTATGCAAATTGGTGAGGCTTTTTATCCAACATTTCCCAGGAAAGGGGGGGTGCAAGTGTTGGGAGGATTGTGCATTGTTCTTAAGATCCAAGGGTCTGGGTCTGTAGTCACCTAGGCAAATTGGTGAGGCTTTTTACCAAACCTTGTCCAGGAAGTGGGGTGCAGGGTTTTGGGAAGTATTTTGGGGGGAAAGACGCGTCCAAACAGCTCTTCCCCAGTAACCAGTATTAGTTTGGTGGTGGTAGCGGCCAGTCCAAGGACAACGGGGGGGAATATTTTGTACCTTGGGGAAGTTTTGACCTAAGCTGGTAAAGATAAGCTTAGGAGGTTTTTCATGCAGGTCCCCACATCTGTACCCTAGAGTTCAGAGTGGGGGAGGAACCTTGACAATTACATTATGAAAAGATAGGATAAAACTACAGAGTAGGCCCACTTAAACATTTGTGGCTAGATCCTTTAGTAAGTTTTGGACCCTTTGCACCACTCGATAGTTCAAAGTCGGTATAAACTTGGCTAAAATAATCAGCAGAGAACTCTTCTGTCAAAGGAGAACTTGCGGGAACATTTATGCTTGATCCAGATGCTGTGCTTCTGTCTCCTCCATGCCTGGTGAGGAGGATGTCTGGGGTGTATTGAGGGAGGTAGGGGGCCTGAAAATGGTGTTCCACTTTGCTATGTTTATCTGCCATTGGTATAGTGTCCATTAAAGGACCTTACAACAGTGAGAGATCTCAAACAGCCCAGCTACTGCTTCAAGTCACAAAGTCACATCCAGGTTAGGACTGGGCTCAGGATCAGGGCAGACACCAACATGTGCTCACACACCTCCTGTACTGAGTAATGCTCTGACAGGAGAAAATCTTGGCTTTATTCTTCAGCGGTACAATTTCCATGGAAATGTATAAATCTTTGTCTCTCTGCTCTAATTAATTAAACCCTTTCCCTGCTAATATGCAACCATGCATATATCTGTAGGGGAAAGCATGCCCAAGCCTCAGATGTCTAAAGACTATCTACAGCACAGCCAAAAGGGTTGTGAGGAGACTTGACACTATGTAGAGACAGTTACAAAGGGCATATCTAGACTAGCCAGAATGGCTTTTTTCAGATGTGATCAAAAGTTTATGTTGAAAAAAAAAGTTTCAGTGGAAAATGACTCTCAAAAAAATTGCAGGAAAATGTTTACTAATCCAAAAAATATTTCAAGGGACAGTCAGAAAAAAAAGTGTTTGAAAATTCCCCCATGAAAAAGACCTCTTCCATCCCGTCCTAATTGTGTCCACACTAGACACTATGTCCTGTTGAAAATCGTGTTATCTAAAACATGTTGGCTAACAAAAAGAAAAGAAGTACTTGTGGCACCTTAGAGACTAACAAATTTGTTTGAGCATAAGCTTTCGTGAGCTACAGCTCACTTCATCGGATACATAAACATGGGGAAATAGTTTTACTTTGTGTAATGACAAAGACATGTCATTACACCAAGTAACACTATCTCCCCATGTTTATTTCCCCCCCACCACTGTTTCTCACACTTTCTTGTCAACTGCTGGAAATAGCCCACCTTGATTATCACTACAAAAGGGTTTTTTTCTCTCCTGCTGGTAATGGCTCACCTTACCTGATCACTCTCCTAACAGTGTGTATGATAACACCCATTGTTTCATGTTCTCTGTGTATATAAAATCTCCCCACTGTATTTTCCACTGCGTGCATCCGATGAAGTGAGCTGTAGCTCACAAAAGCTTATGCTCAAATAAATTTGTTAGTCTCTAAGGTGCCACAAGTACTCCTTTTCTTTTTGCGGATACAGACTAACCCGGCTGCTACTCTGAAACCTGTAATGTTGGCTAACATAAATCATTGTTTCCAGTCTAAATATTGTCTAAGCCAGTCCTGAATGGACATGATCAAATTATTGCGGGAAGATTGGACTGTCTGAGAAAAGATTCTTGCTTTTCAAATGAAGATATAACTCTTGCTGTAATGTTTGTGCTCTGAATCAGGAATGAAAAAAAAAAAAAAACCCTCCACACATTTTGAACTAGCATTTGCAAGGCAGCTAATGATCCTTTTGTGGTCTTGCTAGGCATACTTAGTGAGAAGAGGAGAGAGAGCGAGAGAGCTGTAAGGTCTGAACTGATTCAGCATTAACTGAGGCCTCTTTATTATACAGCTCTGTTATCACTGCAGGGGGGATGGGGGACACACAGCATCACTGCTACATAAAAAGGACTCTGTCCTCTGTCTGTGGCTAAGAGAAGGATGCATACCCAACAGAGACCTGAGTTCTGTGCGGATGCTCTGCTGGGGATAAAAGATCCTAGAAGTCTGTATTCATTCTACTGAAAGGACCTTTTTAGTAATAAGAAGAGCCACAAAGGCTCTGTTGGAGCACCAGGGTCTTAGCTGTTCATAGGCATTTATAGCACCATTTATTTTTACTAATAATCCACCATAGAACTTATGGATCTGATCAGTGTTTCTGCAATCAGTTCCTTTTATTTCATGCATGCTGCAACTGTCCAAATGTAATTCTTCATCTGGTGTCTCAAAAATTCGGTCAAATCTGGAAACTGCAAGAACAAAAGACGTACTATCCATCATAGCAGCAACATAATCTGCCAGTCTAATGTGTTGAAGGGAACGGTGTACGTAGGGTGGAGTCTGAAGCTTAAAAAATCTTAGGAGTTCTGTGGTTGGGGGTCATTGTACGGGGGGAAAATGATCACTAACTAATCTGTAATATGACTGAGGCATCAAATTAATATATTCTTGTGTCAACTAATTATTGACTTTGCCAACCTCAGAAAAATCTGTGGCTTAAATACCTTATGTCTGTATCACTTTAGCCTCAAAAGGCAGCATCTCATGAAATAAATGATCCATATTTTGAAACAAAAGTGTGTTAGTACAAGTTTCAGGATTACATTCACATATATGAAAATAGAGACTTTTTAAAAACCTTCATCTATTACTATGGGACAGATCTTACGATTGTTATACAGACTACAAACATGAAGCTTCAAAGAGACCTTTAGCCATGCCAAAATCCCTTTCACCCTATTGGAGAAATGACTTGATTGCTTTACATGTGCTTATTGTTTTCAGTGCATGTATATGCTGGATATGTCTAAAGATAGTATATGAAGAATTTACTGAGGGAAGGCTAAATTGAAGAGATGAGTTTTGCAGTAGCTTGTGAATTCTTATTCTGCCCGCGAATACCATAATCTTGGTCTAGCTGCTGTGAAATCTCCTTCTCCTCTGCTCAGGGTCATGCCCTGTTGGTAAACACTTTCATGCTGTTCATACACACAGTGAAATATAGCTGTCATGGATGGTTATGGTTCCAGAGGGAGAAGTAATCTCTCACACAGCTTGGAGCAGTTCCACAGTGGGCTTTGAATATCATAGCAGAGACATCAAATAGGACTCTGTATTCACTGGGAAAATCAGTTCAGAGAGCGGAGCACAGGGATCATGGGTTCACAGCAGTACGTGTTTTTAAGAAAAGGATACCGCACTTTGGGTATGTCTACACTACAAAATTAGGTTGATTTTATAGAAGTCAATTTTTAGAAATTGATTTTATTCATACGATTGAGTATGTCCCCACTAAGCGCATTAAGTCTGCGGAGTGCATCCTCACTACCATGGCTAGCATCGACTTACAGAGCAGTGCACTGTGGGTAGCTATCCCAAAGTTCCCACAGTCTCTGCCGCCCACTGGAATTCTGGGTTAAGCTCCCAATGCCTGATGGGGCAAAAACATCGTCATGGGTGGTTTTGGGGACATGTTGGGGACAAGCAACAGCAGACAATCGTATTGTGCCTTTTTTCTGTGCAGCCGCCATACCATGGCAAGCATGGAGCCCGCTCAGCTCAGCTCACCGTCACTGCTGCTGTTGTGTCCTGGGTACTGCTGTCAGCAGACGGTGCAGTAGGACTGCTAACCATCATCATCCACTGCAACTCTGCTCTCCTGCACTTGTAAATGAATTCAGTCTCAATAGCAAATTTCTCCATGTTGTCATCATCCACCACTTCCGCTGCAACTCTGCTCTCCTGGTGCCATGGATCCATCTCGCAGATCCTCTCGACGTTCTGTATAGATATCTATTCTCATGGCATCCATTGTCATCCACCGCTTCCACTGCAACTCTGCTCTCCTGCAGACACCATACACGGTAAGCATGGAGCCCGCTCAGCTCACCGCTGCTGTTGTGAGCATTGTAAACACCTCATGCATTATCCTGCAGTATGTGCAGAACCTGCAAAAAGCAGGCGAGGAGGCGACGACAGCGTGATCACAATAGTGATGAGGACATGGACACAGACTTCTCTCAAAGCACGGGCCCTGGGAGTTTGGACATCATGGTGGTAATGGGGCAGGTTCCTGCCATCGAACACTGATTCTCGGCCCGGGAAACAAGCACAGACTGATGGGACCGCACAGTGTTGCAGGTCTGGGATGATATCCAGTGGCTGCAAAACTTTTCCATGCATAAGGGCACTTTCATGGAACTTTGTGACTTGCTTTCCCCTGCCCTGAAGCACAAAAATACAAAGATGAGAGCAGCCCTCACAGTTCACAAGTGAGTGGCGATAGCCCTCTGAAAGCTTGCAACGCCAGACAGCTACCAGTCAGTCAGGAATCAATTTGGAGTGGGTAAATCTACTGTGGGAGCTTCTGTGATCCAAGTAGCCCACGCAATCACTGAGCTGCTGCTATCAAGGGTAGTGACTCTGGGAAATGTGCAGGTCATAGTGGATGGCTTTGCTGCAATGGGATTCTCTAACTGTGGTGGGGGAATAGACAGAACACATATCCCTATCTTGGGATCGGACCACCTTGGCAGCCAATACGTAAATCTCAAGGGGTACTTTTCAATGGTGCTGCAAGCACTGGTGGATCACAAGGGATGTTTCACCAACATCAACCTGGGATGGCCAGGAAAGGTGCATGACGCTTGCATCTTCAGGAACTCTGGTCTGTTTGAACAGCTGCAGGAAGGAACTTACTTCCTAGAGCAGAAAATTACCATTGTGGATGTTGAAATGCCTACAGTTATCCTTGGGGACTCAGCCTACCCCTTAATGCCATAGCTCATGAAGCCATACACAGGCACCCTGGACAGTAGTAAGGAGCAGTTCAATTATAGGCTGAGCAAGTGCAGAATGATGGTAGAATGTGCATTTGGACATTTAAAAGCTCGCTGGTGCTGTCCCTGTATGCCAGTGCAGTAGTATAAAAGGGCCATAGTTAGAGAGAAATTCTCCCAGTCTAACTAGTGACTCTATTCCTGGATATGATGAGTTGTAATGATCAAGCCTGTAGGACATGACCAAAGTGATTTATACATTTCCTTTAGTATCTGAAAGGATGGGGCACAATTCTATAACGGTTTGTAGATAGTGAGTACTTTTTGCTACTGTGGTTTTCTAGTTGAATTGAGGAGTCCAAAAGGAGCTATATATGCAATCTCTCCCTAGAACCATCCAATTCAGGCACTGAAGAGAATTGACTTTTGAAGTGTAATACACTCCAGGAAGCTAACTCTGATAAAATATACAAGGAGAAAAGAGATCTGCCTCCTTTTATATGTCTGAGGAAAAACTAGTCATCCCTTCGTGTAAGGTCATTCCACTGAGTCTTATTAAACAACTGTGCATACATACAAAATTTTACCACATCCTTTCCTGTGCTTGTGAAGAACTTTGAATGCTGGGTAAACAGAATAATGTAGAGAATATTCTGGATTCTGAATGCAGTATAATACTTAAATACCATATCAGAGGGTGCTCATAATTGCTTTAAAACCTCTTCACTAGCCATGTTTGAAAATAATGTGCCGTTTAGAGGTAGTTATTACCGATGGCTTCTTGATTCTCATTCTACAACAGTGATTCAAATCTGATGTGACATGATAAGTAGAGTCATCTAACGTTTTAATATTTGCTGCAAAGGCCAAGATTCTATTAGATGTGTATGGAAAACAGGATATTTGTTCAGCTATATAGCAGACTACCTGTTGAGAGAGCTAAGATTTTATCATTTGAACAGATCCTTTATATTTAGAACAATGCCAAATTTGATTCCTTTGTGAATGAAATGACATTGAAGCATTCTGTAGGTAATGTATACTTGTATTTTGTGACTTTCTTTGCAGCATATTCCTTCTGTCCATTCCGATTTGGAGATTTTTTTTTCCCAGAGGCTTCTCAGTTAAATCTTCTTAATGAAAAGAAAGGGGGGAAATGTAGAGAGAAAGTATGTTGTAATGACTAGTAATCACGTATTGCAAGCTTTGGCAAATATTTGGTTGTTTATAGATTTTTCTGGCAACTCTTTTTTAAAGCCAATGGATTGGGGCTCAACATTTAGGTTTAATGTATCATCATAAAACCTAATGGAACAAAGTTATGTATAAAATATAGGTTACTAAAATAGTCAGTGTGCAAGAGTCAATGTCACAGTGTCTCTTTAGGACAAATCATATAAAACCCAAAATAGTTAAAATGTTGTAGTAGTCGAAGTATGGTAGCATGTAGTGATCCAACAGAGATTAGGGTCCCATTGTGCAATATGCACAAAATAAGACACTCACTGCCTCAATAGCTTTCAATCTTAATGGACAAGGAAAAGTGTGGGAGGGGAAACAGTGGCACAGAGGTGAAATGCCCAATGTCACAGCAAGTCAGAGGCAAGGCCACGTAGCAGAGTTGCCCTGGAGATGTAAACCCTGTGAATCTGTCCCAGAACCTCCAGGCTTCCACCTCTGCATCAGTGAGCCTGGTAGCCCATGAAGCCCTAGCTTAGCAGGGCTGATTCAGAGCTGCAGTCAGTGGAAGCACAAGGGGTCCCCTGCCCCTAAGCTGCAGAGCAGGGCATCTACCAGCTCTGCAGGCACAGCTTCAGGGCCTGCAGGGTGTACGCTACGGAGCTGGGACCCAACCAGTCCTTAGAAACCCATGACTAGCCAGTGTCTGGAGGGTGTCTGGCTCCCTGCTATGGTGCTGTGGACTTTAGAATGCCACTAGGTTTCCAATGGAAATCTGCCTGTGTTCTGGCAAAAGTTTTGTCAAATCTACAATAAAATTGGCGAAACACCTCGGTCCAGTGAATTGGCATTTTTTGACAAAACTAAGGGTTTTTTTCCAGAAAACTTCCAACCAGCTCTATATGTTTTCTTTCTGTGCATTCAATTAGCATGATTGCTCAACAAATGATAAGTTAATTAGCCATTTGCTTATACAGTTAGCTCTTCCCTCAGCAAGTAGGCATATGGTCACATGTTTTGAGCACACACACTTCCCATATTGGACTCTTCACAGTCAAAATCAACAACACAAATTGGCTTCTATTCAAATTATGATTAAGCAGAATGACATCAAGCTGAATCAAAGGAAGCTAAAGAGTGAGGTTTATTACTCTGTTCTTTAGCACATAACATATTAGTGATTATAGTAATACACATTGCAGAATAACATATAGGATAAATAGGAACCTTGTATTAACCATATTTGATAGCCTTTCATCCTAAAACATGACAGTAGGGGTGCTGGAACAATTTCTGTAGTGGGGGTGCTAAGAGCCATTGAACCAAACTGTAAACCTTGTATATAATGGAAACCACTTCAAGCCAGGGGGTGCGGCAGCACCCCTAGTTCCAGCACCAAACCATGAAAGTTACTACTGATGAGATTGCTTAGAAGAATAGTTATACAGAGAGATCGTATTTCTATTAGAACTTGAGTTAAATGCATATTTTTCATCCAGGACTGACTTTTCCATTTCCTCTTCTAGTTACAGGGGCGCTCCCTATAAATAGTTGATTAGATGCCAGTGAAAAATATTTACCATAATTCCTGCGTTTTACAGGACTAAAAATGTCCTGTGCACTGCAAATGGCTTCTTGTGTACAACATTTTGCATGCACTATAACTTGATACTTCCTGTCTCTTGCATTCTACATGAATATCTTCCTGTGTCAAAGAGCCGAAAAAGGTTTTCATGTTAAATACTTTACCAGTCATAATATTTACGACAAGATGGCTGCGAAAATACACTGAAATCCACTGAAGAGAGTCTTTCCATTTAAAGCTAGCAGATGTTTCATTAAAAAAAAAAACTGGATTTTTTTTTTTAAATCCCAATCCTATATCTTTTTGGGTCCAGCAAACACCAGAAGCCAGAGCAGGAGCAAAAAAGCTGGCAAAGTTTAGACAGAATATATACAACTGGACTCGTGGAACACTGTTAGTAATAGATAAGCAAGTCTATTCCCCACCAGGAGCCCACAGAGAACCCAAAGCATTCTTATGACCTCTACACTGCACAGAGCCAGTCATAGAAGTGATGATGATCCATAAAGGATATAATAAAATAAACTCAGCGGGAACAGCCATCAGACCTTCTGTCCTGATCCCTGACTGGAATCCTTTCCCCTTCTTGTTAATGTGTAGCAAAAGCATTACTGAATCTGAACTGTAAACCTACAGATAGTCATTACTTGCCCTGAGCACACTTTCTGAGTATACACAAGGGATCCAGGAAGCTCATGCACTGTACTCCACACAGCCACTGTGTTAATGCTAGCTTCAACTCTCCCCTATTCACCTATGAATTCCAAATTGAAGGCATAATCTCACTGTCCTTTTAATAATAGTTGCCTTGCTTTTAGTATTAAGAGAGAAAATAAAACATGCATATCATATTAACTGCAGTGTGTAAGGTTATATCAGTCTTGGCTATGCGGCTTCTAGTTTTCTGAGGCAAGGAGTGCAATAATCCTTCATTAAAAGGTTTATTTTTAAGAGAGAACTAAAAAGTGGCAGATGCTGCATTCGGTATCCATAAAGTGTTCCAGTCCCTGTATCAGAAACACTAAAGGCAAGAGCAGAGCACTGGTTAACGTCATATCAAGGGTACTAAAAATAGAAAATGACTAGTGTAATCATGCACTGTCATTATTAAAATTAGGGGGGATAGCTGCAGCAATGCACTAATAGCACCAAAAGCAGCTATACAGTTACTGCAGTTTCTTTATTATCCAACAGCTAATTCTTCTGTCTCAGTGTTCTCAGAATCCAGTCCTTCTGCTAGCCTGAGCATAGGCAGTTATTTTGGAGCAAGTACATTAAGGTTGTATTTATGTATGTCTCTGCCTTGAAGAGTGGTTTTGTAAACGTGTCATGACAGGATTTCATATTACTAGATTTTAAGACAAGAAGAGACCACTGATCATGTAGTCTGACCTCCTGTAAACCAGAGGCCATAGGACGTTTCTGAATTAATGCTTTTAGAAAGACATCCAATCTTGATCAAAACACTTTCAGTGATGGACAGTCCCACACAGCCCTTGGTATGATGTCCCCATGATTAATTACAATCACTGTTTGAAAATTTGCACCTTTATTTCTCATTTGAATTAGTCTAATTTCAGTTTCCACCCTTGGATCTTGTTATACCTCAGTCTCCTAGACTGAGTTTAGACCCGACACTATTCCAATTTCTATTCCCCATGTAGGTGTCTCAGTGCCGGGGAACTGCATCTGCATTTTCCCGCATTGTGGCCCAGCAAGGGAAACCCATTTAGGATCCCGTCTCATCAGCAGTCTCCTCTCTTGGGGAAGACTTATGTCTTTCTCCCTCCCAATCAGGATATTTCCAGACTGCACAGTTGTCTGCCTACACTGTGACCTTCCAGCAAAGTCAGGCTGCCTAAACTGGCCTGCTTTAAATTACATTTCTCCTAAGTGAGAGGAAATCAGTGTAATTGCCATAGTTAAGTTATCACACAGCTTTTTCTAAACAAGCATATTTTCTTTTTAAGGTAAAAGCATTACAAAAATACTAAAAAGCAACCTCCCCCGCACATGCTAATAAGCTTATAAGAGTTCAACAAGGGCTCTGACTAGTGAATGTTCCTTTGAACCCCACCCACGGGTTTTCCTGTGGTTTCCATTTCATCACTCCTTTGATTCAAAACATGAACACTCATGAGTAAGCCAGTTACTCCTTTTATACAGTTTTTCTGAACTGTCCTCATGAACAGGTGATCAGGAGACAAAAAGTCCCACCTCCCCTTCAGGGCAAAGCTTCAAAGGTTGAGTCCATGGATGGGAATTTCACTTCAGTCATTGTCCCAAAAATTTATTCATGTCTGTTGTGTTGTTCAATGCAGTCTTTTGAAACTCACAGTACCTCCTAGAGGTTACATTAATTCTCTCTTCCTCTTAAAGAAGTTTTATCCAATCCCAAACATTTGCATAAGGTTTGTCCAGGAAATTGCCATAACTGTCAGCTCATTACAGGATCAGGACCTCAGTCATACTTCTGTTGACATTTGCAATGTAGACATATAAAAAGGGGCTAACATTGGAGAGAAGACAGAAATGATTAATTCACCCTTGCTGCACTAAATTATAAAGGCATAAAAAGGAGATGAATTATAGGTCCCATATTGTGAATCAGCATCTCCAATAGAATAGCAAGAAGTTTGTTTGTTTTGTAGCAGAAGTCGGGGAGGTGATTACTTACTGAACTAAACAGGCAATTAAAGTGTGTAAAGCGAAAAAGTCCAATGTCTATTTAGTGGAAATGAGACAAAGAGATCAGGACCCGTATGATTATGCATTTGCAGACTATCCCCCCTCCCAAAAAAAAAAAAAAGAAAAAAGTGAAACCTACTATGTTAGGTACTAAATCTACACTAGGGCTGTGGCTGTGGGCAAAAAATATTAATGAGATGAAAAAATGCTAAACATTCCAGTGCTCTGAGACAATTCCAAACTCCCAAAGCAGATGGGTCATCAATGTAAAGATTAAAGTCTTGGACTATCAAACAGTTCTCAAAAGACCATCTCAAAGTTGTCAAGAGATCAGAGAATTCCGTACTAAATGATCCAAGTGACTTCAGGGTATAATAAACATTAAGTAGTAAAACAGAAACATCAGTCATTCACACTGCAATCAAGATGCCCAGACATTTTAAAAAGTGACAGGGCACTGATTGACCAAACAGGTGTAAAATAAACATATTATGAGACAAGCTGAAAAAACCAACAATCCTTACATTCAAAGCTAGGGCTAATAGGCACAAGTCAAGATTTCAAATCCTTACATCACATCTACCTCCTGCATGCAGTACAGGAGGGAAAAATATTGCAGGAATAATTGTTACATTTCTCTGCCGCCCCTCCCTCCTGCTATGCTGAAGTTATTTTAATTTAATTATGAATTAAACAATTACTTTGAACAATTACTGGATTTGACATGCAGGACTCATCTGCTCACACTGAAATCTATGTATTTAATTTATTTAATTGACTTAATTTGAATGTTAAAAGCTTCAATAAGTATTGTTTCCTTATTCTAGGCACCTTTATATAATTTGAAAATTCAGACTAACATACCCATCATATTATAAAGTACTCATTGTCCTTTAAGAAATACCTGCATCACAGACCAAACACTGCACCATAATGACAAGTCATAACACTAACTAATAACAATAATATTCCTCTATTCACATCCCTGCTCCAAGTGGCTAAGAGAAGACTTCACCTTATATCTGGAATGTTAATAACTCTGGGTCCTAGTGGATCAGTTGGAGAGCCTTTTACACCTTGGATACCTGTATGGGGAGCCATCCTAATTACCAGTATTTCAACACTCATTGTCAGGATTATGTAAATCTAGTAATGCCTCTTGTGCTAGATACCCCAGGGAAGGCAGATGGTAGGGATTTGTGTCCATCTTCATTGTGTACTGGCCAGCACAGATGTTTGTCACCATGGGGAGAATATAGCACCTTGTCAAATGTCACTATACATCTCCTGGGAGTCAATAAGAGTGAGCAAGGAGTCAATAAGAGTGGCTTCAGGGAATCCCACTGTTGTGACCCCCAGTTCCTCCCATCATGGGCTATATAGCACCCAAATGTAAATTCTTTATGTATATGTGTGTGTTACAACCTTCAATGGCTATACACAATCCAAATGTTTGGAGTGGATCTGATAACAAGGAAGGCTGTATTACCCAATGAATAGGACATTGTGCTGGGAATCAGGAGTCCTGTTCCCAATTCTGCCACTGACCTTGTCAAGGTTCCTTCCCCACTCTGAACTCTAGGGTACAGATGTGAGGACCTGCATGAAAGATTCCCTAAGCTTATTCTTACCAGCTTAGGTTAAAAGCTGCCACAACCAAAGAGTGACACAAGGAACAGGGGAAGTGCCCACTTGGAAACATCTCCCCCCCCAAATATCTCCCCAAGCCCTACACCCCCTTTCCTGGGGAAGTCTTGATAAAAATCCTCACCAATTTGCATAGGTGAACACAGACCCAAACCCTTGGATTTTAAGAACAATGAAAAAAGCAATCAGGTTCTTAAAAGAAGAATTTTAATTAAAGAAAAAGTAAAAGAATCACCTCTGTAAAATCAGGGTGGTAAATACCTTAAAGGGTAATCAGATTCAAAACATAGAGAATCCCTCCAGGCAAAACCTTAAATTACAAAAAGACACAAAAACAGGAATATACATTCAATCCAGCACAGTTTATTTTATCAGCCATTTAAACAAAACAGAATCTAATGCATATCTAACTAAATTGCTTACTAACTCTTTACAGGAGTTCTGACCTGCATTCCTGCTCTGGTCTCGGCAAAAGCATCACAAAGACAGAGAGGACCCTTTGTTTCCCCACCCCCTCCAGCTTTGAAAGTATCTTGTCTCCTCATTGGTCATTTTGGTCAGGTGCCAGCGAGATTATCTTAGCTTCTTAACCCTTTACAGGTGAAAGGGTTTTTCCTCTGGCCAGGAGGGATTTAAAGGTGTTTACCCTTCCCTTTATATTTATGACAGACCTGTTGGGTGACCATTGGGGGAAAAAATATGATAGTCTCATCCTCACTTCACAGCAAAAATTCCTATTGGCCTCAATGATGCAATTTCTAACCCTCAAACACAGAAGATTCCAACCTGTAAGGTGCTGTGTGGAGCTGATTCAAGTATTTTTTTTTCTTTTTTTCACTGAAAAATGCCTTTTGCTACCAAAAATAAAATAAAATAAATTCCCAACCTTTTTGCTGGAAAAAAAAAATCCTCCTTTCACTCTTTAACTCTGCCCCTCAACCCTGCTTTCACTTCCCCACTGCCAAAAGAGGGAAACAAATGTAAGAGGCGGGGTGAGGGGGAAGCTTTCTCTCACTTTTTGACTCTTTCCACTTGGACAAGGAGGAGCGAATAGAAAATAAGTTCACTGTCACTTTTTACTCCCACTCTCCCTGTTTCTCCAGTGGAATGGAAAGAAAATAGGAAGAGAATTTTTTTGTTGTGCCCCACCAAATGCAGGTCAAAAATTCATGAGACATTTTAATCAAATTGAAAAGGGGTGGGGTATTCTTCCGCTGACCCCGAAAAGCACCAAAGTCAAAGGAATTACTCACATGCTTACATTCAAGCACAAGTTTAAGTGTTTTGTAGGATTGAGGCCAGAGTGCTCAGGCCCTTGCTGGATGAAGCCCAGAATGATAAATTACAGTGTAGTTACCGGTATACAACCAACTGGTGGCATAAATCATTAAAAATAACCAAACTATACTCTTGAAAATAAATGAACAAAGTAGTATGGGGAATTACAAGATTCTCAGTTATACTAATCAGGAGCATTTTTAAAATCTTGTTAATTCATGTAGGGTCATATTTTAAAGATCTCTAGTTGCCTAAAGATGTATATACATACCTAGTCAGATTATGTAAAGCATCTAGGTGCTAACTCCTGTAAATCAGTGGGAGTTAGGCATGTAGGTGCTTTCAAAAATCCCACTGGAAGTCAGATTTACAAAGGTGTTTAGTCAAGCTGGTCAGAGAATTTTTGACTAAACCGTTTTCTGCTGGAAAATTAAGTTTTGACAAAATTGAAGTTTCTCAAAGGCACACTGGTTTGGATCAAATTTTCAACAGAAATGTTTCAGGGGAAAAAAGAGGGTTTTTTTGTTTGTTTTTGGCTTCACTGTTTTGTTTCATTCCAACTTTAGAATTTCATTTCAAGTTTCCTCTTCCATTTTGACTTAATGCTAAAAAGTTTGATTCACCATAATGTGTCAGTCACTCTTGTTACACGTTGTCCTGGGTGCTGTTTCACTGGATGAGTGCATGTTGCTTCAGAATGGTTCAGTTGACCCCTGTGAAGTGACAGTGTGACCTGCTGCAGCCTCTGGTCTCTTTGTCTCTGCATGATTGAGGGTGTGTTTGCTCGAACCAGCCAATTTAGGCATCTTATTGTTTGTTTGATCACAAAATGTAGCTGGGTCAGGAGAGGATATCTACAGCATAACAGCTACTGTCCGCCCCCCCTCGTCGCCCTGTAACTGTGCTGCTGGTGCCTCTGCCTCCATGCACTCTCTTACCTTCTGCAAGATGAAATGGGACTTGAAGACAACAGTTGTCTGAAGGATGGAGGGGAGGAAATTCTGAGGCTGTGCCTAAGACAAGAAGCAACAAACTTGCTGCATTCCACCCAGAGCCCAATCAGCATTCTTCCATGGGGCAATTTAGAGTGGAAAAATGAGACCATCTCTGGATTGCACAGTGGATAATCAGGTGTGGAAACTCTGCAGCATGAGCCCCTGGAAGAGAAGGGAGAGGAATCAGAATTGCATAGTAAGGAAAGGATCAGGCAGCATCCACTTTGCCTAAGGATGACAGCCACAGATGACTCATACCTGCTGACAGTGAGGGGAGCGGTTTCAGATTTTACTGTGCATACTCAGTCCATGTGCGCATTCTCAATACAAGTCAAGCAGCAACTCTGAGGGGACGCATGCACACTTCCCCCCCACCCCCCACCCCCCATGCATCACCTCTGAAACAGCTCCTCTGGGAAGGACTGTTTTCCTGGGGCACAATCAACCAGTGTGCTGGAGGAGGAGATCGTTACTGCAGCTCAAGTTTCTCTAGCGCCACGTGAAGTTGCTTCTGTTCTTCAAAGGGTCACTGTGACCTAGTCTGAGCTGCTATGTAATACAACTTCAGCAAAATAATTGCTAGAGTTTATCTCTTAGAAAAAACATCTGTTTATTTAAACATTGACAAAGATGGAGAATCCACTACAACTCTAGGCACATTGTTCCAAATAGTTAGTTACCCTCACTGTCAAAAAATTACACCTTATTTCCAGCCTACACTTGTCTAGCTTAAACTTCCAACCATTGGATCATGTTATACCTTTCTCTGATAGATTGAAAAGCCCATTATTAAATATTTGTTCCCCATGTAAGAAGAACCGTATAGACTATAATCAAAGAGATTAACAAAGAGGTTAAACTATGTAGATTGAACTTGTTGAGTCTACAACTATACAGCATGCCTTCTAATCCTTTAGTCATTTCATGGTTCTTTTCCTAATCCAATTTATCAATACCCTTCTTGAACTGTGGACACCAGAACTGGACACAGTATCCAGCAGTGGTCACACCAGTGCCAAATACAGAGGTAAAATAACCTGCCTACTCCTTCTTGAGATTCCCCTATTTATGCATCCCAGGATCACAGTAGCTCTCTTGACCAGCATCATATTGGTAGCTCATATTCAGATGATTATCTACCATGACCCTCAAATCTTTTCAGAGTCTCTCCTTCCCAGGATAGTCTCCTATCCTGTAAATATGACCTATGTTCTTTGTTCCTACACATATATATGTTCATTTAGCTGTATTAAAACACATTGTTTGCTTGTGCCCAGTTTTCTAAGTGATCCAGATTGTTCTGAATCAGTGACCTGTCCCCTTCCTTACTTACCATTCCCCCAATTTTGGGGTTATTTTCAAACTTTATCAGTGATTTTATGTTTTCTTCAAGGTCTATGATTAAATATTGTTAGGTCCAAGAACCAGTCCCTATGGTATCACACAGGAAACAGACTTGCTTGATTCCACATTTACAATTACATTTTGAAACCTATCATTCAGTTTTAAATCCATTAATGTGTGGCATGTTAATATCATTTAATTTTTTCAATCCAAATGTCATGCTGACCCTAGCAGGCTAATGTCCAGAGAAAATCAGCTACCACTCCCTCTCAAATCTTCCTCCATTATTACTTCAGTTTTTGAAAGGAAATGGTTGTTAGTTACTTCACGCTCCAAGGTCATGGGGATGGGGTGGGGAGAGGTCCCTGCCTTTTCATCTCTGATGGACATGATTTTGATAAAACCAAGTGGGAGAAAGCAATGCTCCCACACTGCATTTAACTCAGCAGCAACTGTCACCAGTTAAGTCTCCCAACCCTGACTTGCAAAATGCAAACAGGCAGACCTCTGGGTTTGGAACCATTTCAGTCTTGATGCTGGGGATAATAGTACTGCCATTTGCCTGCCTCACAGATGTAGAGTCAATCTGTGCCAGGACTCTAAATAGCATGCTAAAAAGACAGGAAATGCAATCACAGCACAAAAGTGCCAGAATAGGTTAGTTCAAAAGACAAGCAAATAGACAAGTGGTCTACTTCAGAGAGGAGCTTACCACCACCAATGCTCTCCACAATTTGCCAGCTCAGTCCAGCATCATCAATCAACAGACCCTACCATAGGGTTATCAGAAGGGGGGCAAAAATATGATCAGACACCTGAGTGCTGTGAAGCTGGTCACAGAAAGTGCAAAGATTCTGGCTGTGGATATACTTCCTTTCTCCCTGGTGGAGGGTTAGGGCTTCAAATCATTTGTGGCAACAGCTGCTCACAGATGACAGATAAGTAGCTGGTCCTATTTTGCAAAAAAGGCAGTGCTATATTTGTGTGATCTTGTGAGATTTTTTCAGTACAGGATGACCTGAGTAACTGAAAATATTGGAGGGTGCCCTTAACCCTGACATGTGGATTAATGGTCAGACAATACATAACATGTCCTTTTCAGCCCACTAGGAAAGCAGCAGAACGACTAGCAGCAGCACTGGCCATGTGTACACCCTCACAGCACACCTTACTGTCTGTGTGGATTTGAAAAAAGAGCACACCTCCACAGACATCTTAGAGAAACTGGATGTTGCCATGGAGGACATTGCTGCTAAATAGTATAGTTAATTGCTTGAGCACTCCCTTGGTTCAGTATGAAATATATTCAAGAGACCAAATAACCACTGTCAGGTTTATTGCTAAAAGTAAATAATATAGTGCAGGAAGAAAGGTTCAATATACAGTACCAGTTTTTGAGATGCCATCTTGTGCAGCGGTAAATTCACCTTACACAGAAGGTGTGCTCCCGAAGTTACACTCCTAAAGCTATTCTTTTTATGTCCATCCTCTTTACAAGCAGAAAGGTACCGTGTGCATCATTTTGAAACTAGATTTAACCAAGCTTTCTACCTTGTTTTTCTGGTACCATGGTGTACCCCTTATCTCTTGACATCTGGAATACATGTGTTCAGAAAAAAGGGGCATGAAAGCATCTCCTTTGTTTGCACTAGGGAAGAACGATCATATCTCTTTGATTAGGACATTCCAATTTTCACCTCTGAGGGTAACTCCCTATCTGTTGCTCTCGCCCCTACTTCCATGTCCTGATCCTGAAATACGTTCCTATCTACTTAAGCCAAAGCTTAGTGCAGCTCATGCAAGGTGTTATGGGCCATTTGACATGGGTGAATAGAATTATGGGGAGAATAAAATTTTTATTAAAGCTAATGTTAAAATTATATCGTACACACATTAAGGAAAGATTCATAGATACTAAGGTCAGAAGGGACCATTATGATCATCTAGTCCGACCTCCTGCACAACGCAGGCCATAGAATTTCACCCACCCACTCCTGTGAAAAACCTCTCACCTATGTCTGTGCTATTGAAGTCCTCAAATCGTGGTTTAAAGACTTCAAGGAGCAGAGAATCCTCCAGCAAGTGACCTGTACCCCATGCTACAGAGGAAAGCGAAAAACCTCCAGGGCCTCTTCCAATCTGCCCTGGAGGAAAATTCCTTCCCAACCCCAAATATGGTGATTAGCTAAACCCTGAGCATATGGGCAAGATTCACCAGACAGATACTACAGAAAATTCTTTCCTGGGTAACTCAGATCCCACCCCATCTAACATCCCATCACAGGCCATTAGGCCTATTTACCATGACTATTTAAAGATCAATTAATTACCAAAATCATGTTATCCCATCATATCACCTCCTTCATAAACTTATAGAGTTTAATCTCAAAGCCAGATAGATCTTTTCCCCCCACTGCTTCCTTTGGAAGGCTATTCCAAAACTTCACTCCTCTGATGGTTAGAAACCTTTATCTAATTTCAAGTCTAAACTTCCCAATGACCAGTTTATACCCATTTGTTCTTGTGTCCACATTGGTACTGAGCTTAAATAATTCCTCTCCCTCTTCGGAACTTATCCCTCTGATATATTTATAGAGAGTAATCATATCTCCCCTCAACCTTCTTTTAGTTAGGCTAAACAAGCCAAGCTCCTTGAGTCTCCTTTCATAAGACAAGTTTTCCATTCCTCGGATCATCCTAGTAGCCCTTCTCTGTACCTGTTCCAATTTGAATTCATCCTTCTTAAACATGGGAGACCAGAACTGCACACAGTATTCCAGGTGAGGTCTCACCAGTGCCTTGTATAACAGTACTAAAACCTCCTTATCCCTACTGGAAATACCTCTCCTGATGCATCCCAAGACCGCATTAGCTTTTTTCACAGCCATATCACATTGGCAGCTCATAGTCATCCTATGATCAACCAATAATCCAAGGTCCTTTCCCTCCTCCGTTACTTCTAATTGATGCGTCCCTAGCTTATAACTAAAATTCTTGTTATTAATCCCTAAATGTATGACCTTACACTTCTCACTATTAAAATTTCATCCTATTACTATTACTCCAGTTTACAAGGTCATCCAGATCCTCCTGTATGATATCCCGGTCCTTCTCTAAATTGGCAATACCTCCCAGCTTTGTATCATCAGCAAATGTTATTAGCACACTCCCACTTTTTGTGCCGAGGTCAGTAATAAAAAGATTAAATAAGATTGGTCCCAAAACTGATCCTTGAGGAACTCCACCAGTAACCTCCCTCCAGCCTGACAGCCAGACAGTTCACCTTTCAGTAGGACCTGTTGTAGTCTCCCCTTTAACCAATTCCTTATCCACCTTTCAATTTTCAATTTTCATATTGATCCCCATCTTTTCCAATTTAACTAATAATTTTCCATGTGGCACGGTATCAAACGCCTTACTGAAATCTAGGTAAATTAGATCCACTGCGTTTCCTTTGTTTAAAAAATCTGTTACTTTCTCAAAGAAGGAGGAGATCAGGTTGGTTTGGCATGATCTACCTTTTGTAAAACCATGTTGTATTTTGTCCCATTTACCGTTGACTTCAATGTCCTTAACTACTTTCTCCTTCAAAATTTTTTCCAAGACCTTGCATACTACAGATGTCAAACTAACAGGCCTGTAGTTACCCAGATCACTTTTTCTCTTCCTTAAAAATAGGAACTATGTTAGCAAAGAGTGTCTGTCCATCTGGGTGTATTGTTTAGATTATCGAAAAGTACAAAATCTGATTTAAAAGTCACAAAATACTTATCGTACATAATCTGCAATAACTCAAATTTAAGTGAATAAATTTACCAATACAATTTAAGTTTTACAATCCAATTGGGTACATCACACATGAAAAGTTATACAGAGGGTTGGTTGTAGAAAGTAAATATAGGAATGAGTGTAGAGTATCCCTCAGTAAGATAATCCATCAGAGAAATATTTCAGTTACTTTCCGATTTCAGTTCTCATCAGCATTCCAGCTCATCTCTCCTGGTATTGCCAATGTCCGGTGATGTGTTCTAAGTAGCTGTCCCTCAGCCACCTGATGGCATCTGACACCGTGAGTTGCCACATGACCCTAGTGTAATGCTGACCAATTCTGCATTCTCACAACAGTGTATCATTACTGGGGTCCTATGTGCCAAGGGCAGTGACAATCAGAGTGTGAGTTTGAACCTGGTAACTCCTAGCTCTCAGTGTGTTGGCCAGAGGGATGTATTTCTCCAGCTTTTGAGATTGGGTGTCATGGAAGGCCGGGGTCCTGTTTTCAAAGGGAACTGTGACATCACTCAGATCACCCATACAAGGGATGTTGGTGCCGCCCCGCCTGTGCGAGATTTACATCAGTTCATTGCTGGCTCTCTGAGGAAGAAATATCAATTTCTTCATTATCTGACTGATGATGTTGTCTACCTTCTTAAGAGGTACCTTCACAGTGGAAGGTTCGCTCAGGATGAAAGAAATATGGGGGATCAGGAAGGTGTTAAAGGCATTGATCTTCTACCATGATGCCAGTAGGGAGGAGTCGATCCTGGCCACATCTTGTAGGATCTGCACAATGGTATCCTCAAGTGTCTGCTGGATGTGGAAACCCGTGGGCATGCTGAGATGTTGGTAAGCTTGCCCATCCTCAAGGAAGATCATGGGTTCACTCTGGATCTGAAATGGTGTCGCTTGGACCAAGTCCCTTCTACTGCTATTGATATGCAGGGATGTACACTTCCTGGCATTGAAGCGGAGTCCCATCCGGTTGGCAGCCTGGCTCATAACATCGAGCATTTGTTGGTGACTTAGGGCTGTCTGCAATCAGGACCAGATTGTCTGCTTAGGCCAGGATATTCACTCTGTTGCCAAACACATCAAAACTGCCTAGACTGTTGGAGATCACTCGAATGAGTGGCTGTACGGCTAAGTTGAAAACGATGGGGCTCAGGGTACAGCCTTGCTTCAAGCTGCTACGGATAGGAATTTCGGGCGTCTCTCCTTCCATGGAGTGGATGGTGATGGTACAGCCTTCATAAAGATCCCGGACCAGTTGGAGAAAGTTTTCAGCCATCCTGAACTCTCACAGCGTGACAAAAATGTGCTGGTGGGGCATTGATCCAAAAGCATTAGCCAGGTAACCACGCGATGGTACATTGCCTCCATGCCCTCCTGACCATGTGGATTGCAGTCTGAAGGACAAAATTGGGTTCATAACAGCCTTCGCATGACATGAAGCCTTTCTGGATGGAGCTGATGGCTCCTCCATTCACCGACCAGTCTGTGATCCTAGCGAGGCAGCTGACATACCGTTTCTACATGGTGGAACAGAGAGAGATGGGTCTCCAGTTGCTGGGGTTGTCTCACTCTCCTTTCTTGTAGATGAGCATTGTCATAGTCTTCTTTCAGAAACTGGAGTACAGCAGAACTGTTTGCATTTGTTGAAAATGGCAGTTCATAGAATAATAAAATATTAGGGTTGGAAGGGACCTCAGGAGGTCATCTAATCCAACCCCCTGCTCAAAGCAGGACGAATCCCCAATTTTTGCCCCAGATCCCTAAATGGCCTCCTCAAGGATTGAGCTCACAAACCTGGGTTTACCAGGCCAAAGTTCAAACAACTGAGCTATCCCTTCCCCTCTGATATCCGTTAATACCAGGCAACCAGGGTCTTATTGTTTCAGGAAGTTATAGCGAATGCCACCACCAGAAAACATTTTCACAAGTGACAGCAGTGCCTGGAACTGCAAGGGGCTCCTGCTTCCTCCTCCACCTCATCAGCCATATATATATATATAAAAACTGTTTTAGCCCCTCTCTCTCACTTTTCCATGTCCTGAGTAACCCACACCATTATAATTCAAATCAAAATGGCCACCAGTGCATTTCCTCCTGTGGGTCAAAAATGTTGACACTCTTCAATTATTTCAAAACAAGCATTTTTTGGCATTCCAAATCTTTATTTTTTTTTTTCAAAACTTTGCTATTTTGTTGATTAGGCTGATTAGGGTTGAAAAACTATTTCAAAATCCCAGGGGTTTTTTTTTTGTTTTTTTTTTGGAAAGAAATTCCATTTTCCAGCTAGCTGTAGCATTTTGGTACCAAAAGAGTCATATGGGCACCTAGTGCAATTTACAAAAGTGTCTAAGCAGGTTAGTGATGTAACTCCCAAAGAAATCAATGGAATTTAAGCATTTTTGATAATCCCATCATCTGCATCTTTGGGCACCTAAATACCTTACTCACTAATTCCAAAAGAATAAAGTAGCCAAATAGAGGAGTGATAATAGCTTATCTGCAGTATTGTTTAAAATGTTACATTAAGTTTGACTCTGTTCTAGTTTATAATTTCTTGTTCACTTGAAATCTAACTTTGTTTCAAATAACCAATGCTGAATCTGATCAATCTTTTCCACTATGAAAACTGTAGTCACAAGCTAAAGTGATTAATAGCCTGTATGAGAGAGAACAAGCTTTTATCTGAAAGGGTTTTGCTGGGAAGCATTTTGAGATACTTCTAACAAATAAATATAACTAATTTTCCATGAGCCTCAGTCTTTAAATCCCCACAGAGAATAGCTTTTGACATCTGCAAAATGTAGACAAGCTGACCTGGAGTCCTATTTAAATTAAGTTGTTCTGAAAGGACTTTCAAGGCCACCAGTACAAGTACAGCCTCCAGGAAAATCCATATATTTGTTACATGTGAAAATGATAATATTTGAGGTGATTTTTGCCAGCTTATGTAATGTAGTCTTATTTTATTAAAAGTTAGTGATATTTTTTCAGAGTGATCTGTAAAATCCACTTCTGCTTCAATATTTTGAGCTTTCACAATTTAACGGTGATAGAATATGTACCCCACATAGACTTTGAAAAGGTTAATGTGGGCCTTAAAAGGCAATTATGCTACTTTGCTGCACCGGGAGGATGGGCCTGGCTTAATTAAAATGAGTCCCAGCAGGAAGAGTAGCTGTGTGTTCGTAGTTTAAACAAAGGAAGTTAGTTTAAACAAAGGAAACTTAAAGCAGAAAGGGGTTGCAGGGAGAGAATTAGGAACTAACTCTGCAGTCATGATGTAGGACTAGAAATTGGAGAGTCTGGGTTGGTCAAGGATGCAGCACAGAGCGAGAATTGGGCCAGGGATTTTCTGGAGTAGGGAAGAGCCTCTTTAAAGTAGGTGAGAGGCTAAGACCGCTTATAGCCACAAGCGTAGAGCAGGTTCTGATGTCAAGCCTTGAGAATAGGGAGGATCTGGACTTCCAGAGAGACAACTGGGGGAGGCATTCAGTTGGGAATGAAAGGTCAAGTCTGAGGAGGGCAGAAGTTGTTTTTAAGTTTATGCTTTTGGTCTGAGATTTTGTTGAGGGATTCTAAGCCCTGGTCTACACTAGGACTTTAGGTCGAATTTAGCAGCTTTAAATCGATGTAAACCTGCACCTGTCCACACGATGAAGCCCTTTATTTCAACTTAAAGGGCTCTTAAAATCTATTTCCTTACTCCACCCCTGACAAGTGGATTAGTGCTTAAATCGGCCTTGCTGGGTCGAATTTGGGGTACTGTGGACACAATTTGACGGTATTGGCCTCCGGGAGCTATCCCAGAGTGCTCCATTGTGACTGCTCTGGACAGCACTCTCAACTCAGATGCACGATTGTTTGCCGTTGCTCTGACCCAGGGAGGGGTGACTGACGACACGGCTTACAGGGTTGGCTTACAGGGAGCTAAAATCAACAAAGGGGGTGGCTTTACATCAAGGAGTATTTCAGGCAGGACTTCACGGAGGGTTCCAATAAGAAATGGTGCACCTAAGTTATTGTTCTTATTGGAACAAGAAGGTTAGTCTGGCCTCTGATTGATACATGGCTAGATTTACCTTGCTGTACCTTCTCTGTGAGTGACTGCAGTGTGACCTAGAGGAATGAGTCCCCTAGACGGTGGGGGTGTGTTGCAAATGAGTACAAAACAAATCTGGTCTATTTCTTGTTTTGATACACTCCATCTATCTTTTACATCTTTGGCTGGCAGCAGACGGTGCAGAAGGACTGCATGCCATCCACATCTCATGGCTGCTCGGCAGAAGATGGTTCAATAGGACTACTAGCCATCCTCATCTCTTGCCTGCCCGGCAGAAGATGATGCAATAGGACTGCTAGCAATCCATATCACCTGCCTGCTCACCATAAGATGGTTCAGTAGGACTGACTGCAGGACTAAAGAGAATGACTTGATCAAGTCACTCCAAATTTAGTCCCTGCGCCCATGTCTGCCCAGGTGCTCCTGATCGACCTCACACAGACGACCAGGAGCACCTCGGACATGACTATGACGGCTACCAGTCCTATTGCACCGTCTGCTGCCACAAGGCAATGGGTTGCTGCTGCTGTGTAGCAATGCAGTACCACATCTGCCAGCACCCAGGAGACATACGGTGACAGTGAGCTGAGCGGGCTCCATGCTTGCTGTAGTATGGCGTCTGCACAGGTAACTCAGGAAAAAAAAGACACAAAACGATTGTCTGCTGCTGCTTTCACGGAGGGAGGGAGGGAGGGAACGGGGGCCTGACGATATGTACCCAGAACCACTCGCAACAATGTTTTAGCCCCATCAGGCATTGGGATCTCAACCCAGAATTCCAATGGGCAGCGGAGACTGTGGGAACTGTGGGATAGCTACCCACAGTGCAATGCTCCAGAAGTCAACTCTAGCCTCAGTACAGTGGAAGCACTCCGCCGAGTTAATGCACTTAATGCACTTAGAGCATTTTCTGTGGGGACACACACACTCGAATATATAAAACCGATTTCTAAAAAACTGACTTCTATAAATTTGACCTAATTTCGTAGAGTAGACATACCCTAAGGGAGAGACCCGAGTCTTGTCCCTGAGTCAAGGGTGAACATAGAGTGGTTGAGGGGAGAAAGCGTGGAAAAAAGGCCATGTTAGGAAGAAGCAAAGGGAGATAGCCGTGGCAGTTCTGAATAGATCTTGCCTGCTCACTATAGGGTTCCTGGACTGGAACTTAGGAGTGGGAAGGTGTTCCCCTGCCAACTGCCAAGAAAGGTGACATGAAGTCCCCCTGATAAAGGAAATAATACTGCAAAGCCTTTAGCCAAGGGCTATTGGGTCCAGAATTGTGGCCAAAGACTTGACATAAAGACACTTTACTTTTATTTGTTGGGACTCTGAAACTCTGGTTGAGGTGAACTAAAATGTGTCCTGGCTGGAGGGCTGAGAAGAAAGAGGCCAGAGTGACCAGTGGTTGGGGGTTCGACAGGGGAAATATCTTGCTATATCATACCTAGCTGCAAGGGGACACTTTAGCAATGAGTCCACTCTTCTACATTAATAAATTTGAATATTTAATCGGAAATATCATGTCAGCCATCTTTCTTATTTTAGGCTCATGAAGGAAACCAGAGAGGAATATAATTAAGAGAGCAGTCACAGCTATATCCATAATATTAAATAGGACGCTCAGTAGGTCAGATGGGAGATGAATCATACATGCTTTATTCATTCCAGTTCTGCCTCCAAAAGTACCACACACATTTATAACAGGATCTCCACGTCAAAATCTCATAATGTGTCAGGTTTCATGGTGATGAAGTAAGAGAAAACTGAACTGAATGGTTTTAGATCCAACTAACTTCACAAAAAGTAGGACTGGAAGAGACCTCAGTCATTAAATCCAGCCCTGTGACCAGAGGCAGGAGCAAGTAAACGTAGACCATTACTGACAGATGTTTGTTTAACATGCTTTTTTTTCAAAGGAAACCTCCAATGATGGGGATTCCACAGCCTTCTTGAAAGCCTATTCCAGAGCTTAGCTATCCTTATAGTTAGAAAGTTTTTCTTAATATCTTACCTAAATCTCCCTTGTTGCAGTTTAAGCCCTTAGTTGTTGAAGACCTATCAGGTTCCCCCATCATTTGTATTTTCTCAAGACTAAACATGTCCAGTTGTTTAAAAACATTTCTTCATAGGTCGGGTTTTCTAAACCTGTGTTCATTTCTGTTGCTGTCCTCTGGACTATCTCCAATTTATCCACATCTTTCCTAAAATGTAGAGCCCAAAACTGGACACACTACTCCAGCTGAGAACAAACTAGTGTCAAGTAGAATGGGACAATTTCATTCCTGTGTCTTATTTATAAACAATCCTTTTAATACCTAACTAATGATATTAGCCTTTTTCACAACTGCATCATTGTTGACTCATTCACTTTGTGATCCACTATGATCCCGAGATCCTTTTCTGCATTACTACTGCCTAGCCAGTTATTCCCCATTTTTTAATTGTGCATCTGATTTTTTTTCCCCTCCAAAGTGCAAAGTACTTCACTTATCTGTATTGAATTTTGTCTTGTTGAATTCAGACCAACTCTCCAACACGTCAAGGGCACTTTGTATTCTAATCCTGTCTTCCAAACTACTTGTAAACCCTCCCATCTGCAAATTTTGAGTATACTCCCAACTCTGTTATCCAAGTCGTTAATGAAAATATTGACTAGTACTGGATCGAGGACTGACCCCTGTGGGACCCCACTAGATACACCTTCGTGGTTTGAGTGTGAACCATTGATAACTATTCTGAATATGGTCTTTCAACCATTGTGTGCCCACTTTATGGTAATTTCATCTAGACTACATTTCCCTTGTTTGCTTATGATAATGTCATATTGAACTGCATCAAAAGCCTTACTGAAATCACGGTATATCATGTCTACTTCCCCCCTATCCAGTAGGCTAGTAACTCTGCCATATTAAAAATAGGTTGGTTTGGCATAATTTATTCTTATGGCATAAATCCATTCTGGCTATTCCTTTATAACCTTATTATCTCTAGGTTTACAAACTGATTGTTTTATATTTTGTTCCAGAGTCTTTCCAGGTATTGAAGTTAGGCTGACTGGTCTATAATTCCCCAGAACCTCTGTTCCCATTTTTAAAGATAGGTATTATATTTGCCATTCTTCAGTCCTCTGGGACCTCCTCACCCATTCTGTGAGTTCTCAAAGACTGTTGCTAATGGTTATGAGATTCATTCCTTAATTTCCCTAGGATGAGTTTCATCAGGCCCTGTAACTTGAATATCCTCATTTATCCAAACATTCTTTAACCTGTTCTATCTCTTTTTGACTTGCATTCCTTCCCCTTTGTTATTATTAATTATGTATCTGGTCACCACTAACCTTTTGACTGAAGCAAAATAGGCATTAAACACCTCAGCCTTCCTGATGTTGTCAATTATTAGTCCTCCTTTGCTAGGTAGAATACCTACTCTTTAAATACACTAGAAGCAAAAGATACAAATTAAAGAAACTCTTCTTATTGTCTTTTATGTCCATTGCTAGGTATAACTCATTTTGTGCCTTAGCCTTTCTGATTTTTGTCCTTACATGCATGTACTGTTTTGATACTCCTTCTTAGCAATTTGTCAATGTTGCCACTTTTTGTAGGATTCCTTTTTGATTTTCAGATTAAAGAGCTCCTGATGGAGCCATATTGGCTTCCTATTAGTCTTCCTCTTTTTCCTTTGCATCAGGGACAGTTTGTGGTTGTGTTTTTAATATTGTCTGTTAGAGAATAGCCTCTTCTATCCTTAGGTAAGGTCCCAAGAGAAGAAAATCTACCAGTTCTCTGAGCTCACTCTTTCCTTTCCTCAGAATAATGATCAATTTCATGAACAATTTCACCCAAATTGCCTTCCCCCTTCAGATTTTCTACCAATTCCTCCCTGTTACTACCAAGTCTAAAATGATGTCCTCCTGGTTACTTCCTCCACTTTCTGAAAGAAAACGTTGCTCCCAAAAGATTCCAAGAACTTATTGGAATATTTTGTGTTTTGCCATATTACTTTTCCTCTCACATCCTCAGAACAAGTGTGTGTAAACTTGATGTATGATGCAATACTGCCTTTTTATCCTGCCTGTCTTTCCTGACCAATATTCCCATCATGAGACTTATCCCACAATGTCTCTGTGATGTCATTCAAGTCATAATTTATCTTGTGGACTAATACTTCCCGTTATTCCTGTTGATTCCCCATACTCCCTCTATTTTTGTATAGACATGTAAGATGTTGAGCAGATTTTACCTACAGACTTTTCCATCTTGTTGCTCCTATGACCCCACTGAAATTTTTCACGTCCTCCCCCACCCCATCTAGTTCTCTGTTCTATGGGAGTTGCAAAGATACTCAACACTTCTAAGTATCAGGCCATTTATTTTGAAGCCTAAATACAGATGTAGCAGCCTAACTTCAATTACCCAGTTTTTAAAATATTGGCTTAAGTTTGCACACTGTAACTAGTTATCAACTGAGACATTCACAAAATGCTGTGCACAGCTTAGTACGAGTATTAGGCAGAAAAGTAGAACTGGACTGTGATGTAACACTTGAGAGCTAGACCCTGTACAGTATTGATTACTGCCCCAGGGATCATGGATATCTTGACAGTGTGGTCAGGTTCATTAGCAGCCCTTACTGAAAGTAAGCAGGTGGGACATAGTGACAGTTTTAGAGAAGCCATAAGGTAGGTCTTATGTGTTTCTTCAACATACCACAGCAGGAATTACTTGGAACCCACTGAAGAGTCAGCACTACTGTTGGTCAGGAATTTTATTTTATTTTTTCATTGAAAAATAGAGATTTGTCATAACTGAAGCTTCCTGTTGGAACATGTTGGTTTCAACAAACTGTTTGGTGAGAAATGTCAAAATGCGATGGTTCAACATTTTTGGAACAAAATGCTCCAATTTTTTATTCCAGGTGACTTTCAGAACTTTTAATATTTAAAAGAATCTAAACATTAATGTTCAAAATTGAAACAAATCCGAAGTTTATTGAAATGTTTTGATTGACTCAAGCAAATTATTTTGGGATTTCTGTTCACAAACAGTGGAGACTTTTAGATTTATTGCATGAACTGGGATGGCAAACTTTTTTGAACTTTCAGAGTCCCATGGGATGCTGGCTTAGTTCAAGCCAGCACCCTATGCTATAACAGAAATTGGTTCTGGAGTATCTGAAGCAAGACAGGCCTCTTCTCCATGCCCCGCAGCCAAAGAAAACACAGTTTAGTTTAAAAAATGGTAAGTCTATCCATTTTTATTAGACATCATGCACAATTTAGACTTTTGTACGATATGTAGGCATGGGTCATTAGTAATGTGCATTTTCTTGCTAAAATTGATTTTTAATTAATTATTTTCTTTAGATTTGTACAAATGCTAAAAAGTTTGTTTGTCAACATACTTTCAATGACATTGGCATTAGTACATCAAATTCTCCAAGAGCAGGCTTTGCAAATATGGTTATCTTTGGCCCAGTTAGGCCAATACTGAACATTAGATCTGAGAAAAGAATAATAAAAAGAAGAATACTGAACACAGCACAGGACAATTCTGGTTATCCTGACTTGACTTGTGGTTCCTGACTTTAAATATGCTACCTATCACTGATTCCAGGACTAGAAAAAGGTATTGCAATGGAGAATAACTTCTAAATGGTGGTACTGGTTGATGGGGACATAAAAATAAGACTTCTGGAATAGACTGATATTTATTTTTTTTTCTGTTCTGAATGAAAAAATTACTACTTAAGTTAACTTTGTATCTGCAGCAGATAAAATTCAGATGACGTGGATGTAAATAATCTGTGAATAAACATACATTGTGGCAAATATAAGCCTGAACTTTTACCTCCCAAAATACTGAGCTAATCTTTTGCCATAGATCATTAGTGGTTTTATACTCTAATCAAATCACAAGATCACTTTTGTGAATTTCTACCAAAAATATAAATCCTCAGATTCCAACGTTTTCAAATGTGGTTGTAATCACTTCACCAGTCTGTTGCTAAATTAATTGTACTGATGTTTAACTTGAAGTGTTCTTACCTTTCTTAGGTCCTGACCTTGCAAACTTATTCTATTTGTTCTTAACTTTCCTAACAAGAAATTTTATTAAATTGAAGTTAAGCACTTAAGTAAGCGTCTGTCTACAAGTTTGGGGCCTTAGTTTTAAATCAGGTATCTCAGGTGAATGAGTTCAGAAATGTCAATAGTGGATCTCTAAGCAGAAAACTGAACATCCATTCTGTTAATTATTCAGTAGCTGAAAATAGTTCATGAAAGCAGGAGACAGAGAAATATTTCCTGGGCTCAAGATTATCTCATCATTTGTAAATGTGCCAAAATTATTGATGATTATGATATGGGGTAGCCAGGCTTAAAAACAGGCACAAATAGAATTATACTCATCTAAAATGGTACAATCTTCTGGACTTTTTTCATTCGGTGGCTTTTCAAAAAATGAAAAATTTCATGGAAAACTATTGTCTTTAAACGTTTCATTTTTCCTTGAATTTTGTGAGTCTTATTTAAACTTTTATCAGAACTGCTATTGAAGATTTTTGCTTACCAAAACTTGATTTTCAGTAAACCAATATCTATTCTGATAACTGATAAAATCTTCTATAAACTTTTTGATTAAACAGTTTTAAGAAAATGAAAAATGGGTTCATTTCAAATGCAAAGAAAAGCAAACAATATTTAAAAAATTCAATTGTTTACAAAATGTTTAGAAATAGCTTTATCAGCTCTGCATACACCTATTAGACTTTCATTCAAAGAAAACCCAAAACAAACACCTCTTGCATTTTTTGCAAAATATCGGTTAATATTATTTATACATTTGTTTTAGGGGGGTGGAGAGTTATGATTCTTCATATAACTGTCTAAAGCCACAAGTAAAAACTTTAAGGCTGGGTTTTATAAAATATTCAGCAGTGGCCTAATACTTCTCTCATCCATTGACTGTAATGGGAGCAGAGTTAGGGACTATGAAAATCCTACTCTAAAGCTACAACTGAAGCCCTAATCCTGCAAACACTTATACATGTGCTTACTTTTACCAAGAGTAGTGCCATGGATATCAGTGCCTGGCACACTGATTCTGTAATCTGATACTTGTGATTCATCCCCTACATCCATACGGAATATAACTCTTTTCATTGGGACTTGGCACAGGCATAAGAGAACACCCATGCGGATCAGACTGTAGAATCGGGGTTGATCTTTAATAAATCATTTTGGAATCAAATAATATGTACCTCTTTAACTTGTGATCATATAAATCTTTCTATATAGCATGAGTTTTTCCAGCTATTTTGTACTACAGTAAATGCTAACCTTATTTCTAAGAACTTAAAATGCTCCCAAAACAATTATTTTGCTGTCACCCTTTTATAGAAGGAGAAAACCTAGTAATAAAAAAGTCTATAAAAAACATGTATCTCTGGTCCTATGAAAGACTTCACTAATTGAAGATGTATGCAGATATATGTAGCAGTATATCCCAGAATATTAGAGAAACAAGGTGGGTGAGATAATATTTTATTGGACCAACTTCTGGGGAGCTTGAAAGCTTGTCTCTCTCACCAAAGGAAGTTGAGCCAATAAAAGATATTGGCTCACCCACCTTGTCTCTAATGAAGCTGTGGTAGACAGTTTTGCAAGTCACAGAGCTTTTATTGCTTTTTGTGCTAGGATAAACAGTATTAAATGAGATCTTTTGTTATTTGAAACTTCTCTCCTGGAATATTTTTCACCAGATTATTATAATCTGTCATCCAGAGGAATGGACAATAGTTTGTACATTTAACTAATAATTAGTGTACAGTTATTTGTAAAGCATAGGCAAAACTGACATTTCACAGGTTAATCACAAAGAGGAAAAATATCCAGTAAAGTCTCTTACCAAAGTCTAATACGAAGTTCATGTTACAATTGCATAAGGTGGGTGTGGGACAGCTCTCAGCTGGTATAAATAATCATAGTTCTATTGACTTCAATGAAGCTATGCCAGTTTATACCAGCTGAGGAGCTGCCCCTCTCTTCAGTTATTGAATGAATGAAAAGCAAGGATCAGTATACATTTTGCAAAATGTAGGACGTTTGAATACTATCCTGGAACCTGTACTATCTTAATTCTTTATACCAGTAGAAACAGTCATGCTGAAAAAAAATCTTCACACTATGCCAAACATTATAAAACCTTCAAATGTTGAATGATCCTTCTTTATATATACACGTTCTGGAACTATGATCAAAATGGAGTTTTATTGTTAAGGTAAATACAAAATACAAATGAAACCCAGGTGTCCATTTGTGTGAAGTAGTTAACTTTTTTTTTTTTTTTTTTACACTGTCACACTGGAACCACACTTCAATCCAATACTCAAATAGCAGAGAAGACTGTGTACATGTAAACTGCTGAGTTTTCTCAATCCCCATTCATAGTTTAGTGATGAGGTATACATGCTTATCCTCATGAAAATCCATGTATCATCAGTGGACTCAAGGACTCCTTACCTGAAAATAAAGGCAAGTGGATCTTTCTGATGTACATTGATGTAACCATTGTAAGTTTCATTAGAGTGTCTGCTGGTTGCGGTCATTGTTGTTTGTTTATATTGCAAACAACATTCAGGCCCAAGTGAAAGATCATGACCCCTCAGTAGAAAGGATTTCGGATCCTGCAATGTGTAGCACATGAGTACCCATGCTACATATTGCAAGAGTGAGGCCTTAGTTAATTATAAGACACAATAGGCATACGAAACAATGGGTTTTATTGGTGTGGGGGCAGTGATGATATCAATAGGAGTCCATTTGTTTGAGTGATACCACTTTACTCTGTTAATGCTACATGAGAATATGCAACTGAGCTATAGAATGGAGAAATAATAGCAGTCATCAACTGGAGCTCAGAGTATAATGGATGCATTTTATAGAGTTACAACTTTACATACATAGAGTTACAACTTTAGTAGGGAAAGCATTCAAGAGACACTAATTTTTGAAGTGACACTATAATTAGATAAAGAAAATGAAGAAACTTTTAGAGGATAAATGACTTGTGGTTCACATAATTTTACATAAATATCCTTTTTGATTTTTACTGTGATGGGTTTTATCATTATAAGCAAAACTATATAATTTCATTTTGATCTCTAATTGCTTTTGGCAGCTTCTCTGGTTATTGCTAAGAGAGCAGAGCTGAATCTTAATGTAAATTGTCACAAAGGTCTGGAAATCCAGGTCATAAATACCTGCTGACTACACTCTATAAGAGTGAGCATATGTTAGGTGTCTGATAATGAGAGAAAGTGTGCTCAAATTTGACTAGAACTTAAGTTCAGAAAGATGCTTTCTTAACTTAGGTGCACTTGTGTGAAATCTGAGGAAAAGGCATACAAGATGATGATGAAGATGAGGGGAAAGCAGTGGACGTGTTATTCCTTGACTTTAGCAAAGCTTTTGACACAGTCTCCCACAGTATTCTTGCCAGCAAGTTAAAGAAGTATGGGCTGGATGAATGGACTACAAGGTGAATAGAAAGCTGGCTAGATTGTTGGGCTCAACGGGTAGTGATCAATGGCTCCATGTCTAGTTGGCAGCCGGTATCAAGCAGAGTGCCCTAAGGGTTGGTCCTCGGGCCAGTTTTGTTCAATATCTTCATTAATGATCTGGAGGATGGCGTGGATTGCACCCTCAGCAAGTTTGCAGATGACACTAAACTGGGAGGAGAGGTAAATACGCTGGAGGGTAGGGATAGGATACAGAGGGACCTAGACAAATTAGAGGATTGGGCCAAAAGAAACCTGATGAGGTTCAACAAGGACAAGTGCAGAGTCCTGCACTTAGGATGGAAGAATCCTATGCACCGCTACAGACTTGGGACTGAATGGCTCGGCAGCAGTTCTGCAGAAAAGGACCTAGGGGTTACAGTGGATGAGAAGTTGGATATGAGTCAACAGTGTGCCCTTGTTGCCAAGAAGACCAATGGGATGTATAAGTGGGGGCATTGCCAGCAGATTGAGGGACGTGATCATTCCCCTCTATTTGACATTGCTGAGGCCTCATCTGGAGTACTGTGTCCAGTTTTGGGCCCCACACTACAAGAAGGATGTGAAAAAATTGGAAGGTTTCAGAGTAACAGCCGTGTTAGTCTGTATTCTCAAAAAGAAAAGGAGTACTTGTGGCACCTTAGAGACTAACCAATTTAACTGCAGGCTGCAGTTTCCACGGTATGCATCTGATGAAGTGAGCTGTAGCTCACGAAAGCTCATGCTCAAATAAATTGGTTAGTCTCTAAGGTGCCACAAGTACTCCTTTTCTTTTTGAAAAAATTGGAAAACGTCCAGCGGAGGGCAACAAAAATGATTAGGGGACTGGGACACATGACTTATGAGGAGAGGCTCAGGGAACTGGGATTGTTTAGTCTGCGGAAGAGAAGAATGAGGGCGGATTTGATAGCTGCTTTCAACTACCTGAAAGGGGGTTCCAAAGAGGATGGATCTAGACTGTTCTCAGTGGTAGCAGATGACAGACGAGGAGTAATGGACTCAAGTTGCAGTGGGGGAGGTTTAGGTTGGATATTAGGAAAAACTTTTTCACAAGGAGGGTGGTAAAGCACTCGAATGCATTACCTAGGGAGGTGGTAGAATCTCCTTCCTTTGAAGTTCTTAAGGTCAGGCTTGACAAAGCACTGGGATGATTTAGTTGGGGATTGGTCCTGCTTTGAGCAGGGGGTTGGACTAGATGACCTCCTGAGGTCCCTTCCAACCCTGATTCTATGATTCTAAGATCATTGTCAGAAAAAGTTCTCAGTAGTAATGACACTTCTTCATATCTGTAGCTATCTAAGCCAGTCTCTTAAAGGCACAAGTGAGCACTGATTTGGGAGTAAATTTAAGTATATGTAAAGCTCATGGTCTTAAGACAGTCTCCATCTGGATCAGAACTTTATTAGGGCTTTAATATATTATAGAGATTAATACATTATATAGCTGCAAAGTTCAAATTTGACTCTGGCATAATGCAAAATAAAGGTTCTCAGGGCAAAGACATTGTTTATATGCTTGTAAAGCATCATGATCATCTATGCATGGAAATGTAATGACCTATTCTAAGTCTACTCTTATTAGCACTATTAGCATCAGTTTTTATATTAATGGCTGTACTGGGATCAAGATATGTCATGTCGTATAATGTTTTCCCACACTTCACCGTGTGGTTACTGAGAAGAGCAAGTAGATATATTGCTACTAGTACTATGGACCTTTGTATCTCAGGATTTCAAATCAGTTTACTAAGATGGTAAGTATTAATATCCATATTTGACATATGGGGAAAATACCAAGACTTTAAGGCTCTGATCCAGCAAAGTACTTAAGCACATGCTTAACTCTAATATGTAAATAGCCCCATTGAAGTCAATAAGAGAATTTGTGTGATTAAGGTTTCGTATTTAAGATGCTCCAAGTGGGTTGGGGCCTAAGTAACTTACCATAATCAAGGTCACACCACAAGTAGGTGGCAAAATTGGGAATACAGATGCTGATTCAGGAAATCACTTAAACATGTGCTTAAGTCCATCCTAAAAGCACAGACTGAAGTGCTTTTTCTGAAAAGGGATGCTTTTCTTCATTGGGCCATACGTTTAGAGCACTAGACCACTCTGACACACATCTTTATCCCACATTCCAGGAAAAAAAGGGAGATGAAAGCACGTCTTTTTGCTTAACAGTAGAAAATGACTGCCATGTTAAGACGCTTGGATATATTAACCAAACATGCATCTCTCAATAGTCTATTTTTCTTTTAAACTTGTTGAATGTCTGACATTTTACTACTTTATAGACTTAGGCAGTAAAGTGAAAACATAACCACTGAAAGGGCTCTTCAGTCAAGTCAGAGGAAAGGGCATAGGTTCGGTTTTGTTAATTAGTATTGTCAAAACCAACCAAAGCAAAACACCTTGGCAGATTTGTCTGCTTACTAATAGAATGGTTATTTGTTAATTCCACACCCAGTGAAGTAATGATGGTCAGGAAAGGTGTTTGTTTATAAAATGTCATGAACATTTATTAAAATTCCTGAAAAAGCATATTACCATATATCGAAAATGGGACTTGCAGTGTTCATAAGCAGCTCATGAATACTGAAAAAGTCTTCAGAAATATTTCATACCATATACAGAAAATTAATGATTATGAATAGTTCATAAACTTCCAAAAATTGTTAAAAGAACACACACATGCACAAAGGGCTGGATATTTCAGAAATACTGAGTACCCTGCTGCTCTGATTGACTTCCATCCAACAGCAGATGTATATTCAATTATGATCACAATCTAATTCATATTATTGTTAGTTACACAAGTAACTTTTTTTTTCCTGACTGGCTGACCTATGCAACCAATAATGGAAGTTTCCAGTTGTATATAGGATGGAAATATTTGCAATGTATGATTTGCATTTTGCAGTTTTGTTAATCGTATAAATCCTGTAATCAGAGTAAACAATATTAACTTATTTACCTAATCACCAATTGCAAATATTCAAGAATGAGCCACAGATCAAGTATGATATGCTGAAGAAATACCTGATTAATAGATCACAAGATTCTCTAAATTATATGTGCATGATCTGTAATATGCTACCAAAAAAGACGTAGGGCCTTTTGCTGTCTAGGGACATAATCCATAAAAAAAAAGCACGACACTCAATCTGGTATGGATTTGTGAAGATAGTAAAGGTGCCAATAGCACTGCAGGTTAGCATGGGTACATTTCTGAAGGCATCATGTTGTACCTACGATACTGTAGTCATCCAATTTATTACTACTACCGCCACAATAATTTTTCTGCTCATTGGTCTGCCACCAACACCATTAGCTTACCTTAAAATCTGGCCTTTTGTGTTGTGGCCTGTCAATATTCATTGTAATATCTAGTAGCTGTCCCATGTCTAAGGCACCCATGTTTTTGCTGTACATTAACACTCACATACTTCTGAAGTTTGTGATAGTTTGAAAAGAGAATCATTTTGTAATTTTTAGCTGTTGTACTTATGATAAGAAGCAGAATATTCAAGTTTGATTACTATTTAGTTTTAGAATTCTAATATTCAAGTTTGTGTCCCTTAATGCTAAGTGCCCAAACAGGATTTAAGTTTCTCATTTTAAAACTCACATGTTTGAAAATTGGGCCATTTACAATTAGTTTTATAAAACCAAATTTCAATGTCAATCCTCATGCATTTATTTGACATATGATAACTGTGGGGCAGATTTCTTTTTCTTCCTCAACTAGACATGGATGTGAAAAAGTCACAAAAGCTATGTTACTATATAAGCCATAGTAGGTAAAGTTTAAGGTATGTTCACATGTGGTGATCAGGAGAGAAGGTAGCTAGAGAGTCTAGTAATGAAGAGGAAGAGTCTGGCCGCAAAGAAACTTCCAGGATTAGAACTCTCATTAAAAAAACAGAACCACCAAAATAGCTATAGGAGCTATTGTTCAGGAGCATGAAAAGGTCCAAAAGAGTGCAGTCAAGGAGAAGGAGACATCAGCACCAGAAAATCTCATTAACTAGAGGGGACCAATTTTCATATCACCAGAACAAAACCCCAATAAAAATTACTCAAGGGTATTCTTTTGTGAGAAGTGATTTCAGAGAAAATAAAACACTAGTTTCTCAAGCAGACTGCTGAGAAAGGGCGTGTGAGAGATGGAACAGCAAGATAAATTGTCTACAAGGTCAAGAGAGCTTTTTGCAAAAGAATTGCAATTCTGTAAGTTGTATCTCACTCCATTCTTTCCTCTTTTATCACTTTTATAACATCAAAATATCCAAAATGGAAAAAGCAGGTGAATCATGGAAAATATTACTGTTAGGAAAAAAGAGACGAAAAATAGCTGTTAACAATGGTGGTAATGTAGGGAGAAAGGTCAAACATGGAAGGGGAAAGGTGTTGGAGAGAGAGTTTTCTTAGGAAACTGGACAATGTCAGGAAGATCCAGAGAATGTGAGTGTGAAGGGAGGCATTGGATTGGAGGTGCTGTTGCAGCAAAGTAGGAAAATGTTAGAAGTAAGTTCATTCCTCATGTCCGAGTTGGAAAATACAAGGGGGTGAAGAGAAGGATGATAGTAGGGAGAAGGCAGCAAAGATGTTACTATTATTGATCCCTTGGGCTACAAGACAGAAGAACAGGGAAAGTATGACAATGCAGGTTAAAAGTAAATGAAATATTAATAAACACTTAATAGATTCATATAATATGTTTGGGGATGTGTGAATCCAGGTATTTCTCCGAAGACAAGAGTAAGTGACTGCATTCAAACTGCAGGGTTACTATGGAGGAAATGATTAAAAGAATACAATCTGCTGAGCTCTGAGGCAACCATCTTGGGAACAAGAGAGATTAGAGGACATTAGTGAAGGATTATAAATATCTAATAATACTAAACTAGACTGTAATTACCACTATGGGAGTTAAAGAATTAGTAAGGATAAAATAAATAAAATACCACCTTCTTTTCATATATAAGCAGCTCAGAAAAATAAACCCAGAGGTAAACATATTTGTTTGTTTGGCTTTAATACAATTTCTGTTATAAATTGTTTCCCTTCAGGCTATTTCACTAGCTTGTTTTTCTAATTCAACTACTTTTTAGTTAAAACTTTATATGGAGAGAGCTGACAATTCATATAGTTGGTAAATCGCTGAGTCACTTTTAGAAAAGGAGTACTTGTGGCACCTTAGAGACTAACCGATGCATCCGATGAAGTGAGCTGTAGCTCACGAAAGCTTATGCTCAAATAAATTGGTTAGTCTCTAAGGTGCCACAAGTCCTCCTTTTCTTTTTCGAATACAGAGTAACACGGCTGTTACTCTGAAATGAGTCACTTTTGAATCTTACCTCCTCACTTAGGGCCTAATTGTCCAATCAGTCTGAAAGAAGATAATGTGACTATTTAAGTAAGAATTGCTGATTTAAGCATTTTTCTTTCATCTGTCAAATTGATTTTATTTTGATTTCCTTAGCCACAGTAATGGCAGATACAGGATCCAATACAATACTCTGTCTGTTCTTGAGTCTATGCCAGGGTCACAAACCTGACACAACATACAGGATACTAGACAGTTTACTTGAATGTCAGAAAAGTAATGTCTCCTGGAGAAAAAAAACAAACAAACCCTACAGCTAGTTGGCATTATATCTGGTACAAATTTTAGAAAAACAACCTATCCAGAGGTATTTGTCTTTTGACCTAAGTGGCTTGTAAAGTCTGGGGTCCAGTGGGTTTTCCAGTTGGGAGTGGAAATTGGTGGTAGGCATGCATGTCTTTGATACAGCGTTGGCTGTTTACTAAGAGTTTACAGAGTCCTGTGTTTCTGAATGCAGAAGGAATCAAACAGCAAGAAACAGCTTCTTTTACTCACAGCACCAAGAGCACTCTAATCAGCTTGCACCCCTGACCCCAAAACCTCTCCCCAGGGTCAGCCTTATGCTTTCAGCTATTCTTCATGCTCATATCTCTCACTCAGACCTTGTCTATGCTACAGGTTACTTCACTATAATTTATGTCACTCAAGGGTGTGAATAATATACACCCGCGTGATGTAAATTATACCAGCCTAAGCGCTGTTGGCTTAGAGAGTATCCACTACAAGCACTACAGTGGTGCAGCTGTGCCACTGTTAAGTTCTGTAATGTAGATGTAGCCCCAGTCATCTTTGTCTGTCCTCAGTTTCTTTGTGTTCTGCCTTCCTGTACACTACCATACTCAAAACAATACCCAGTAAAAGGTCCTACTCCTTTCATATTGGGTGGGGCTTAAACTTGCTGTTGGGTGTGAACTCACCTTTCAATTAATATATCAATTTCAATCCCTAACTAGGTTTCACTCTGCTCCTAATGCCACCATCTGTAAGTGGAGCTTTTGCTTCCAGATGATAAATATTTATACTAAGTTAAGGTCTAAGGGAAATTTGAAAGGGACAAATAAATTTAGTCCCCATATTTAGGTTTCTTATTAAAGATTTTGCCAAAGCTAATATCAATAGATATATTTATAAAATAATAAAACAACCTCTGAAAAATGGTATTTAAGATTTGTACATTATAAGAATGTGCTCAGCACAACTGAACATGGTCAGGCTTTGTCAGGTCAACAGGGAAAAGGGAACAGATTCCATTATGAGGCAGGGGCTTACCTGAACAGAGCTGAGAGGGAACAGGACATGGACCACAGGTAAATGTACTAACCCACCATGTATCATGAGGGCTGGAATTTATACCTCGGGAATTTCAGGCAGAGCATACACCTCTCCCTCTCTCACACACATATCTCAATCAGCAGCACCCACCTATGGGGTCAGAGTAGGACTGGGTTTTATGATCTGCACTGTGTTTTCACAACTCACCCTTTTTCTTTTGGGGCAGGAAAGGAATTTTCCCTCACCTTCAGATTGGCCAACATGGGGTGTGTTTTCTGCCTTCCCCACAGCAGGTTGTGGAGCTGCTGAGGTAGGTAAAGAGGTTAGGTCAAGCTGTCACAGCCTAGTAGGCATCAAGTGTGGTAGGTGTCCAGTGCAGGTACTTATTACAGAGAGTCTGTGGTTCCCTGATAAACAGAAGTTTAAAGTGGATTTAAAGGAAGACATCTCCCAAGGAAAAGGAGAAGCTTGGGGCTCCTAATCTCAAATATGACAGGGAGACACCCCACTCTAACAGGCTACACACCCTCCAGGCAAGCCAGGAAGGGGTTAGTGAGCTACTAAAGGCCCAATTAGTCCAAGTTGAGTCACCTGGAGCAGAAAACAGGCTTCTAGGGAAGGGCTCAAAAAGAAGAGACCTGCTTACATAAAGCCCTGTAGGTAGAAAGAGTAGACAGGGGCTTTTGATATGGACTGGATGGTCAGGAATTAGGGAGAATTCAACCTAGCAGATTTCCTGGAGGAAAGAGAAGAGTAAGTTTATGTTGCTACATACTTATTTTGGGCCCTGAGTGCCCCGTTAAGGGGCACTGAACTGTAAGAAACTAGCAGGAGGTCTAAGTCTTTGTAACCCAGAAAGCTTTGGGGGCTTGGGAAGAGTAGCAGAAGAACAGATGGGGAAACTGACTGCGGCTGCTACAATTCATAGTGCTATAAGGAGGTGCCCTTGTCAGGTCCTCTTTCTTTTCTATCCCCCTCAGCATCAGGCTGGGACCATGTTAAGAAGGGGAGAGAGTTGATAGCAGCTGTGGAAAAGCTGGAAAGGAAAAATTATTTCCTTAATCTTTTCCATAGGTGGAAAAGATTAAGGAAATAATTGACCAGCACTATAGGATTTGTTGCCGGGTATTTCTAAAGACCTTAAGTCAGTAGTGCTCAATCTTATTACACAGGAGGGCCACATTAAACTTAAGTACAACCTTGTATGGGCCAAAAAGATTCTACATATTTTAATAAGATTTAAAGTCACCAGTATTGATCTATATTTTAAGTTCAGCTTGTTTTGTATGTACTTAGGTTGTTTCTCTTTACACATTTGTGTAAACTAAAATGATGTAAACTTGATTAAAAAGAGTGCTAATGAATCAGCTGTTAGTATATTGTGTTGAAGCAGGCCACAGACCTTATAAAATGTTTTGGTGTGCTGTGTGGGCTGTAGGTTGGGCACCCTTGCATTAAGTGAATAAGATTGTGGCCTAACTAGACTACATCCATTGTTTGTTGTCTGTCTTCCTGGTGGCAAGGCCAAACAATAATAACATTATGCTAGTGCAGGAAACTAGAAAACCGAGTGAAACTGTCTAATCTAGTTTTGTTCTCAGACCTGAGTAAAATGCTGACACTGAGATGTGTGGAAGTTTATCATGTCAGATGACTAGGTCCAAGCTGAAAGGGAACTTTTTTTTTTTTATTATTGAGTTATTGTTAGCATTTGGTTTAGGACACTTCATTCAAATATATGATTTCTGTCTTTATGGTCTCCTTTGAAACATAGATTCTTTCAATTGTTTATGCTCTACTTTCAGTGCATTGAGTTCACTAATATTCTCCACCATAAAATAGTTATTTTTTTAAACCTGATAGAAAAGAATCTTCGTTGAAAATTTTTGCTAAATTGCGTATTGCTTTTGCGGCAAGATCCTTTTTCAAGAAAAGTAAAATGGAGGCTGATGTGGTGTTTGCAGGAGATAGTCAGAGGTAGTTGAAAATTAGAACACATTGTGCTAAATTCTCTGTTGGTGCAACTCTCCTGGATTCTTATGTTGTTCCAGGGATGGAAACGGGGCACAAGTTAAATATGTGCTCTTGACTCCAAGAACCAGACTACGTTTTAAGTTATTTATTTTAGTTTAGGATCTAAAGAACAACTTTCTTACTTTAACCTACTTACATGTCTCCCATTACCATAGTTTGAGAGTCCCATAATCTTTATTCCTAACTTCCCCAAGAGGCAGAGTAGCACTATTATCCCCATGTTACAAATGCAGAACTGAATTACAGAGCTGCTCAGTAACTTGCCCAAGATGTCACAGGATGTCTGTGGCAGAGCTGTGAATTGAACCTAGCTTTCCAGAGTCCCAGGTATTGCACCCTAACCACTAGATCAGTGGTTCTCAACCTGTGTCCCATGGGCCACTTGCGGTCCAATCAGCACACAGCTGCAGCCCATGTGATCTCCTCAGGACCATAAAGGATAGAGAGATATAGATATATAATATGTGGCTGCAGCCCACATAACACAGAGAGAGCTGCATATGCTCCCCACAATGGTAAATAGGTTGAGAACCATTGCACTAGACCATACTTTCTCTAACTTCCCTCTTTGTTTGTGTCTATGATTTTATTCCTTGAATACAAAACTAAAATTCACACACACATGCCAGATGATCAGATAATAGTAATGGGTGAACCATTAGTAGGTGTGGCCTTACCCAGCATTGAGCTAAACCTCTTAAACTAGACCAAAGATCTCCAATCTGTGGGGCTCACCCCAAGACGGGGGAGTGGAGGAATGTTCAGGGGGGCATGGCTGGGCCATGGGCCAGCCCTCACAGGGGCAGGGAGAGAGTGCCATCCAGCTCTGTTCCTGGCCAGGGGATCTGGCTGCCAGCCCTGCATCTGAGAATTTGGCTGTGGCTGCCAGCTGTGCATACAGGGTCCCGGCTGCCAGACCTGCTTCCGGTGCTTCACTCCCAGGCGCAGCTGCTGGCCTCAGTTCCCCTCCTGCCCCCAGCTATGGCACCAGCCTCATTCCCCTTACCCTTGTCTGCATTCTCCTCTGCTCCCAGACCCCTGGCCCGGGCTCCAGGGAATGAGTGTGTGTGTGTATGTGCATGGGCTGGAGGGGGTGGGGGAGAGTAAAAAGTTTGGGACCACTGAACTAGACATTCAGAATAGGCTTTCTAGTGTGATTTGCAAAACTTCTTGTTTTTATATGCCTGTATTGCTTTATTTCTACATATTTGTCTCCACTTTATTCCCCCTGAAATCATTAGGAAAACTGATTCATTTCTGTAGAAGGATGTGATAATTATAATGATGTACAGTGAGTACAGTAAAAATAGCAATCAATGATTATAGGAGAATTTTAAACTTTGAGGCAGGAATCTGAACATCCTTTGTGTTTATCATGTCCAGCATAAAGGTGCACAGATCCTGATTGGGCTTGGGGATACTAACATACAGATATTACTCCTAATAAATCTCTGTCCAAAAATGAATGGCTGTAACTATTGATTTAAAGTCTTCTGTTCTATTAGAAATGAAGAGGGAATGAAACATCAATGAACTGTCAAAACAAAAGCAAAGAAAAATCAGTATACAATTTAAAAGCTTCATTAAGTCCTAATTTTATATTCACTGGCTCGCTGTGTTAAATGAGCTATTTCATTTTATCAGCAAAGCGTGATGTAAAAATTATTTACCTGTTAAAAGCACTTTTTGGTTTTTGTAATTAAGATAATGAGGCTCCTACATTATGTTCCCTTAGAGGAAATTGCTAAGTTTTTTATTGTGAGCTTCATGGCACAGTATCAACACATAAATTGTGTGCAGGCCATGCTTCCCACTTCCTCCAGTTTATTTCCTCCATAAAAAGAGAGCAATATTCAAAAGGTACTTTTATGTTTGGATATAGTCACGCTCAGAGGTGGGAAGAAAGCAATTGTAAACCTATTTGAAAACTCAAGGGTTTTAATAGAATGAAGTTACCACTGCTCTCCTATATTGCACACTCAAATTACAATCCTGGAAGTAAGGAGCAAATCTTGCACACAAAGGTTTTGCTTGCATGGAACTGTACTAAAACACAGCAATGCTGAGTGACATCCTCTTAGGAATTGCTTTTTAGGCAATGGCTACATGTGAAGTTTGCCAACTACTGCCTGGTATTTAAGGGCGCTTTCTGCTCCCCTGCTGCGTTGGCTTTATGAATTCACTGTGTGCAGACCCAATGGCTTAGCACAATGCATCCAAGAGTGCTAAAGGAGTTGGCGGATGTGATTGCAGAGCCATTGGCCATTATCTTTGAAAACTCATGGCGATCGGGGGAGGTCCCGGACAACTGGAAAAGGCTAATGTAGTGCCCATCTTTAAAAAAGGGAAGGCGGAGGATCCTGGAAACTACAGGCCAGTCAGCTTCAGCTCAGTCCCTGGAAAAATCATGGAGCAGGTCCTCAAGGAATCAATTCTGAAGCACTTAGAGGAGAGGAAAGTGATCATGAATAGTCAGCATGGATTCACCAAGGGCAAGTCATGCCTGACTAATCTAATTGCCTTCTATGACGAGATAACTGGCTCTGTGGATGAGGGGAAAGCAGTGGACGTGTTGTTCCTTGACTTTAGCAAAGCTTTTGACATGGTCTCCCACAGTATTCTTGCCAGCAAGTTAAAGAAGTATGCGCTGGATGAATGGACTATAAGGTGGATAGAGAGTTGGCTAGACTGTCGGGCTCAACGGGTAGTGATCAATGGCTCCATGTCTAGTTGGCAGCCGGTATCAAGTGGAGTGCCCCAAAGTTCGGTCCTGGGGCCGGTTTTGTTCAATATCTTCATTAATGATCTGGAGGATGGCGTAGATTGCACCCTCAGCAAGTTTGCAGATGACACTAAACTGGGAGGAGAGGTAAATATGCTGGAGGGTAGGAATAAAATACAGAAGGACCTAGACAAATTAGAGAATTGGGCCAAAAGAAATCTGATGACATTCAACAAGGACAAGTGCAGAGTCCTACACTTAGGACGGAAGAATCCTGTGCACCACTACAGACTAGGGACTGAATGGCTAGGCAGCAGTTCTGCAGAAAAGGACCTAGGGGTTACAGTGGACGAGAAGCTGGATATGAGTCAACAGTGTGCCCTTGTTGCCAAGAAGGCCAATGGCATTTTGGGATGTATAAGTAGGGGCATTGCCAGCAGATTGAGGGATGTGATCATTCCCCTCTATTCAACATTGGTGAGGCCTCATCTGGAGTACATCCAGCGGAGGGCAACAAAAATGATTAGAGGACTGAAACACATGACTTATGAGGAGAGGCTGAGGGAACTGGGATTGTTTAGTCTGCGGAAGAGAAGAATGAGGGGGGATTTGATAGCTGCTTTCAACTACCGGAAAGGGGATTCCAAAGAGGATGGATCTCAACTGTTCTCAGTGGTAGCAGATGACAGAACAAGGAGTGATGAACTCCAGTTGCAGTGCAGGAGGTTTAGGTTGGATATTAGGAAAAACTTGTTCACTAGGAGGGTGGTGAAACACTGGAATGTGTTACCTAGGGAAGTGGTGGAATCTCTTTTTCCTTAGATATTTTTAAGCTCAGGCTTGACAAAGCCCTGGCTGGGATGATTTAGTTGGGGATTGGCCCTGCTTTGAGCAGGGGGTTGGACTAGATGACCTTCAGGGGTCCCTTCCAACCGTGATATTCTATAATTCTAATGCCAAATACAGCTGGGACCAAATCTTGTTGAGGTTTCCTGGCACTACTGGAATACAAATAATAGACACAGACTGGCCATAGCCCTCTTTGTGGGTGACCTACCCACTATGCCACACCATCTTTTCCTGTTACTGGGACCACCTGAAGCCAGTATGTGGGTGGCCTGAATAGGGGTAGTGTCTACCTTCATTATATTCCATTCCATTTCCCACCACTTCCACAGTTTGGGGCCTTTGCTTAAACCTTAGCAAGATTTGGCCTCATTTTGAAAGTGAATGTTAGATTGTTTGCTGTTTTAAAAGTTCAACATAGTGCCTAACAGTGAACATTTTTCTGTTGTACCATTCAGAAACCTCATTTGAGCAGCCTGAGCCTCGATCTGGCTGTTTGTGCTATATTCATCTGTCAGTCAGAGTGCCAGTTATAGGGGAGGCAACGAAGAGAAGGCCATGAGAGCTAAGGAGAAAAAAAAGCAACATTTAAAAGGTCTTTTGGCCCAAGTTCTTCCTCTGACATAAGGACACTGCTCTTATAAATGGCAGTTGGGGAGATGCTCACTGCAGACTTAATAGGTTTGTGCTCAGAAGATGGAATGAGTCCCTCAGCATTGTTCCCTTCCCTGGGAACCTTAGAATTCTCTCCTTTTGTGTACTATAAAAGACAAGAACCACAAATGTGAGGCACTGTAGTGTGGGAGATAACAGCTGTCAGTCATTCTCAGTGGTATTTTGCCTGGCTGGCCCAGTGGTTATTCAGTTTAGATTTAATGCGGACTTAAGCAGAATCTATTCTGGCAGGTGCTACTGGGCAGCAGTGAAAGACTCTCATGACTGCGACCTCTGGAGGAGCAACCAGCTGGAGTAGCATTGCCTAGAGCGCCATATTCTTGCCTCCATACATAGGCAGATTCTGTTCTCTGTGAATCCCACAATCTGTGGTTGGAAGACCACAACTTTTGCCCATTGGCATTTAGGCTCAAACAACTTCATAAAGACTAATTGAGTTGCTGTAACTGGAAAACCAGCACTGATAGCCAATTAATGTGTGTGTGAGGGGGGGTGGGGGTGAAGAAGCTACATTTAGCATCTCCTTGAAAAAAAAGAAATGGGACAGGCTATTAAGAATGCTAAAGTCACCACCTTTTCATTGTGAGCATCCCAGTCTTTTGCAAAAGATCTAAGTTTAACAAGCTTTTTGCAGCCACTTTGTGTTCTAAATTCTTTTAAATATGGGTCAGAAATTTTTCATGTTCTCTCTCTCTCTCATCCTTAAGAGCATAACCTGACCCAAAACAGATACTGCAGTACTTGCTTGTATGATCCAAATTGTAGGATTTGTTGTTCATACTTCCTCCCAGCTGCCAAAGGCTTTCAGTGTTTGCCTTGTTCAATTCTGGTGGCAAAACCAAAAATGTTCACCCAACTCTCTCATACACATAAACAGAGCTGTGATGAAGGAATGACTGAGAACTCTGAGACTGAAATTCTTACTGACATGTTGTATTTTATGGGATGATAATCCAATTCACCTGGCCCCTCTCAGGTTCTAATGGGTATTTGTCCAAAGTGATTATGTTAACACTTATGATGGATTATTCACAATGAGTTTGTCTGCAGCTAATTAACCATATTGTATAAAACCTAGATCTATTTTAAATACAAAAATTTGAATTATGTTTTTTTTGTTTTGTAAAAATGAATGGCGAGTGTGAGTGGAATATAGAAATGAAGAAACCGGAAGAAAACTACTGAAAGTGACGTGGATGGGCCAAAGAGTGGAAGAAGTGAAAGTGTCTCACTGAGGTACAGGGAAAAACAATGGGAGTCTTCATTCACAAACAACTGATTTTCTTGGGAGGAGAATACTCAATACCAAGAGAAATGACAAAATAAACTTAAAGGATGGCTTCAGTTTATACGACATCTGAAAAGAAATACTGACAGGCTTGTTCATGCTTAATAGCCAATTAAAAGGTAATAACAGGAAGAAGTCACAGTGCTCACTTGAGCGGTGGGGTGTGTGTGCGCGTGCCCATGCATGTGGGCACACATTTTTTTAGAAAATTAATGAACTTAAAGCACCGTTCTTGTGACTGATGCTTAGGTAACCAGCAGGCATATTGCAGCTTTTTACCTTCACAGATCTGATTGCTATTTAGAGAAGGCTTTGTTGCTGCTGTCAGATTGTTATACCATCTTTATGGTTCCATTTGCATTATCAGTGGGAAAACTGGGTTAGAAAACATCTTGGATTTGTGTGATGGTTTATATGTGCACTATTATTTATGGCTTTTCTGTGTCAATGAGCTCAGAGCCATCTTAAATGTCAAAAAGACACAGTGGAATTCTGATGCTTTTTCTACCCCAAACTACCTCTCATTGTGGCTGCAGTATAAATAGCTGCCATTTTATTCAATGCTTTGCAGCGAGGCACAGTAATGCCATGCAACTACATAGACTGAATTTTTGCGGTCATTAAAGTATTATCTTCAGCTATCTGCCTGGGTCTTGTTGGCTTTTTTCCCACTTGAAAATTTTAGTAGACAAGAAAAGTCACAAATGTTCTTTATAAATGGCCACTAGCACCACAAACAGTGGTTAAGCAGCCAGTGTTCTTTGAATTATGCTGAGAGCTACAGCAAATGATTGAAAAGAGCAACTTTTCTGAAAGGGACTGTTAAATGCCTTACCCACAGAGTGCTCAAACGATTTCCTGCTGTTCTTTCCTGAGACTTATTTTAGCAAAGCTTTTAATATGGTCTCCCACAGTATTCTGGCCAGCAAGTTTTAAAAAGTATGGATTGGATGAATGAACTATAAAGTGGATAGAAAGCTGGCTAGATCGTCAGGCTCAATGGGTAGTGATCAAGGGCTCAAGGTCTAGTTGGCAGCTGGTATCAAGCGGAGTGCCTCATGGGTCAGTCCTGGGGATGGTTTTGTTCAACATCTTCATTAAGGATCTGGATGATGGGATGGTTTGCACCCTCAGCAAGTTCGCAGATGACATTAAGCTGGGGGGAGATAGGGTCCAGAGTGACCTAAACAAATTGGAGAATTGGGCTAAAAGAAATCTGAGGTTCTACAAGGACAAGTGCAGAGTCCTGCACTTAGGATGGAAGAATCCCTTGTACTGCTACAGGCTGGGGACCAACTGCCTAAGTGGCAGTTCTGCAGAAAAGCACCTGGGGATAACAGAGGACAAGAAGCTGGATAAGAGTCAGCAGTGTGCCCTTGTTGCCAAGAAGGCTAATGGCATATTAGTCTGCATTAGTAGGAGCATTGCCAGCAGATTGACAGAAGTGATTATTCTCCTCTATGCAGCACTGGTGGGGCCACATCTGGAGTACGGAGTCCAGTTTGCATGCGCCCCCCCGTCCCCCAGAAAAAGGATGTGGACAAATTGGAGCGAGTCCAGCGGAGGGCAATGGAAATCATTAGGGGCTGGTGTACATGACTTACAATGAGAGGCTGAGAGAACTGGGCTTATTTAGTCTGCAGAAGAGAAGAGTGAGGGCGGATTTGATGATAGCCTTCAACTACCTGAAGGGGGTTTCCAAAGAGGATGGAACTAGGCTGTTCAGTGGTGGCAGATGACAGAACAAGAAGTAATGGTCTCAAGTTGCAGTGGGGGGAGGTGTAGGTTGGATATTAGGAAACACTATTTCACTAGGATGGTGGTGAAGCACTGGAATGGGTTACCTAGGGAGGTGGTGAAATCTCCATCTTCAGAGGTTTTTAAGGCTGAGCTTGACAAAACTCTGGCTGGGATGATTTACTTGGTGTTGGTCCTGCTTTGAGCAGGTGGTTAGACTAGGTGACCTCCTGCAGTCTCTTCCAACCCTAATCTTCTATGATTCTATGAAAAATTCAGACACACACAATATAAAAATATTGCATTTGTATTTTGTTTGTGCCTTGATCAACAGGCTAGTCTCCCTCTCCCTCCCCCTAATTACTTTTCAGACTTGTTGGCTGCCTTTCAGAAGCCTGTTCCTGAGGGCAATGCTGTTGCTGATTTGCAGCAGGTTGTTACTAGCTTCTTTCCTGCCCCCCAGAGATCCCTTTACTGCCTGCCTAGACTTAATGCAGCTCAAGTTAGTGGGGCCACCTCTGAATGTAGATCTGCTCTTTTGGCAGAAGAGTGGCAATGCATCGCTCTCTTGCCAGAAACAATTATTCTGATGGCACATGGCACCAGCATATTTCCACGTATTCTGACCAACTGATGTTCAGTCCATTTCCTCTATTTCTCTTTCCAATTACTGTATATCTACTTCTATTTATCTAATAGAATTGGACTGAGTACAGCGCGTGATACTGACCCTTATTTTATGACGATTCCTTCACTATATCCCAGTGGTAAGGGTGATTTGTTTCCATTAACATTCTTAATGTGCTAGACTGAGAGGCATTTTTAGCAACCAGCCAGGTGCTCAAGTCCCTGCCAATTATTGGGATGGAATATCGATTATTTTGCTCATTGCCAAGAGTAGCACCTTCGTACCAGTCTTAGCATCACTAAGGTAAAAGCTGGGAGGGAGGGGTGATCATGAGGAGTGAGCCCAATTCTATGTCCTCTTTGATATGCTGGGGTAAGCATCTGTGAAAAACAGGAAGTCTATCTCTATTTGACTTCTGGTGTATGTGTCGGGGCCCATGAGACTGCAGACTCTGCAAAAACACATCTGTATAACTAATGGCTTAAAAAGTGCTTGTGTCATAAATATAAAGGGAAGGGTAAACACCTTTAAAATCCCTCCTGGCCAGAGGAAAAATCCTTTCACCTGTAAAGGGTTAAGAAGCTAGGAGTAACCTCACTGGCACCTGACCAAAATGACCAGTGAGGAGACAAGATACTTTCAAAAGCTGGGAGGAGGGAGAAAACCAAAGGGTCTGTGTTTGTCTGTGTGATGCTTTTGCCAGGGACAGAACAGGAATGGAGTCTTAGAACTTAGTAAGTAATCTAGCTAGATATGCGTTAGATAATGATTTCTTTAAATGGCTGAGAAATTAAGTTGTGCTGAATAGAATGAATATTTCTCTCTGTGTGTCTTTTTGTAACTTAAGGTTTTGCCTAGAGGGATTCTCTATGTTTTGAATCTAATTTACCATCCTGATTTTACAGGGGTGATTCTTTTTTACTTCTTCTATTAAAATCCTTCTTTTCATTTGAATGCTTTTTCATTGTTCTTAAGATCCAAGGGTTTGGGTCTGTGGTCACCTATGCAAATTGGTGAGGATTTTTACCAAACCTTCCCCAGGAAGTGGGGTGCAAGGGTTGGGAGGATTTTTTGGGGAAAGCCATTTCCAAACAATGCTTTCCTAATAAAAATAAACCCAGATAAATGTTTGGTGGTGGCAGTGGAAGTCCAAGGGCAAAGGGTAAACTAGTTTGTACCTTGGGGAAGTTTTAACATAAGCTGGTAAAAATAAGTTTAGGAGGTTTTCATGCAGGTCCCCACATCTGTACCCTAGAGTTCAGAGTGGGGAAGGAACCTTGACAGCTTGTTTAATGATTTTTCTTTGACATGTTTGTAATTGTAGCAGTTACTAACAGAAATGGGGTGAACAGATCTGAGGAATTTGGATTTGACCTTCTGGACACCACTTGAAATCCCCAGCAGGAGGCGCATAGCTGTCCACTTGAACTTTATCGTTTGACCACTCGAGACTCCTCCATGCTGTGGGTAACTGTTGTTTGGGGGCGTTTGTGTGTGCTTGAAACTAAATTAAGCAGAGACTTTGAGAAAAGGCATTCTTGTGAGAGTGCTGGAGACTAATCAAGTGAAGGCTTTAAGTAAAAGCACTTGATTTTGTGTATGCTAGATGGTTGCCATAAATCAGATGTATGTGCTGTGTCTCCATGGATTTATTTCCTGATACTGCATTGCAGAGAGCAAAGTGTCTGTCTGAGAGCACTGGGTTTCAGGTAACAAGGGACTCTGAAAGCACTAAAGGCCGCTGCCTTCTTGGGCTAATCTTTTGGCTCTGATCCTGCAATAAGCTTCTCATGAACAGATTTCTGTTCCCACCTAAAATTTCAACGAAAACAGGAGAGCTCCATGCAAGTGCAGGGATCTGCTCACATATTACCTATTGCAGAAACTGGGCCATTGGCCTCCTCTACATTATATTAAAAAAATAAATCTATATTCTATCAACTACCACCAGGATACAATGGTAACAATGCCAGAGTCCTGTCTACTCTGAGCATCCGTTGCAGTGATTGTGGAAGTTGCTATAATTGGAGCTCATTCTGGTGCAGAGAAGGCCTTATATTTTAGCAAACTGTATTACTCCTTAATTTTATCTTAGTTTTGTCATGTGGGGAAAAAAAATGAACACGGTCCATAGTTAGAAGGTTCTGAATAGTGTGTTCATACTGCGCATGAACTGTGTGGAATTTCCTATAGTGCCCTTATTCTGCAGAAGAATGGCCATTAACATTCTCAGCTAGAATGTTGAAAGTCATGAGTATGAGTCTCACTTAATCTCACCCTGAAAAACCATCTCTAGTTTCCCCCAGCTGCAGAACCATTACCCTATCAATTTGGGTTAGGGGTGTCAAAGGTGATTGGACATGATGCTGGCCACGTCACTCCCACATGTACTATTAGCTATGAAACTAATGTGCCTTAAGCCCATCAATCTGATGAGCCATTGCTTGGTGGCACTTTGACAGGCTTGTGATGTTTAGTAATCACTTCAAACTTCATGTCCCTGCAAGAACTATGCTTGATTCAGTGTCTGGTTCCAAGTGGCTATGTGTAACAACAAGAGCTTCATAATACACTGCCCAGACTCTCTCTGTGGCTTCTGATACCACAATGCTAAATATTGACATTAGTAAGCTTTGCTGGCTCTTTAAAACAAGAAATGGGCTAAACCGGATCAGATCACTTTGGGTACCTCCAGAAGGGCTTGGCCTGAGCATTTTTTATTTTTTTTGTGCCACACCTGCAAGACATTATGCCAGCAGACTGGCCAACAGAAGTAGATGTTGGTCAAATGAATTGGTGATCCTTGGATGGAAACTGCTAAATAAAGGATTTTTATAAGTAGCATTAATCAGGTAACAATCTAATAAAGAAAAGGGCATGGGTCCTAAATAGAAGCTTGTATGGCCTATAAAGCTTCTTGGTTCAATCAAAATATTTTTCTCTCTTGAAGGCTATTTCCCCCTCATCATGCTATATTAATGGTGCTGTTTTTTTGTTTTTAAACTACTTTTGAGCTTTTGATTAGTTATAACCTAGTGAGTCAAGTCATAACCAATTACTCAGGTAAATACATCCTTAAGTTTCAGTTCTCACCCACTCTGAGTTAAAATGGAAATACCACCAAAAGTGAATAGAAGTTGTGATATGAAAGCAATATATTTTGGAAGATTTCATTTTCAAGCTATTCTTAATATGTTACTGTTATGCTGTCTTAGAAATGGTTGTTTAAATTGTTCATGTCACTTATCAGATGACTTTACAGCTGCTTACTATATTAAAGAACCAGTCTAACACCATGCCTCTGCATAAAACCGTGCAGTAAAATGTTGTTGAACATTTCACAGATGAAAATAAAACTTAAAATCTACATGAAAATTGTGATCTTTGTAGACATAAAATATAGAGATCGTATTTTTAAATTACAATTTGTGTATTTAATCTGAAAAATGTTATCTGGTGGAATTCAGGTATCTGCATCTGTATCTAAGTATTGGTGTATATAATGCCTAGTAAAATATTACTATTAATATCTGTAGCAGAAGGTTAGAATAATGTCTGAGCTCATATATGCACAGCATTTTTGTTTCTAGATTTCATACCATCAGTCAGATTCCATCAATTTTGTTCCTAATGTTACCTGTCTACATGCAGTGCTTGGAGTTCAATCATTCCCTCTCAGGTTAATGGCCTTTTAGGAGGAAATTTGCATGAGGATTCTCTTGGGGTGGGAGGTTCCCACACATCTTCCTGGCTTAAAAGATGGTTGTTCTGGTGGACAGGGATGCAGAGCCCTCTATGTTTGAACTGATCCTGGTGTTGCCCTGGTTCCCTGGCAGCTTGGCTCCACTGGAGTCATGCTAACATGATTTCTCCCCCACCCCCAGCCATAGAGGCTCCCAGGATCTCACGCAGCTATGCAGAAAAGGTGGTGGTGGTGGTGGTTGTTTTGGTTTTTTGCAGGCAAAATCTACATCATCATAAAAAGGCTGTTTTCTATTCTGGCTCCATTGTGGGCTCACCTACTCATCTCTTGTATATCTTCCTGAATAGATCCTGGGTATTTTAGAGAAGGACCTGCCAGGTCTAGGCAGACAGGTGGAGGGTACCAAGGAGATGACTGAACCTCTCAGCTGCATAATTTTGCATTTTCACAAGATGCCATGGAATCCAGTTTTTTTGCAACAGATGATGAGACAACACAAATTAGGACTTTAAAATACCATACGTTATTTTGTAAAGTGTTGCACTCAAGTTCCTTTGCTGATGCAATACAGTGTCTACGCCACTCCAGAGAATCAGGCCCAAGAAATCTAAAGATAACGGAGAGAAACCAAGTCAGGTTAATGGAAGCCTGACAAGTTAGAACTACAATAATATAAAATATATTTGGAAATTTTAATTGGGAACTAGTGCAAAGTGGGAACAATGGGCCAGAGCCTAGCTGATTTTAAAATATTGCATAACTCCGTTAAAAAGTTAATCTATTGAAAGCTCAATAAGAGGAACTACCCTTTCCTTAGTAAAAACAAAAATGATATTTATTGTCAAAGTATTTCACAGGAAAGCAGACTGTTAAATGATGTGCCAAACTGATAGTTTGAAACCCATGACAACTCCTCTGCCTTTAAATCCCATGAATCCTTACCAGCCAATCAACATTCTCTATGCTCATAAATACAGATTGCAATTAAGGGCATATTGACTAGCTAAATGTAGAATTTAGCTGAATATAACATTAGTGGAACTGGCGTTCGCCTAAAAACAACTTAGAAATCAAACAGTCGATACAGAAATAAATGTTAGTCTCTTGCATTATATCTGAGCACCTGCTGCAGTTAAGTTACTATTGAGAATCTACACAATGTTAGCTTCGTAACTTCAAAAAACAGAAATTGGTAAGAAATAATTTATATACTTTTTTGTAAAGTGGTTTGGTAAGCATTTTCTATAAAACTTCAAAAGAAACAAAATTCCATTTGAAATGTATACCTTTTTTTAACAGTAAAAAATGTTTTTCCGTTGTTTAGGTTTAATTTTCTCAGGGAAGAAAAAACTAAAATTGGACAATTTTTCTGTAAAAGGTCTTTTCATTTAAAAATAAGACATTTTCACCAGATCCAGTATTTTGTTAGTGTATCTGTACTGCGATTGTAATAGTTAAGGAACTGGGACAAGGGATGTATGTAAATCTGAACTAATGCTGTAGAAACTTTTGTGAGATTAAACAAGTGTCCAGGGATTTCAAAACCATATCCTTACACATACCTATATTGTAAATGTTCACTGGCTTATAGCATTAGTTGTGTGTGTATAATGTAGGATATTTTATAGCAATTGAATGAACTATAGGTGCTAGGTGATTAAAGGTCAGAGTTTGACATACTTTAAGTACTTGTAGTAATATACTCTGTAAATCGTTTCATTGGTTTCAGTGGATGTACTAATGGAGTAAGATATTTAATGTGACTTATGATCATAAAATCTGTCCTTTCGTCTACATCAAGCTTGATCATTCTTCATCCTCCACACCCACCCCACAGTGATAGGACTAAGGAAAAATTTACTTGCTCTGAGCATGGATTACTCAGATTTTAGATCTGGATATACAGGAATTAACTAGGCACTTTGTGCCTGCTACTTACCCAAAGAAGGTGGATGGGGCAGGAAAATGGGAACGCTTTGGCTTCACCTATTCTCTTGTTGCCCCACCACCACCAAATGACCCAGACAGTGGTCTCTGGGCAACTGCAATCAGGCACATTTTCTGGTAGTACAATTCTAATGGTTCTGAGCTGCCAGGATTGAATGGCCTTAGGAACTGGGGCTAGTGCAGAGACACATGACCTCCATATGGGGGGAGGAGGGGAAACTGGCCTCCCATTGGTTACCCATAATCCAAATGGATCCCTAGGGATCTACCAATTTTATGCTAGGACTTGGGGTCTCTTCTGTTAGAGGGTTTAGCTCCAGTCCTTCAATAAAATGTTCATGAAAGGGTCCACATAGAGATTTCCTCCCCCTAAGCTACCTCTCATGAATTTTACCATGGGCAGGGATGATCCAGCTACATGAGATCAACAGCAGTCACCTTCATGGTACTTGGACGGGAAGGAATCTTAAGCAGGTATATAGGACAATACACCAAGGAAGATTATGAATGTTCAGTGAAAGTGGCAAAATCCTTAAGTGGAATTCTGCTTTGGAAATAACTGCAGGATAGTGACCTTTTGGTACCATGCCTTCTGCAACTGCAAAGCTATCTGAAGGTCTGAAATCTTTGACTGCCCCTTCTAGAATAGAGGATGTTTTAATATGTTCTTCTAATAGCCCTTACATTGCAGTATTTTAATTATATTTTAGAAATATATTTTGATATCTTATTGTAGTTTTACAGGCTTCACCCACATAGTACAAATTGATTATAGCATTCTAATTGTCATAAAATATATAGCTTCAACAGTTAATGATTTTACATTATCTATTTAACTGCAGTTTTATTATCATAACTCAGCTATATTTGCAGTTCACCCAAAGCTGCCACCAAAAAAAAAAAGTTACTTTAGTCAGATTCCATTCTTTTCACTTCTAGATAAACCATATTAACCAGCTCTGGAAAATGTGTAGAAGGAGGAGTAAATATACAGTGGACACTCTTAGTTTTCATTCTCGTTCTAGGTATATGTGTTTATAGCAGTATTCCTTATTTTAAATATAAGGAATATATCTAAAATTTTTATCTCTAAAATGACAATTAACATTAATTTCATCCACTGTACACACTTATATAGCAAATCAGTGGAGTAGACCTGATCCTGCAAAGACAAAAACTTCCTTATTTTTACATATAACAAAAATTGAAGTCAGGCTGGTCTAAACCACAAAGTTTGGTCGGCTTCACTACATCACTCAGGGCTGTGAAAAGTTTCACTCCTTGTGCAATGTAATTAAATCAACCTACGCCCCAGTGTAAACACTTCTAGGTCAATGGAAGAATTCTTCCCTTGTCCCTATAATAATTGTCTACACTAAAGAGGTGCAGTTGAAGCACTACAGTTGTGCTGCTATTATGTTTCTAGAGTAGACCTACTTTGCATAAAGTTAAGCCAAGTCTTGCTTCTGCTTCTGTTCAAGTCAAAGAGAAATTTTTCATTGACTTGAACAGTGCAGGCACAAGCCTTTGCTTTCGTCTTTGCTGGAGCAGGGCCGTAAGTGAGCAACTGCATTTACGTATATACTTTTGGCTCCCTCGCTTGCCCTCTGGTCACTAATCCATTCCCCCCTGCATTTATTCTAACATTCTCAATGTCAGCAGCTTCAAGAGGCTGACATTTAAAAAAAAAAATGGGTTATTGTATCTAGTAACAGTTGTAAGTAGTGGAAATGCAGCACAATCACTTCCCAGTCCACGTACGGAAAGTTTTGATCTGCTAATGTTGCATATTTTGACATATGTATTTGGCAAATCATCAAAAGTACTGGATAATTTGTGGGCTATAGAATAGTTTGTTTGCATTAGAACTCAGTCTTCATACTCAGCTGATATAGCTCTGAAATGTGAAGTCTGTAACAGTTTTGAGCCTTAAGCTTTGTATTTTATCCTTTGGCTAGAAATTATAGATTTTATTGGTATACTATTCTTCACATGCAAACCTGAACTTGAGATCAAATGAACAATTATTTACACTTTTAGAAAGATGCAAAATAACCAATACGTATCCAAATGGATACAACACTTGTGACATGGTCCCCCACTAAATATACCCAACCTACAGCAGAGGGAAGAATTACATTGTATTATATTTGCATCCTTGTTTTAACATTTTATATTGCAGTGGCACCTAGAGGCCTGCATCAGGCTGCGCCATATTTGATTAGCATTGTACAAGTCTTATAGAAAAGGACTGTCTCTGCCTCAAAAAATTTAATCTAAAAGATAGATTGGGTAGTTAAAAATAATTGAAAGTGCACAATTCTTATTCAGTAAGGAGAAATACACACAACTTGCCACAGTCTAGCGATTAACAGCACAACAATGCATTCAGTAGAGATCTGTGATATTTGAAGGCTTCATTTCTCAGCTGTTATATAGAAACTGGCTGCTTTTTTTTCCTGTGGGATTGTCCTTCCCTTGAGTTTCATCTTGCAAGATGGATTTGAATGAAGGAGGATGTACTGGAAATCTCCCAAGAAAGCTCGTTGCAAATAGGAATGCATACCTTTCCAGAGCTTGAGGAGTCCTTGACTATTTTGAATATTAATATCTATTACAAATTAAACCATAATGATTAAAGATGCTTGGAAATATTTTCCCCTATTGTGAAAGTTTGTCAAAAAACTGAAAAGTGACATTTAGGATAAAGTCTTGATTTCTGACAGAAAAAAAATGTTTGGTAGTTGGTTATATCAATAATTGACTCTTTCATGGAAAGCAGTCACCATGAGAATGTTCCTTTAGTCAAATTTCAGTCCAAAAGGTTTTGATGGAAGTTTCTTTGAACAGATGTAATGATATTTTTCCCATCCAAGCTACCCTGGGCCAAGGGAAAAGTAGGAGCAGGGAAACATGCATCTCCTCATATCGCACTCCTAGCATTCACCATCTTCAGCATTTTCTTCCCTTCTCAATAAATCCATTGACCTTAGCACCCTGCTCAACCAGTCTAATGGCGTTTGAGCATGGTGGAACAGCAGAGTGGAGAAGGCTGTTCTGCAGTCCAACACCCTGCCCCCAGGTTGAAGGAATGGAAGTTGCTTCTCTTGTTTCACTTGTAAACAGCCTAATTACTCCCCATGGAATCCAGTATGTACACTCTTTAGTGGATCACTTTAATGATCCACTTCTCTAGGAGCTGGAACAACTTATCTAGGACTGTGGAGGATTCTCCTTCACATGCCATCTTAAAACCAAAAATGGATGCCTTTCTAAAATACATGTTACAGCTCAAACAGACGTTGTAGGCTTACTTCAGTTACTGGCTGAGATTCTTTGGCCAGTGTTATGAAGGAGGTCAAACTAGGTGATCATAATGGTTTCTTCTGGCCTCAAAATCAACTTACATAAATCTTAGTGCATGCGCAATTCCAGATAAATCAACAAAAGCAATTTGAATTTCTATACAATTGTAACAAAAAAAAATGAAAAATCATCCTCTATATAAAGCTAAAAATGTGTTAACACAATTTAAACTAAAAGAAAGTGCAAGTAGCAATAATTAAATATGCAATCTTATAGTAAAATGCATTTTAACAGTAGGCTTATTGCTGTACTTCTAAAGAGCGAGTGATGTCAATAAACACATAACTGTATGTAATCTTGATACATAGAGAAGAAAATGTGATTGCTAGTGTTATGTTTGAAATGGTACAGAGTGAATAAGTAGCACCAGTATGCTACAAACAAAAACTTGTTCAAATTAAAAGGGTTCTATACTTTTTTTTTTTTTTTAAATTAAAACAGCAGCAGAACAGGTTGGCAGCCTTCAAGCCCACATCATGTAATTTGAATAAGAGATGAAAACAGTGTCTGTGTAGATGAAATAACAAGTAGGTATTTGGAAAGGTAGGATTGTAACTGAACGACTAAATAAATGACTGAACTCCTTAGTGACTTCAGTGGGACTACTTGCAGATTAATGTAAAATTCAGTGTAAGGATGGCAGAATTGGCCCCTAATGCTTTGGGCCTGCAAACACTTAAGCAGATGCTTTAAGTGTAAACATGTGAGCAGTCCCATTGACTTCATTCAAGATTCAGCCATGGTCTGAAGTGTTTGAAGGTTCGGGATTTAAATAAGTAAGGTAAAGACAGCACAAGCAAACTAAAGGAGATTTGTAGTGATCTATTTTAAAATAGTTTTTTCTTTATAGAGTTCTATTTATATCTGGATAGACTACAGGGACTCTTAGTACAGTATTAATGAATGTTATCTCTGAAGAGTCAGAGGCTGTAAAATGCAGTATCTGTGTAATTTACAGTTCTAGCTTCAGATCTGACACTTACTTCAATGCTGAACTTCAGATCTTGTCGACACTGAGAATTTGTCCTGACGACAGCCAATTGATGACCTGTGGCCTCCTACTGGTGTAGCTGCACTAGTGCATGGCTTGGTATAAACAGGCAAAGTCACCAGTTGAGCTTACTCCTGTTTGAAAACTCCTCTAGAGCCTTTGTCTGTTCTCCTTAAAACCTGCATTGGTGCAGCTAAGTCAGCAGTTGCCCTCCAATGACTAAAATCAGGGAAATTTTCCAATGTGCAAAACTTCTTATTCTTACAAAGATTGGAAAATGTACCAGGTGTGGCTTGGTTCTAGAATGTAGACCTGTCACAACTTGATTGACTTTGCTTCTTGCAGGTTTGTCTGTTACTTCTTGAGTTGACATACATGCAGATTACATAGTTCACTGTGTCAAGAATGAATTCTTCCATTTACTCTACTTCCTTGTGGGAAGTGATGTGCTGGAAAGCTTGGCTCACCCCCACCTTATCCGTGAATGATAGCTAAGAGAATTTTTCAGATTACTACAAGAAGGTGGTGGTTTCTTAGCACGGATCATATCACTGCATGTTTTAGGGTTTCTGGTATCACATCCACCCTCAGGGAAGTATTGGTGATCTGTCACTGGTAACCTAAGGCACACTATTCTTTAGTTTACTAACTAGGTCATGTTTCCGTATATTTCCCACAGTGCTTTTAGTACTGATACTTCAGAATGGCTGGAATTCAGCCAAGGCAGGTGATAAGCAAACTAGAAGTAGGCGGCTCTGCTAGTCAATGGTGCCAGAGAACTTGGGTCAGGGAGTAATACCGAGTAGACACTGGGCTGATATAAATAAATCTTTATGGACAAACTTCTACTTTTTGAGTTGTTCCTTTTCTGACTAATATCTATCTTCCTCCATCCATCTTCCCAGTATTTCTGCCTTTGCCAACCTAATCCCACACCTGTATCTTTCTCTTCCCAGTCTTTCCAAGAATCTTCAACTCTTTTGCTCTGACATCTCCCAGCTCCCACCAGGGTCTATATTTTATACGACTTGGTAGTATGAAGGTAGTGGTGAATGATCTGCATTGATCTACTCTACTCAAAACTTTCTGCTCCAGAATTCACGATTGTCCTCTAACAGCAAAATCTTGAAATCGGAAAATGGCAGTTGACCACCTCCTTTCAGAAATTGTCTTACCTATCGAAACCAAAGATGGGTTCTTATCTTGGCTGAAATCTATTAAGAGGCTAGGTAGAGTGATAATTTTTATTGCAGGTTTGGAAAAGTTAGGATTCAGTTTGAGGCTCTGTTTCAGCCCAGTTCTTATTCTTCCTTGTTAACTTTCCCATCCCTCCTTGGAGATGTCAGTTTGCTAGATATTCTACTTACTAACATTCTATAAAGCCAGGTTTAATTTGGTATGTTATGCTTTGAGAAATGGACATAATTACTTTGTTCTTTGTAATATCCCATGGAGTTAATTTGGCCGCCAAAGTAAAATTTGTTAAAAGATGACACACAAAAAAAACAAGCCTAATTTTCTTAGATTAATGCCAAAATATGTGGGTGGCAGTGCAATCTCATCATACAAAAAATCCAGAAATATCTTCCAGTGCTTGCTTAATTGAACAGAGAATACTAATAAAATGAGCCATTATCCAATTGGACATCCCCTCTTTTCACATCAAACGTAACCATACTTTTGCATTTACAAGATTTCCTGCAGTTATAATAAAGCAAGAGGAGTTATATCTAAGTGACAGAAGGCAGATTTAAAACTGAAGTAGCTAAGCAAGTTTTCCTTCATTAAAATTTTATTTTGTTGTGGTTATTCTCCATTGTAGAACATCAGTTTCTGTATATTTAAGAGTTATGGATAATTACTGGAATAAGCACTTAATATATGCATTCCTGTCTTTTGCACTCAGACTTTCGTCCTCTACCATCATGTAACATGTCATTTTTCCTTCCAGGCTAGATTTGCAACTCTTCAGTTTTGTGTTTGCCAATAGAAGGAGCTCCTGTGTTAGGCAAGAAGCTACCATTCCCAGGAGAATAGTTCTCAGGAGACACAGACAGACAGACATTCTAGCCTTCATAGTGAATGATATACAAAAATTTTAAATTACAGTTTTTTGGTACAAACTAGCCAGTCATATGGAAAACAAAATCCCTTAAGATTATTTCAAGATAAAAACATATTACTGTTCAGACGTAAAGCCTATTGAAAGAAATCTGAGCTAGGCTTCTGTTTACCTTTTTAAGATGTCCTAAGTTGCAGTACCTTGAAGCTACAGTGTACAGAGCTGCATGTTTAAAACCCTCAACCTAGAATGCAGTTGTAAGCTAAGACAGTCAAATATCTACTGGCAGCCTAACATATGCAGTTCAGTTGCACGAGATTTTGGGAGTTCTTTGCTGGGGTTCCTTGAATTTTGAAGAGCACAAAGCTCAGTTCCAGACAAATTCACTGTCTGTGCTCAGAAGGTGGGTGGAAGCAGGGGTGGGGGCAGAATAACAGAATCGCATGTGCAAGGCCAGCAGGGACTACTTCATTCTAAAGGCTGTAAAAGCAGCTAGAGAGCAGGGTGCTCCAGGGCCAGTGATTTGAGATTTCTGCCTGGGTGGTGGGCTCATTTCTTCTTTGCTGGAGCATATTATTATGGAAAAAATGTTTGGAGCAGAGTTTAAACTAGGGCTTTCAAAAAAATTTTTAAAAAATCAATCCCAATTAATCCGGTTTTAAATACACTGTCAAACATTTTTGGATCCTCCTTTCTTTTGTGCTGCTGCAGCTTGTGGTGCCTGGCGCTTGGCCTGTGGCTCAAAGTGGGCTGCATGCTGTTATATGGGGCTGCATCTTTCCAGAGCCCACAGCTATTCCACAGCCCTCTGGCTGCTCCTTGCTCACCAGGGGCACCATTTCAGATTTAGGTTTGGAGAGAGAGAACATACATACCTATGTTGGGGGAGTGCTGTCTCTTTAAGTAGGGTACTCAGGAGTCTGAAAGTGTTTTCAGCCAACCAGTCGCATTCCTGAGCCAGCAGCAGACAGGCTCCCCGCTGTTCCCCAACCCCAGCTCAGGGGCGAATGGGTACACATGCTGAAGGAGAGAGAGACCCTGATATCAGCCCCCCAAAACCTCCCAGTGCAGCAGACAGGCTCCCAGTCCAGAGCATCTTGGCTGGGGGCAGCTCCATGGGGTTGGGGGGGGGGGGAGATAGAGAGGGGAAGGAGGTGAGAGCAGCAGTGGAGCAGGGCAATGGGAGAAAGGGCACCTTGGCACTGGATGCACACAGCAGCACCCCCCTGAACACTGTGCCCTGGCCCTCCTCGCCCACCCCTAAGGCTAGCCAGGTCTCCCTGTACGGCCACTGCTGAGTTCCATGTCCAGTGGTGTGCAAGTAACACTAGTTAAAAACATGTTAATTTGTTCTGAGTTAATCACATGTATTAACTGCAATTAATTGACCACCCTAGTTTAACCTTATATTTTAACTTGCTGAACAGCCAGGAGAGCATACTACAATTACTTCCCTTTGCCTATGGAGTTCCCTGCACTAGTTTATTTATATACAGGAGTTAAATAAAGTGGTAGTGGTGGAAAGTGCAGCTCCCCTTTATATGCTGAAAAAGAGGGAAAGGGAACCCTCCCTATTTCTTGCTTGGAGACGCAATATCCACAGCTACTCTTCCTACCTGACTTCCTGGTTTAATCTACCTTATCCATCTAGCTTATACCCATTGTAGTGCTGCCCAAAATGGGTCCACTGGTACTATATCAATAAAAAGGAAGTCTGAAAATGAACCAGTTATTTCATAACTGCTCACTACAGCAGTTCTTTACTCTGAAGCAACTGGTACTGGCTAATCTCGGATGCAGTGTGACAATCCTGTGTTCCTATGACTAATCTCTTATTAGTTTGGAAATTTTTCCAACATTTCCAAAGTTTTAGGGGCCTAATAAGATTAGATTTTTAAAGACAAGTCAGTAAGAAAGCAGTTAAGGTGGTAATGACTTATGATATAGAAATTCTCAGGACTTAAATCCTTTACCATGAGCAAATTCTCCAAATAAGCAGAGGATCAAGATTGTAAAATATATTGAATGCTTTTCTAAAATCTAAATATTGTACATCTACTGCACTTTCTATATCTACTTATTCTGTAATTCATCTATTTACAGCCCCCCCCCCCCAAAAAAAAAAAAAGCAAACAAAACTTGTCTGGCAATTCTTTATTATGAAGGTCTTTAATTCCTCATGTTACCATTATAAACATTTTTGATTTCACCCCCACCCTAAACTTTTGTTCCATTGTTTTGCTGAAGATGGAAGTGAGGATCACATTTACTGAATATTATTTGGCCTGATTTTCTGTTCTCTCAGTTTCCCAACAAAAGTGAGTGGTTGAGGAGCTTAACAGCTAATTCCATCAAACCCCTAGAATTAATCTCTTATGTGAACAGCTGAGCTCTGTATGTTCAAAACTTCTGGGTTCTATCTTACCTCTTTGTTATGAAGTGCACTCACCCTTAGAACACCACCTGGTGTCAGTGTGTAATGTCACCAGTATCCTCAGCTCTAGCACTTCCTGCAGGCTCTTTGCCTCTTGCCAGGCCTTCCATAATTCACTCCTCCAGACAAGTCACCTAAAGTTTTAACCCAGTTGACATTAACAGGCCATCCAGAGAGCTGAATCACCAGGCTTTTTTCACTGAGAGTCCAACTCAATGTCTGCAGCAGAAAGGCACATATTTGTCTTTTCTTCTTCTATTACTCGTTTCCTGTACCTAACTCCAGGCTGCCTCATAGAAGCCTACCATGATCCCTGTGGATCTCTTTCCCTTTTTGGGACACCAGGCCCAGGACTGCTTCCCCAGACACCTGTCCCCTGGTTTCAGGGATCCACTATAAAACTTAGCTCTGTTCTTGTGGCTCAGCTGTCTAGTCAGTCAGCCCCAAACTACTGGTTCTCTCCAAGGGCACACACTAGCTCTTTTCCCCTACACTAACAACTAAAGTCTCCTATTTGCCTTCCCCAGGGCTCTTCTAGTTACTTCTAAACCCTAATTCAGAGTTCCTCTCCTACAGGAGACTGCCATCCTTCTTTTGGGTTGCTGTAGTCCTAGGCTTGCCTTTCCCTCAGGCAGCAGCTTCTTACTTATACCGTGCAGGTAGTCTTCTTATAAACTCAGCTGTTCTTCTGCTAGTTGACTAAGGAGCCAGCAGCTACCTACTCTCCTTAATACTTTACAGGGTCATCATGAGCCAATTAGGCTCCGATTCTCCTTGATCAACTACTGGCTTTTTAAAATAGCAAGTAGAGGTTTTCCCCTAATATATTTGTTAAAATACCTTTTATTACTCTTAAACACTCTGGATAGTTTAATTTATTCTGTATTTACCACTTCCCTTAACTTTTTTTTTCCCTGTAAGCTTTAACCGGCTTTTTGATTTATCTAAATGATACATATTTAGCAAATACAGCCACCCAGCAGCTACGGGTAATTTTAAAATCCATAATGAGTCAGTGACTATACCTAGAGATTTGAAACAGGGATCTATTTATTTTTATGCTCCTGGTATTGCAAAACTCACTGTCATTTTGCTTTGCTTTTGTTTGTTCATTATTTCCTTACCCAAAGAATTTCCCCCTCTTCTTCAGAGGGTGAGTTTCATATGGCGCCCTGCCGACATAAGAGTGAGTGAACTCTTTTACTGAAACACTGACAAAAATTGAACTGTCAGGGAAAAAAACTGTCATATTTGCTTGCTTCCAAACTTGTATTGAACTGGAACCATCACTTGGCCTTAGGCTCCATAACGTACAGTTACTGCTTTTACTACCAGTAGATTAGAAATAGAAAAGACAATAAAGACTATTGCACCATTCTTGATGAGCTAGTGGGGGTTATGGCCTTTTTCTCTTTGGTCCCAAATCAGCTGACGCTTGTATGAAGCAATGAAGACTCTCACTTACGCTACCTCATTTCAATTTGTATTGATTTCATTTGTCCTTATGGTTTTTTTTTATTTCTAAATGTCTAAAATCCCCTTTAAGAACACTTAAAATATTGCAGCTTATAACTAGCAAGACAGCACAGTTACGGGCAAATCTTTAACTAGTGTGAATTGTCATAGCTCTATTGATTTCAACTGAAGTCAATAAAGCAATAACATTTCACACTCCTTAGAACATGCACAGCCAGATTCTATAGAGAGTTTACACTATTCAAACAGCATAACTGGGCTGCAAATGCCCATCATAGTACTCCCCTGGTGTAGGGAAACTCTGCTGTGCATTGCTGGTTCAGATCTGGACCTGTATCTCTGCCTCTTACCTTCCTCCTGAGAGGCTGGGGAAAAGCTGTGGGGTAGTTTTGGCTCTGACCATCTACCTCAGATATATGAGCTCCATTTCACCATGTCTAAACATCTCTCCATAGTTAATGTTTTTATCGTCCCTATGATATAGGAATGTAGTAGTATCCCCTTTTGTGGATGGAGAATTAAGACACAAAGGGACAAGGTGACAACCCAAATGCATTTCTTTAAAAATGCATCTGAAAGTCCCATCCAGTGCTCTGGTCGCTGATCCCATAAACTGGAAATTACAGCATAAGCCTGAACACTTACACTACAATTTTATAGTCCCGCAGCTTAAGCCCCGCAAGCCCAAGTCAGCTGACTTAGGCCAGCTGGGATATTTTGCTGCGGTTCAGACATACTGTGTTGTTCTCAGTTCTGTGCTTGTCCCTCTAGATCTACCTTTGTGTGCCCTCATGAGAACATATGGGTTTAACTACCACCCCTCTACAATAATGACCCACCTAAATAGTTAGTTAATTTAGAACACCGCAACGTGTGTAGGAGAGGACCAAATTATTCTTACCTGTTTCAATCACCTTGCATTGTCAACATTGAATTTTATCAGTGATCATGTTGTCTGTGTACTTAGCTTTGTTGGGTCCCTATGAAATTCCGCATAGTCTTGACTAATCTAAATATTTTGTAGCCACAAATTTTGCCATCTCTGTGTTTAATCTATTTTTTAACCACTCTTAAATATTTGAAGTCACCATGGTTTCTGTAAAGGGAGATCATCTCTTACTAATCTATTAGAGTTCTTTGAGGGGGGTCAACAAACATGTGGACAAGGGGGATCCAGTGGACATAGTGTACTTAGATTTCCAGAAAGCCTTTGACAAGGTTCCTCACCAAAGGCTCTTATGTAAATTAAGTTGTCATGGGATAAGAGGGAAGATTCTTTCATGGATTGAGAACTGGTTAAAAGACAGGGGACAAAGTGTAGGAATAAATGGTAAATTTTCAGAATGGAGAGAGATAACTAGTGGTGGTCCCCAAGGGTCAGTCCTAGGACCAATCCTATTCAACTTAGTCATAAATGATCTGGAGAAAGGGATAAACAGTGAGGTGGCAAAGTTTGCAGATGATACTAAACTGCTCAAGATAGTTAAGACCAAAGCAGACTGTGAATAACTTCAAAAAGATCTCATAAAACCAAGTGATTGGGCAACAAAATGGCAAATGAAATTTCATGTGGATAAATGTAAAATAATGCACATTGGAAAAAAATAACCCCACCTATACATACAATATGATGTGGGGCTAATTTAGCGACAAGTAATCTGGAGAAAGATCTTGGAGTCATCATGGATAGTTCTCTGAAGACATCCACGCAGTGTGCAGCGGCAGTCAAAAAAGCAAACTGGATATACGGAATCATTAAAAAAGGGATGGAGAATAAGATGGAGAATATCTTATTGCCCTTATATAAACCCATGCTACGCCCACGTCTTGAATACTGCATACAAATGTGGTCCCCTCATCTCAAAAAAGATACACTGGCATTAGAAAATGTTCATAAAAGGGCAAGTAAAATGATTAGGGGTTTGGAACAGGTCCCATATGAGGAGAGATTAAAAAGGTTAGGACTCTTCAGCTTGGAAAAGAGGAGATAAGGGGGGATATGATAGAGGTATATAAAATCATGAGTGGTGTGGAGAAAGTGAATAAGGAAAAAGTTATTTACTTGTTCCCATAATATAAGAATTAGGGGCCACCAAATGAAATTAATGGGTAGCAGGTTTAAAACAAACAAAAGGAAGTTCTTCTTCACTCAGTGCACAGTCAACCTGTGGAATTCCTTGCCTGAAGAGGTTGTGAAGGCTCGGACTATAACAGATTTTAAAAGAGAACCTCCATGAATTTATCCAGTTAAGCCCATTAATGGCTATTAGCCAGGATGGGTAAGGAATGGTGTCCCTAGCCTCTGTTTGTCAGAGGGTGGAGATGGATGGCGGGAGAGAAATCACTTGATAATTACCTGTTAGGTTCACTCCCTCTGGGGCACCTGGCATTGGCCACTGTCGACAGACAGGATACTGGGCTGGATAGACCTTTGGTCTGACCTAGTATGGCCATTCTTACGTTATGACACATTTGATGTTGACCATTCATTCCTCTTGTTTTATCTCCATGAAAGTTCGTAATCCATGGTTGAACTTCATAACCCATAACAACCTAGTTTTCTTAATTGTATAGACTGCTGTCTTTCAACGTCCAAATTTTTAGTTCTTTTAAGATTAATATGATGTAAACTTGTGAACTCATCAATTTTAAATGAGTTGAATGAGTGCATCCATTTCTAGATTAAAATGTTTCATGACTTTGAGGAACATAATTAGTATTCTTGACTATATTCAGAAACCTACATCATCAAATATTTAGTATGTCATTGTGATTAAAACATGCTCCAGAGGAACTGAATTACTTAAGGGACTGATAATGAGCTGTTCATTTCTAGGTAAATTTAAATTTACTCAAGTCAATAGTGAATAAAAGCTGCTGCCATTTAATTGCTTCGGTGAAATGAGTTTGTTTTTGTTTTTTTTTTTTCCCAGTCCAGTTCCCGGTAGATAAGTGTCCACATCACTATATTGTGGTGGAAAATTAACCACGTGTTGTGTTTTGGATCAGAACAAACCTGAGGCTCCTTTATTCAAGCATGTGCATACAGGGAGAGTCAGCTGGAGCTGCTCTGGCATAAACAGAAATCCTGGAGCTTATATTGCTGAAAACCACAGTTTGTCAAACCCACTTCCTTCAGCAGCATTTTCCTTATTTGGCATATAGTGCAAGCTTCAACAGTAGCTTTGCCTTACTTGGAGTTTAGCAAGGACAAGCTTTACCTGTTATTGACAGGCGTTTCCTTTGCGGTTAACGTTTTTTTCTAACTTCTAGCAGTAATGGTTACATTTCTTAATCTGTGCTGTTGCAATTGTCCCTCAATGGAATTTTCCTCACTTTCTTCTTATGTTTCATATACACAGTTAACTTCACAAAGGTTTTAGGCCTATTAGTTTAGGCCTACTAGATATTTCCTTCACAATATCTACTATCACAAATGGTACTAATCAGCAAACATCACAAATTCTGCAAGGGGTGGGGGGGTGTCAAAGAATTAATGTTCCGAGAGATTGAAGCTGCTGTGAAATTTGACTCTGAACATGTATTTGGCTGAATTCTGGCCAAAAATTGAGAGATGACTCTAGATCTTCCTTTTTGCTGTTCAAAGCCAAACAGCTAGGTAGAGTTGCTCTGCGGTATCTGTGAATGGCTGGCTCGTCACTTTCTTTTCTCCTCCTCTTCTTATGGATGCCACACAAGTAAGGGGCAAGAAGAAGGGATAAGGAGGTTCCTCTCACTTTTGTGCCCTCCCTGCAGTCCTCAACCTTTTTCTTCTCTCTTCCTATTTATTCTCAATACATACCTGTCTCTCCCACTGCCACTTGCCTCCTGACCCTTTCTCTAGAATATCACTTGCATTTAGGAGTGAATACAGGAAACCTGGCAGCAGGTCTGGTCAGAATTTTTTCAGTGAAAAAGTGGTTTTATTTCCCCTCAAAAATAAGGCTTGGTCAAAAGTGAAACTTTTCAACTCTTCTTCCCTCCCCCGCCCCCCCCCCCCCCCCAAAAAAGAGTCACTTTGGACAACCTGTTTTGGGAAACATTTCTGAATGGAACATTTTGATTTAAAGAGAATATTCTAATTTGTTTCAAAATACTGGGGAAACATCCATTTTCTCTTTCTTTTCTTTTTTTTCTCCTTCCCTTGGAAGAAAAAGTGGGAGATATAAGGGAGATTCTCAATTTTACTATTTTCCACTGAGGAAGAAAGGGTAGAACATATTTATTTATTCATTCATTTATTTATTTATTTTTACTCTTTTTATTTTGTTGGGAAGGAGGAAACTAAAAAAATCCAGTTTTCGTTTAAGTGAAACACTTTTTTAAAATGAAACTTTTGTTCCATTTGGGAAAAAAAGTTTGGTGTTTACCATTTTATTGCAGGAGTTTATTTCGGGGGGGGGTCATTTTTCATAACATTTCATCCTTCATTTACTTTGGGGGGGAAAAATTGCTTGAAACAAGCAAACACAAAATTTTGCCCAACTCTACTTGGCAGACAGTGGCTTTGAGATGCCTGTAAGTTCTTAGTCTAAATTTCTCATTCCTCACACTTACAATCAGTATCTTAAATTTTTCATTTTCCTACTCTTAGTCAATTTTGTTTCAAAAGCAAAGGCATTCATATGATGATGTAGGACAAAAATAAAATAAATAAAATAAAAGCAGGCTATCACTCAAAGTAAGTGTTAACCTTCCCAGATTGCATTAGCTCACTGTGTGTATGGATATTGCCAAAACAACTGACTGAAATAGCTTGTAAGACAAGTTTGGAAAGATCTCTGTAATCACTGTAGCATGACTTCTTTCTGAAGAAATCTACTCTGCCTTCCTTTGCTTCTCCAGAGACTATAAGAACAGGGGTATTATTTGCTGTGCAGCAGTTGCTCCCCCAGCCCTTGGTTTGTGACCCCCTCACTACCCAGACTTCTAGGCTCCTGCCTTGACTTCTTGTGCAGCATGCTTTGCCTGTTGTAAATTGTCATGTAAGTTTATAAACACTTGTATCAAAATGCTTTCACTCAGATTTCTGAGCAATTTCAGGCTCTTGGATATTTTCACTGGGCAAAATTTTGCATTGAACAAAATTGGATTTTTCACACAGTTCCATTATGAACATTTTTTACTGTATAATTACAAAAGGAAATATAAATTAATAAAATGTGAGTCATGCTACAGTTACCATACAAGGAATAGCATGATAGGCAGATGACTTTTTCACTAAATTCAATAGATGATTCTTGAGAAGTGATATTTAGGAATGACTGTTTTAAAGATGGCTAATCTTTGAAATAAGCTGGTTCGCTTTTGGAATTGTTACACACAAGCTGTCACACTTTCCTCAATGTGCCCTTTACTTCAAGGAGATAAGGAGACTGATGTTTTGGATTTATAGTTTTGTTTTTAGATTAATCAAAAAGAATGTATTGGCTTCCTTCCAAAATGTGCAGCTGAACAGAGAATTGTTACTGGAGTTTGTGGTCATTCATTCCAACTACATGTATTTACGGAGTATGAGTTCTGTCAGATTATATAAATGGGATCACACTTCCAACTTTTTAAATGTGTTTTAGTAAGATGTCATATGAGCCATCATGTGACAGGTGGCTTCTTATATTTGATCTATTTCCTTCTGCTTAATTATAAGCACTGTGGGTGAGATTTTCAAAAGTGGCCAGTGTTGGATAAATATGTTACCATTTTCTTAGATGGTAAAACTCCCATTAAATTAATACTAGCTGTGAGTGACTTTAAAAATCCCACCCTACATAAGTTGTGACAGAACAGTCTGCTAGCCAGGAAGAGAAATGCCAGTAGGACTTTGGAAGTTAAGCAAGAATTGTAATGGAATGCAAAAACTGTATTATAAACTGTTCAGCCTTAAGGTAACACCATATGCATCATACTATCTTGAACTATAAATGTCCAACACATTGTGGCTATGAGGCCAAATCAAGAAATTGCCTTCAAAAAGGTAAAATAAATGACCACAGCAACTCCGTTTCTTAAATAGTACGATGTGAACAAACCCACAATGGTCTGTTTAGATGCAAGCAATTATGGCCTACCTGATGTTTTGATGTAGATACAGCAGCAAAATAAGGACATTAGGGAGGGCTGCTACCCACACTCTCCTGTACCAGAAATGTAATAGATTTTAATGGGGGGGGGGCAGGGCGTTATAGGGCTCCTTACCATATAACCTGTAACTGGCACCAAAGTTATAGGCTCCTTAGCATATATCTCATAATGCAGAGGCAGGCTCCCCTCAGTCTACCCTCCAGGACTCAGCTGTCTCTGCATCCTAGCACCCTACCTGCCACAAGGGAGACAGAGGATGAGGCAGGGTGAGGACTTCGGCCTGTGAGGGCCACAAGGTTTGAAGAAAGCCTATGCAGGCCACAAGGTCTCACCCCATCAGCCCAAGGCCAATCACCAAAATCCCAGGTCTTTTACCTCTGGGAAACATTCATTTTATTCTCTTAACCTCACTGGAAACTGGCCACAGGGGGTTCCACTGACTAACTTGGTAGCTTCCCCCACCCAACCACATTGCCTGATATCACAATTATATCCATTCCTTCAAGTCCTGTTTAAACATGTCAGCACCTCCATCTGAAACATGTACACCATCTTCCCTGAAAACTTCTGGCCAGTTGTAATGGATGTCCCTATGCTGTATCAGCAAATACCCTATGTCTAGGAATATTTTGGTGGCCTCCCTATTCAATGTGGGCTGGGTGCACAGCTACCTGCCAAACCTACCTTGTGAGTATTTCTGACCATATTAACCTCACCTTTGGCCATGATAACCTATTTAAGCTAATATCCCACTGAATTCTGTCCCTTAAATTAATTCCTGTATAGGCTGCAAGATCTCTCTCCCCAACCTGAATAACCAGCATGTAAGGTGGGTCTGCATTGCTTCTCAGTGACTGAAGAAGTGGCACAAGCTGATCTAGCTGTCATCCTGTCTGCCCTCTTGAGGGCTCAATGCACTATAGAGCGCCTGCAAATTCAGATATTGCATATGCTCTGTGTAGCTTCTGAAGGAAACAAGCAGTTACGTTAGTTACTAGTTACGTTTTTCTGTTGCCTGCCGTGTTTTTATTGGTGCGGACATAAATCCTGTAATGCTTTTATGCCCAGCACCCTATTGCCTGAACCTGCGATGGGCCAAAAACCGCTGCAGCCATTGATGCTGTTACCCTGATCCTGAAACAATGAATACCACATTGACAGCTTGACTGGAAGCTGCCATCACTGTGTATGAACTGATGTCCCTGCTGCAGGTCCCAGCTTTTTTTTTTTTTTTTTTTTTGGCAAGGCTCTTTTTGCCTTTATAAGTGCACAAGTGCCCATCTGCACATTCCTTCAACACCACATAACCCCCTTTTCCTTTTTGGTCTGTATTTGAGTGCCTTGTCCCTGCAGATAGTTGCATGTCAGTTACATTTAATGTGCTCCACGATCTGTTTTCAGCTGCCATAGGTACCAGTTCACTTGCTCCAAAAGCACCAAAGAAGGTAACAACAAATGCTGCCTTAAATAAAATGGCCTCCCGCCACAGCTGCAGACCACAGAACCTGTACTCATTCTCTCAGGGTTTCCCATGTTGTGGGTACCCCATTGTCCCTCCAGCACCCACTCATCCTGGACCTCCCTTCTAAGAGTTTCTGCACTATAAAATGCTTGCATAGGTCTGGAAAACCCATCCGTCTACTCCAGTAGGACAAGCCTGCTAGCTAGACAGGGAAAGTGGAGGGAGCCAAACCACCGTGGGTCAAAAATGCCACATACAATATCATGCCACCTGATGTGTTGGTATAGGCCACCTATGGTGAAGCCTTTCCTGTGCCCTAAATTCTGTGAACTCTGAAAGGCTGGCCTTACATGCCTTCAGAGTCTGCAAGGCAATGGAATCTTCTATTAATCCCACAGACAAGGTTTCAGAGTTGTTGGGGCATAGGCCATGTGTCCTTGCTGGCCTTGTCTCCTGCAATCTGTTGTCCACTCCTGGGACACGTAGGGCATGAAAAAGGATGGTAAACTGCAGCCAGTATAAGTTTTGTTCAGGAATCTGGATTTGTTAAGATGCAACTTTTAAAATATAACTTAAAAGTAAAAGTACCAATTGATGTGGACGCTGAAACAATTAAATACAGACACCATCATCTGGTTAAATGCAGAGGCCACAACTTTATTTAAAATTGTTACCTAACTTGGATAACTACCTGGAACTCCCCAGCAGTATTGTTCCAGTGAAGCTCTAACTGGCATCAAGGACCTGGTGGAATCTAACTTGAGGGTGAGTGTGAAGGCCATTTTAGAGCTGATTGGAGGGGAAAATTACACCAAAAAACTGATTTTTTTTTTTTTTTAAAGAAATTTGAAAACCAAAAAGTTAAACAACAAAAAAGTGATTTGGAATTGATACTTTGCAACATGAGTTTTATTTTGGGTGTCTTAGGCTCCCTTCTCCTCTACAAGCCACACATCCTGGTTGGACTACATCTTCCATGATCTCTATCTTGGAAAAGGGAGGTGTCCCTGACATTGGTGCACCATGGAAGATGTAATCCAACAGATTTTGAGCATCAATATTTTAGTTTTCAGCCAAAAAACAGATTTGACGAAAAGAAAAGAAAAATTCAACTAGCCCTTGACCATGCTCCACCTAGGCCCACAGGTGTCACCCATTGCCCAGGGACCCTGACTGGAAGCCAGAGTCCCAGCCTGATTCCCTCCTCTGTGCCAAGGGTAGGAAAGAGAAGAGAATCCACAAGCTGTGTGAGATAGAGGCACATCCCATCACATTGCAATGCTATACTTAGCACTAATGCCTAGGCTGCCCACTGAGTTACAGGAAACTCAAATTGGACCCTTTCTAACCTTGACCACATTAGAACATGCCAAAGTTGCAACAATAGTAATTTAATACCTTCCCCTCTATTCTCCCCTCCCCCTGATGTCCTGGATGCTAGGTGAGAGGAGGAAAAAAAAATACACAGAAGTTGCCAATTTTGCCATAGGAGAAAAATCCTTTCCGGTCCCCGAAACTGGCAACCAGCTAAGTACCTGGCTTCACCAGATATTCAGCAACCTGGTCAAGAGTAGGGCCAATATAGGGTGCTTGCAATGCTGAGCTTGCCCAGGCAACCAACCCATTACTACCAGACTGTAGCCAATCAATCACCCCCACCCCGAAAGCAGTGAGCAGGAAAAGCATCAGAGCCCAGGCCTAAATGCAGCATGTGAACCTCACCCTGTCTTCCATTCCCATTTCCCTGCAGCAGGGAGAGGAAGGAGGGAGAGGGACAAGAAGCAGCCCTCATGTACTAAAATTAACGGCAGGGGAGAGAAATGGGAAAGGAGGGGGGCACATGGAGCACTGCCACAGCTGCTCCCTGGGATAATTCTGCCCGCCAATGGAGGCGTGTGTGGGGGGGGGGGGGGGAGTGAGGGCAGCCAGCTTCAGCAGCGTTACTGAGCATGCTCAGTCCATGCGCGCATGCTTAGTTCAAGCCAAGGAGCAAATCTGGGGTGGGCATGTGACCCCACATTCTCTCCCCCCCTCACCACCACCACGCATTGCCTTTGCTTCCATTTGTGATCCTGGTTCTGGAAGCAGTGCAGACAAAGCCACACACAAGCTAGTGAGGTGAGAATTTGTTTTCTAAGCATCCTGAATGGTCTTCTTCCATTCTTTGAATGAGCTTGGGCAGCAAACTCATGGTTCTCATGCCACATCAAAACTGTGACACAGGTTTTACCAGTACATACTCTGAAAAAATTTGGAACAATAATCAGACCCATATGTAGTTTTGTATTTATTTTGAGTTGATAAAGTTGCATTTTGTTGAGCTGCTCATAGGAAATCTGTCTTGGCTCAAATTATAAGGAATCAAAGTACCTCTTATTCATCAGTATGTGTAATGACTTTGTATTGCAGAACTGCTGTATGTACCCCAATCGTGCTTCTCAGGCAGAAGAATTTGCAGCACCAGCCAGACAAAGTTTCTACCTCTGCAATGTCATTGCTGGATTTACCACTTTTGGCATTGGTGTTCACAATAGATCAATGCATAGTCATTCAATGGGGAATATCAGAGGCTAGCCTATTACCACAAAGCCATTATTTTGGTACATTATTTAAATGATATGCAGTATAATGGATGGTTATCAAGGTTGTTTGATGTGGATGTATTATTTATTTACAAGGGTTACTTTGTAACTTACAAGGGGTAAGTTGCATTCTATCATACAACATATACAATAAGCAAAAACCAGCCAAGTCAGAAAAAGAAAAGATTATCTGTACAAAGAGATCTACAAAAGAATCATGTAACAGATGGCCAATACACTTTAAATGACTCTCTAAATTACCCAGCTTCCTACCATATACATTTCACTTGTATGAGTAGAAACCCTTAGAAGAGGCACAATACATTTTAATCATGTCTTGTTTCATGATGGAGAAAGCTGAAGACATTTGATTTTGATAAGAATCCAAGGTCAGAAATTTATTTACCACCATACAAATAGTTTATAGAAAAAAGTGTGTGATGCAAAATACATACAACCCCTCACCTCCGTTTTCATTTGTTAATTAAAGTACCAGAAGGAACTCAAAAATCCCATCCATATATTGGCATGGGTAACAACAAAACAAAACAACTATGTTTAAGTCCTAAGAACTTCAAATGCTAATTCAATATATCTTATTGAATATGTACTGTATCCAAAATATCATGAAAACCAAACGTAACTTGATACAATGTTTGGTTTGCTCAACAAAACAAAGGTTGGAGCTCAAAAGAGTCCGCCTCTTTTTGCTATGCATTGCTCTATAAATAGCTCATTAAGTAGAGCTACTTTTAATACAAAAGTGCAAGTAGGTTTGTGTGACGTGGTATTGAATATGGGAGACACTTTATGATATTATGGATACCAGTATTATAGAATTGCAATGAATCTTACAAGATATGGCATGTCAGGTATCAGTGGAAAGGTTATGATTGGCTAAATATGATAATCTTGTTTATATGCTTGTATCACCTTTGTATTATGAGTTAGAGATATGTATGGTATATCTCTATTTCAAAACTTGTGCTGTGTTTGTGGGTGACACTCCCAGACAGAATGGCATGAGCACTAAGTCTGCCTGATGGCTCATCAAGGGACATCAGCTGTACAATGAACCCATTGAAAAAGCCACAGGCTACAACATATGAGTCAGCAAGATATTTAGGGGCACAACTTGAGGGCATGGCTACACTTGCAGATGTAGAGCGCTGGGAGTTAAATCAGCCTGCGGAGACCGCAGCAGGGAGAATGCTGCCGTTGGTTTACACCGTCAGCTGGAAGCGCATTGGCATGGCCACATTAGCAGCTTTTGGAATGCCACAAAGAGCAGTGCATTGTGGTAGCTATCACAGCATGCAAGTGGCTGCAACGTGCTTTTCAAATGGGGCCGGGGGGGGGAGAGTGTGACAGGGAGTGTGTTGTGTGTCTGTGGGGGGAGAGACAATGTGTTTTGGGGTGCAGAGAGCGTGTCAGCATGCAGTCTTATAAGTTCAGACAGCAGCAGATCCTCCTCCACCCCCCCACCCCCCGCCTCTCTCTCTCTCTCACACACAGCATTCCACAATAATGGTTTGCTTTGTCCCGGAGCAGATAAGCATGCTGGCTATCAGAAACGGAGCTTTGAAAGGGGATATCCACATTCCTGCAGATTTCAAAACAATGAGAAGAGTGGCCACTTGACTTCAGGGGATTATGAGACATTTCCAGAGGCCAATCACAGTGCAGTAATGCAACACCTCATTCACACTGACTCCTGGGCATTTCAGCCAGGGTGCAGCAAGCTTTATGCGTCTTCTGGAGGTGGATTACCAGGGGCACTCCAGCTGCAGAGCCCAGGCACTCTACGTGCCTTGCCAGTGTGAACGTCAGGGGTTAGGGCACCCAGGGCTGCTTTAATGCACTCTAACTTGCAAGTGTAGCCAAGCCCTAAGACTTTTCCATGCTATGTGCTGCAAAGCTTGTGTTTGGGCCAAAGGAAGTACAAGCCATATGGCAAAGGATATAAAAAGGGAGCTACATCTTCTCCATTTTATCTTCAATCCTGCTTCTTACCTCTGGAGCAATTTTTCTACACCGGAAGCTCTGAACAAAGGACTGAATAACCCATCCAAGCTGTGGATGTGCTCCAAAGGGACTTTCAAGCCAGCAAACTCACTAATACTGCAAAGACCCTGATATATTGGCTGTGATACATGAAGGTGGGAGGCTCCCTTTGATGGACACCCAGCCAGCCAGTTAGCTCTAAAATCCCTCTTGGTCTATTCTCTGCTCGCTTTACCTGTAAAGGGTTAAAAAGCCCACAGGTGAAAGAAACTGAGTGGGCACCTGACCAAAAGAGCCAATGGGAAGGTAGAACTTTTTAAAATTGGGAAAGAAACTTTCCCTTGGTCTATTGTAATCTGGGCTGCAGGGACATGGAGCAATAATGCTGTAACCAGCTTTAAGACAGGTATGATTATCAGTTCAGACCTCTAACCTATTTATCTGGACCATCAGATATGTAAGTAAAGTTAGGGAATGTCTAAAAAGACATGATTAGGGTTATTTCTTTTATTTCTTATTGGCTTGTGGACTCTTCTGTGCTAACCCGAGACGCCTTTGTTTGCTTGTAACCTTTAAGCTGAACCCCCAAGAAAGCTCTTTTGGGTGCTTGATTTTTGGAATTGCTCTTTTAAAATCTAGCAAGAGCCTAAGTTCCAGATGTATTTTCTTCCTTTTTGTTTTTAATAAAATTTACCTTTTTTAAGAACAGGATTGGATTTTTAGTATCCTCAGAGGTTTGTGCATGTTGTTTGTTTAGCTGGTAGCCACAGCTAATTTCCTTTGTTTTCCTTCTCGGCTCTTCCCCGGGGGGCGGGGTGTGAAAGGCCTTGAGGGTACCCCACAGGGAGGAATTCCCAAGTGCTCCTTCCTGGGTTCAAAGGGGTTTTTTTTTGCATTTGGATAATGGTAGCATTTACCAAGCCAAGGTCGGAGAAAAGCTGTAACCTTGCGAGTGTAATACAAGCCTGGAGTAGCAAGTTTTAATTTTTAAAATCCTTGCAGGCCTCCACTTCTGCACTCGGAGTGACAGAGTGGGGATTCAGCTTTGACATGGGCTTTGAAGTCTTATGTATGTATCTGAATGCTTTATTGTTTACCAACTCTCTTCTTGTTCTTTCCCTTCTCTTTATAATAAACCTTTAGTTTTAGACACTAAATGTTTGGCTGGCAGCATGATATTTTGGGTAAGATCCAAATTAAAATTGACCTGGCAATGTGGCTGACCCTTTGGGGTTCAGAAGAACATGTTTTATAGTGAGCAGAGTTTTTAAGTAACTTCTCTCTTTACTGGACATATATGCTGATTGGGAGCCAGAGAACTGGAATGCAATAACAGTGGGGCAGGGGTGATTTATTTTTTAGCTTTTTGATAACCAGAGTACGGGATCAGGAACACAGTTGGTGACTGGTTGGTGAGTCTAACTTCAGTGTTAGCCACCAGTTTTGGGGAGAATCTGCTCTCCTTTTTGCAGCCAGCCCAGACCTTGGCATTTCAATTGAGGGCTACCCTTGGGACCTGTGGGTCACAGTCTTCATGAAAATCCAATCCAATCAATCAATAAAGATATATAGATAGATCCAAGACTTGGTATTGTCATGGCAATATTGCAGATTACCCATCAAGTTTGCTTTTCCCCCAAGACAATGCTACTGGCCTAGTCTCTACACCAAGCTTGAGATCAGGCCAGTATAGAACAGCCTCAGAATAGAGCAGCAGCAAATAACTATTTTATGCCCTACCCTTTCCTTTCTCTATGCTATCCTTAGCTTCTTTGGGTGCAGTGATGAACAAGGGCTGTTATCGAGACACAGCAACTTTAAATGGAATAAAATCCTCATATTGGTGTCATTTTAGGTTCTATTCAATGCAGACTGTTACAAAGAAATTGTGCACATTCTCATTAATCTTTCTCATGCTTTCATGATTCTTAGTCTGAAATAAAGGTGTAACAGGGTGGCTTGCCTGTAAACTGGAGAGTCAGGGGCTAAACTCACCCGATTGCAAGATGAGACACATCTGGGTTCAATCAGGTGATCACAGGATAAAAAGAGCAGGAAGTTGTAGTAGAGCAGGAAGTCCAGGAGATTGTGGCTATGTTTGGAGAGGCCATGGGGAACAATAAGACTTCTACAGAGCCCTGAATCAGCAGGGGAAAAGCTGAAGAAGCTGTAGAGAGTGGGAGAAAACTCTCTGGGCAGGGAGGTGTGGAGCAGACCCTGTCAAACCAGGTGAGGGATTAAAAGCCAGCTGTGATGATTATTGTGTGTTTGGTTTTTGAGTTGTTTTGGATTAATCAGAAGAGAGATGCTGAACTGGGATTGAAGCCTAGAGAGCCAAAGTTTACCAGAGAACTCAATGAAATGGATCCTAAGAGGGGATTGGTTTGAATTATCTGTGGACAGTGACTTCTGAAAGGTGGGAGGGGAGAAACAAAGGCAGGGTGTTCTAGAATGACCTCTGGCCATGATGGAGTGCTTGGGAGGGGGCTGGCCCTGTTACAAGAGGCTAATCTGACTGAAAATACCTGGCTGTTCTTCATACAGGGACATATATCTAATGCTACTGATTTAAATTAGAATAGGATTAGATGCTTAATTACAGAAGCAAGTGCTATAACTCTCTTTAGCCAGACCGTATCCCCAAAGCATTGGGAACTAAATTCCTCAAAGTGGTCCATTAGTTACAAGAGTGATTTTAGTATAGTATGTGAAGAGGAAACTTTGTTGAGAATTGTTCATAAAGGAGCTGTAAAAATTGAGGTGGATATGGAGTATGGTTTCTCAAGTATATTTATATTATAGGAAAAGTAACATCTTAATCTCTTCAGAAATATGAATGTAATCTAAGTTTTCAGCTGCACTTTAAAAAAAAAAATGAAATAATCAAACTTACATTCTATTCTAAACAATGTGCCAGTTTTGGAGACATGGAAAAACAGGAGTACTATCATAAGTGTGAATATCACCTACTGTATGCAAGTTCATTTTTGAGCAGTGAACTTGTAGGAGCTTGTCACAGATACTGCACTTGTATTTTAGATTTAATTAAGGATTAGATCTTAATTATCTTTTTAACATCTCTTATCTTAATCACATGCTTAACACATTTGATATTAGGTCTCCCCTCAGACACTTCTGTATTTTTCATCCTGCTTTTTAATTAAGATTCACCCCCAAAATCCCACCCCCTGCAGTTAGTTAACTTCTATGAGAAGTCTGATTTATCTTTTTTAATCCTGCAAATGAGAATCTCAAAGATTCTATTGAAACATGTTTCAATAAATGGATTTGTTAAACAGTCATTAACTTCAAAGATTAAAAACTTTCAGGTTGATAAAAAGTCTAATTTTTTTTTCTTTCACATTCATGGAGCATGTAAATTTTCCTTTTGGAACATGAATAAAGTTATTAGAGGCAGCAGCGGATATTTTATCACTGTCATCAGCAGGCAGAGGATTAATTGCTGTCACTGTTTGTACTATGGCACTTTGTGGGGTACAAATTACATTTTTCTAACCTCAGGACCTTAATCAAAAACTACGCTATTGGAGCTCATATTAATCTACTGCAGCCAGCAGCAGCCTTTCTGTTGCAATGAATGCAAGGTCAACAGTGTGGACCTCTGAAAAGGAGGGTGCACGCTTATCGGGATATACACATGGTGAGATACTGATGCAGTGACAATGTGAAAATCAAGCTAACACCCAGTGAGAAGGTTCACACATTGCTGTGCTGTTGCCTGCCTATCAGTTTGCTAGGAGCTGAATTAAAACTGTGGGATTTTTTTTTTTTAAACATACAGAGGCACTTTGGAATTTATGGGCTGGAAAAAAAATTGAACTTCCATTAAATTAGCAGTTGCAACACAAAGCGTACTGTAAATAACAGCTGTATGAAAGCACTCTTCCCTTTACAAACAAAACTGAATTTGTAAACATAGTCTTTTATATACAGTGTTGTTGTGTGTACTTCAAGCTTCAGAATACACAACTGTATGTACTTTAAAAAAAAATCTTAGAGCAAGTGAAAGGCATGATCTCATGGAAAAGGTAAAGGAAGACTTCAGTAAAGGTGATCAGGTGTAACTCGGGCTATATTTGTTGTAGAACAGTTCAATTTCAAGATTACACTGTGAATAAACTCCCTCCGCTGGACTGTTGAGGAAAATGATTCAACTAGGAACTTGTCTGGCTTTTTTTAAGGGAGAATTGTTGGTAAAACATTCTTTCAGGATGACCAGTATTCTAGGGTCTCTGGACAGTGAAATAGAGTGTCCTTTCAAGTGGTATTATCTTTAGATCCATTTGAAAAAGCACAGTTGACTTACTATCAAGCTAACCATGTCAGGCAGAATAGTGTAATGGCTTGAGAGGTCAATTAATCATAAAATGTGTGGAATTTCCATGAAGGACACAAGATAAAGCAATGCAATGTGAAACCATGTAATACACTAGTGCCTACAAGTGCTGTTGAAGGACTGTAGCCAAATTTTCAAATTAGACTGCCTGAAATTAGGCATCAATATTCTTTATTTGGGTACTTAAATGTATGGCCTAGTGCCTGTGTGCTCAGATATTGTGCACCCACAGCTCTCCCTATTTTACTCAGAACTGTGGGTGCTCAGACCATAGGCATACAAATATATGCTATTGTTTGTATAAGCTTAGGATATGAGAGACAAGGTGGATCACGTAATATCTCTTATTGGACCAACTTTCATTGGTGAGAGAGACAAGATTTAAACCAAGTTTAGGATGCCAAGGATTAAAATATTAGTCTGAGTGTTCCATTACAATCCTATTTTTGAATGGTTATAATTCAACTGTGGAATCAGGTGCAAGAAAACTGCCTTCGTAAACAGAAACAGTCAGTTTTAGAGGTAGTTTAGAGTATAGTTGGCTAGCTGGAATGCTTGTGACTATATAAGAGAGCTGAAGTGAACAGCTCCAATGGACTGTCCAAATGTCTCTAGAATACACTCTTGCAAGAGGAAGGGATTATAAGAAAGCATTGGTTATGTTAGCTTTGAGAACGTTAATGATATGTTTGTAAAGGCCTCAATCAAGTCATAAACTGTAATATCACTGAACTGCTGGAACAACTAGTTCACATGAGCATCTAGTTAGCTTGTCTTTCATCATTAGATGATGATGATGTTGGAATTTAAGTTCTCACTTATCTAACCAGATTAGCAGCATGCTCTCCTTGAAATAATAGACCATTTTTGTCTGTTTATAAAACACCAAAAACAACAGTGGCCCCACCAAAATTGGGGGGCCCATGTGGTAGTGTTCTGCAAATATTGATATCTATAACGTGGTGAGTGCTGGTGTAATTCAAGTCAATGGGAAAACTAAGCGTAAAGAAAAATCTCAGTCCATCTGAGCTGAGATCTCAATCCATCTGCGTTTTAACATAAATTATACAGGAACACTCAAGATCACCTAGAAAACTTTTGATTTAGGCAACTGAAATTATTGCCATCAAGCCACAACTGTAAATTACAAGAGCTACTTAATATTGAAAGGGGTGTGATACGTCCGTGTTCAGAATTCAGCATTGCACTCATGATGCAATTAGCTATTTGCATTTTAAATAGCAGGTTTAGAAATATATAAGCGGCTAAATACATACAGCACTTCTAAAACCCCATTTATAAAGGGGGAGACTGTTTTAAAAAAGACTTGTAAGTTGATAAGGAAAGGATGACAAGGTGAACTTGCCATGAGAAGAAAGCATAAGCATTCCAGGAGGTATAGAACTGGTGTGTAAAGCCCTCCTGCGAAGAATGGATTTCCTGATTCGATTGAGACAGAACACTCCTAATTCCTGCTGGAATGTTTCACAGAAAACATTTACTAAATGCTCCTGGACCAGCCAGCCACAGTGCAGCACTATCAAACTTCTTGTTGATTTGTTTCTTCAGCTGACTTCAGTTGAGCCTTGTGGCATAATACCGATGTCAAAGTAAAAAGCTTTACAGAGAGACACTTATTTATTTAGGGAGTGCTAATTATGCAGGTCATATTTCTGACTTGTATAGTGCAGACTCAACAAAGTCCCTGAGACATATATATAATATGTCTCATTTTTCTTCCCTCTCCAGTGTTCAGTGAATTCCTTATGATATGTGGGTGCCAGGTTGTACAAGCTTTAGAGAAGCAAGGCCACTCATTTAGTGGTTGCTGACTATGGGGATATTGGTTCAATAACCTTTCTAGTCTACTTTTATCAAGCAGCTGATGTTGTAACGTGAATTTGAAACCATGTGTGTTGCTACTCTTGCTGTTTCCCTGATTAAAAATTAACAAGGGCTCATAAGGCAGGCTGTTACAGGAATAAGAAAAGGAGTACTTGTGGCACCTTAGAGACTAACCAGTTTATTTGAGCATGAGCTTTCGTGAGCAGCACGAAAGCTCATGCTCAAATAAACTGGTTAGTCTCTAAGGTGCCACAAGTACTCCTTTTCTTTTTGCGAATACAGACTAACACGGCTGTTACTCTGAAACCTGTTACAGGAATATAATCAAAGTCTTAAATTTGCAATGAAAGATGTCCATCATGCAGACATACGAATTCTTAACTCTACAAAAATTGCAGCTACATCAATCTATTGCAGAATAATATGTGATTACTGCTGTGTGACACTCTAAAAAAGAGGCTCCTTTCCAAGGGAACTAATATACTCTCATGGAGGATTGGACAGCACAGCACCAGTAGAAGAATACATTGATTTTTCGTATGATTACATCACTAACTAGTATACTGGATTTTTTTTCTCTTGATAGAAAGTAAATTGAGCCTTAACTCACATGGCAGTTTTAGTAAAACCTTTATTTTTTTTAAAAAAAAATGCTTTCCTATTTCTAAATAGTGGCATTTCTTAGACTCATGTACTGATAATTTCAAACCTTCTTGGGCAACTTCATCTATATAATCTATCCTTGTGCCTTCACACTTTATACTTAAGAGTGGTACCTATGTTCTAATATTGTAGAGGCCTGGTTATGTTTGATAACTATATTTTGATTCTGTAAAATACCTCGTTGTAAACAGATGCCTGAATCTACTCTGGGTTTGAAATGCTAAATTATTTGGAGGCTGTATAAATATTATTCAAGATGTTATCTGGATTCTTTGGCCTTTTTAAACTTGACAATAGTACTGGAAAAATGATAGAATGTCAGTAAAAATATTGTGCTTTTAAGGTTCTGGGGTTGGGGGAGGGAAGCTCAGTCTTTCAACACTGCATCAGCCAGAACATAGCCTTCTGACTGGTGTCTCTAAAAGAATAAAAGTCTACCTTTTTAAATTGCTTTATCTCAGTGTCTTATTTAAAAAAAAAAAAAATCTACTGAAGATCTGGTAAATGCAATTGTCTGAGGTACTGAGGCTAAGATAGCCATTAGCTTCTGGGCACACAAGGTTCAGGGCGGGGGAGGAGGAGCAGGACAACTAGCTTTTCCATTTTGTGCAGAAGAGTTACAAGGATTGCAGTTGTAGTTGGCACCAATTTTTCATTATTTCTCTCGGCACCAGTGAATGTGCTAGGTGCCTCACCAAACAGAGAAGAGGATCCCCATTCATAGGCATGACAATGATGTGAACTCCTATTTTAGGACTAGACAGTGGCTTGGATGGGATTGACAAGGGTACTTAGATGTATGAAGTGGCATTAGAGGCCTACGGTCAGCACTTGGTATTCACAAAACCCCTGCTCAGCTGCTGCCTAAAATCCCTCGGCACTTAAGGCTTGTCTACACCGGCAATGTTAAAGCGCTACCATGGCAGCACTTTAACGTGGCTTGTGTAGTCATGGCAGAGCGCTGGGGGAGAGGTCTCCCAGCGCTCTAAAAAACCCACCTCCACAAGGGGAGTAGCTACCTGCGCTGGTGCACTGTCTATACTGGCACTTTAGAGCACTGCAACTTTTTTGTAAAAACACACTTCCCTGAACACAGCAAATTTCAGCGCTGTAAAGTGCCAGTGTAGACAAGCCCTAAATGCTCACTGTTAAAGTCCCTGAGATGCCTAAATTTCAGCAGATGGCTAGGCACGAAGCCACCTTCATCCTGATAACATCCCGCAACTTAGCACCTAGCTCACAACAAAGCCTCAGTAGGATTCACGTGCATTTTGTCTTGGATAGGCCAGTAGCTGATCACTTCCCCCTTGGAACAACAGGGGAGCCGGAGAGGCAATTGTCCTATCTCACAGGCACAGCTCCCTACGGAGGCTGGTGCTGGCCCCACGTAGCAACATGGCACACCTTAATCAAGCCTGGTGATTAAAACCATAAATTAAGCTCTTAGTTTATAACAAGGCAGTAGGGAGAATTTTAGAGTAAAATGACTAAGGATCAGCATAATTCAGCACTGGCTTGTGTATCACATGATATAATGTGCGAAGGGTTCTCAGTTCTGGCCAGACTCCTATTGTGTGAATAACAAATGTTCTTTCTTTGTTTCCTTTCAGAGATTTTCCTGGAGAAAATTGCAGTTACATCAATCTATGCAGAATAATATGTGATTACTGCTGTGTGTGACGGACTCTTAAAAAAAGAAGCTCCTTTCCAAGGGAACTAATAGGAAACTTTAAAAACATTTCAATGAAATACAAAAGTATCCCTGTGTTGCCGGCACCCAGTGCCGAGAGGCTGAACAACAGCTTGAGTTGGTTCGTTACCCGGTGTGCTGCACCCAATAATCACAACGGGGTGGAGAAGCAGAAAAGTTTATTTGAAGCTTCAAAAAGGTACAGGGAGATTTGAATCTCAAATCCTGTACAACAAAGCAGGAAGTTACACAGGCTTTTATACATCCTTTTTCCCAGCATACTTATCCAATAGTAAGCTGCTCCAAGTATCCATATAGCCAGCCAATCCAGTTCCCAGCTAGTTCCCTGATTCTCTGTATCATTTGTTAAACTATACATAAAGCTGCTTTATTCAGCATTGTTCTTCCATATCTCCCCTGTTTGGCCTTGCTTAGTTTCAGGCAGTCTGACTCTGCAACATACTGTTGCAGATTCTCAGCATAACTGCTGTGTGTGCCTCCAGGCGGGGGGGCCAAGGACACTTGGGCCTAGCACGCAGAGCTGCTGCGAGTGCCTCCAGGCAGGAGGGGGGCCAAGGACACTGGGGCCTAGCGCGAGGGGGCTTCATCGACACTCGTGGTCTTCCATCCCCTCGAGTTACCTAGTGGCCATGCCCCAGTGTTCCCAACAACTCCCCCCTTTGAGAACACTCAACAGCCTTGGCTCTGAGTTTTCTCACTTGGGCTACTTATTTCTTTACAATATGACTTTGCATAAGCACTTTGTGATAGCCCTGAAGAGAATGACTTATTAACTTTTGCAAAAGGGCCCTGACACATGATACTGCACAGCATAATACCAGTAATACAAGCAATACAGGAAAGAGAATTTTCAATAGCAGGCTAAATAAACCACCAAGCTAAGACGACAAACCCCAGCCTGAAAACAAGGTTTGCAACCAATCGTTTTCTGGGGCAGTATAGGCAACCTGTGCTCCGGCTCGGGCATGGGCCTCAGCCTGTACCACCTTTTCATAGATCTCATAACTGCTATCATTTACATATACACAACATCGGGGCCCGATGAGGGCACAAACCCCTCCTTGGGATGCCAAGAGATAGTCCAAAGCCAGCCTGTTTTGGAGGGAAAAGGTCCTGAGCTGCTGTACCTCTTTATTTAATGTTTTTACTGCTGACCCTAAATCACTAACCGAGTCCTCTAACTCTAAGGCCACTTTCTCAAGTACCATCTGCAGCCTTATAGTATAGCGGCCTATGCATGCCAGGGCTGGCCCGGTAAACAGTGGCGCTATTCCCAGTACAGAGCACCCTACAAGCTTCTCGGTTGTGAGGGGATTCTTCATATTGCCCTCCAATGCCTTAGTCAGTCGCCGCAGGGTTTTTTCTCGTGACTCAACAGAGGTGTCTCGGGCATTTCTAATCTTTCCTTTGGGCAGTGTGGCAGTTATGGAAAGATGAGGAACTCCATGAGCTATATAACAGCTACCTGTCCAGTTGGCTGGCAGTACCTTGTAAGCCTTTCGGCCACATACAAAATAGTGACCCTGTAGGGCCCAGTAAGGACTATTTCTTAAGGGGATTCCTGGGATATTTAAGGCTGCTTTTCCAAACAGTTCATATGCCCCTAGGGGGGCATCCCATCCTCCTGATTGGGTACAAGTGGGGGCATTTCTAATTGTGCCATTCAAATTACACTCGCCATAGGGACCACTACAAACCCACCATTGGCTTGCTACATTGGAGATATTAACTGGACGGCAAGTTACATTTCCAAACCCCTTTTTTGTGGTAAGATTATTTGTAAGTGTTTCCCTAAAAGGGGAGGAACCATTACACCCACACTGTTGGCCTCCCCTGTTGGTTTTTATCCAATACCCATCAGCCCACTGTGTAATAACACAGGAGCTCTTTCCCACAGGATGCCCATAGGGATCAGATTGGTTTCGGGTAAAACATAACACTCCCTCAGCGAGTACTGCAACTGAATACTCCTGGTCCTGATAGGTGGCTTGCTGTAAAGAGGTCTTGTTCCAGAACGGCGAGTCCGTTCTTTCCTGCTCTTTGGTGGTGGCTAATTCTGCTAGGGTCAAGGGCAGCATATCAAGGGGCATTCCCGTTTTGGGGGATAGTGGAGTTGGAGCACACACCCAGCAATCAGTCTGGTTCGTTAAATTAGTAACATGGTGCGCAAGCGAAACAAAGGAGTTATGCTCCCGATATGCACAGTTTGGAAATACCAATACAGAGAATAACAATGTTACCCAATTAATTATCACTAGAGTCTTCCCAACCCAGGGTCTCCAGTACCTGGGTGGGCCCATTTTAGCATTAAGGTGCCCACTATTTGTGTCTTTTAAACAGTAGCTTTAGCCCGAGATCATCACTAGATGAGGAGTCAGCAGGTTGGACGGTCCACTGTCCTGCTGACGAGGGGGCAGGTACTGCCTTCAGACGAGAGTGATGGATCCAGTTCTTGTGTCCCTCGATCTTTGCCGCTGTATGGGAGATCAGCAGGACGGTATAGGGTCCTTTCCACTTTTCCTGGAGAGGCTCGTCTTTCCAGGTGCGAACAAGCACAGAGTCACCGGGCTGTAAGGAGTGGACGGGAGAGTCCAAGGGGAGAGGCTGGGAATCCTTGGTATACCTGTGAAGAGACAAGAGAACAGCAGACAGGGAACACATATACTGTAACAAAAAACCATTACCCAACTCCCATTCCCCTGACAGAACCGGGGTGCCATTCATAGGCCATGCCCTTCCAAACATAATTTCAAAGGGACTGAGCCCTAATCTACCCTTTGGGAGAACGCGGATACGGAGTAGGACGAGGGGCAAAGCATCAGGCCATCGCAGTGAGGCTTCTTGGCACACTTTTGAGAGATGCCGTTTAAGGGTCTGATTGGTACGCTCCACTACACCACTGGCTTGCGGTCTCCAGGGCGTATGGAGTTTCCAGGGGATCTGTAAGGCATGTGAGATGCTTTGAATGATTTTTGACGTGAAGTGTGTCCCATTGTCAGATTCCATCCACAGGGGGAGTCCAAAGCGAGGAATGAGCTCCTTAACAAACTTGAGGGCCACTGTCCTGGCAGTGCAGTTACGGCATGGGAAGGCTTCCGGCCATCCGCTGAACCGATCCACTATAACAAGGAGATATTTGAACCCTTGGGTCCGGGGAAACTCAGTAAAGTCTATTTGCCACACTTGTCCAGGGCCCGGAGTGGGTTCTAGGGCAGCTGGTGGCACAGGATGTCCCGGTCGGGGGTTATTCTTTTGGCAGACTAAGCAGTCCGCTTGTACCTGGGCAGCCAGGGGTCGGAGTCCAGAAGTGATAAAGTATTTTCCCATTAGTTGGATAAGTGCTTCCCTGCCAGCATGAGTAGTTTGATGTAGTTTCTGCAGCACTGGCCGGATTAGGCCCTTTGGTAAGAGGACCTTCCCTTCTGAGGAATGGAGCCATCCCTCCTTTTCCCGGAGATCGAGTTTGTCAGTTAGCTGTCTTTCCTCCTCAGAGTACTGAGGAGTTGGAAGTTCCCCTACTGATGGGATAAGGGCATGCATATGGGCGTTCTCAGTCTGAGGGGATGGCAGGGTGGCAGCATGCTTAGCCTCTCTATCTGCTCGGGCGTTACCTCTGGCCACATCTTGATCCTCCCTTTGATGGGCTTTACAGTGTACCACTGCCACTTCTGAGGGGAGTTGTACAGCTTCTAGGAGCCGGAGGATTTGGGGCCCGTACTTGACTGGGGAGCCTTGGGCTGTCAGCATTCCCCTTTGCTTCCATAGGCCAGCATGAGCATGCAGCACACCAAAAGCATACTTTGAATCAGTAAAAATGTTGACCCGCTTTCCTTTTGACAGTTCAAGTGCACGGGTCAGGGCTATTAGTTCGGCAAGCTGGGCAGAGGTCCCAGCAGGCAAACCTTCAGCTTCCACAGTGTCATGGAGGGTCACAACAGCATAACCCGCCCTCCTTTGCCCATCTATTACAGTACTGCTACCATCAGTGTACCACTCATAATCTGCATTTGGGAGGGGTACATCCTTTAAATCCAGACGGCTGGAGTACTGGACATCTATGATCTCTAAACAGTCATGTTTCTGTTCCTCTGTTTCTGGCAAGAGGGTGGCTGGGTTAAGGGAGGGGCAAGGCTGTAAGGTGACTTCAGAGTTCTCTAACAGCTTAGCCTGGTACCAAGCAATCCGAGCCTGGGTGAGCCAAAGCCCTCCCTTTGCATCCAATAAGGCTCGGACCATGTGGGGAGTATAGATTTGCATAACCCCTCCCAATGTTAGCTTCTCAGCTTCCTCAAGCAATAGGGCAGTAGCTGCGACCGCCCGTAAACATGCCGGCCAACCCTTTGCAACCTGATCCAATTGCTTAGAAAAATAAGCCACAGGACGCTTCCATGCTCCTAACAGCTGTGTAAGCACTCCTAGGGCCACCCCCCTTCGTTCATGTACATACAACTGAAACGGCTTAGAGAGATCTGGCAGGCCCAGAGCCGGGGCTTCCATCAATTTTCTTTTCAGGATTTTAAATGCCCTGTCAGCCTCTGGGGTCCAATAGAAGGGGTCATGATCTGCTCCTTTTACACAGTTGTACAGGGGTTTAGCCCACAGTCCAAACTCTGGGATCCATATCCTGCAAAAGCCTGCCATACCCAGAAATGCCCTGAGCCGCTTACGGTTACTTGGGGTAGGAACTTGACAAATAGATTCCTTTCTTTTTTTTCCACTTGAACGCTGACGCTCCCCTTGCCTTAGCTGTAACCTGATCCCTCTCCACCTCAGACAACAGGGTTCTCAGGAGGATATTACAGTCGTCTCAATCGGCTTGTGACTACTGAGGCACCCCTCAAAGACTGAAAAAAACCTGCTTGCGTTCGTTGAGAATTCCCCAGCCTGTGTTTTAAAAGCTGCTAAGTCTATTGGATTGAATGGCACATGGGTGTAAACTTGCATAGTGGTAGCCTGACGTCCGTCTGCCCCTGGGCAAGCCACAACAGTCTCGGTAAGCAAAGGATAGAGTCCCACCGAGGGGGCAATCTCTGTAACCCGAGGCATCCTACCCTTATACGGTGGGAGTGTGGGGGCCGAAGGGGACACCGGCTCTGCCATTACAGTGGGGGTGGGGGTCTGGGGACTAACATTAGCTGCTACCGAACCAGTCGGAGTCAGATTACAGTGCTGTAAAATATCTGGTCGAGTACATAAAGTCAGAAACAAATGCGCATACATATGTTCATTCCATTTCCTTGTTCTCTGACAGAACAGGAGTAACTGAAGGATCGTGTTGTAATTAATTGACCCTCCTGGTGGCCACCACTCCTGGTCCTCTAGTTGATATTGAGGCCAGTCAACTGTACAGAATCGTTTTAATTGGCTCTTAGTCATCGGATCCGCACCAAATACCTTCCAGTTTGCTAGAATGCACTCTAGGGGCGTACACCGTGCCCTAACCTCTGAGCTCTGTCCCTGTCCCATACCTACAGGGTAACTCTGGGCGTCCCCAGGTTCCAACAGAGCATATAATCCGGATTTCAAAAGGTTCCTACCTTATCCAAGGGACCGGTTCTTCACCGTGGTCTGCAGCTGCTCCTCCCCCACGTCTAAGGGACCGGTTCTTCACCGCCGTCCACAACAGCTTCTCCACTATATGAGTGCGTTGCACCGTTGTGCCCTCCGGGGTCGATCAAATCACGTCTCCTCCGAGGCCCCCGATGAACTCACCGGTGCGCGCTGGGCGTCGGTTCTCGCCGCAATCCTCGACCTCCAGGAGGGATCCGGGCAAGGCTAAATTGCAGCCTCGTCGCCCACCCAGGGACGCCAAAAGCTGTTGCCGGCACCCAGTGCCGAGAGGCTGAACAACAGCTTGAGTTGGTTCGTTACCCGGTGTGCTGCACCCAATAATCACAACGGGGTGGAGAAGCAGAAAAGTTTATTTGAAGCTTCAAAAAGGTACAGGGAGATTTGAATCTCAAATCCTGTACAACAAAGCAGGAAGTTACACAGGCTTTTATACATCCTTTTTCCCAGCATACTTATCCAATAGTAAGCTGCTCCAAGTATCCATATAGCCAGCCAATCCAGTTCCCAGCTAGTTCCCTGATTCTCTGTATCATTTGTTAAACTATACATAAAGCTGCTTTATTCAGCATTGTTCTTCCATATCTCCCCTGTTTGGCCTTGCTTAGTTTCAGGCAGTCTGACTCTGCAACATACTGTTGCAGATTCTCAGCATAACTGCTGTGTGTGCCTCCAGGCGGGGGGGCCAAGGACACTTGGGCCTAGCACGCAGAGCTGCTGCGAGTGCCTCCAGGCAGGAGGGGGGCCAAGGACACTGGGGCCTAGCGCGAGGGGGCTTCATCGACACTCGTGGTCTTCCATCCCCTCGAGTTACCTAGTGGCCATGCCCCAGTGTTCCCAACACCTGTGTAATCATTGCATTGTGTTAGATAGCTTAAGTGTGAAAACGAATAAAATTCATGAAATACCTTGATCAATTTTCACTTAACCAACTAAACAGCTGTTACCAAATTGATGCATTAGACTCTGAGCTTCACAATTCCTTTTATTGCTAGGGATGGCTGGATTTCTGTGACTCTGCACACAGTTGGAGATTACACACCCTTGCATGGAATTTAACAATAATAGTATCACCTGTTGTGCGTATTCATGCTGTGAACATATTTCCTGTTTCAGTACAGTCTCTCTCTAGGTGTCTCAGGCCTTGTTAAGCCTGGCAAAACTATTTGTACTTAGCAAACATTTTAGCTATTATGTTCATGTGTTAACACTTTCAAACACCACTTGGCACTGACCATGTCCAGTTCACATGTTTTAAACACCGCTTCCTCTACACTAGTGACAGTAAGTAGTGTTTTGAAAGCTTGTTAATTAACATCTGCTAGCTAATGCATTTGTTAAACATATCATATACATGGTGCCTTATGGATGCTTTCACTGATTGTACGCTAAAACCATGAGCAGCGAGATAGAAGTTTTTCTTTGAAATCTGTTTCTTGTGGCTTAGTGCATGGAAGCAATTATGGATGGCAGTTTCTCAGTAGAATTGGTCCGTTTGTGTTGGAAATAGGCTTTAATTATTGGGTCTGTCTGGACATCTCTGCAGGTGGCTGTTACATTAATGACACACTTCTGGAATCTGCCACTTAAGGATTCCCCCTGCTGGTGCAGTGTGTGGAGGGGGGGAGAGACAAGCACAGGGAGAGGGGAGAACTGTCATTTCTAGAGAAACTTTTCAAAGTCTCAACTTGATTTTTTTTTTTTTCCCCCACTAGTTCTTGCACATTAAAATGCTACCATTTCTCCTCACTAAGGACAAACTTGGGCTGTGTTAAATTGTACCACAGGCTTAGCTGGGCCCAGAATTGGAAAGGAGGGGGAAGATAAAGGGGATATAAAGCCAGCTTCTGCCTCCCCCTTTTTGGTTCCGGTGCCCAGCACAGCTTGAGGATTGGAGTTGGTGAGTCAAACTAGGATCACAATTACATGCATATAGCCACTTTGAATTGAATGTGGTTGCACATATCAAGTAATGAAAGTCCTGTATAACGCTTTCCAATCAGTCAGCCTGTCTGTGGTGAATCCAGGTGCAAAATTTTCTAGTACTGCAGGTCAGGCTGCCTCAGTGTCTCTGAATCTATCTTTGGCTTATTAGTTCAATTTCCCCTTTGTGTCTACAGAAACCATCAAAATCTCATTTATGTTGGCTTTTTAAAAGCAGTCTTATTAGAGACTGTCACTTTTACTTTTGTTAATGAATTTTCATACACAGCATGATGTCACAGGGAATGTAAATGGTGGTAGGTTTTGAAGAGCCCACTTATCTTTGTGCAATGTATTTCCCTTCAAAATTTGTTTGATTAAAATTCAGCTTTGAGTCAAGACCAGATGAGTGATATAAAAGGCTATTTTCTTAGTTGTCCATCTAGATTAAGGTAATCATTTTTGAGCTTTATTATATGGATGGGTGAGTCAGCTCAGATAAAACCAAAACCATGATCCTTCTTCCAAATCTGGAAATGAACCAGAACCAAAACACTTATTAGGATTTTTTAAAATGATTTTTGCAAGCAACTTTACTTCATAGTTTAGCTCAAACTAGATTTCTGTTTCAAAGTCACTACAGGAAAGTCTCTTTTTTCGCTAGAGAAGTGATTAAGCTAACCTGATTAAAAAATAGTAGGACTGGATATCCCTTGTGAGAACATCTTGTGAGTTTCCAAGTCCAATATTACAAACACATGAGGCTTGAAAAAGTTCAGACAAGTATCCAAATTTCTCATCTGCACTGAATAACAAATGTTTTGAGGTTCCTTGATCCCCATGCTACACGTATGTTCTTAGAATGGATAAAATGAATCAACACATAGTGAGAGGTTTGTCTGGCCTCAGATTGCTTACACACCTGTGCATGCATGTGATGTCATGTATATCTCTCTCTCACACACACACACAGTGAAAGCCATGGTCTGAAAACCATATGTTTGTACGTACTATAATAGTACACTTTGCAAGCTAAATTGTCTTTTTTTAGTCACAGCCCTGAGGAAGTGGTACTAACTCTGAAGAAGCTTAAATGTCATTGTGAATAAAGACACTTCTCTGAGGCACACTATTCAAAGAAGATTAGGGTTGGAAGAGACTGCATGAGATCATCTAGTCCAATCTCCTCCTCAAAGCAGGACCAACCCCAAATAAATCATCCTAGCCAGGGCTTTGTCAAGCCAGGTCTTAAAAACCTCTAAAGTATGGAGATTCCACCACCTCCCTAGATATCCCATTCCAGTGCTTCACCACCCTCCTAGTGAAATAGTGTTTTCTACTATTCAGGCTAGACCTCCCCCACTGCAACTTGAGACCATTAGTTCTTCTGTCATCTGCCACCACTGAGAACAGCCGAGCTCCATCCTCTTTGGAACCCCACTTCAGGTACTTGAAGGCTGCTATCAAATCCCCCCTCCCCCCGCCATTCTTTTCTTCTGCAGACTAAACAAGTACAGTTCCCTCAACCTCTCCTCATAAGTCAGGTGCTCCAGCCCCCTGATCATTTTTGTTGCCCTCTGCTGGACGCTCTCCAATTTGCCCACATCCTTTCTGTAGTGGGGGGCCCAAAAAAGGACACAATACTCCAGATGTGGCCTCACCAGTGCTGAATAGAGGGAAATAATCACTTCCCTTGATCTGCTGGCAATGCTCCTTCTAATGAAGCCCAATATGCTGTTGGCCTTCTTGGCAACAAGGGCACACTGCTGACACATGTCCAGCTTCTCATCCATTGTAATCCCCAGGTCTTCTTTAGCAGAACTGCTGCTTAGCCAGTCAGTCCCCAGCCTGTACCAGTGCATGGGATTCTTCCATCCTAAGTGCAGGACTCTGCACTTGTCCTTGTTGAACCTCATCAGATTTCTTTTGGCCCAATCCTCCAATTTGTCTAGGTCACTCTGGACCCCATCCCTACCCTCCAGCATATCTACCTCTCCCCCCAACTTAATGTCATTTGAAAACTTGCTGAGGCTGCAATCCATGCCATCGCCCAGATCATTAATGAAAGTGTTGAACAAAATTGACCCTTGGGGCTCTCAGCTTGATACCAGCTGCTAACTAGACTTCAAGCCATTTATCACTACCCATTGAGCCCAATGATCTAGCCTGCTTTCTATCCACTTTATAGTCCATTCATCCAATCCATACTTGTTGGCAAGAATACTGTGGGAGACCATATCAAAAGCTTTGCTAAAGTCAAGATATATTATGTCCACTGCTTTCCCCATATCTATCGAGCCAGTTATCTCATCATAGAAGGCAGTCAGGTTGGTCAGGCATGACTTGCCCTTGGTGAATCCATATTGACTGTTCCTGATCACCTTCCTCTCCTCCAAGCGCTTCAAAATGGTTTCCTTGAGGACCTGCTTCATGATTTTTTTCCAGAGACTGAGGTGAGGCTGACTGGTCTGTAGTTCCCCAGGTTTTCCTCCTTCCCTTTTTTAAAGATGAGCACTGTATTTGCCTTTTTCCAATTGGCCAGGACCTCCCCCGGTTGCCACGAGTTTTCAAAGATAATGGCCAATAGCTCTGCAATCATATCAGCCAATTTCCTCAGCACCCTTGGATGCATTAGATCTGGACCCAGGGACTTGTGCATGTCCAGCTTTTCAAAATAGTCCTTAACCTGTTCTTTCACCACTGAGGGCTGCTCACCTCCTCCCCATACTGTGTTGCCCAGGACAGTAGTGTGGGAGTTGATCTTGTCTGTGAAGACAGAGGCAAAAAAACCATCGAGTACTTCAGCTTTTTCCACATCATCTGTCACTAGGTTTTTTTCCTCCATTCATTAAGGGTCCCACACTTTCTCTGACCTCTTCCTTTTGTTACCCTTCACATCCTTTGCTAGCTGCAACTCCAGTTGTGTTTTGGCCTTCCTGATTATACCCCTGCACGCCCAAGCAATATTTTTATACTCCCGAGTCCTCTCTCTCCAAGTTTCCACTTCTTATAAGCTTCCTTTTTGTGTTTTTTAAGCTCACCAAAGATTTCACTGTTAAGCCAAGCTGGCCGCCTGCCATATTTGCTATTCTTTCTGCACATTGGGATAATTTTGTTCCTGAGCCCTCAATAAGGCTTCTTTAAAAAACAGCGAGCTTTCCAGGACTTCTTTCCCCCTCATATTAGCCTCCCAGGGGATCCTGCCCATCTGTTCCCTAACGGAGTCCCTAAGGCTTTCCTGAAGTCCAGGGTCTGTATTTTGCTACTTTCCTTTCTTCCTTTTGTGACCAACCTGAACTCAACCATCTCATGGTCACTGCTGCTCAGGTTGCCACCCACTTCTTCTTCCCCTACCCATTCTTCCCTGCTTGCGCCAGTTGCATATCAATTGGCTGCAGGCTGATACCACAAGCAAATTGTGCACCCATACTGCCTTGCTCCAATTTAATGACACTCTCCCTTTCTGCCTGCTTTATGGAAGGAGATAGTAGGAAGGCACTGCACAACACCAACGTTCTCATGTGTGGGCATGTCAGACAGGATAGCAGACTAGAGGGACCATGGGCCTGATCCATTATGCCAAGTCATATATCTCTTAAAAAAAAAATAGAGCTTATCAAAAAATTTTCATCCTATGAGAAAATACTCTATTTTAACATTAGTTTTAATCCTGAATTAGAATTTAAAACTAGTTGAAATAATATTGTGGAACAAAAAGTTCCAAAAAACTTCCATTTGGAAATTAAGATTTGTTTCAATATCTTCAGTCAAACTCTCAACATACCTGGACTGAAAAGCTTGTTGTTTTGGGTTAGGTCAACATTAATCTCGGCATCCTCAGGAGCTGCCACAAAGCCTCACAGGAGTAGTCTTGAGTCCCTCATCTCCAATGAAGCACTTGCAGCCTCTCCTATGGATGAGCTGTTGTGGTGCCTAATGGTCCTAGAAATCACCACAAAATGGCTCAGACACAGAGAAAAACTATGGTCTGCATCATGGAAGAGATGTACTCCAGCCAGAGAGCAGGAAGAATGTGTGTATGAGCAACTTGGAACTACAGCTAACCAAGGCATTGTGGCAGCCCAGACAAAGGCAATGATTGTCAACCTGAAATGAAATGCTGTGTTTTGAGTTTAACATCTTTACCCATAGAAAAACTTTGATTAATTAAACCAAATTTTCTGATGGGGAAATATTTAATTTTTCTTTTTTAACCAGCCCTAGTGAGAAACAATCTAGCTGTAAACATAGTTATCATAAACTGTGTAAGAAAATTCTGGAGAAACATTTTAAAATCTCTCCTAGCATTTTTTGACTAGCGGGATGGGTGATAGTTTTAATTTAAAATTATTTTTATTTTAATTTTTTTTTAAAGCCAAAAACCCCACAAAACCCTACCATTTTGCTAAAGAAAAGACACTTGGAAAGCATTTTCAGCTATTTGAAATTGTTACATGAATGCACTTGAGTTCAAGATTTTTCTCTCAGCTTCCAGACTGCATTAGATTTTGTTCTGAACACCTGGAAACAAACATGAACAGCTGAGATCTCCTTCTAGCTTTCATTATCAAATGTTTTTTTTGAGGCCAGTGAGAAAACATTTCTCTTGTGTTTTTCAGAATGAGGTCAAATAATAGCTGTGCAACAAACATTACAACAATGAGAAGTTCCCTTCTTAAATTATTCCAAGCAACAGAGTTTTTGTACTAACTGCAGAAGCTCCTGTCCTTTGACACACTTGCCCTATACTGATATTCTGAGTTCCCATCCACCTTCTGTCTGTGAATATATACCTGTTTTTCTGGGATCTGATCCTTTGCTTTTCCCTCATCTCTTGAAATTGACTGACCTGTAATAAATTATTTCCTTTTAGTGATCATAAGTACCACACTTCAAAATAATTCCCAGGAAACTGAGATCTGAATTGTAATTGCATTAATCTACAAAACCTAGATATACTGCAAAATGGAACATTCAGTCAAACTTTACCTAAATTTAATATACATATTTGTATTTGTCTTGGGGCTACACTAAATTTAAATGGCATTTTTGTTCCATTTGAGCCTGTTTCTGACTTCACTTAAACAGGTTTTAAAAGAACATAATTCCACTGATTTAAGAGGAGTTGCTCACTGTGTATATTGGCAAGTGTGGGATTAGAATAAAGGTCTTCCTTGTCTGGATTTCATAATAGTGTAAAAACTATTAGACAAATGATTTTTAATTGTCTAAAGCAGGCTCACTTCCAATTCATTTTAAGTAGGTACTACATACAGTTATGCCCAGGCTAAATTTGGCCTTTGATACTTTTGTCTAATCAACCAGCTGCTTGTTTTCTTAGGGGTCTGAGTCCTACAACTCTGAGGTCACCAAATCATGCACTTTCAATACATCTCAGGCATGTCCAACAAAGAGAAGCATCTTATAATGTAAAAAAAAAAAAAAGGGTGTGTGTGTGTGGGGTGAGAAAACCTGGATTTGTGCGGAAATGGCCCACCTTGATTATCATACACATTGTGAAGAGAGTGGTCACTTTGGATGGGCTATTACCAGCAGGAGAGTGAGTTTGTGTGGGGGGGGGGCGGAGGGTGGGGATACCTGGATTTGTGCAGAAATGGCCCAACTTGATGATCACTTTAGATAAGCTATTACCAGCAGGAGAGTGGGGTGGGAGGAGGTATTGTTTCATGGTCTCTGAGTATATAATGTCTTCTGCAGTTTCCACAGTATGCATCCGATGAAGTGAGCTGTAGCTCACGAAAGCTTATGCTCAAATAAATTGGTTAGTCTCTAAGGTGCCACAAGTACTCCTTTTCTTTTTGCGAATACAGACTAACACGGCTGTTACTCTGAAACTTATAATGTAAGACAGCTTGACTGAAAAATGCCCAAATTAATTGGTTAATAAATTCAATTAATCTAATAATTACAAATGCAAACTTTGCCCTGATTATGAAACCCTTACTTTCACCGGTGAGCAATTACTCATGTGAGTAGTCCCACTGACTTCAGTGGCACTCATGTTGACAGGAGGATGGTCCAGTGTTTAGGGCAGGGGTGGGCAAACAATGGCCTGCATCAAGGCTTTGAATCTGACCCATGGGATTGCCACCCCTGTGGCACCATGGGTCCTGTGCCGCTACTGGAAGTGGCTAGTACCACGTCCCTGCAGTCCCTGGTGGGGCAGAGGGCTCTGCGCATTGCCCTTGCCTACAGGCACTGCCTCCCGCAGCTCCCATTGGCTGGGAACAGGAAACTGCCCTCGCCTGTGGGTACTTCCTCTGTGGCCAGTGGGAGCTTCCATGAGCAGAGCCCTCTGCCCCCGCCCCCACCAGGGGCCGCAGGGACATGGTGCTGGCCACTTCTGGGAGTAGCGCGGCGCCAGGGCAGGCAGGCAAACTTCCCTGGCCCCGGTGCACACTGCTGCCACCCCAGAGCCACTCCAGGTAAGCGGCACCAGGCCATACCCCAAACCCCTCCTGCACCCCAACCCCTGGCCCTAAGCCCTTTCCTGCACACCGCACCCATGCCGCAGCCCTACATCTGTATCCCTGCATGCATTTTCCCCACCCAGATGTGGCCCTTGGGCCAAAAAGTTTTCCCAACTCTGGTTTAGGGGGCTCTAATGTTTTCAGTTCCCTGCTCCACCATATACTAGCTGCATGACATTGGCCAAGTCATTTAGGGCCAGTGTTTTAAAGGTATTTGGGCATCTATTTCCTAAAATCTGACACTTAAGCTATGCCTAAACTATAAGCTAGGAGGCTGATTTTCCCCTGCTCCCATCAAGCTAGTCTGAACATAAATAGAAGTGTAGCAGAGATGGGACTGAGCTGTGCCAAGTACATACCCACCATTTCAGGTGGGTGTGTATTTGATATGGCTCAGCCATGTGTATCCAGCCACTACCTGTGCTACTGCATCTACACTGCTATTTATACTCACTCTAGCTCATTGAGCAGAGGGGAAATCACACTCTACATTCATAATGTAGATATAGCCTTTGTTTCTGTGTGCTTCATTGCCCTATATGTATAATGAGGATAATAATATTTCCCTACCTCCATAGGGGTGCTGTGATAATACGTTCAAAGATTGCGAGGTGGTTAGATAAAACAGAAATGGGGGGACATCTAATACAGACAGATAGTAAGTGCTCACCAGTGTGAACAACAGCATCCCCATAAGGTTCACTTGAATTACATGACAGAAGTTAATATTTCTGGGCGTGAATTTGTAATTTTGCTATAGTGATATTTTTTCCATGCGCACAGTGAAAACTATTTGTTGGTGGGAATAGTAAAATAACCTGGATCAGATGGAGGGAGGGGTGGGGGGGAAGCTCTCCTATTGGCAAAAATTTCACTAGTCCCTTCCTTATAAATACTTGTAAAATGAAAATAGTCATTTCTGTAGATCTGTGCAGGAAATCACTTGAGATCTCACTAGCATCTTTGCACAATCTGCATTGGTTGCTGAGAGGCAGGGGCTGATGTTGCAAAAGTAACAGCAGGTGTTTTACAAGTATCATCTGCATTAGAACAGCAGTCAGTGAACCAAAGCCAACAGGTTTCATTTGATAACAGATCACACCTCACAACCCTAAACACCTGTTATACACAATTAGCATGCATGCACAAATTCAAGTGTGGGGTTTTTGGGGCATATTAAAAACAAATATTCCTGTGTACCCTGTAGGCATCTTATCCACTGCAGAGGTGCAGGGTTTTGCAAATGTGGGCCTTAATAGTAAAATATCGTATAGGAAAGTTTTATTTTAAAATTCTGATGATAGCACAACACATCTAAGAGGAGAAATTAATGTGAAACCTAAGATTTTTGTGCTATGTGCAATTGCAACTTTTGTTTCCTGATCAGATTCCAGCAGTAACATACGGTACTTGGACAAGTGTTTTGTGCTTAAAGAATATTTATTAGCAGTAATGAGATTTTCTTGGGGTACTATCTATAGTTGAACATCTCCCTTTTGGTTTAAGTCTAGTGATACCAATCATCATACAATTCTTCCTCCATAATGTTTTGCTTGCAATGGAGGTCTTTCTTACCCTGTCTGAGCCACACTTTCCCCCCCATCTAATCTTTATTATAGATTTCATCATTTTTCTGCTTCCTACAGTGTGACTTCTATTTCTAACATCTTTGTTTTCCACTAGCAATGAAATGCTGCTGAGACTAGAGAATAACTGGTAAAACTTGGGAAATTAATTTAAATATGGTCCAAGCTGTGAAGTGTTAATCTTGACTTTGAACACTATGAAGTGTGGGGTTATTGGGACTCAGAATTTTGGGTTAGCTTACTGTAAAGGTTATTTGCATAATTTGGAGTCCAGTCCAAATTCAGGTTTCAGAACATCCAATATTCACAGGAGTCAAACAGCCCTATTCTGAGCTGCGTTCAGCTATTGTAAATATCAGCAATATGGAGAAGAAAAGTTGAGAGATGCGCTATAGAAGGTAAAGTGTAAGGTAGAATACATTCCTATATATGCATATATAGACACTTTTATAATTGTGTAGGAGCATGCATTTCTCTTGATCAGTATGCTCCTACACAATTTGGTAGCAAATATGGACCTGGTAATCACCTGATGTATATTGACGTAGCTCCATTAAAATAAGACCCCATGTCAGTGGATTTACTCCAGTTTACAGGAGCTGAGGATCTGACCCTATCCACTGCCTGTGGATAAACTCAGGGTCTGGGCTATGTTTAATAACTGGAGAAAATTGATTTTTTTTCTCCTACGCTAAAGCCCACAGTACATTAACAGACAATATAATGTAATCATAGTGGAATAGTCAGGAATGAGCAATAAAAACCTATTAGAAGGGGAAGGCCAATGCAAACAGAGTGTATGTCAGCTACACACACACCATCCAGTCATCAACTGATCATTCAGAAAAATGGGTAAGGTATTTCTAGTTGTAGATGACAATGAAAACATGGCTTCTTCAAAAAAGAAATACGCCATTTAAAAAGCTGTGCCCCCAAATCTCCCACTTACATGAGAGAAACTTCCATGTAATTTAAATGCAGTAAGTGTTTAAAAGATCAAACCCCTAGATTGAAGAGACATTCAAGGTAGTCTTTAATAGAATATAATTTAGATCAGAAGAAATAAAGTGGAATAAGTACATTTTGGGAAGTTTATAATCTTTGAACATCATGGAGTGAAGTGGCTTATCTAGGTGCACATCACTTATTAAAAAAGAAGTAGAATGGCATTATAAACTTGAAGATATAAGTAAATGCACGCTCCCTTGAATTCCATAGGCTTTAGTTTTGGCTAGGTAACAATTGCTATATTGGCCCAGTTCCAAACTCTCTCTGCATTGCTCCATGTGGAGGTGGTACAGAGTCATCTCTGCTGTGGGGTTGGGGGGCTGATATGACTGCTGTTATCTCTCTCTGCTCCACAGGCCCTTCAATGATAGATTAATTTCAACAGTTAGACAAGTGGACTGGACAGATAAACACATGGATCTGAACATGGAGGAGTCTTGGAACATTTATAGTTGCAGAAGCTATCTGAAGCCTGCATCCCAAGGTGGGGGGGGAAATCATAGGGAAGGGTTGTGGACCTAATTAGATGAGCAAACATCTCAAACACATTATTAATAGAAATTGGAAAGCATACAAGGAATGGAAGATGAGATCGATCAGAAAGGAAAGCTACCTCTTGGAGGTCAGAAAGTGTAGGGAAAAAGTGAACTGCCAAAACCCAATCAGAGTTGGACCTTGCAAAGAAAATTAAAACCAAAATAGAAAGATTCTACAGACATATAAATAAAAAGGGGGAAACAAAGAAAGTGGGACTACAAAACACTGAGGATAGGGTGAAGATTAAAGATAATCTAGGCCTGGTCCAACACCTACATGAATACTTTGCCTCCATTTTTAGTAAGGGTAATGAGGTGCTTTGGAGGGTGGCTAACAGAAATTTGTATATGCAAGTAGAAATTACTACATCCAATGTGGAAGTCAAACATCTTAATGAGACCAAGGGTGTGCGCGCGCGGGGGGAACGGGGAGAGATAATATTCTTGGATGGAGATTAAGGAACTGGCACATGAAATGGTAAGCACAATACCAAGGATTTTTTTAAATGAATCCATAAACTTGGAGGTCATACCCTATGACTGGAAAATTGCTAATATTGTTTTGTTTTTTAAGAAAGGGGTTGGGGGAACTTAAATAGGAAACTACAGGCCCATTAGTTTGATCTCAATTGTATGCAAGGTCTTAAAACAAATTTTGAAAGAAAGTAGCTAAGGACATAGAAGTAAATGCTAATTGGCATTAAAATACAACATGATTTTACAAAAGGTTGATCATGCCAGACCAACCTGATTTCTTTCTTTGAGAGGCCAACCAATTCTTTAGATCTACTTTTTTTTTTATTAAATAATCTACCTGGGTGTCACTAAGGCATTTGATACAGTTCCACGTGGGAAATTTAGTTAAATTAGAGAATGTGGGAATTAATGAGAGAAGTGAAAGGTGAATAAGGAGCTGGCTGAAGGGGAGACTACAGCAGGTCATACTGAAAGGTGAACTGTAAGACTGGAGGAAGGTTACTGGTGGTATTCCTCAGGGAGCACTCTTGGGACAAGTGTTTAACATTTCCATTTTTTGTGCCAAGGTCATTAATGAAAGTTCACAAAATGTGTTAATACAAAGTTAGGAGGTATTGCCTATATGGAGGAGTATTGAACTCTCTTACAAGAGAGTCTGGATGATCTCAAAAACTGAAGTAATAGAAATGGGTGGCCGTTTAATAGAGCAAAGTGCAAGGTCATGCACTTAAGAACTAACAACAAGAAATGTTGCTAAAAGTTGCAGACATATTAGTTGGAAGTGACAGGGGAGGAGGAAAAACCTGGGTGTAATGGTCAATCCTAGGATGACTGAATTGCCAATGTAATGCATCCATGAAAAAGGCTAATGCAATCCTAGGATGCATTAGGCAAGGTAGAGGAGTCCTTGTGGCACCTTAGAGACTAAAATTTATTTGAGCATAAGCTTCCATGGGCTAAAACAAAAAATAAATAAATTTGTTAGTCTAAGGTGCCACAAGGACTCCTTGTTGTTTTTGCTGATACACACTAACACGGCTAACCCTCTGAAACCTGAGGATTGTTATTATAGAAGGCACTGGTGAGACCTCATGTGGAATACTGTGTGCAATTCAAACTAGAGCAGTGGTAGAGAAGGGCTACTTGGATGTTCAGAAGAATGGAAAACCTACTTTACAAGAGGAGACAATGAGTTTGCTTGTTGAAGCTAAACAAAAGAAGGCTGAGGAGATATGATTACTCTCCATAAATACATCACAGGGATAAATAACAGGGGTGGAGAGGCATTTATTTAAGTTAAGCATCAATGTTGACACAACCACAAACTGGCCATCAACAAGTTTAGGCTTGAAACTAGACAGAGATTTCTAACCATCAAAGGAATGAAGTTCTGGAACAACCTTCCAAGGGAAGCACTGGAGGCAAAATACTAACTGGCTTCAAGACTGAGCTTGACAAGTTTATGGAGAATATGGTCTGATGATACTGCCTAGTAAGGTATGTAGCCCATCTGTGACTGCTAGTAGCAAATATCCACAATGGCCCAAGATGGGACACTAGATGGAGTCACTACAGATAATTCTTTCCCAGGTGTCTGGTTAGCAGGTTTTGCTGACATGCTCAGAGTCTAACTGATCACCATATTTAGGTCAGGAAGGAATTTTCCCCCAGGTCAGAGTGGCAGAGACCTTTGGGATTTTTCACATTCCTCTGCAGTGTGGGGCACAAATCTGTTGAAGGTTTAAACTAGAGTAAATGGTGGATTCTCTGTAACTTGAACTTTTTTTTATATACTTTATAATTTAAGGACATCAGCCAGAGGTTATGGATCTATTATAAGAGTGGGAGAGTGAGGTTCTGTGACCTGCCATGTGCCAGAAGTCAGAGTAGATCATGATGGTCCCTTCTGGCCTTAAAGTTTGAGTCTTTGCACATATGAATTATATATGCCATAACAAATCCATATTTTACTATGGGGCTGATTCTTCTCTTTTGCACCTTGCACAATTATCAATTATCCCTGTGCCACATAAATATTTGATATTAGGGTAAAGTAATCAATGGGGGATGTAAAATGCTAGCAGACTAGAATGGTAGTATTTTACACTCACTCTGCACAGGTGTAACTGACTGCACAAGGTTCAAAGTGAATAACAAATCAGGCTACATATAAATTTGCTTCTATTCTATATTTGGGTATCATTGACTTATGTAGTACAATGTTTACAGTGTCTTGGTACTCAAAACTTCTGTCTTATTGATGTGACTGTTGGAGCTTGGGGAATAACTCAGGAAGAAAAAAAGTCAGTGGAAACTTTTTCCTAATAAAACCTGAAATCTCCAATTTTTTTTGTTTTTTCTCTTTACAATAGACCTTTACTGGCAAAAGTGTTCAAGCAATTAGTGAATATTTGTATATATTATTCAGTGAAAAAATAATAAATTCAAGATTAAAATAAGATGCTGCTAGGTCTAACAAACTACAGGTAGGTAATTTGGAGCAGTGGTTTTCATACTGGGATAAGGGTTCCGCTATGGTATGCGAGCTCTTGTCAGGGGGTATGCAAGAAAAATCCTGTAATGGCAGTTCATGCATTTTCTTTATGACTAGATTGCCAAGTCTTACTAGGTATATCCTGTATATACTAGGGGGTATGTGGTAGACTACATTTGGAAATTAGTACACAGCCTAAAACGTTTTCAAAACCACTTACTGGGGTACTTCAGTACAACTGGAATCAGAGTTGATCTCTAGCTTAGACTACCCAATATAACACAACCAAAACCTGGTTGGATGACACTGAGCCCTGAGCTAGCCCACCTTATTCCCCCAGGATTGTTATACTAATAAAAATGATACCAACAGGATCTTGTAAGAGGGACAAGGCAAAATGCCACGTTTATTACAGATACAACAATATTACTATATGCAATTTCTATATAAATCCATTCACACACACACAGATATTCACACAGGTTCTGCAAAAAGGTTGTTATAGTTACCAGCCTAGACGTTGCTCGTGCCAAATCACTGGCCAGGTGGCCAGGACATGAGAGTGGAGCCGAGTCGTTGTCAGATGCACATCAGATGCTCTTGGAGGGTGGTCGTAGAACCAGACTCAAAGAACACAGTCCCTGGACCCAATTTTTATAGGTCTCTGGTTCAATACAAGTCTATGGAAGTTGCTTCATCATGCTGAATTTACAACTGAGATGATCATCAATCGGCTCATTCAGCAGGTGGTACATCCATGACGGCTCCATGATGGCTAGGTGTTATCTTGTTCTTCCTTGATGCGTTTTGGGTGGATTCTAGTTCATCCTCCAGGGGTCATCCGATTATCTCCACTTTGCATATTCTTCGGCCCATCGATACCAAATTCTTAGGATTAGGCTGGCACCATTTACTAATCAATTATTTCCCTGCTTCAGGCTCTCAATTGCATGCACTCATCATTCATTCTTTTACTTAACACAATCTATAACTCTTGACTCATTTAACAAGTTTTATCCCAATATCTATTTTTCCCTCTTTGGATACCAAGATTTACATGGGCATGACAAGGGGCTCTTGCGGGGGAAGAGCATCAGGGTGTTGTTGAACAGAATTGTTTTCTCAAAGTTCTTATCACTTTCCAGCACAGACTCTTTATCCTGTACCGGCCTGAAATAATTAGCTCTTTGGCCTTGCATTTGTTATAGTGAAATTCAACAGCATGGAACTGATGTTCATACCCTTTTACAATACCTATATACTCTTTTGTCTATCTTTATTTCTACTACTACATAATTATAATTCTATCATACTTATATAATTTTGAGGGCAACCCAACAGGATAATCAGTACTTCAGACCTAGACAGGTGCCTCTATTAACGTTAAAGGCAAGAGATCTCTGTTAAGACAACTTAATTTGAATTAATTCTTCTGACAGTAGAAACGAGAGCCAAAGGTAACACAAATGTTATGCTTTTCCCTGTCTGCCACACACTAAAGGATTCATAAAGATGCTCACTGATCCCTTGTTCGTATCAGTGGTGAAACAGCCCAGGCTTATTGAGATTGACAACACTGCCACCCAGGCATTGTCTTAGACAGCCCCTTTTTCCCCTTCCGTTAAGACAGCGATCAGAGACATCCTGCCTCTGAGGTAATAAAGACCAGTGATCCAGATTTCACCGTGAAGATTCATGTACTACAACAATTCCAAAGTCTGCTAATGGACAACCACACAACCCCCGCCCCCCCAAGATGAGGAGTCAGAGACCTGGTGACTCATTACTATCCCATATTGGCCTTGCCAATCAGCATGCTGGACTCCAAATGGCTCCTTCCTTCCCTCTTTCCCCTGCAGCTCTCCTTGGTGTTCTAACATCTTGTGCCAGATGGAGGGAGATATGTGGAAGCTTGAGTGCTGATGATGGGGAAAACAAACGTTGCTAGAAATCCTTCAAAGCCTATTCTGAGGCTCTGTTACATGTCTAGAGAACCGTCCTATTCGCCTTCACTGAAGAAGAAAGAGCTATGCAGGGTGGTAAGCAGTTTGATCATTCCTAAGTGCCTACAACCTGCATCCGAACCGAATGCCAACCCATACAAAGAACTAGTATTCTACTTTTCCAAAACTATCAGTATGCATACACTCTTCCTTTAGTCACCAATCAACAGACCACCTACATTCCTGGAATTCAGTACCTTCATTTGCTATGACGTTCTGAAGATTCCACAGGAGTCTTGACCCAAGACTTGTGAATCTGATCCATGCCCTTCCTAGCTTGTGAAAGTCATAAACAACTGCTGCTATTGCTGACCAAAATAGGGAAGATTCCTTCTCTGAAGGATGTATTAGCTTTTTCCTTCAAACATGCAGTAGAGTGACTAGAATACTAAAGAAATCCACCTTAAGTACATCAGTTGTAGCCAAATACCAGCCAGTGTCAAACATTCTTGGGGTCAGTCCAAGACTGGAATGAACTCCCCCAGGAACTAAGGACAGTCCGAAACTTAGACAGCTCCCCAACCTGAAGCAAATACTCACCAGCAACTACATACCACACCACAGAAACACTAACCCAGGAACCAATCCCTGTAACAAACCTCATTGCCTACTCTGTCCCCATATCTACTCTAGCAACACCATCAGAGGACCCAGTCACATCAGCCATATAGCCATGTCATGGCTGGCTCACTACAAAAGAAATTTTCCCTCTCTTGGTATTGACACTGTTAGGGGGCTTATTCCTTCACCCACTTACTTCCCTGGTCCTTCTCGCATGAACAGAGAGCAACAATACCCGAAGTCCAAAGGTGCAAACAATTCGATGTTTATTGGGGTGAACTTCCAGCAAGCATGATTCCAGTTTCCTTCCTTGGTATCCTCCTTCCCAGCTCTGACACCACAGAGCCTTACACCTGTGTCCCTGTTCCCATTCCTGCCCTTAGCCAAACATGATTCCAAATTCCCCACCCCCATTCCCTGTTCCCATCTCCCCTCTTTAGCAAAACATGATTCCAATTTCCCCACCCCCATTCCCTGTTCCCATTTCCCACCCACCCACTTCCTGATTCACTGCAGACTATATAGTAAAACTTGAGTTCTCCTTAGCTATACCTTAACCAATCATTTTCCTAAAATTTAACTAACCAATCCTAACATATTGTAACATGATTATGTAACCAATTATATCCCACCACTTTAATTAGTTTACACCCAGCAAAATTAATTATACAGCAGACAGGAACAATCACAGAACCAGACAGAGATTATACAGACAAACAATAGCAAAGTGGGAACTATCATGACAAAACAACACAGAAGTGAGGATTCCACATCCCAGCTATTGATAAGTGAGTTCTTGCCAGACAGGATGCTATCAAACTAAGTTTCCTTTTACATTTTCTAGGCACTTCCCTTTCTCTGGAGGTGATAGGCACTATCAGGACAGGATTGTATTCCTAACAGCCCAATAGCACCTTATTTCAATGTGACTAGTTTGGAATGTGAGGATGTGACCGGTCGCTTCCCAGCTTATGGCTGCCTCTGCTGCTTAACCAAAGGCCTTAGCCTAAGAACAGGGCCTCAGACTGTCACAGTAAGACAAGGACCTTACACAGGCAGACAGTGATTTTGATTCTTTCTTTTATACCTCTATAACTAGCCAAGTGATCAGAATACACCTAAATTCTTACAGTACAGGCCTTTGCAGACAGGCCTGAATATCTATATCCTAACAGACACCTCCTCATCAATTATTGGGAGTGGACCACATCCACCCTGACTGAATTGGCCTTGTTAACACTGGTCCTCCACTTGTAAGGTAACTCCCTTCTCTTCATGTGTCAGTATATTTATGCCTGCATCTGTAATTTTCACTCCATGCATCTGAAGAAGTGGGGTTGTTTACCCACAAAAGCTTATGCCCAAATAAATCTGTTAGTCTTTAAGGTGCCACTGGACTCCTCGTTTTAGCATATTACAAGTATATCATACCAGTATTTAAGTAGCTAGTAAGAGGCATGTTGATTACTTTAGCTATAAAGTTAGCAAACATTCTCCCAAAAAGGATTATTATTCTTATCTCATTTTTTCCCCCATATGAAAAATCAGAAATGCAGTAAATAGAAGTACTACCCAAAAGTCATACTTTTCAAGGCCACCAAATATTGTTTCCTGAGATGGCCAGAGAAATACAGGTGAGCAGACAAACATGAATTTTAAGGAAGCTTTGCATGCCTTAGCACATTTGAGGTAAGAGTGAAAGACTAATAAAAAATAATGGATAATGGGAGGAATTTTTCAGCTTTAAAATTAATTGTTTTGGAATTTAAGCAACAAATTGATGGATTAGATAAAGAGTTAGAATTTACTAATTCTTGCCTCCCTATATATATTTGAATAAGAGACTTGTGGGAAATTTTAGAAGGTCTAATAACTTTAGCCACAATTTTCAGGCTTGAATGTATAAAGTTAGGCATCTATAGTCATACGAGAATTAAAATAAAAATCAAACTTTTTATGGGGGAAATGTGTCACCATTAACACACAGAAATTTAAAGCCTATGAGATCTCAGAAGCAAACATTATGTTGACATTTCCCCAACAAAACATGCAGAAACCATGACTGATAAATGCAGAGCTATTCCTGCATAAAATTTCATATTACCCCTGTTCCAAATAGATATGCCAGATTCAGAAAATCTTGAAATGTAACCCAATAATTCCATCTAGATTGGAGTCTCCTATTTATGAAAGATACCAGACTGCAGAATATAGTCATCACTATTTTCAGCTGGCTCTGTTGCAGCTATTGGATAATGATGATGTGACTGCTGCTGCTGCAGAAATGTCCTTTTCTCTGCCTCTCTTAAACTGAGAAGAGAGTTCAAAGGGCAGGTAGTGGCCAAAGTCTCTTCTACTAAATTCTATTATTCCCTTCTTTGTCCTGGACAAAGTTGTTCAATATCTTATGCCCCTGATCACATCACCTTCTACAAGGCTCTCTTGGAGGGCGGGGGTGGAGGTCAACCAGCATGTGGACAAGGGGGATCTGGTGGATATAGTGTACTTAGATTTTCAGAAAGCCTTTGACAAGTTCCCACACCAAAGCGTCTTAAGCAAAGTAAGCTGTCATGGGATAAGAGGGAAGGTCCTCTTATAAATCAGTAACTTGTTACAAGATAGAAAACAAAGGATAGGGGGAAATTGTTAGTTTTCAGAATGGAGAGAAGTAAATAGTGGTGTCCTGCAGGGGTCTGTACTGGGACCAGTCCTATTCAACATATTCATAAATGATCTGGAAAAAGGGTTAAACAGTGAGGTGGCCAAATTTATAGATGATACAAAGCTACTCAATACAGTTCAGTCCAAAGCAGACTCTGAAGAGCTATAAAGGGATCTCACAAAACTGGGCGACCGGGCAACAAAATGGCAGATGAAATTCAATGTTGATGATAAATGCAAAGTAATGCACACTGAAAAACATAATCCCAACTATAAATATAAAATGATGGGGTCTAAATTAGTCATTGTGGGTAGTTCTCTGAAAACATCCACTCAATGTTCAACGGCAGTCAAAAAATAAAAAGCTAACAATGTTGGGAATCATTAGTAAAAAGATAGGTAATAAGACAGAAAATATATTGCCTCAATATAAATCCATGGTATGCCCACATCTTCAATACTGCTTGCAGATATGGTCACGCCATCTCAAAAAAACATATTCAAATTGGAAAGGGTACAGAAAAGGTAAGACAAATGATGAGGGGTATGGAACAGCTTCCGTATGAGGAAAGAATAAAACTGGGACTTTTCAGCTTGGAAAAGAGATGACTAAGAGGGATATGATTGAGGTCTATAAAATCATGACTGGTGTGGAGAAAGTAAATAAGGAAGTGTTATTTACTCCTTCTCATAACACAAGAACTAAGGGTCACGAAATGAAATTAATAGGCAGCAGGTTTAAAAACAAAATGAAGTATTTCTTCACACAATGCACAATCAACCCATGAAACTCCTTGTCAGAGGATGTTGTGAAGGCCAAGGCGATAACTGGGTTCAAAAAAGAACTAGATAAATTAATGGAGGACAGGTCCATCAATGGCTATTACCCAGGATGGGCAGGGATGGTGTCCCTACCGTCTGTTTGGATCACTTGATGATTACCTATTCTGTTCATTCCCGTTGGGGTACCTGGCATTGGCCACTGTCAGATGGGATACTGGGCTAGATGGACCTTTAGCCATACAGGGTCAGGCCATTCTTATGTTCTATGTTCTTATGTAATAAAAAGGGTAAAAACCCTGCACATATGTTCCTCATAGGCACACAATTTTAAGAGGTTTCAGAGTAACAGCCGCGTTAGTCTGTATTCACAAAAAGAAAAGGAGTACTTGTGGCACCTTAGAGACTAACCAATTGATTATCATACACATTGTAAGGAGAGTGATCACTTTAGATAAGCTATTACCAGCAGGAGAGTGGGGTGGGGGGAGAGAAAGCCTTTTGTAGTGGTAAACACCCATTTTTTCATGGTTTATATGTATAAAAACACCTTCTGTATTTTCCACAGTATGCATCCGATGAAGTGAGCTGTAGCTCACGAAAGCTTATGCTCAAATAAATTGGTTAGTCTCTAAGGTGCCACAAGCACTCCTTTTCTTTTTACACAATTTTAAGTAATTTGCTATTTTCCCATTCAAACGTTTCTACCTCACTGTTCCCCCAAATCAGTGGGAACACTCTTGTTTAAGTTAAGCCCTATTGCTCAGATCCTTAAAGTTATTTAGTTGCCTAACTCCTATTGAACTCAGTGGATCTGAACACCCAATACTTTTGAGGATCTGGGCCCATTTATCAGTACTTTGCTGAATCTAGGGCTTAACTCTCTAAATCATTCTCATTTTGGACACTGGAAGTGTTAGGTCATGATGCAACTAAAAAGCATGTCACAAACACTCAGCAAGCATGCTTTGACTTTCAAGTCTCCCAGCCTCTGACCCATTTATTTTTTAATGATTCACAGAAGACAATGGATTCATAGGGAACACTTTTGTGGAAAATGAGTAAAATGATAAATTAGTTCCCGATCTGATACACTCTACTTTGTATTAATATCCAAGTCCCCCTTTGTTGCCAGATGCTTTATGCAGTGGCCTGAAATGCCTAAAACACTAAATGAGGCAGCTGCTCTGAGCATATTCTATAAAGACTGAGGTAGAGGTTGCCTTAGCAACAGAAATAAAGTTCAGAGAACAAGTTCTCCTCCACCCATGTTTTCCTTCATTACCTCTCTGAAGGTTTAACTAACTGCTGTAGAATGGAAATCTACTATATTAATCTAAGTTTTGTTAGCAATATAAGATGGCCTGAAGTAGATTCAAATAAAATACAGTTCATGAAGAGCAGATACCAGCTGAAATGGCTGACCAGCTGCCAGGAGCACTAATGAGATTTCTGTTTGTGCCACTCTTCCCTTTGAGAATGTGACAAATAAATGCATCACTTTATCTGATTAACACCAAGAACAAGCTACAAAATTACAAAGGTATTACACATTTAAAAGTAATAATGCTAGAGTTCAGAAATAAGAACCCTAAATACAAAACATATTTCAGTCCTAATAGACAGCTTCCTTGATTCATGATTTTTATTACATCAAGTAACTTTCAAGAGCACTGTATTGACTAGTCTTATTAGGTAGGATTTCCCCAAGTTCTCTATTGAGACATCTATTGAAGCTTATTTTAGATATGGTAACTATGACTTACAGTTTGCCATTCTAACTATGGGACTTTACTTCAGGAAAACCATTTCACAGTACATTAATAGCATTTATGTTGGAATCAAGTGGAATGCAGCATCTGACCAAACCATGGATGCATTCAGATTGATATGCATATAGTTTAGGACATAATGAATTCTTTAGTCAGTAAGGTTTCATAATCAAATTTCCCAACTAAGCTTGATAATGAATGGAGATTGTTTTATGGGGAGAAGAAATATTTCAGTTGGTAGTTAAAATGAGTATTTGGCTAGAAAATTGTGCTTAAATGGTTGAATTATAGACAATATTGAGACAAATTTAGGAATTAAAAAAACAATAGGATGTCTGATTTTGGGGGCAATATGAATATACTATAGGAAGAATCTTGAGGAATACTACTGAAATAGCTTTCTTACATATCCCCTAAAAAACTAAATCAAACAGACTTCCTACATTTCGTTTAAACAGATACGCGATGTTTAGATGGATTGTTACCTGTCACACAAGCAATTCTATGTGATATACTGTAGACTAAGGAGGAATTGATAGTCCTTTGATCCTGATATATAAAAGTATTAAGATTTATTGGTGTCAAAATAAAGCTTGTGCACAAAATATCAAGGGAATCAAGAAGAAAAAAAAAGCCCATCACTAGTACTAATATCATTTATAGTTTCTATTGAGCACATGTGTACGGAGCCTATTATTCACCACTTGTTCTGGACTCTTCTTGCTCCAGTCTCCTCATAGGACCTTGATCCAATCCCCTATAACAAAACTTTTCCCACTGATGTGCTGTTTACAGTGCTGTTACTTTGTGAGAGGTACTAAACTGGATGGGAAATGGAAGGGGTGCAGTGAAGAAATCCTTGCTATTCCTCAGAAGCTGAAAAGTATGGCTGAGCTACAATAAACCTATATGCCCCTTGATTTTATACACTCTCTCCCAAATGACGGGCCTGATTATCATTTCAGGCAAGATTTCTTTACAGTATTCTGGCAGGTTCACACTCATTTTACACTTGTACTCACTTTAAGACCCATTTGCTCTGCCAGAGTTCTGTAAAGGGGCCTTAGTGTAAATAAGAATCACGGTCTGTGCATTTGAAGTGCTTGAGAAATACACAATTTTGGATTTATATCAGTGTGAAATGCAACATAATTCATCCTAATGGGAGTTTTTTCCTCCTCTAAGACAGCAAATTTGGTTTTGAGAAACAAACAATCCAGATTCTCAGCTTGTGTAAGTCAATGTAGTACTCTTGGTGTCAAGTGAAGATTTGACTCAAATGAGTTCTGGTACTGTTAGACAAAGCTTTTTCATTCTACAATAGTTTGATGTTTAATAAAGAGGAATAAATATGTATTTATGTGGGCTGTATGAGGCTCCTGGCTCTTAGAAAGTTAAGGATTAATCAACCCCAGCCACTTATTTACACTTTGAAACTATTTTAGGTAAAAGATGTAGTTAATGTTCTATGGAGGTAAAAAAGCTGGTTGGAAAAATGGGCGGGGGACCATACAAACAAAACATAAGAATGTTCACAGATGTTTTCATCAACTTTGTTTCCTCAGAAAACATCCAACCAGTTCTAATAGGAAGAAAAAATAAAACTAAAGCAAGGTCAATTTTATGTTAAAGGAACATGTGCTTATCTCAATTACTGGGTGCTCTGAGAAAATTGTGAGTAATGAAGAGCCCTACCTCATTGGGCTAAAATCTGCCCTCAGATGCATGCTCACTGTTTCCACTGACATCTAAGGTCAGAATTTAGCTTTAATATGTGGTAATAATAGGAAGATTGGTACATTATATACTTAATGAATTTTCAAGGTATTGGATAGGGTTTGTCTAAGAGTTCTGGAGTTTAAGGCAAGAAGAATCCCCAAATCCATTATTCTCAACCTCCAGCCCATGGGATGCTTGCGGCCCAATCAACACACAGCTATGGCCCCTATGACATCCTCAGGGCCATACAGGTAGTATTGGATGTGTTGCCCTGGATTTGAGGGGTGTCTATACCCTAGAATGTGATCAAGTTAATTGCAACCATATTAGGTGCATTCAGCCACTCCGAAGTAATGAAATGGATACCACATAGTTATGGATTAATTTGGAGCTAGGCTTTCAGAAGCAAGGTCGTACCTAGCTGGCAGTTTCTGCTAATCAGAATGGGAGGAGGGGACAAACAAGTAGACAACTGAGACTGAAAACCTTTATGGTTGGAAAACTTTGAGTCTAGATGCCTCTGATATTAAAAGTTTATTGAACGTTAGAAAAATGATAATCCAGTAGGGATCATTGTTACCTATGTGTTTTGTAGATGTCAGTTATAAAGGATTAACTAATAGAGTGCACTTTGAAGCAGACCTCTGAAGCCACCTTGAGAGACATTTTTCCTGACACCCTTTCTCCCCAGTGGGTGAGCAACTGGTCACTGCGAACCTGCTGTTAATTACTCAATACTGTTCCAGATGTTAGGTAAATATCTGGGGTGTTCTAAACCTATTGCTTATGTTTGTGTGGGCTTAAACCAAATAAACTGGAGTGTTAGACAAAAGCATGCTGACTTGCATTTAACCCTTGATCAGACAGAATCGCTGAGTTCCCGTTGACTTATTCCTTATGCCGCATGGAGTGAAATAGTTAAGTTGCCCCTGTTGTGGGTTCTGAAAATCCCATGTAACAGATGTGGCTCACGTAACATATTATGGGCCACAAATGCAGCTCACAATGGTAAATAGGTCGAGAACCACTGTGTCATGTAGTCTGATTTCCTTCATATTGCAGGCCACCAGCACCCACATACTGGTCTAATTTTGGTTATTGAGCTTAAAGTCTTCTGACTCCCATGACAGTATTTCTGGGAATAAAATGACTCTCAGCTTTGTAAATGTATCCATAGTTTCATGGGTTTGTAAAATGAGTCTCAAAAGACCATTTTGTTTATTATAAATCCTTTTTTATGAGTCAATAGCACCTATGAATAACAAGCAAAAAGACATAGACATAGCACCAAAACCACATCCTTATAGTTTGTTTGCTACTGTTTCATGGAAAAATTATTTGTGGCTATGAAAATAATGAACATGCCGTATATGGTCTTATAACCTTATGATCTATAGCAATATCAGGTAAGTTAATTTTGGCATTATCTAAACAATTTGTTTTTAAAAGTTTGATTAATCAAAGAGAGTACCACAATTCAATTGGATTTTTTTATCAAAACAATTTACAGTATATGCTACATTTTAAGAAACTGAAACATTTCATTTAAGGCAAAAAAGCATGTGAACTGAAAGTGACATGAGTTGAGATCCACAGTAGCAGCAGACTTATTATTCATACCCACTGCTTTTAAAAATGTCTCCTTCAACCTTCAATTATCTGCACAAGAAATGAGATGATCTAAGACTTTTCTTCTGTTATGCCATTTTAAATGTTGACGCTTTGGTAGCTTGGCAGAGTGTATTGAATTATAAATCTGAACCTTATAATTCTATTGTATTCTGGCCTTGTCTAACAATCCAGTCAAATATCTAACAAGAACAGCCTCAAAATGTAAACAGGAAGAACATAGTGAGAACAATCCCAGCTGTGTGATGTTCCTTTCACCCTACCCCCAAGCCTCTACAGGGATTTGGAGGTCTGTTTATTGAAGAAACTATTGAAGATTACTATATTCATCTTAGGCTGAAAATGACATCCTGAGCTAGTGGGGCAGCGGGAATGGTGATCACTCATATCTGAACTGGAGCAGAAAGTGATCTAGAAGCTTGGTCATCATAACCAATATTATTAGGCCCTAACCTCCTTGTGGTGACTACCCCTGCTGTAGGTGGCAATGAGGGGAGGAGAGTAGGCACCAGAGAGATGCTCTATTGCCCCCCTTCCTCATGCAGATGAACAGGAGAGGTCAGAGAGTGGGCAAAGCTTTTGTTACTATAGCTATTCTGGAGCACTGGGAAGTATGATGCGTCAGGTAGAGGCCTTGTGTAAGGTAGTTTCCCTCCAGAGCACAGAGAGACCGGGAGTCCGATTTTGCTCCCTGATCTGCTCCAGGGAAATGCATTTCCGTTTGGGCCTTGACTAAGGGTAAAATCACAACTGAACCGTCAATGACTAATCATGACCAGATCAGAGGCTAAATTCACTGATTACCTTGTTTGCAATGGGATCTTTACTCAGCTGTATAGATGAACAATCTCTCCCATTACATAAAATAGTCAAAATTAAATTCATATTCTCTCTCTTCTGTGAAAGAAGCTATTACCAAAACAGATGGATGACAAATTAATAATAAAAAGCACACATATATTTTCCCACTGGTGTCGTTTGTACCCTTTCACCCTGTATGTTCACTGCACATAATCTAGTTTGCGATATTTTATGGCCAGTTTGTGGCTGACCCTGTGCAAACAGACAAGAAGAGTGAGTGCCCAAAGAATGTGCTCCTTCTCCTACCCCAAGTTCATTGGACAGATGCAGTTTTGGTGGTGAATACAAGTATTGGACAAAGCTAATGCTGCTGTGGAGGAAAGATGTAGAATGAGTGATGTTCTATGATTCTAATTGCTGTTCCTCCCAACAAAATTAGATTACTATGTGTGGAGAGGAATACCCCCTCTCTCCTGGAAAGGGACAGCAGAGCATACCTCCATTCCAGAGCATACCTCCCCAGTGCCACCATGGACTTCTGCTGTTGCACAAGCATCACATAAGCCAGTGGGGTAAAGCCGTGATCTGGTCCTTGGAATATACATATAATCATGTTCTCCTTGAAAAAGCTGATTCATCTTATTTTTGTCTGCGGCAGTTATTCTCAGAACTTTAAGGTAATGATTTTAATTCCAGAACTTCAATATTACTCCTTAAATCTACTTTAATATAAGGGACTTAACATCTTTGATTGCTGGGTACAAAGTAAGCAAGTTACAAAGCATAACATCATTTAGTTTCACACTTCTGATGTAATGTATACACAACGTACTGACAGGTTTCAGAGTAACAGCCGTGTTAGTCTGTATTCGCAAAAAGAAAAGGAGGACTTGTGGCACCTTAGAGACTAACCAATGTACTGAAAATCACCTGTGTAAAGCCCTTGAGACAGAAAACCAGACTGCTCTGAAAATTTTCTAACTTCCCTCAAGTCTCTCTAGAGGGATATTTCATTCTGCCAGTTGAGGCTATTCAGAGGCTAAGAGTAGTATTGTGCAGTAGACTCCTTCAATTATTCACAAATCCAGCCCAGAAAACCTAGAGCAGCTAATATCCTTACAAAAACACCACTGTGATAATGTATTGTCTGATCTTAAATTATTTTATCTGGTGGAGCCATTCTGATTTCTTAAAATAGTTAAATTATTTGGGACAATGTTTCTACATTCCTTCTATGCTGGCTCCTTCAATTTTCCTCAACAGAGAAGGTTGACTGTGACAATGTCTCCCTTCAGTTTTATCTATTTTCAAAATCACTGATAAACTAAAACAGCATAGAAAGAGCATACCCATATTTCAGAATAGCATACCCATATTTCAGCTCTGTGCTAGTTGAAAATCTAGATAACTCCACTAACAGTGGTCGCTGTAATCCCTAAGCAAAAGACTCTTCACAATTAGAAATTTGGCAAATTGTTTTCATTCTTGTAAAGGCTATGAGCTGTTCTTATATAGATCTCATAGTTCTGCACAGTGATTGTCTTTAAGAGCTGTACCAAATATGCTAATAGCAAGAAAATGCCAGAATAGCATAAATGATCTTGCATGAAGAAGTTATTTTTTGCATTCCTTTAAACTCTTCTATAAATGACAGGTCAAGAAGGAGAAAAAGTTTTTAAAACTTTAATGTATATTACAGCAATTACATATCCAGAGTTTCTCATTGTGAAACCACAACTAATAAGGTTTTCCTTTGTCTTTCTTAGTTACCATTCCTCCCCTTACCAGAACAGATTTTTATGGTTAATTATATGTTTAGTGAATGGAGAAATTGCAAGTGAATGTGTGTTTAAGGTTTGAACCTCTGGGAAATATAATTACCTCTCCTGAACAATATTTATATTGATATAATTAGCAGAGATATTAATTTGTCTTATTAAAACAAACCTATGGTCAGTATTCTCTGGGGTAAGTCTACATTGCAATGTAAGCCCAGGGTCTGAACTCGGGCTAAAGCCTAACCCACTTCTGTCTTCACACAAATTGTGTGAAGACAGGGCTCAGACCCGGAGTCCCAGGAGTATTTGAGTGGCCCGTTATATGAAGTGATCTACTGCTCTGGTGGAATCTCTTTGTTTGGTGAAGGTAGTTTTAAGTATGTTAAACTGTATATCCCAGACTTTCTCCTTGGAATATATCTTGTGGTATCTGAGTGTCTGGGTGTGTGCTTGGGGTAATCACTTGATCTATGAAGGTAGGTGTCATGATCCATGGGTTTCTTTTCTGTAGTATTCAATTGTGGTGACTAGAAAGTTGATGCTAGTGTGTTCCAGTGGTGTTAGTTTGCTCATTATTAGTTTCCTCCCATTACTCCTTTGTTTCTGCGTTCTGCCGTAAATTCTCCTTACTGCTTAGAGCTTATACTTTCCTGATGGTTGTACATTGTTATACTGTTTCCTCACTCAGCTGTCATTTAGCCAACCTATACGTATTATCTTTTATTACTTCCTCACATGCCAATCGCTGCCGCTCCATGATCATTTTTGTTGTTGTTCTCTGAATTCTCCCTAGATTTTCACTGTTTTAGTAATGTTTTGCCTAGACTGAACACAGTATATAGATGTGGTTACCTATATAATCTCTGTCCATTAATTTCATATTCTGTTTTTAACTTTAATATATATGAACTTTCCATCCAAGTCTTAAGAAATGTTATTCATAACCTGTATTTTTTACTTTTTAAAAGAGACTCACTTGGTTGATTTCCTGCTGGGCTAATGGGATCTAGAGAGCCTGGGAGCCCTGGGTTCTTAGCTCCCAGGCTTCCCCACACAGTGCCAAGTGGGCTGCTGAAGCACAGAGCTCCTGAGCTTCTAGGCTCTTAGTTCTCGTTCAGGCCTCCAAGCCAGCTCCAAAGCTTGCAACCCTTCAGCTGCCAGTCTCCCAGGGATTCCAGAATTCATGGCTCTGTGTCAGCTTGCCACATGAACTGCCCCTAAGCTGGGAACCAGAAGGTTTCCAGGTCCCTGGCCCCAGAGCAGTCAGCCATTTGTACTGCCCCAGAGTTGTGGGGCCCAAGTCTTTCCCTTTCACAAACAATTTCAAAAATGTAAGTTCCCAATTGGAATTAAACTATTTTTAAATATCAAAATCATCTATGAAACTTAATTACCTTTCTCAGCACAGCTCTAGTAATTGTGTTATCAGTGGGTCCTCCCTCGTGTAAATAAGCTCCTTTGAACTGTAATCTAATAGAACCTTATCTATTCTCTGAGTAGCCTAACTTTAGTTATCTTGAAAATTCTATTTATTTATTTCCTCCCAAATTCCATTATCTTAAATCATTCTCACTATAGATGCAGAAAGGTCACTATTGCTCCACATACCAAATACTTTTTTTACCCAGAGGTATTAGTCATTATTTCCTTAAACTGAATCTCATTTAGCGTTTTTCTTGCCGTATCTCTAATCTCTAGATTTAGTGCATTATTACTGTGCCGTAACTTATGTTCACAACACCTCCCCTTTTGGTATTCTCTGCAAATGTAATGAATCTGCTCTTTACTCCCTCTTTTAGCTCATCAGGGAGGATGGTTCTTACAGTATCCTAGCAACTTGATACATTGTTATTTATCATAACTTTCTGTTTGTTTTTTTCTCTAGTTTTAAATCCTCAAGAAGTATTCTTGGCCAAGGAATATTTTTTTTAATTAAGATTTCCTGAGAGAGACAGTTATTTAACAAAATCCCAGTGTGTTACAACTACATTCTTCTTTTTTCCCCATGCATATTGTAGCTCTATTTGAAAAAAAAAAAACAAAACAAAACACCACGTTGATCAGCACATTTACAAAGAACATCTTTCTGCCTGAACAAGTTGCCCATATTCCCAGTAATAACTGGAAGGATAAACTGAGAATTCCAGAATAGATGATATCTGAAAATAATAGAAGATTATATTCATGCCAGCTAGTTCAGTATATCAGAAGTGGAGGCCTTTATGAGTAAGAGACAGATAAGTGGCACAGACATATTGTGAAGAGAATTTATGAGGTCAAACCGTGTATTAATCTTTTATTCTGCAAGTTATTGCATTTTTGAGGTATTGTAGAGATGTTGTGGGTTTACTATATTCTATAGGGCATTTGTGATTAAGTCATAGAATTTGGGAAAAAAATAGGTTTAATTTTTAATTAAATTGCATTTCTGTCAAGTGTGAACTGTTGCTGAAAGAAATAAAAAGGTAAACAAATAGATGCAAAATCAGTGTGTGTGTTTCTATGAGGTACTTTTTATACACTATATGAGCTGCCCTTTAAGAGGTATAAAAACCTCATTTTCTATTAATAGAAAATGGCCTAAATGACTACAAGCATATCCAGGCCTTTGGAGATGCTAGGGCTTAAATCTGGGTAAAAAAAATAACACCTTTTATATCATAGAAATGGAGTGCTGCAAGGAATCTTGAGAGAAGGCATCTGGTGTGCTGAGGCACAACCAAGTATATGTAGATCAACCGCTGTTAGCCTAACCTGTTCTTAAAAAGCTCCAATGGTGGGAATAGCATCACCTTCCTTGGAACCCTGTTCCAGAACTTAACTATCCTTATGATTAGAAAGTTTTTCCTAATATGTAACTAAATCTCCTTTGCTGTAGATTAAGCCCATTACTTTTGTCCTACCTTCAGTGGATGTGGAGATCAACTGATCACCATCCTCTTTGTAGCAGCCCTTAACACAGTGATTCTCAAACTTTTGTACTGGTGACCCCTTTCACATAGGAAGCCTCTGAGTGAACCCGCCCCCCCCATAAATTTAAAACACTTTTTAAATATATTTAACACCATTACAAATGCTGGAGGCAAAGTGGCGTTTTGGGTGGAAGCTGACAGCTCACAACCCCCCACATAACCTCACAACCCGCTGAGAGGTCCCAACCCCCCATTTGAGAACACCTGCCACAACATGTTTGAACACTATTATCTGGTCTCCCCTTTTGCTCCCCTCCCCATCAGTCTTTGTTCAAAACTAAACTTGCCAAGTTTTTTTTAAGCTTCCTCATAGGTCCGGTTTTCTAAAATTTGTATAATTTTTTGTAGTTCTACTGTGGACATTTTCAAATTTGTCCATATCTTTCTGAATGTATCACACAAAACCTAACATAATACTCCAGCTGAGTGCTCACCAATATTGAATAGAGTGGGAGAATTACTGCCTATGTCTCACATATAATGCTCTTTTTAATAAAAGCAAGAGTGATATTAGCCTTTTTCTGAACTGCATCATCTTGTTGGTTCACATTCAATTTGTGATTTGTTATAACCCCCAGATCCTTTTCTGAAGTACTACTGCCTAGCCAGTTATTCTCCATTTTGTAATTGTGTGTTTGATATTTCCTTCCTAAGTGAAGTACTTGTCTTCATTGAATACCATCTTGTTGATTTCAGAACAATTTTCCAGCTTAGCATAGCCAGCCCCTCCTCGCTTGGTAGCATCCACATATTTTGTAAGTATACTCTCCATTCCATCATCCAAGTCATTAATGAAACTGTTGAATAGTATTGGACCCAGGACAACCCATAAGAATGGCCATACTGGGTCATCCATCTAGTTCAGTATCTTGTCTTCTGATAGTGGCCAATGCCAGATGCTTCAGAAGGAATGAACAGGAAAAAGGTCATTATTGAGTGATCCATCCTGTCATCCAGTCCCAGCATCTGGCAGTCAGAGGCTTAAGGACAGAGCATGGGGCTTCATCCCTGATCATCTTGGCTAATAGCCATTGATGAACCTATCTTCCATGAACTTATCTAATTCTTTTTTTAACCTAGCTATACTTTTGGCCTTCACAACATTCCCTGGCAATGAGTTCCACTGGTTGGCTGTGCATTGTGTAAAGAAGTACTTCCTTTTGTTTGTTTTAAACCTGCTGCCTGTTAATTTAATCAGGCATGCCTTGGTTCTTGTGTTATGTGAAGGGGTAAATAACCCTTTCTTATTCACTTTCTACATTCCATTCATAAACCTCTATCGTATTCCCCAATAGTTGTCTCCTTTCCGAGATGAACTGTTCCAGTCTTTTTAATTTCTCCTCATATGGAAGATGTTCCATAGTCCTAATAATTTTTGCTGTCCTTCTCGGTACTTTTCCCATTTCTAAAATATCTTGTTTGAGATGAGGTGACCAGAACTGCATGTAATATTCAAGATGTGGGATAACATAGATTTATATAGTGACATTATGCTAATTTTCTGTCCTATTATCTATCTTTTTCCTAATGGTTCCTAACTTTCTGTAAGCTTTTTTGACAGCCATTTCATACTGAGTGGATGTTTTCAGAGAATTCTTCTTTCACTTGTTATCACTTTAAAATGACCCTCTTTGCCCCACCATTCAAACTTCTCCCACTTGTTTGCCCTCTCTAGACTGCCTGTTGTTTCTGGAACTCATTCTTATCCCAGTGCAAGAAGCAGCCACTCTCTCATTTAAATCTGTCCTTAAAACTGCCTTCTTCAATGCGTACCATTGCTATCCCAGCTCAGTAAAAATGTTACCTCCCAATTATAAAACTTACAAAAGCTGTTTGATAAGACAGAACCATCCTCTGGGTCATCTATAGCAGTTTGTGACTGATTCAGCTGCTTGCCTATTTAGATTGTAATCTCCCATGTCAGGAATACTGATCCATATCTTCAGCTGGTACAAATTGGCATCAATTAATTGAAGTTAATGGAACTACATTGTTCTATGCCAGCTGAGAGTCTGGCTCATCTCTGTCTTTGTGTCTTGTATGGGACTCCATGCACTTGAACTCAAAATCTCTACATTTTTTTCTTCATTTATAGCGGCTTAATATCAGCTTTCAGTTTTCTTATGGCCAATTTTTCATGCTGAGTAATTTTCTTATATTTACTGTAACTTATCATGGGTCTGTTCATAGGTGGAAGTTGAAAATAATTATTGCAAACACTTATTAACTGCATTATAAGAGCTATGTAATGCTAGCTGTAAAGGGGGATTGGAGATGGAAGTGGGGATATTATTTGAAATCCTGTGGAGGCAAAGCACCATAAAATTAATGATTGAACATTGTGGATTCAACATTATCCATAATTTTGTAGTATCAAGGTATGTATTAGGTATTTAGGCCAGTTGAAAATTGGGTTTTTGACAAAATATTTTTTTAATAGAATGTCTGTTTTCTGAAGAATATTGTATTGTATAAAAAGTATCTCCTAGAAACACACACACTGATTTTGCAAAACCAGTGCCTTACGTTCCATGACCCACTACTGGTCACGACCCACAGTTTGAAAACCACTGTGATAATTCATCTGATTTTGTTGACAGCTGGCTGAGGCATCAGTTTGCCTTTGTCTCTGAGGAACTGTTTTGGGTTGCTTCCCCAGATTTGAAATATGTTTTATAACTTCATACAATAGAATCTTATTATATAGAATTATCTATATAATTATAATATAATTATAATATTATATATTATCTTATATAGAATCTTATCTTAACAACAGATAATGTCGCTACACATTTTATCAGGACAAAAATGATCAGTGAATTATATGTTTTCAAATGATACCCTACAAGGCATACTTTGTTCAAAATGTATCATAGTTTTGTAAAAATGGTGAACATAGGGGTACAGTCTGTCACTACAGTACAATCAGAAAAAAAAAATATGGTCCTTGCCTCAGAGTTTGCCTTTTAAATTTTAGATAGTGGGGAGCAACAATCACTGAAGAGAGGACAAGATGAGAAGGTCCAAGGTTATACCAAAAGATTCACAAGTTTGCATAGTAGGCATGTGCACATCTTAGTGATTTAGGTGACATTTCTAAAGTGTGTTTTATTATTTATATAATTGTCATTATGGCTTCACTCTTGTAGGTATTTAATAGCTTTAAAAAAAAAGAGTAAAGCTCTGATCCTCACAGTTTTGAAAGAAGTATTTAGTGTTTCTTTAAATCTGTATCAGTAACTCAGACAGGTTGGGCCTGTGAAGATTCTAGGCAGAAGCTCTACAATGACTTAGGAAGAATGAGATAGAAAAGGTTTAGGGGCAATATTGTTTTCTTTATTCCAATTCCTTCTTCAACGTTGGAAAGAAAGCATCTCTTGCTTCTGCTCCTTTACCAGTATGATATGACAATAGCCAAACATACTAAATTATTGAGATTTTTAATTGTTATTTCAGAGATCTTTCATGGACATGTAACATGAATAGTTACAATAATTTCTCTTGTTTCGGTTGTTGAACAAGGCTATTGTACCAGTCTACACGCTTCAGCAATAACAGAGGAGGTATAAACTTCTAATCCTCATTTTGTCTGAGAGTAATATCTTTAAATAGATGAGAATTATTTATTTTTTGTTTTAGAAAAACCATGTGTGGGTTATTTCATAGCAGGAAAGTGTTCCCTAGTTGCTAACATTGTGTTGGCATCCACACTGTGCCATATTGCAGGGTATATCACATAAGAGGCATTCACATTTCCCATTGCCAGGAAGCTGACATCTGGTTCATAATTTTCAGCATAGTTAGTGTGTCTCTTGGTATAACATCAATACAGCAAATCAAGCACTACAAAAGCTCAGACTAGGAGATCAAAGGGAGACATGCTGAAATGTCAAACCTATTTTCTGTGTCATTAATTTCTAATTGTGTATTAAGAAAAAATTAACTGTTTTTACAAGAGGGTATATAAGTTCAAACTGAGAACTAATGATCTAAAAAGAAATGGCAATTTTTGAACAGTAAAACATTATTCCCATGTGAGTGTTTTCCCCAGTCATTGAGGTAATCTCTAGTACTGCCTGAATGTTAAGAAACCATAGTAAACTTTAGAAACTCCTACTACTATGTGAAATGAATATTAATCAAAGAAAACCATTGCTCTTGACTAAAATATGTGAACTGCCTGTCAGCATAATGAGGCTTGACCGAGCACGACAGGCATTTATGTTCTAACCAAAGCTTGTCCAATGGCCTTATGTCATCCCTATCAAAATATTTTTGAAACATTTTTTTCCAAAGAAACTGAGAGGCAGTAACTGCCTTTGATGGTGTAATCCCTGTAATCCACCTCACAATGGACTTCAGCTTCAATTCCCTAAATACTGATCTTTCCCTGAGAGATCTAGTGGGCTTCTTCAAGCTTTTCCTGTATTTTAAGAGCTATGATCATCCCATCAGGGAATCATGTGATTTATTTGACCAGTTAGGGAAGAAAAAAACATAGCTCAAATTTTCAATGTTAGCTCTGCATATTGTTTGCCCTGAACTCTTTGGGATCACTCAAGAATGACTAAAACTCAATTTGAGTAAGGGCATCAGAAGCTGGATCCAAATAAATTCTAAGGAATACTTTTCAGATACATTTCAAAAACAGAGAGTTGCTAAGTTAGTCAGATCAGTTATTCACTGTAAATTCTAGACTTGGCTGTATTTATGGCTTACAGTTGATCCTAACCCCCCCCCCCACAGATGTTCTGGTTTAACTTGGATTTAAACTTGGAGAGTGGTCAGTTTGGATGAGCTATTACCAGCAGGAGAGTGAGTTTGTGTGTGTATGGGGGTGGGGGGGGGTGAGAGAACCTGGATTTGTGCTGGAAATGGCCCACCTTGATTATCATGCACATTGCAGGGAGAGTGGTCACTTGGGATGAGCTATTACCAACAGGATAGTGAGTTTGTGTGTGTGGTTTTTGGGAGGGGGGTGAGGGGGTGAGAGAACCTGGATTTGTGCTGGAAATGGCCCAACTTGATGATCACTTTAGATAAGCTATTACCAGCAGGACAGTGGGGTGGGAGGAGGTATTGTTTCATATTCTCTGTGTGTATATAAAGTCTGCTGCAGTTTCCACGGTATGCATCCGATGAAGTGAGTTGTAGCTCACGAAAGCTCATGCTCAAATAAATTGGTTAGTCTCTAAGGTGCCACAAGTACTCCTTTTCTTTTTGCGAATACAGACTAACACGGCTGTTACTCTGAAACCTCACATAAGTAAGTACAACTCGGCATGAGTAAGGGTTGCAGAATCAGGACCTAAAATAACATACAGTGATTATTAAAAAAAATTGTACCTAGATGTTCTGTGTTCCAGGGGCAACATGTCATGAATGATGTGTAAAAGAAGGTGTCCACCAATAGTTTGGACATATACTTTGTCTTATGGATGATTGCTGGTACAGAAATGGGCTGGTTATCTCCTCCTCAGTCCACCACTGCAGCGCTTCAGGAAATGTAATGTTCTTAGAACTACTAAAGAATTAAAATGCTGTCCACACAATGGGGAGGAAAGCTTCTTCCACCCTTCCTTCAGCCTACATAAGGAACAGGCACGATGTGGCCCACTAGTTTTTGGTGAGTCAGTCAATCTCTGTGTGCCTTTTTCCAATCTGTAAAATGGGAATAATAGTATTTATCTGTCTCATGGGGTTATAACAAGGCTTAATTATTTGTAAATCCTTGGCAGGAGGGCTTACAGCAGTTCCATGTATTAGTATTCGTTTGAACAGAAAGCGAGTGAGTATGAACTGCCTTAATCAAAGCAACGGAACATTTCCTTAAAACTCAACTCATGAGTTTTCCTGGTAGCAGGGGATTTTTTTAAAATGACATATGGTAACAGAAATGGTTTCCTATGTATTTCCACTTTATCAGTCCTACTGAAACTGCTCAAAGCATATTTTGACGGTACTAGTTGTCTTTCCTCTTATGATTTCAGTGGGCCACCCCACAAAAAATAGGGAATGTTTATTTTCTTTTTAAGATGCATTTACAGCTTGACAAAAATGAGAAAACAATCATTTTAAAAATATATATCTTTCTGTGCCATTATCTTATTGCTTTATACAGCGGATGAGGTAATTGAACTTTCATTCAGCAGTTCAACTAACAAAATGACTCCTCATATTTTACTCTAGTAACCAATGAAAATATTGGGTAAGCTATTCTTTATTATAATGTTCATTTTCCTTGTACTGCACTGCCCCTGGCCTTGGCATATTTCTTATGAGCTGTTGCTGGAAAATTCTCTGTGCTTGGCAGAAGGCAAAAATTTATGATATGCCTCTGAGCAGTACCGAGGCAAACAGAAAAAACTTTTATCCTTCGTGCACTTTTGCAAGGCTCTCTCTTAAAATGTGCATCTGATCTGAAATTCCTGCTTTGTGAGTCAATATTGTTTTGACACTGCTTCACTAGCAAAAAACCTGCCCAGTGTAGAATTCAGAAGCTGCATAATCCCATAAAACACAGATCAAATGTTTCTTATCTGCAAGGCATTCTAAAACAAGTCAGAAAACAAGAATGAATTACCCTTGGCCTTATTAAGCCAGATTGTGATGTGTGGTATAAACGTGGACCTTCATTACTATGCTGACTTTGGATAAGATGAGGACTTGTGCTTTAGAATCAATGACAACCTTGATTTCTGGGTAAAGTCATAAGTTTATGGTGTGAATAAATACCTGGGATGTCTGCTAAATAATTCATCACATAAAAGAACACATTAAGGGTGACTTTCTTGGGAATATCATTTATGTAAATGTATTTTTGAGTGAATGCAAGTTAGTTGCAGCTGGAAATACTCTAGGATGTCTGTCTTCACCTTTCCACCTGCCATGGGCCTTTTTGTTGTTGTTGTTTATGTGGTTGGCTTGGTTTCAATCAGGCATAATTCTGTTACATCGAATAGTGTTCTGTGCAATATACCTGTGTGAATGGAGAATTGGACCCTAAATCTCAACTGATTATAGCAAAGTTTTCTTTGGCTATCCAATGTCAAGGTTAACTTAAAAATTCAGATCACACAATATGAAAGCATGTGGTCCAGCATTGCTATATGACAGTAACTAAGGGATTGTCTAATTTCACCACAATGGCCCCTCTTGGAAAACATTCACTCAATATTTCTAACCCCAAATGAGTACCATCTGAGTTACATCTCCATCAGCTGAGGCTTAAGAACAAAACTACGTGATCACATATAAGGAACATAAGAACAACCAAAGGTCCATCTAGCGCAGTATCTTGTTTTCTGACAGTGGCCAGTGCCAGGTGCCCTAGAGGGAATGAACAGAACAGGTAATCATCAAGTGATCCATCCCCTGTCACCCATTCCCAGCTTCTGGCAACAGAGGCTAGGGACACAATCCCTGCCCATCCTGGCTAATAGGACCATCAATGGCTATCTTCTATTAATGTATCTAGTTCTTTTTTGAACCCTGTTTATAGTCTTGGCCTTCAGAACAGCCTCTGGCAAAGAGTTCCACAGGTTGAGACAGCAAAAGAGAGTAAAAAAGGTTCTCAAAGAGGGGCTGTCTTGAGAACACACTGAGTGAGACCTCTAATAATGCTCATTTAATATTCCAGTGGAGGAAAACGAAGAAACAGTGTCATTTGTGACCAGTAAAAGCAGCAGTCCTTTTAAGAGCATTCACAAAAGTGTATTCCCACTATTTAAAAACATTAACTGTTTGAACACTAAACGTTTGTTGAGGGAATGCAAATCTCCAAACTTTTCCATCTACCCACAGTCAGATTAACAGCATCCAAATATAACCGGCTCGGGGAGAAACATTGTAAAAGAGATGGGGAGATCCATGAATACCATTCCCAAGATCGTGGATTTGATTATAAAACAAGACTGGGGAGAGCACAAACTGAGTGCTAAAGGCTGCCAAATTCAGCACTCAGTGTCTATACACTGGAGCTGGTGGTGTAATTTCCAGACTGAGTAAACATATATGTGCTAACTCTGCTTGAGCTAGAGTACTAACAATAGAAATATAGCTGTGGTGGTGCAAGCAGTTAGCTGATTCAAGTGTGATCCCATCTGAGACCATACATATGTATTTGGGGTGGCTAGCCTCTCCCACACCTTGCACATCCATGACTACACTTCTATTTTTAGCACTCTAGTTCGATCAGAACTAACATGGGTATGTCTACCTAAGCTGGAAATTACATCTGCAGCTCCAGTGTACCCTCAGTTTAACACACACACACAAATATTGAAGTCATTTGGAATGATATGTGTAAATACTATGGGAGGCTTTAGGCCAGATCCTCAACATCAGTGTTGCTCTATTGACATCAATGAACACAAGCTGAGAATCTGATCTTTTGGCTGTAACAACAACAAAATCTCTCGGCAAAAGATCTGAAAAACAAAGAGGAAATCAGATGGACTGAGTGTGGAGAAGCCTCCAAAACAGCCTTTTTAAGTAAGTATGTAGTAGTATCTTAAAGTACCCAAGAAAGAGAACAAGAAGAGAATCTCCAAAATGTAGTCTGAATCGTTTGTCTCTTGTACTGTGTATAAGTCTGCCCAGGCTCACTTGGTGAATTTTGACAACAAAAAGAATCCCAACCCCCACAACTTTACACTGTATATCCTTTAGAGCCAAAGCAAAGTCTTTCCAAGTTAATGGAAAGACTCTCATTTACTTTGCTGAGCTTTTGGTTCAGACCTTTAAACCTGATTTTTGTATGAGAATCTGATCCAAATTTTGTGTTATAGTTTTGAATGTTAAATTATTTGTTACAGCTCCTACCACAGTTCACTGAGTGCTTAAATTACTTTCTATTGCTGAGGTATATCTCTAAAAGCAGACAGATTTTATCAATAAACACATTTTTGTTGACAGCAGTTGTCCATTCTTTTATTCAATGTTATTTTTATGGGTTTTTCTGTTGCTTCCAGATGACTATATATCACAATACACTGGTTTTCAATAATTATGTACTGGTGTACAATAGGCAAAAATCCAAATGAAATATCTAATTTTCAATGACTGATCTTGAGTGGCAGAATAATTGCAGAGTCCATGAACAAGACTCCGAAGCTTAAACCATCAAAACATTATTAAGAGAAAAAAACTTAAAGGTACGTGGCCCAGTAGTATTTTTATTTATTACATTTATGTGCTAACATGTGATACCTTCTTATATCATTGAGAGTCATATTCTGATATCCTTAGTTCAGCGTATCACCTTACTCTGAGTCTAGTCTCATTTCTGTTTTCAATGCTTTTGAAAGATTTTTTTTCAATGTTCTTCATGATTGCCTCCGCTCCATTTTTTCATCCCTCTGTTATAATCATTCTAGTGGAAAACAGCTTGATTTTGCTCTCTAATGAACTCATCTGCCTTGATTTATATCTATTTTGCTGGGCAGTAACCTCATAAACTCTTAGAGCCAGAATCTGATACATCTACCCATATTGAATAGAATCTTACTACACAGATAATCCCATTGAATTCAATGGAACTAGTGAAGGAGTAAGATATTACTCAGTGTACATAAGGGTATTGACCACTGAATAACTTTCATAGATTTTCTGAGCTGAAGAGAGATACGCACTTGGAGTCATAATCTTGTCGCAAGCATGGATAGTTTTTCATAAATGAAGTAATGCTCATTGGAAAATGTCATGCTTGTACTATTTGCTTTTAGCTTTTGAACTGAATTCACCTTATCTCTTCAATGTAGTTAATGTTAGCAGGGCCTAAAGGAGCTCTCCCCTGACAGCTTGCCATGCACTGGGGGAAAAGACTTCAGGAGCAGACCATATTTACATAGACATACCTACTCTGCCTAGGTGTTCAGCAGACAGACCTGTTTTGCCGAAGTGATCAGTTTTGGCTGGTTTGGGGTTACAACTTTAATATGGAATGTATGGATAATGAAATGTTGTTATCCTTATTGTAGGGCAGCAGAACTGTACTGAGCATGCCCTAATTGAGGGTGTCACCCTAAACTGAACTTCACTTGCTAAGCAGGGGGTAGCAATGTTCAATCCCAGTGAAGATAAGAGGGAATGGAGACAGCAGATGGACTCTGATGGGATGGATTCTGCCTAAGGAGTCCTAGACCTCATTTGATCCTAACTTCTCCAGTGTTTAGAGACAGAGTTGATTAGACTCAACTGGGAGTTCTTTTTTCTATTCGGTGATTCCTAGAGCTGAAATCTGTGATGATGAGGTCTGGGCGCTAAGTCTTAAACCTGGGAGAGCATTGGAGTGAAAGACAACGAAGAGGTGGTAGCACAGAGGTTTCCCCACTATCCAGTGAAATCACTAAGAGCTGGGCTAACTGTGGGGACTTCAGAATGCAGCACTGCAGAAGTGGCAGCGAGCGGTGGCAGAAAGAGTGGCAGCAGCAGTGAGCCAGTTGCAGAGGCATTACTTGGAACCCCCTATTCAGGGGTGGGAGTTGGACCTACATGCATGTACCCGTGAATACGGTTATGATTTAGTCATGGAGAGTGTGGAAGTCACAGAATCTGGCCAAAGCTCTTCTCCTAACTTTAAGGTTCACTGGTTTGGCCTACCGTACATTGAAGAATGAGGGAAAATTCAGTCCAGTGGAGTCACTGAGCCATCAGAAAATTCAGTACTTCAGGTAAAAAGTACCTCAGAAACACATTCGGTTACCACTGAGAATGAGATCAGTGTAACATTATTTATTGTTGCAAGCAGCCATGTTTGGGAGTATCAAGGAAATGAGAGAGACCTGAATATCAGAAAATGGAATTGGGCACATGGATAATGCAACAATGTATTTGAAATAGATTAAATAAACAGTTCATAAAATGATCTCCCCAATCCATAAATAATTCAATATTTACTGAGAGTTATTTCCTCTCTTTATAAAACTGAAGCTGTAGAACCAATGCAGAAGAAAAGAACCTGACCCTTCTGAATACTTACGGCCCAGGCTGATAGACCGTATGTGGGGTTAAGGTGAGGGGGAGCTGTGCATCCCCTCTTCTGCTAGATCAGAGGCAATGCTCCCCCTTCTCTCCTTGGTTTGGGAAGTAGTAGTCCCCTCATTGTAACCCTCTTCTGGCTTGGTTTAGTGAGAATTCGCGCACCTGTTTCAATCTACTTTAATCACTAACTATACCACAGCATCAATTTTGAATAAACAAATATCCTACCATTCAGCTACCCTGACTTCTAAAGCTCTCTTTTCTCTCAAATAACCCAAGAGTTATCACCTAAAACAGACTATGCTCAGGTTTGGCATCTGCAACTGATTGTTTCACACGTGCAGGAACCAACTCGCTAAAAGTTGTTAAGACTGCAAATAAAATGTACACTCATTTTTTTCATACCATACATATACAGAAGTTAGATAAATCCATAAAATGCTTTTGCAATGTAATACTATTTTCTTTCAATCCCAAATACAAATCCAGATCCCCAAAACAGAAACAGGCAAAGCAGGCTGGCACAATTCACCCCAGGCTCGCTTTTTCCAGACTGACTGATTCCATCATATGGTTCCCTGCAGAGCCCCTTAGCTATGGGCAGGACTAGGAACTCTTCCTCTCCCCACACACTCTTAAAGTGGTAGCTTGCAGTTTCAACACAATCCTCAATACACCAGATTTTCAGGTCATAATTCAAAACAAATCCTAATATTGTGTTCCTGTTGCCTCGGCCAAGGGAAATAGACAGCAAATCCATCATAGTGAATACCTCTTACTAACATGTTTTAAAGGAAATAGTATCTCACATAACCAGAGCTGGTAATTACTACAAAAATATCATATGGGAAGATTTTCAAAAACACCTTCATCAGACTTGTGCTCCTAAATCCCTTAGAGCCTTTGAAATCATCCTCTACAATGATTCTGCTTCTGGGTACAGAACTTCTCTGGGAGTAAGTGCACATGGCTCTGCAGCATATAACCAGAGCCCATATTTAGACTCAGATGGATACAATGTTCAACTTCTGGAAACATCCAGATACACAGTGCAGTGTGTATTCCAGTGATATCAAAGAAGTCAAGCTGAGACAGGGTTTTAATTAGATCCCAAAAGATTGGCAACAGCTTTAAGCTGTTTTTTTTTTAATTAGTAAAAATTTATAATTGATCACTTCTGTCTTTTTTTTTCTTCAGAAGCAAATAAAAATAAAAATAGAAATGTTTACATTATAAATAAATACTGTGGGAAGCTGATAACATCTAAAAGTAGGTAAGCAGACCTGACATGCCCATTCTCTAGTGTGCAGAGGGGAAGATTCCCTCCCTCATGCTCCTCCCTGTGGATTAGAATGATCATTCCTTCTTACCGTGCCTTCTGGAACTCCAGTATTTTTTCTGGGTAACAGGCAGCTTGGGTTCCACTGATTCCTGAGTAGTAGAAATTCCCAGTACCATAGGAAACTATCATGTATTGTGTGGGTATACATTCACCCAAATAAATGGTGCTTTTCCCAGCAAGCAGCATCATTAGCAAACTTAAATATAGTAAATCCTGTTTTTCTCTCTCTGCATTAGACTTCCAACCCCACCTGAAGCTCAAGAATAAAAGACTGGATGCCTTTCACTTCTAGTTTACTGGTTTTGAATGGTTTGAAAAGAAGCAGAATGCAAATTATCTGACAATTATTTTATTTCCTCTGTAAAATGAATTGTGGGTTCTGGTTGTTCCTCCCACAGTAGAGGAGACTGGTGATTCTGTAAAGATTATTCTTCCCCACCCCACACCTTTCTAATGCAAAATAAGTCAGTTAAATATGAATGTTCTTCCTCCAAATCTGTGCCCTATGCATAATGATTTGATCATGGTATATATAACTTAGTTAAACTTGGCAGTTTGGGAGCAAATTAATGTTTTGCACACCTATGGAAAAAAATAGTTAAGGCCAAATTTGTGATTAACCTTTATATATTTCAATCTTTGCTGATTTGAGTTAAACTTGCCATAGACTTACTAGCTTTGCAAGCTTTTCAAAAAGAAGGAAATGAGGCTTTGATCTCATGCTGTTCTAATTTTAAAATGATCTATTAATGTATATTGTAGATTTACTATTACCCACTAGAGACACATCCATTTTTATAATGGAGAACCTGGTGATTACATTTAAACAATATTCCCCAATGATTAAATTTTGACTACCTATTTATGTGAACTAGGAAATGTTTATGGAAATTATCATTTGTTACAACTAATTTATAAGATTAGTTTTTCATGTTCTGTGTTTAGCTATACTTATGGAAAGCAATCTTATCCCTACAGCTGAGCAGCAATATACAAATACACTTGTACCCCGATATAGCACAAATTTGGATATAACACAGTAAAGCAGCGCTCTGGGGGGCGGGGTATGGATAGGGGTTGGGGCCGTCAGGGGACAGGGAGCAGGGGGGTTAAGTAGGGGGTGGGGTCCTGGGGATGATTAGGGATGGGGGGGGGTGTCTCTGGAGGGGGTAGTCAGGGGACAAGGAGCAGGGGGAGGGGTTGGATGGATCAGGGGTTCTGAGGAGGTCAGTCAGGGGGCAGGAAGTAGGTGGGGGTCGGAGGCGGGGCCAGGCTGTTTGGGGAGGCACAGCCTTCCCTATCCGGCAAGTTCTCTATAACACGGTTTCACCTATAACGCAGTAAGATTTTTTTGGCTCCCAAGGACCGTGTTCTATCAGGGTAGAGGTGTGCATATATAATTAGATTAAACAGTTCATAAAACTGTGTGAGTATATGTGTATAAAATCTCCTTCCATTATAGCTATTTGGTAGTGGTTGGAAAGACAGTGGCATGAGAGCATGTTTGTGTATTTGCCAAGTGGGAAATATCTGTAAATAGAATATTCATTTTACAGAGCTAGTGTCTATAATGTTTCCTTCTGATTAATTCTATAGCACCAAATGATGAACAAATAGATCGGTATCTCTCATGCATTTTTTTATGTAATAGAACTTCACATACTAATCGCTGGCAGACACTGGTCATGTTAATGTATTAATGTGCACACCTTTCAAGCTTTTTGGAGTTCCTTCTGGGGAAGTCTTCTGTCTCATGAGAAAAAACAAGCTTAATTGTACATGTGATAAAATGAATCTGGGTATTTAATCCAGATAGTTTAGAATTTTTTGTTTAATACAAAATTTTTTAACAGAAATAGTTTAAAGATACGCTGAAGCTTCTACATTTTTATATGTAAAATCAGAGGCTGTCCAGTATTAGTGCAATTCCTTCTTCATATTGTATTAAGCGAATATCTGTCTTTTAAACACACAGCCTGCTGGATGATAGTCAGAGATTTCTTGTAACAAAATATTGTTAAAATCAATGCAGAGCTCAGCTTGCAAAACAGTTTGGGATAGCAGCAGCTGTTTTTAATAGTAGGATTATTTCTCTTTAGATATAATGCAGCTATCTGTCTCCTTTACAAAATCAATAGCTTCTCCATTTACAGCTAATACAATTCTCAAGACAGGCTACAAAGGCCGTACAATTACACTCCAACACAAAACTTCTTTCTCCTGTACCAGTGCTTGCAGATGCTCAGAATAAGTGATAGTGGGATTAGAAGCCTGTTCTCTTATCTGATATTCATTTTTGGTGTCTTAATTGCTACCAAAAAATGTGGGAGGGAGAGGTATGGCTGTCTTTCTTAGAATTTTTCCTGCCATATATCTAGTTGAGGTGCAAATTAAGCCTCTATTTTATACATTCATTCATTTATTTATTTAGGAAGATGGAGGAAAAGGAAAGTTAACTGTGTCTCCCTTATCCACCTGTAAGTGTGCCTTGCTTGATACTTACCTGAAGTCATGCATAATAGAGCTAGGGTGGGGGTGAGGATGCCCAGCCCCATCAGTTCTGGCCAGCCTTAATTTTAACCTCATTATAGTCTTTTTCTTTCTTCCCCCACTCTTGCCGTGATTCAGTGAGGACTTTTTTTTTTCCCAGCCTGGGGGAGGAGGTGTTTGTCTCTTCCTCTTTCAAGTACTGCTTACTAATAGGCACAAGTGCTCGTGTATTAATCACTAAGGAGTGCATGAGGGAAATAGCTGGCTGGTGTGTGGCGATGAAGGAAGAAGAGATGATTACTTGAGCTCAGATGACTAGTTAAAATTATCTGCCAGCCATGATTTCCCAACCCCTTCCCCCGCTGAGCCACTGGCCCATCTTTTCCCTGCTTTTCAAAGGAGCACTGAGAGTGAAGGGAGAAGTGGCTCCTGGGAGTCTTCTAGTTTGAGCTCTCGAAGAAGAAAATTTGAACATTTATGTGCATGCCTTCACTCTTCTATCGCTTTTCTTTTGACCTCCCCCTTCCATCCAGGTGTATTTGACCTGTTCCAAATTCCCAACCAGACATTTTGAGACCTTACCAAGGAAGTGGCTTTTCATACATTCTCTCTCCAGGGTTGTTCAGGAGGGCATTAGTGAAAACTAATGAGAGTAAAGGAAGTGACAATAGAATAATCAGGTATAGATGCCTTGTGGTTCATAGGGCCTGTACAACTGAATGTTCTATTGTCAATGTCTTTACTCTCCTTAGTGTTACATGAATGCTCCCTGAACCACATGCAGGTGGTGGTGGTCATTGTTTGAAGTCAGAATTAGCAGATGGAAATAAGAGTGCTATTAGCTACTGTGTCCTTTCACTATACTTAATCAAATCAGCAATCATCATTCTATCCAGTCTACTTATACTTATAGAGTATTTTTAATGAGGAATCACTAAACCCTAGAGATCGCCATTGTCTTTCCTTCAAAATATCATGAGGAGACTTTGTGCCAAAGAGAGAGGCTGGATATGTAAAGTACTTGATCATTCTTCCTTGAAGTTCAGGGTTAGAGAGCGGGTGGGGGAAAGATCCAGGGAACAGAAAGAAGTTTTCATGTAAGTGAAAGAAACCAATCAGAATCTTAGTGAAGATTTTTGTTTCATCCATAAATAAGAGATTGTGGTTTGGCCCAGTTCTTATTTTATAAGGATCATCCTTCCTCTAACTCCAATTTAACACCAAGATCCCAAATGAAGTGTATTTTTAAAATCTATTTATAAAGCTATCAACTCTATAAATCCTTTTGTAATGATAGGTCCTTCTAAGACTTCTCTTCTTTCTCTGGTATAATTTTCATAATGGCACAAGGTGTAGTGTAGGGTTTTGTTTTGTTTGTTTTGTTTTTTTTGTTTTTAACTAAGCAAATGAAGTCAACCTAATAATCAAGGCACAAAGGGTGTTTTAAGTTTGTGTTTGATCTAGTAATAGCTATGCTTTTTCCATAACTGCCCTCACATGTATTGAAAATTTCCAATGTGTCATTATTTGGCCTGTCTATGTGTGAATATATACACTTGCCTGTTCATTTACATCTGATATACATAGATTAATTCTAGGTTTCAGAGTAGCAGTAGTGTTAGTCTGTATTCGCAAAAAGCTTATGCTCAAATAAATTTGTTCGTCTACCAGTACTCCTTTTCTTTTTATAGATTAATTCTGTATGTGTTTGTATGTTCAAACATCTGTTTGCTTTCTCATTTTCCATTACAGGCATGCATAGTTTTTGAAAAATTAGCCTGAAACAACCAAGTCTTAAGTAGTGTGTATGGATAATAAACCCCTTCAAATTTAACTGTATCATGTCTTTACCAAAAGTGTTTGACTTCTCCCCATTTTATTTTGCCAATGATATTATTGTTACTATCAATTTTAATATTTTAAACAATTCTTTTAGTTAAAATAAGGTGATTCACTCACTCACTCACTCACTCATTGACTATGGGGCATCTAAAATGGATTGAAACGAATGTCTAAATTATGATTGGTGGTTTTAGTTCAAGTGCTGAGTTTACTAATATCTCAAATGTGAGCAGTTTATATGTGAGTCTGAACTGTTCACTATACATCATATGGTCTTTCCTCACAGATGATTACATTCCACAGATTGTTTGTTTGAAATCAATTAGTTTGATTGCTAGTCTGTTTTATTTGAAAGACTATTAAAAACTTAATAAACACACAATGCACCTCTTAATATTTGAAACTAGTTCCCAAAGTGTATGTTCGTTTTACCTGTATATCAACATAGAAGAAGAGGAAGATTTGTAAATTCTCTTCTCCCCCTGCTCCCGCCCCGCGCAAAATATGAATCAGTCCATTGTGATATTGTGTTTGTCTACTACTGGTAGGTGCAGTAGAAATGCCATAGCTAGACTGGATTCATTAGGTACATATGTAAGACCTGTTCCCTGGGCCAATTAAGGGCTTAAATGACACTCATCATTTTGTGGAAAATGCAAGGTCCTCCCTTTTGGTGTCTGCAAGGAAATCCATGTAAATATTGGTGCATCTTGAAACTAAACAGGGGGAAATGGAAGCACCTGTGTGCGCACTAATAACTTTTTAATAATTTTCATATTGCACTAAGGGAAATTGGACGTCTGTTTATTGTCGCTTCTTCCCATTTTCTTCTTCTGTTGGTCACAGCACTCTCATTTGTTCCTGCTGAGTTAAAATGGGACTTGAATTGCCCTCTGTTGTGTATCCCAGAGCCCTCTAAGTCCGTGCTGCTGGTTAGCTCAAAAGAGGTCTCTACCTTGAGTTTATGAAATGTCATAAAGATTTCTTTAATTCTTTGCAGTATTGGAAGCAAAGGGTCAATGCATGAAATACTTTCTTTTTATGTGGATTGAACATAATGCTTTTTACTCTAGCATAAAAAATAATTTTAATGAGATTATCATCATTGATAACCATGTTTCATTTCCATAATTATTATGAAATGTACCTAAACATGTAAAAGAATTAACCATGATGGAAGCTATTATTTTGCCAGAAATCCTTACAACTTTTAAAGCAAAAAATTCCCCCATGAAACTGAGAAATCATTATGACAGCCACTTTTTATTCAGCTTTACTTGAAGGTGGAATATGAATTCAACCTACCTTGTGATCATGGCTTATCATGAACTCAAAGTAATAGTCTATATAAGTAGAAGAATCACAAAGGGCATGAGAGCATGAATATGCAGGTGACCTCTGATCACAGTCAGGTCATTATATATTTGATTGCTAAATGCCCTGGGTCGAACAAAGTTCTTCTTATGTGAGGAAATCAGCAGAACATGAATTGGAGAAGCAAGCAGGAGAGCACTGTCACCCAATATTGAAGGAGGCCGAAAGGTTTTCTGGTGGTCTTCCCAGCTAAGGATGAAAGGATCAGGGAAAATTGGTAGTGGGTCTGTTTCAGGCTCTGCTCTAGGCCAAAAATGTATGAGGGGGATGGGGAGTCATAAATAGCTATATTGTCTACAATGATTTGTGTTATTAATAGAAGAAAAGTAACTATTAGATTTTTTTCCTATTTAGTTGATAATGTGTAAATCCTGCTTTGTCCCAACCCCTGGAAGTGATGCCTCAGTCTCCCAATGTGGGCTGATCCAAAGCCCTTTGATTTCAATAGAAACCACTACCACTATCTTCACTGGACTTTGGACGAGTCCCTCTGTTTGTGCATTTCTTCATGATGAAAGTAGGTGAAATGGAAGGTAATGAAGCTAGAAGTAACAGCATTTTGCATCCCTTTCAAGCAAATGACACTTGACTGACTGCTGCCAGCACTAGAGGCTTTGTCATACGATTTCTCTGTTCTGCTGGTGTTCACAGTATTACTAGTTACTAACACAAGTGTCTGCAAAACAAGACAGGCTTTGCAGTATGCCCTCGAGGTGAATAGTTTCAGGGTAATTTGATCCAAAGGGGGGAGTGGATTCCAAAGCTGAAGGCCCCTCATGGAAAATGCCTTTCCAATAGCTCTCTTGTATGTAGAGTGAGAGGGCTTCAGTGATCACATTTGTGACAGTATCATACGGACACAAATGACAGTGGCTGCTTAACACTAGCACTGGTTGTTTTTCATTGAAAAAGGAGGCAAATGTTCAACTTTTTTCCCTGTGGTGTCTGACTGTTCTCATATCTTCTAATATAATGCTATATGGTGGTGCAATCATCCCTAGAGCTTTGTGAATAATGGATTTATCTGTTCACTGAAAATTCTGGGGGAAAAAAATCTTGTTTAATTGAAAGTGAAATTTTTGACCAAATCAAAAAGTTGGAAAAAAACTCATTGCTAGTCAAACAAAACCTATCACTTCAACCATATCAAAATACTCCATTTTTATTTTGATCATTTAATTTTTTAATAATAAGGTTAAAGGACATTTCACAACTGAAGTTATTTTGATTATTTTTTGTTAAAACATTGCATTTTGATATTTTTGAAATGTTGCTTTGAGATTGTATCTTCAGATTTATTTGTTAGGTTTTTTTTGTTTGTTTTGTTTGTGTTTTTTTTCTGACCAAAAAGATTTGGTGAAACTGACATCAGTTCATGAAACATTTTGACGTTGCTCAATCTGCATTTTTCACCAATAGAAAATTTCAGCCAAAAAATTTCACCCAATTTTACTTAGATTCATAGATTCCAAGGCCAGAAGGGACCCTTGTGATGGTCTAGCCTGATCTCCTGTATAGCATAGGCCACAGAACTTCCCTAAAATAATTCATAGAGCTCATCTTTTAGAAAAATATCCAATTGACAGTGATGGAGAATCTACCATGACTCTTGGTAAATTGTTCTGATGGTTAATTACCCTCAATGCTTCCCATCTGGATGATAGAAGAGCCCATTATTAAATATTTGTTCCCTATTTAGATATTTATAGACTGTAATCAAGTTACTTTTCTGCATTATTATTGATAATTCTACCATTTCCATCTAGTAATAGATCATTGTTAGGATTCTTTTTGTTGCTAATGTACTTTAAAACTCCTCTTTATTGTCCTTAGCTTTTCTGTCCATAGATTTCTCCTTGCGTCCCTTTTGCTTTCCTTATCAATTTTCTAGGTTCTGATTTATATTAATTACTATCAACTTCCCATTTCTTCCATTTGCTATATATAGCTGTCATCACTTCTCCTATAAATCAGTCAGGTTTTTTATCCACTACAGCCTTCTTCCTCATTTTTTTTTTTTGGGGGGGGGGGCATCTAGTAAAGTGTTCTTAAACAATTCTGCTTTTTTGTGATTAAATTTTTCCTCCCAGATTATTTGGCTCATAATTTATTTCAGCTTCATTAAACTAGCCCTTTTAACTCACTTTCCATCCCTTTGTTGTCTCTTCCCCCCAGCAACTAATCATCCAACCAGCGCCTTTCTCTCTCTTTTCCACACCCTCCCCTTTCTGAGCTTGGAACAATTGAACCACCTGTCAGAAATAAGACATTAAAGAGTGCGTTTAAAATACAGCTGGGAAACTGCACATCAATATGAAAGGTAGAATGGCAAAAAGTCTTCTAGAGTAAAGATGTGATCAGATGGTTGCCGGTTGTAGGGTTATGCAGTCTTACTGTGGTCTCCCCAGGTAATTTGATGACCTGAGTATCTGGAGGAAGCCACTGAAAGTTCCTATAAGAGGTACCTATTTATAAAGTTAATTCTGAGTTCTGGATGCTGTATGCCCATCTGGATGTAGCAGCATATGCCTTTTTATTTCTTTTTTTTTCTGTATTCATTGCTAATCCTATGACCTGAATGAGGCAAAGGATCTCGTAGAACAAATAGTATGTGAGCATGCTATTAAAACTGTATTATAAAGTATGTCCACAAGGAGGAAAAGCTAAGGTTGGACAGGCAGCTGTAACTCTAGAAAATCTTAAATTCTGAGTGCTGTGCTTTGCAACCTTAACATTCCTTTAATTTTTTTTGTAATTTCCTTGGCTTTTTTTTTCTTTTTTAAAGCAAAATAGGAAAAGGAGTCCGTTCTCCCTCCTCCCCGAACAGCAGCGGTTCCATCATGTGGACCCACCATAGGTCAGTAGCAGTGTTGGAGCGCAGGCTTTTTGCATCCACAGCACAGAGTTCACCACATAGACTAAAAGAGGAACTGGTAGCACTAGTAAGCTGTGCTCTTATCTGTTAATAGCCATTAGAGAGGGAAGTGATGCCCATTTTGCCAGTGACTTACACAACTACTTGCTAGACAATGGGAATCACAATTTCATTTTCTATTTCTGTCTCTGGAGATGAATATGGCCTTATGGTTACAGGCAGCAGAGCCAAACCGAGTCATGCTGCCTTTTGGAATTAATGTGCCAATTCTAAGTGGATGAGATTCAACAGGTTAGAGACCTGAGTTCTATTCCCAGCTCTGCCAATGAAATAATCCTGTTTAGCCTCTTAGTTACCTGATTTGTAAAGCAAGTGAATGATATTTGCCTGCTTTTTGGTAGGAGTTTGAGGAATTGCTCAATCATAAGGGCTGTGAAGAGTTGCACAAAATTAACACTGATCAGGGAACAGCTGAGGTGAAATGTTATGGTCTTTTCATGGCTTCCAAACCAGTGAACTTGTTCATTGGTTAGAGCTGAAGATGCCTGTTAATGATGAATCCCGCTATCCAGAGTTAGATCACTGTGTGTACTGTGTAGGTCAGTGAAGACTGGGAGTCTCAGTGCTGTTTGCATGTAGGGAGATCTACAGAACATGCTCAGAGCAGGCTTAGTGTTCAGAGATTTTAGCAGCAAGCCTCTAACAAAGTTTACTGAGTATGTGTAATTGATAATTTTCAGAGACCTGTAATTCAGCCAAATCTCAGTGGATTTTCACAGGGACTGCAAAAGGCATCTCTATTCCTGAGGCAGAAAGTAAGCCTGGTAACTTTGTTCTGAATAGTTATAAGTAAATAAAAACATGGACTAAGAATAGAAAGTGCTAGGGCAACCTGAATATAAGTATTGCTACCAGTTCGCCCATAATATACTATTTTATCTTTTCAATATAAACAAATAGGCAGAAAATTTACACTGTCTAGATTTACCATGCAAAATGTCTAACTTAAATTAGAAGTTTTTTTGGTGTTTCTAGTTTTATAGTGTAAGCCCATGTTTTCACAATTTATAGTTGAAATAGAAGAATGGTTATTTTCCTGACAGTTTGAAAAAAAAGGTGCCAATTATTTTTATTCTAAATCTATACTGACATTTCTAACAGCATGTAATACACACACTGCAACTTTCCTAACCATGAGAGAACGAATGCTTAACACAATAAGGTGACAAAATGAAAAACAATGATCTATGCGGAAACAAAGATTTCAACCTGCTAAAACATAAAATTTTGGAGAAAGCTGGCATACACAATGGTATTCAATGTGAATATCTGGGTTAGCTGAGGTCAAGTAACACAATATTAACAACATAACCCTTTTCTCTCCTGTAGCACCAGTTTAAAACAGAGAGGCTGATGAAGGGCTGCTCACAGTGAGAGGCTTCAACTTTGGAATATCTTTCTCCCATCTTCATCTAATAGCCTGATTTAGTGACCTTCGGGGTTTGTTGGAATTCTCCTCTATTTTCCTGGCCTTTTCTAAGGCATGAAGATAGGCCTTGAATAAGGCTTTGTAAGATAGCAAGGACAAGGGAGAATTTCCTTTGGATCAAGAAGTCTTTCTAATGGACACTTTGCCTAATTTAATTTTTCTTTGTGTTTATAATAATAGCTTTGTACTTATAGCCAAGAATGGAAACTTGTTATAAATGTCAGATTGTCTGTAATATTTTTAAATATCCGTATTTCACCCAGCTAATTGAGCAAGTTTCCTATTTCTTTTGAACCAAACACAAATCTATCAATTTCAGTGTAATTTGTAAGGTCCAAATCTTCCTTCTCCCCACAGAAAGCATGGGCTTTATGCAGGAAATGCAAGAAGGGTTTGGGGGGAAGAAACCTTCTCTAGTAACCCTATGCAGAGCAGCTGCACTACTGTTGGCTGCTGTTCTGAGCATGGGCTGAAGTATTAGCTGAGGTTCCCCCCATGCTCCTTTCATGAGAGGTTTCTGAAAACAGAATGTCCTTTTTACAATTGATTCCCTAATAAAAATAATCTGAGTAGATATATATGTTGATGTAATTGCCTGTAACCATATATCAGCCACAGCGAGTCTCACTTCATTGTTATCTTTATCTCAGAGATATCAAGGATTACAACTGACTCTGTGAGGCAGATCCTGCTTTCTCTTCTCTGTGTCCAGATGACCTGACTTCAGTGTAGCTGGTGAGTTTCGGTTGGGCGGGGATTTCCAAATGGTTCAATTTGGTAAAAGACACCTGTAACATTTCATGACACGGAACCCCTGGGGAAGTTTTGTGCTTAAGCAATTAGGGCCTGATTCTGCAAGTTCTCACAGAGGTAGTCTCCTGAGAGATTATCACACTCAATGGGAGCTGAGTTTGCTCAGCACTTTGCAGGATCAGCTCCATTTCACTGTCTCCGAAGGCTCCATGCCAGGTTGAACTAGACATACATACAGATTACCAAACAAAACTGTGTTTATATGACTAGACTGAACAGCAAATACCATCTCTTCACATTAAATATCCTCCTTCTGTTTTGTTTTTATGTATAGGAAAAAGTTAAATGTAAATCAATAGTGTGCAATACCTCTCAGGACATGGAAGCACTGGGAGTGTTATCTAATTAAAGATCACAATACTGTAAAAATTACCCCAAGGGATAAAGGTCACAAAATCTGTCATAGCCGGCATTGGAACTCCTAAGCTATGACTAATATGTAGCCTTTTAGCCTATCTAGGCTTATTAGAAACAAGCAGCATTTACTGTATTCCATAGGCTTCCCCTATAAACCATCTTTTATGACAAGTTAATGTGTGCATTCCATTTAAATTGAGATAGTAGCTTCTGAAGTTGACTGAACACTCATCACTTGTCGGGAGATGCTCAACATCTTGCAGAATTGGACAGTGTTTGGGAAAAAAAATCTGGTCACTGATAAAATACTTAAGGTTTGCAGTTAAAACTGGGGACCTAAATATTTTGAACCAGCTAAACTGTGCTTGACATCTAAGCTACCTTTACATTCCCTGAATCTTGGGCCACCAGGTGCTTGACAGATTTCCAGCATGAAATAGAGCAGCCTGCCAGTGGACCATGAGGACTGTTATTGCAGCTGTGGATTGACCAGACACATGCCCTGTTTTCCTTTGCACACCCCATACACTAGGATGTGGGAAGAGAATGACCTGCCACAGCAGCCTTACAGCCGCTGGATCTTTCCCTGGCAGGGGTTGTCCTGGACTGGCCATTTAAACTGAGTTTAAAGCTGATTTGCATAACCAGAAAAAACAGGAATATTCATTCGGGGGGGTGGGAGGGGCTGAATTAACTAGAGATGCCAGAAGACAATTTTCCCCCTGTGCACGGGACTTAAAGCTGGTGGAGGGGCATAGCTACCTCCTGGGCCAGGCACAGTCACCGGCCTACTGTATGAAGTGATAAAGGCAGTAGAATATAATCCTGATTCTCCTGTGGCATTAGGCAATGACATAAATTAGACATATTCCTATGCAGTTTTAACTCACTCTGGAGGCAGATGGCTCCAAATAAGGGAGCCATGACCGGCTGTCTGTGGTCACTATTTCTACTCTATTAATGCATAATGGGGGGAAAAAAGAAATAGGGAAGGTGATCAATATTGTGGAGGTGGATTTTCCATACATCTATGTATACAAGGTGACAGCTTCTGATTGGAAGAATATTTAGTCAAGAAAGACCGCATGAAGGAATATTGAATTAGTGCTGGAAAAGATCATTTGAAGACCTTGAGAGGAGAGAACTCCGCCCACATGTGGGGAAGGTCTGGTTTGCCTTACTGAAATTGCGTATCACAGGGTATGTCTACTCTCTAAGCTGGTGTGTGATTCCCAGCTCATGAAGACGTATTCACACTAGCTCCCATTGTGCCTGGCATTTATTTGCATAAAAAATGTCTGTGTGTAACAAAGAGCTAGGGAGAATTTTTAGGGTCAGTTCACTAATGACTTGCTAACAGAAAAAATGGGCTAAAGTCTTTGGACAGTTTGTTAACAAAATGTATAATTTGATCAGCTGTAGAAGATATGGAGCCTGATCTTCCTTTCGCTTGCACCAGATATTTTCAGGAAAACAATAATAAAATAGGTGAAGCTATACTGCTGTAAAACTGTTGTTAGTTCAAAATCAAGCCTATATTTTGTGTATATTACAGAAAATTATATTTAAGAAAGTATCTTTGATAGCTGAAAAATACAACCTGGAACAACATGGAATTGACTATGTTGACAATATAGAGTAATAAGCGCACTTATGCATATAATGTGTTACTATGATACTTGAATTTTTCTTCCATTTGCTGCCTGACACATTTCTCTGAGAGACTGCAGTTGCTGTTCTCAAATAGCTGGCTGAACCCTCAGAAGGAGAAATCTGTAGTTACTAAAAAAACAGGTTTCCTCCAGTTGTTTGCATTTGCTGAGGAACATCTAGTTTGATCATGACCTTGAGCAACAAATGCTATAAAAAATAACAAAGTACCATGCATAACTATATATGGGCAGACATTGATGAATGTGCTATTTGGCGTTGGAGAATCTGAGAGAATAATAGGCTGCCAGCGTTTTGTTTTTAAAGACAGTGGCACATAGAAAAGTGATTGATCACAGTGGAGAGAATCGCATAATCCAGTGTCCTGCAGACTAGATAAATGTATTAAAAAGTCTGAGAAAGACCTAGGGGTGATAGATAGCAAACTAAATATGAGCTCACAGTAAGGGGACAGTGGGGGGAAAAAAAAGTCATGCTATTCTTGGATGTTTACATATAGAAGATCACATGGAAGAGTAGGGGAATGGTAGTAGTGTTCTATATAGACCTGGTGTGAATTCACCAGAATATCATTGTTATTATTTATATTGTAGGATCCCTGGTCACAGATCATGTGCTAGGTGCTGCTCTACAAACACAGGGAAAAAAATGGTCCCTGCCCTAAATAACTTGAATTATAAGTATAAAACAAGAGACAACAGGTGAATACAGACAGACAGGAATACAAGGAAACATTGAGACAAATGGCAATGTGACAGGCAATGTTAACAGTTGGGCTGTGGGTGTGCTCTGGTCAAGTTTTTGTAGGCATTGTGGCAAAGGACAGGGGTTTTTTTAAGGAGGGATTTGAAGGAGGACAATGAGGTGGTTTTGCAGATGTTTGTGGAAAACTATTCCCAAGCACGAATGAGCAACATAGGAGAAAGCTCAGAGTTGATAGTTGGAAAATTTAACAAGAGATCTATGAAGGCTGGCATCATTGGCTGATCAGAAGCGGGAGATGACACTTTAATAGTGAATAGAGATGATAGGGAGCATAGGATAAGCTGCGAAGGGTCTTCAAAACCAACACGAGAATCCATCATTCCTAGAGTAGCCCTTGGAGGACCACTCATGGAGATAAGCACTACTCAATGTAAGTAAGGGTATCACAGGCTGCCTCTAAATGAGGAACATAAATCTAAATGATGTGGACCAATGCTTACTTCCATCTCTCTCACTCTGGTGATTCATCCCACAGTTGTGAATGTTGCACTTTCCTCCACATTTTCTGCTGCTTGATTTCTTCCATATCAATAGCAAATAGAAATGACCAACAATCCATCTCTTCAAGCAATTTCAGAAAACAAGAATCTTTGTAATTCAGTCCCAACTCATAAGAATGGAATTGCATTATCGCAACAAGTGTAGCCCCTCAAGTTGTCATTGGTGGGCTCACCTATTTTGAAGTGCTGGGATTTAAATAGTGTTGCTGACTTGTATTGAGAGTTGATTTTCTCTGCCCCCAAATAACCACCCCCCAATATTAGGGGCCTTAAAAGTAAAATAATTTAAAAGTAGTAAATAAAGACTGTTAATGTTCACAATACTCCTCTAATATCTGTTTTACAATTACTAACTGAAAAACAGGATGTAAATCAGAGGGATGGAATTGGCAGGGTTTGTTTTTTGTTTTTTAAACCAAGCTATTTTGGGTTTTAATTATTTTTGAACACACTTCACTTGTGAAATGCATTTTTGTTTTCAAATTACCTATCTCTAAATCAGATATTGGACAATTATGCAGAACAGCTAAAGGCTGCATTCATTTAAGGCCTTCAAAAAAAAAAGTTACCCTTTTCACAGAGATCGTTAAAACACACACACGCAAACAACCAAGGTCCCTGCTATAGACTGAAATGCAGACAGTCCAAAAGTAATGGTAAATAAATAAACATTACACTGTTTGCTGGAGCCGTCATTGTAGCTTCAGCAGGCTGCCTGCTGTTCCATCTTCGAGCAGAATTAAATTAACGCTTTTTTATATTATTGTTGATAATTACACAACAGAAACAGATTGAGAGGGACAGTGGATGCTGTGATAGAAATTCAAGGGTTAAGAAGACCCTTGTTTGATTATGTATCCCGATTGCTCCACATTCTGGGACTCCATCAGTATATTTGTCTTGTTAGTACTAGTTTAAATTGTCCACATTTTGCTATTACAGTTGAAAGCCCTGGAGGCCCTCCAGCTGACCTCACCCAGAGACTTTAATCCGAGAAGATCATGAACTGATACCTTCCTTTAACTTTTTAAAAAGAAGCAGAGCCTTTGTGCACTGCTCTTAGTTCAACTTTTTTCTAACCCAAACTTAGGAGAGAAAGTGTATTGGCCTGGAGGAAACTGCTCTGAGAGCAGACTTTAAAGGGGAGAAAACACCACCAATTCCTGGCTACCACTGTCCTCCACTACCTCCAATAGTGTTTACCTGGCAATCTGCACTCTTAGACCCCAATTCTTTGTGATTCTACTCCTGCATTCAGCACAGGAACAGAGGGGGAAAGGGGGAGCAAAGGAGACTTCAAGCTGCCTTTGTCACTCTCATATTTTGGGACCATTCAAGGGCCTGTCTGCCCCACACAAGGGACCATTGAGCCTTTAGAAGTGATTGTGGATGGTAAATAGGGCATTTGTGGTCTAGAATAGCAGCAAAATACTTCAGTACAATTTTTGGCCACTTAGGCAGAGGCCTCTGCATGTCACGAAGAAAAGAATAGTCCCCCTCTCTGTGGTGATGGCACAACTGCATATGGGTTATTTGTGTTCATTTCTGGGCACCAAACTTCAAAAAAAATGCAATAACCAATTAGGTATTGGGAGCTAAGGGCAAAAAGTTTTAGTGACTGAAGTGACTGTCTTGTGAGGAAAGATTAAGGGCTACTTTTGAGGGGTAGAAGCTGGTAGGAAGGCTGGCCTGTGGAGTGGACTGGGACCAGACTGTCTCGTCTTGTTCCTGCCCCTTTCTGAGTGAGTTGCCTCCTGACAGCTCTTCCCTATGCCACAAGATCAGAAGATAGTCTAGCACTAAGAGAACTAAATAGGTATTGCTTGGCTAAGAGATCACTGAGATGGGACATAATAACAAAATGCAACTGTTGTTATAAAGAGTGTAAAGATCCAGGGGAAACCAATTATTTGTTAGTACCAGAGACTCTAACTCGGAATAATGGGGTGATATTGAGAGAGAGAGAGAGAATATAAATAGATTATTAGGAAAACTCCAACAATAAAGTCTAAGTGAGATCATCTTCTGTATAGTAGTCTCCCTAGGAAAGAGATGAAATGTGTGTCTTAGAGAAAAGATGATCTTCTGGTCCAGGCACTGGTCTCAGACTCAGGCGATCTGGGCTCAGTGTTTGCAATGCTCTGCCACGGAATTGCTTTATTTCCTTGAGCAAGTAATTTATTCATCTGTGCCCTAGTTCCCCAGTGGTAAAGCATAGCTAATAACACTTTCTTTCTCCCACCATTTGCCTGTCTTGTCTATTTAGACTGTAAGCTCTTTGAGGCAAGGGCTGTCTCTGTCTAGGACAACAGGGCTCTGATCTTTGTTGTGGGCTTTTTATCTACTAGGGTAAGATAAATAACAATTGTCAACAATCTGAAACACTTAAAACTGGATTGGGTCAAAGAGTAGAAATAAGCTGCAGGGAGCAACCTGGGCGTTGAGCTTGCAAACCCATCCTTATAGGGATAATTTTCACATGAGAAGTCTTATTTGATCTACTCATGGAATTTAAGGGTGAAAGATCAGGATGACCTGACTCATCTAGGTGTTTTCTTCAATAATTACTATGATCATATGAGAATAAATACAGTTTCTCAACACAGTCACTTTATTTTGAGGTTTGTATTTCAAATTCAAGAACAGGCTTCTTTATTCTGGAAGGGCATTTTAATGTCTTCCAAGAACTGGTGGGTTTTTTTTTTATCTTATTATTCTGAGTTTGTGGTAACTTTTTATACATGTCTGTTTTGTTTTTAAAAACAATAGCACTTGAGAAACATTTTAATATCTGAGTGAACAATATAAGAAATCTACCTATTCCAGTCACTTTTATATGGTACAAGCCAAATTCCAATACTGGCCTCTTTGGGTGTATAGAAGAAATGAAAATGATATAGAATGGCTTGATTGCCAGTAAACAGAATATCCTCCATGAGTACAGAGGTCTTATAAAGTGAGGTTTAATAAATACATTCTTCTGCTCAATTAAAAGGAAAGATGCACTGGAATATCGGGAGAATTGTTCTCTGCTGGTTATAAAGGAACCATTCAGTTAATTTGTAAGTATGTGTGAATGTGCTTTTCCTAAATTTTAACACTCAAGGCTTGACAAAATGTAAGCTACAGAACCTCCTGGCTGGAAACCTTCCAGGTAGTTGGGATGGACTAGGACAGCTAATAGGTCTTGTCCATCTATAATTTCTATAAACACCAGGATTGCTTCTTATACATGAAGCATTTCACCATGATGCAGTCTGTTTCTGTTCTCTTTAAAAATCAAATGGCAAAACTGTCTTGGAAATTAATGGGAGAAGGATTGCAACCATAGTAAACAAAGTATTATGCACACAATCCTATTTAACAAGAAAATATTCACCTTGTAAATTTTATGAAATATATGCATCTCACTTATCAATAAAAATGAACAGCAATTTTATATGTCAAATAATTCTTGACTACCAAAGCCCATAACAGATATAATTAGTCAGAACAATGGTGAGTGAAAAATAACCAGAATGGTGAATGGAAAATAGACAGGGCTTGTTGTGAGATAATAGACAACATTTAATCATGGTTATATTCTGCTGAAGATTGCATGTATTCCAGGAAGCGTTCTGTCTATGCATGTATGCTTCTGTATTTATAGCATCTCTATTGCGTCTGAATTGAGGTATTAAGAGCAAGATGTACTATATAAACAGTGAACTTTAAGCTACATGTTACAAATATTAAAATTAGCTTAGGGTAACTACTTGGCTATGGGAATGCGGTCCTATTTTCATTACTGATACTGTTGCACTTCTCTCTGAGCAGTAGACCAAATTTAGGACCTTGTAGGGAGGCTTCCATTTGGTTAAGAAATCAATGACATGAAGCCAGGTAAATTCTTGATGTAATTTTTGTAAACAAACAAGATATGTGCCAAGTCCTGTTTCCTTGAACAGAAGTAGGAACAAAAAGGCAACTTCCCTGCTCAGAAATCCCTGTGCCCAAGAAGTATCCTGTCTCATTGTTTTCTTCCAGGATTACACACACCTGCTTTTTCTCACTCGTTACAACTTGTTTAAACACACACAGCCTTGTTATAGCCCCTAGCCCCTCTATTTGCAACCTGAGAAAACCCACTAGCTCCATGATGATCAGTTTTAGCTGCACAGCTTTGTTAGCTTAGGCTTTAGTGCCCCACTACTTTTTTTTTTTTTTTCTGCACCTGATTTTTACCACACAGAGGTACCACACAAATTGTTTCTCCTGTTGCATCAAGTACATGGAATGCCCACAGCAATGCCCACAGCAGGGCCTTCACATCCAGATCCCCTAATGGCACTCCATTAACACTTTTTATATAGCATTATTAATTTATGTAGAGTGATTTTTTTTTTTCACATTCCATTGTGTTCCAAGGGAAAGTTAAGAGTAGAGAGAGTTCCAAACTGGGACCACTGGGGGTCTGCTCATTTTGGCAACCATCTGGAAAACCACTCAACACTACGCTGGTAAATAAGAAAGTCAGTCAGGCCAGGGAAAGCTGATCCAAGAAGAAGAAAAATAAAAATGAGATTCAGATGCCAGAGCTAGTGCCTCACCTCCCCGTAATCAATCTTTCTGGCCAACAAGTCCTTGTCTCCTCCTACTGCTGATTTTCTCCCTGTAGCCCATGGCTGAAGCATGCCCAAATGCTCTGTGGGGATGGCACATGCAGGGTGGATGTAGCCTCCTGTCATAAATATAAAGGGAAGGGTAAACCCCTTTAAAATCCCTCCTGGCCAGAGGAAAAATCCTCTCACCTGTAAGTTTAGAAGTGTGAGCAACAACAGTGATGTAGTGGTGGGAGTCTGCTATAGACCACCGGACCAGGGGGATGAGGTGGATAAGGCTTTCTTCCGGCAACTCGCAGAAGCTACTAGATCACACGCCCTGGTTCTCATGGGTGACGTTAATTTTCCTGATATCTGCTGGGAGAGCAATACAGCGGTGCATAGACAATCCAGGAATTTTTGGAAAGCGTAGGGGACAATTTCCTGGTGCAAGTGCTAGAGGAGCCAACTAGGGGGGGAGCTTTTCTTGACCTGCTACTCACAAACCGGGAAGAATTAGTGGGGGAAGCAAAAGTGGATGGGAATCTGGGAGGCAGTGACCATGAGTTGGTTGAGTTCAGGATCCTGACACAGGGAAGAAAGGTAAGCAGCAGGATACGGACCCTGGACTTCAGAAAAGCAGACTTCGACTCCCTCAGGGAACGGATGGGTAGGATCCCCTGGGGACTAACATAAAGGGGAAAGGAGTCCAGGAGAGCTGGCTGTATTTCAAGGAATCTCTGTTGAGGTTACAGGGATAAACCATCCCGATGAGTCGAAAGAATAGTAAATATGGCAGGCGACCAGCTTGGCTTAACGGTGAAATCCTAACGGATCTTAAACACAAAAAAGAAGCTTACAAGAAGTGGAAGGTTGGACATATGACAAGGGAAGAGTATAAAAATGTTGCTTGGGCATGTAGGAATGAAATCAGGAGGGCCAAATCGCACCTGGAGCTGCAGCTAGCAAGAGATGTCAAGAGTAACAAGAAGGGTTTCTTCAGGTATGTTGGCAACAAGAAGAAAGCCAAGGAAAGTGTGGGCCCTTTACTGAATGAGGGAGGCAACCTACTGACAGAGGATGTGGAAAAAGCTAATGTACTCAATGCTTTTTTTGCCTCTGTCTTCATTAACGAGGTCAGCTCCCAGACTGCTGCGCTGGGCATCACAACATGGGGAGTAGATGGCCAGCCCTCTGTGGAGAAAGAGTGGTTAGGGACTATTTAGAAAAGCTGGACGTGCACAAGTCCATGGGGCCGGACGAGTTGCATCCGAGAGTGCTAAAGGAATTGGCGGCTGTGATTGCAGAGCCATTGGCCATTATCTTTGAAAACTCATGGCAAATGGGGGAAGTCCCAGATGACTGGAAAAAGGCTAATGTAGTGCCAATCTTTAATAAAGGGAAGAAGGAGGATCCTGGGAACTACAGGCCAGTCAGCCTCACCTCAGTCCCTGGAAAAATCATGGAGCAGGTCCTCAAAGAATCAATCCTGAAGCACTTACATGAGAGGACAGTGATCAGGAACAGTCAGCATGGATTCACCAAGGGAAGATCATGCCTGACTAATCTAATCGCCTTCTATGATGAGATTACTGGTTCTGTGGATGAAGGGAAAGCAGTGGATGTATTGTTTCTTGACTTTAGCAAAGCTTTTGACATGGTCTCCCACAGTATTCTTGTCAGCAAGTTAAAGAAGTATGGGCTGGATGAATGCACTATAAGGTGGGTAGAAAGTTGGCTAGATTGTCGGGCTCAACGGGTAGTGATCAATGGCTCCATGTCTAGATGGCAGCCGGTGTCAAGTGGAGTGCCCCAGGGGTCGGTCCTGGGGCCGGTTTTGTTCAATATCTTCATAAATGATCTGGAGGATGGTGTGGATTGCACTCTCAGCAAATTTGTGGATGATACTAAACTAGGAGGAGTGGTAGATATGCTAGAGGGCAGGGATAGGATACAGAGGGACCTAGACAAATTGGAGGATTGGGCCAAAAGAAATCTGATGAGGTTCAATAAGGATAAGTGCAGGGTCCTGCACTTAGGACGGAAGAACCCAATGCACCGCTACAGACTAGGGACCGAATGGCTAGGCAGCAGTTCTGCGGAAAAGGACCTGGGGGTGACAGTGGACGAGAAGCTGGATATGAGTCAGCAGTGTGCCCTTGTTGCCAAGAAGGCCAATGGCATTTTGGGATGTATAAGTAGGGGCATAACGAGCAGATCGAGGGACGTGATCGTTCCCCTTTATTCGACATTGGTGAGGCCTCATCTGGAGTACTGTGTCCAGTTTTGGGCCCCACACTACAAGAAAGATGTGGATAAATTGGAGAGAGTCCAGCGAAGGGCAACAAAAATGATTTGGGGTCTGGAACACATGACTTATGAGGAGAGGCTGAGGGAACTGGGATTGTTTAGTCTGCGGAAGAGAAGAATGAGGGGGGATTTGATAGCTGCTTTCAACTACCTGAGAGGTGGTTCCAAAGAGGATGGTTTTAGACTATTCTCAGTGGTAGAAGAGGACAGGACAAGGAGTAATGGTCTCAAGTTGCAGTGGGGAGGTTTAGGTTGGATATTAGGAAAAACTTTTTCACTAGGAGGGTGGTGAAACACTGGAATGCGTTACCTAGGGAGGTGGTAGAATCTCCTTCCTTAGAAGTTTTTAAGGTCAGGCTTGACAAAGCCCTGGCTGGGATGATTTAATTGGATTGGTCCTGCTTTGAGCAGGGGGTTGGACTAGATGACCTCCTGAGGTCCCTTCCAACCCTGGTATTCTTTGATTCTATGAAAGGGTTAAGAAGCTAAAGGTAACCTTGCTGGCACCTGACCAAAATGACCAATGAGGAGACAAGATACTTTCAAAAGCTGGGAGGAGGGAGAGAAACAAAGGGTCTGTGTCTGTCTATATGCTGCTTTTGCCGGGGATAGAACAGGCATGGAGTCTTAGAACTTTAGTAAGTAATCTAGCTAGGTATTTGTTAGATTATGATTTCTTTAAATGGCTGAGAAAAGAATTGTGCTGAATAGAATGACTATTCCTGTCTGTGTGTCTTTTTGTAACTTAAGGTTTTACCTAGAGGGATTCTCTATGTTTTGAATCTAATTACCCTGTAAGGTATCTACCATCCTGATTTTACAGAGGTGATTCCTTTATTTCTATTTACTTCTATTAAAAGTCTTCTTGTAAGAAAACTGAATGCTTTTTCATTGTTCTCAGATCCAAGGGTTTGGGTCTGTGGTCACCTATGCAAATTGGTGAGGATTTTTACCAAACCTTTCCCAGGAAGTGGGGTGCAAGGGTTGGGAGGATTTTTGGGGGGAAAGACGTGTCCAAACTACATTTCCCAGTAAACCCAGTTAGAGTTTGGTGGTGGCAGTGGATATTCCAAGGACAAAGGATAAAATTAATTTGTACCTTGGGAAAGTTTTAACGTAAGCTGGTAAAAGTAAGCTTAGGAGGTTTTCATGCAGGTCCCCACATCTGTACCCTAGAGTTCAGAGTGGGGAAGGAACCTTGACACCTCCGAATTCAATGGGTGCTCTACGTTAAACTGCTGAGGGGGCCACTGGCCACCTGCAGCAGCAGTTTCTGGCCCAGCACCACCCTCATCTTGGCCCAGTGCAGAGGGGAGGCCCTTAACCCACAGCAATGGCTTCTGTCCCTCAGGTCAGGGCCTGGGTCCAGGAGTTGCAACCTGGAACATGGGGTCGCAGTGCTACTCAGATTTAATCCAGCTGCCCCTCCATCTTGGCAGAGGAGTGGCCGAGCCACATTTAAGTGAATGGTTTTGCAACCCAATGCATAGGATTGCAGTACCACTTGGGTTCGGCCCAGTCCTCCCTCAGAATGCAATGCCAAAAGCAAGGAGCTGGGCCCTTCCCCACGGGACAGGAGCTACTGCAATCTCCTCCCCACTTGGGGCCTCCCCTCTGCACTGGCCCAGGAGAAGTTCCTGTTTGCATGTTTTTGCACCCTTGGTTTCCTGATTTCCGTGGGTACAATTGAACCCATGAACCCATGTCCAAGATGCCCCTGGTTGCATGCACAGTCTGGTTAGTTCTATTCCCTCTGAGGGGTCAGCGCATGCCCAGTGAGGACAGAATCGTCTTACAGTCCAACAGCTAAAATCTCCAAAGTTTCTACTGATCATCTGCAAAATAAGATTTTTCTGAAGGTTTATAACTTCGCCAGGTACGGGTTGATTTTCACAGAAGCAGCAAAAGGCATATCCTTGACACAAAGGCCACTTGTGCCAAATTTCAAGTCCCTGTTCCAAAGTAGGTAGGCACTACAACTTTTCAACAGAAGGTCACCGGAATCGTTATAACTGGCAAAACAATGTGTTTTACCCTAATCTTATTCCTGGAAATGACTGGACCGTTTTGGCTGAAACTTTCCAAAACCATTCAGCCTGAGCTAGACGAACAGAATGAAAAATTTCAACCCGAACAGTGCAGTTATTTTTAAAAATCGTGGCGCATTGATTTTTAGAATCTTTTCATGCATCACATTTAGTTGCTTCAGCTTTCTCCTGTGTGTGGCTTCTTTGTATTTGATCAAAACAACTACTGCCTTTCTACTTGTAGTTAAATTAAAAGCTGCCCCCAGAGCAGAGCTGGTTGAAAATTTTTCAATGAAACATTTTTCCATTGGAAAATATTTAATTGAAATAACTTTTGGCAGGAATATGTCAATTCTGGTGACATTTCATTTCGAAAAAAATGAAAACAAAGTGGTTTTGATAATCTCAGAACATTTTGGGTTTATATTTTCACAATGGAACACGTCAATTTTTCAAAATTACTTTTTTTTTAAAATGCAGTATACATTATAATATAAAATCAAATGTCAAAGTCTAAATGTTTGGCACAAAGGACAGTTTGGAAAATAAAAATGTTTCATGAGGAATTTTGAAAATTTTGTGCCAATTCAGGAGCAAATAAAAGTTTAAAACATGGTAGATTTGCTGTGATGTAGAAATTACATTTGACACTGAATGAGTGGCTACTTGAACCCTGAAGTTGACCCATCTAACCAATGAACTTGGAAGTATTGTATGCAACTTAATCAAATTACAATAGGTATTTATTTTATTTCTGCATAATGCATAGAAATATTCTTCTAATAGTTTACGATTTTCTGCCATTGACAGAAGGTGGGCTGTTGTTGTTTGACATACTGCAGTATCTCCTCCTACCATTAAACAATCAAAGCATTTAGATGTGGCTTGTTATTTTATCTAATAGCGTGTGTAATAATAAAAGCCTACTGCACCTCAAGACAGGGACACAAGAAGGTAATCACCCGTGAAAAAGGAGAAGGCTAATATTCAGAGTCAGAAACTGGAAAGGAGGAGACTCTTGAGAGCTAGGTGGTTTCACTGTTTGCATGTACAGTGTTTTTCTGTGTTCTTTAGACAGGAAAACTGAAACAATTAAAAAGAGATAACTCATCTTTGTCTGAACGAATGTTAATAGGTCTCTGAAATGAAAGCAAAAAGCTGTTTCCCTGGTGGGACTGCATAAAAAGTGGGTGGGCAGACAAACATACAGAATACAACTAGTATTAAAGCTGTGCAAAGCAGTGTAGCTGCCGACTGCTATCTCTTGTACTTGTTCACAAGATGGATTGGTAAATTAAAATCCCATTATCTGAGTTGCATTATATAGCCTTCTTATGTATAATTATCAAAGTCAATTTGCTGCTGTAACTTGATGACCAAATTTTAAGAGAACTTCTTCAAAATGCAAGTAATTGCTAGCAATACTGTAAGCTTTCATGGTACAGACAATGTGAAATTTGCTAGTCAGTATGCTGTTATTCTTAAATGTGTGTGCTGCATTCTTAACTTTTCAGTCATGACTGACTAGCTAAAATAACACAACTAATAGCTATACTCTGCAATCATATTTGATCTATGTACAATATCTCAGACTTCAGTAACACACATAGGAGCAGAGAAAGAAGTAGCTGTTTAAACAAACAGTATTCAGGTAGGAGAAAGGATGAATATTTGGGGCCATTTTTTTTCATTTATACCCATTTTTAGTTGCAGTTGTCAGTTACACTAAGGCTCCTTTACAATGCTGGGTAAAATGACTTTAGTGTAACTGACAATTGGTGCCTTAAAAACAAAAAAACCTGTCCCTTCTAGAAAGGGACCTGAATGGGATTCCAAACAAATGAGCCATTGATAATGGATTTCAATGCAAGCATGGGATCTTAGACAGCTAATGTCACTGCTGTTCAACGTAGAGGTCAGTGGCTATTCAAGTGTATTACTGGCATGTAGTATTACACAGAATGATGAAAACATCTCATCTTAATGCAATATGTTTCAAAAAAACCCTTCCTTTTATCCATGGAATAAAATCAATATTAAAACTTTTTTTTTTCAGAATCATAGAATCGTAGAACTGGAAGGGACCTCAAGAGGTCATCTAGTCCAGTCCCTTGCACTCGTGGCAGGACTAATTGTCTAGACCATCCCTGATACGTGTTTGTCTAACCTGCTCCTAAAAATCTGCAATGATGAAGATTCCACAACCTCCTTAGGCAATTTATTCCAGTGCTTAACAACCCTGAAAGTTAGGAAGTTTTTCTTAATGTCCAACCTGAACCTCTCTTGCTGCAATTTAAGCCCATTGCTTCTTGTCCTATCCTCAGAGGTTAAGAAGAACAATTTTTCTTCCTCGTCCTTGGAACAACCTTTTACATACTTGAAAACTGTTATTATGTCCCCTCTCAGTCTTCTCTGTTCCAGATTAAGCAAACCCAATTTTTTCATCTTCCATCATAGGTCATGTTTTCTAGACCTTTAATAATTTTTGTTGCTCTTCTCTGGACTCTTTCCAGTTTGTCTACATCCTTCCTGAAATGTGGTGCCAAGAACTGGAAACAATACTCCAGTTGAGTCTTAATCAAAGCGGAGTAAAGCGGGAGAATTACTTCTCGTGTCTTGCTTACAACACTCCTGCTAATACATCCCAGAATGATGTTTGCTTTTTTTTGCAGCAGCGTTACATTGTTGACTCATATTTAGCTTGTGGTCCCCTAAGACCCCCAGATCCCTTTCTGCAGTACTCCTTCCTAGGCAGTCATTTCCCATTTTGTATGTGTGCAACTGATTGTTCCTTCCTAAGTGGAGTACTTTGCATTTGTCCTTATTGAATTTCATCCTATTTACTTTAGACCATTTTTCCAGTTTGTCCAGATTGTTTTGAATGTTAATCCTATCCTCCAAACCACTTGCAACCCCTCCCAGCTTGGTATCATTCACAAATTTTATAAGAGTACTCTGTATGCCATTATCAAAAATCATTGATGAAGATATTGAACAGAACCGGACCCAGAACTGATTCCTGCAGGACCCCACTCATTATGCCCTTCCATCATGACTGTGAACCACTGATGACTATACTCTGGGAACTTTCCAATCACTTTTGCACCCAGCTTATAGTAGCTCCATCTAGGCTGTATTTCCTTCCTGAGGGTTTTTTTTTATGAGAAGGTTATGCGGGACAGTTTCAAAAACTTTACTAAAATCAAGATATACCATGTCTACCGCTTCCCCTGCTTCCTCAAAACTTGTTACCCTGTCAAAAAAAGCTATCAGGTTGGTTTGACCCTATTTGTTTTTGATAAATCCATGCTGACTGTTATCTTCTAGATCAGTGGTTTTCAAACTGCGGGTCGTGACCCAGTACTGGGTCACAGAACGTAAGGCACTTGGTCGTGACGTCTCTGGTCAGCACCACTAACCAGGCCGTTTAAAGTCCCATTGGCACTGCTGCCCAGCTAAAACAGGCTAATTCCTACTTGTTCTGACACTGTGCTGCGCCCCGGAAGCACCCAGCAGGAGGTCTGGCTCCTAGATGGGGGTGGGCACAGGGCTCCATGCACTGCCCCTGCCCTGAGCACTGGAGTTCCCAGCCAATGGGAGCTGGGGGTGGGGCGGTGCCTGTGGGTGAGAGCCGCATGGAGCTGCTTGCGCATCTCTGGCTAGGAGCCAGACCTGCTGCTGGCTGCTTCCAGGGCACAGCACAGTCTGCAGTGCCAGGACAGGCAGGAAGCCTGCCTTAGCACCCCCATGGAGCTGCTGACTGGGAGCCGCCCGAGATAACCTTGCACCCCAAAACCCTCATCCCCAGCCCTACCTCAGAGCCTGAACCCCCAGCCTAGAGCCCTGATCCCCTCCCACACCATAAAACCCCTCATCCGCAGCTCCGCTGGGTCACGGGCATCAACAATTTTCTTCAACTGGGTCATCAGAAAAAAGTTTGAAAACCACTGTTATAGATGTTTTCAAATTGATTGCTTAATTATTTGCTCCATTATCTTTCCAGCGTTTAGAAGACGTGTTAAACTTCACTATTCAATCACTTTGATTTCTGTTCTGTCCCTTTACCTGCCTTTCATTTGTACATTGTCCATTAAAATTATGAGCCCTCCAGAACAGGGAATATGTCTCTTTATTTATTTGAGTAGTATCTTCCCTACTGCATGACCAATGTAAACTAATTAATTAGTCTTTAGAAAATGATAGTTTCTCATGCATGGAACCTTACAGAAACATACTGAAGTGTGTTACTAATTAAAATTTTAAAGACTTTTAAAAACAATAAATGTTAAAAATTTAATCAAGCCACAACGTACTCAGAGATAAATCCCTATTTTCCATGTCAGACAATATGCAACTTCAGGATGAAACTTCAGTATAAATAGCCAACTTAACCAATTCTAACAAATCACTCAGTTGCTCTTGAAATGTCACCTCTTTTTCCTAGGTTTGTTTCCCCTCTCAGCTGCTAGACAGGGTGGCATGCAGTTTAAGTAGATTCCAGTGTTATTCTGCCATGGAGGTCACACTCAGTACTGACATTAGGAAACAGCTCCTCAGCCCAAGGTTGGGTATGAACAATTGTTGAACTCATAAACTCTGTCCATTGCGCTTACACACTCTCTCAGCTTTGTCACTGTTATGTTAATTGCTTTTTAAAGGACCTTGAGAAACTTGACTATGAAAGGGGCTGGAAATTTTTTTTTTCTTCAACTCTTTTCTAGATGAGTTTGTTCATTAGGAATTATGGAAGCACAGATAAGAAGCGTAGGACTTACATTGTTAGTTTTCTGTACAAAAGGTTAGGAGAAATAATTATCTTGTCTTTGTCACTCTAATCCATAGTTTTATTTGCAGTGCAGAGGATGGAAGCAAATGTGAGAGCTATATTAGTTATTTAGATATGTGATTGGGGTGGACTGGCCCTGCACTGGAGCGGAAGGGGTTAAGGCAGCACTCTTAGCAGCAGAAGCCATGCCCCCTTGGCCCTGCTGGGCATGTTCCAACAGCTGCTGCAGCATAAAAGGTAACAGCACAGCTCAGTCTGGGCTGACTGCGAAGGAGGAAGGATGCTTGGTAGAGGCTTCAGCTCTTTAGTTGTGTGAATTTCCCTTGTTTTTTGTTTGTTGATTACCCTGGAAGACGAGAGACTGTAAAGTGACCTGGCTTGAGGTCCAATTCACTGCAGGCTCAAAGTGGCCATCAGCAAAAAGTATCTGATGGGGAGAGAGCTGCTATGCTATGCCTGACCATCAGGAAGCACTCACGGTGAGAAAAGTTGTGAAAGAAGCAGCTTTTCTGTGCATAAAAAATCCGCAGTGTAAAAGTACAATATCTTACCACATTGCTGGGCTTGAAACAAAGTTTTACATCTTCAGTAGGGGTAGAACCTGAATATAGTGGAGCCTGAACACTGCCCATATGCACAGGAGGGCTTAGGGGAGACTGAGCTGCAGTTCTGCAAACACATGTGTAAGCAGTGTCAGGATGAGCTCCACCCTGACATCTGGTGGTGAGGTGTGGCAAGTTGTGGAAAAGAACTTCAGGGGCCGATCTCATTTGCATAGGCACACCCACCACGCCTAGAATGAGACCATAGCTGCCCAAATGGTCACTTTGGCTGCTGTGGGATCCCCAGTGTCTCTGTTATTGGGGCAGGAAGAATAAATTGTTATTACCCTGATTATGGGAACTGTGCTTGGAACTGTACGTGGCCTTTTGTTATGATGGAGGGATTCACCATCAACTAAGTAGCACTCGCTAGGCAAGGGTCATGGGTTCCAAAACTGTGTGAATGGAGAGAGGCTGGGGACAAGTATTAATACTTAGTGGAATGGGCCCCTTGGTGAGGGCCTTACATGCTAATTGCACTTCCTCTTCTCTCCACTGTGGAATATCAGAGCTCATTTTGATTTCATTAGAAGTCTAGTTATAGGCTGCTGAGCTCACTTTGGGCTGACAGTGCACCAGCACTGGGGCTCCCCTACTACAAGCTGAATTCACTTAAGAGCTGAAATCACTGAGTGTTGTGTTAAGTAGTGGGGGAGGCTGAAGATATATTGTGGAGCAGTTTGCGGGACGGCTGGTGAAGCAGTTCGACGCGGAGCAGTGTGTGGATGGCAGGAGCTACTTGTGGGCCGTGGAGCTGAGCGAAGGAGTTCGTGGGGCGGCTGGCGGGGTGGCTGGCGGAGCGGAGCGCAGCTGAGCAAAGGAGTTCGTGGGGCGGCTGGCGGAGCGGAGCGCAGCTGAGCGAAGGAGTTCGTGGGGCGGCTGGCGGAGCGGAGCGCAGCTGAGCGAAGGAGTTTGTGGGGCGGCTGGCGGAGCGGAGCGCCGCTATGGAGCTATGGGGCGGTCAGCTTCAGATCATGTAAGGTGCCTCTTACCCCCGTCCCATTTCCACCCAGGTTGGGAGGTAAAGCTCCGCAGATAAACTTTCGAACTCTGGGGCTGCCCTGACCAGGGACAGAGACTTTTGGGGCATTGGACTTTTGGGACTTTGGGTGATTTGGGGTTGCTGGACTCAAGAATCAAAGGGAAAAGGGCATGCCCCAATTTGCCTGGGGTGGGTTTTTTTTTTGCTCATGGGTTGTGTTATGAATCCTGTTGGTGGTGTTTCCCCAACATAATGCCACATTGTTTCTCTCTGTTATTAAAAGGCTTTTGCTACACTCAGACTATGTGCTTGCGAGAGGGGAAGTATTGCCTCTTGGAGGCGCCCAGCGGGGGTGGTATATATTTGTCCCAGGTCACTGGGTGGGGGCTCGAGCCGGTTTGCATTGTGTTATTGGAATGGAACCCGGCCCTTGTTGCTGCCAACTCTGACGGGCAGAAGGGTTACACATGTATGCCTAACTTCACACACATGAGTAGTCCCATTGAACTAGGGTGACCAGTTGTCCCAATTTTTATAGGTACACTCCTGATATTTGAAGCTTTGTCTTGTGTAGGCGCCTATTACCCCCACACTCCCTATCCCAATTTTTCACACTTGCTATCTGGTCACCCTGTACTGAACTCCATGTGTATACCTGTTTGCAGGCCCGAGGCACAATACTCTGCTGAGCTCCCCAGCAATGATGTGGCTCTATGTTGCCCCAGCATGGGCTGAATTCTATTGGCACAATGGAGTCCACAGTGAATATATATTATAATAGGAAACTTATGTTACACATGTGAAACCCAAATGAAAGTATGTACGTAACTGAGAACAGAAATGGGCCAATTTTCTGTAAATACAACATGAATTATTATGGGAACTATTACTAATGTAATTCTGTAATTGCTTCACAAAAATATAGCTTCAAATTGTGCCTAAATTACATTATTTTTGTTCATGCTATATATAACTCATTACTACCTACAGTTCCTAGTTAAAATTAGTACTCTATTATTTTTAACCCTTGGTCATTAAACAGATACAAATTGTACTGATGCATGGAAAAGTACATCTACCATTTTGCAGTGACCTTATTAAGAACTATTGGAAGAATAGCTGTACTAATACTGAATTACAAAGCTTACATTTTATATCATTAAACAGCCCTTTTTACTGTAAAACTGAGGCAGAAGAAAACTGAGGCAGAAGAATACTGAAATGCAATTTTGGCAATATCTACTAGTGCATTGTTTATGAAGGGATGAAGGGATGAACACTGCACTGTATGGAAATTTATGTGCAATACAATATATGCAGACTTGCTTCTTGCTTAGTGAGAACAAAGTGGGAGGGGAGAAAAGGGGAAAATCTTCAGGCAAAAGGTTGAACTGAAAAGCTGACTTTCATCTCACACACTGGTATTACACTAGTGGAGATTCACTGAATTTTGTGGAATTACTCCTTTGTCACTGAGAGGAGAATCAGGCTCTTTGTTTCCTGTGTTATATATTCATGGTCTTTTAAATCAGACACATTCACATTCAAGGGTAGAAGCCAGTGTTGCAACTAGAGATTACATGTGCCCGACCGTTTGTGGGTGAGAAGCCTGGGAGGGTTAAAGGAGCATTGGCCCACTCTTTTTGCAATCTCCACATGCTTTGCTAAACAATTGTATGTACATGACATTATAAACCAAACTTTTTTTATATAGTCCTCATGATATTTAGTATGACCTAATGTGGCACTGTACTTATTTTGACTATTTAAACGGAACATTTGACAAAATGAAATTTTGTCAAAATACGCTGTTTTGTTCAAGAAAAAATGTTTCATGTAGATGGATGTGTTTTGCTGAAGATTTCATTGTGAAGGTTTTTGAGAGACAGACAGACACTGGACTGACTGACTTTCTCTCACTCTATAACAGTGGTGGGCAACCTGCAGCCCGTGGGCCTTACATGGCCCATCAGAATAATCTGCTGGTGGGCTGCCAGACAGTTTGTTTACATTTGCATGGCTGCCAACAGCTCCCAGTGGCCACAGTTTGCCATTCCCAGCCAATGGGACCTGTGGGAAGCGGTGGCCAGCATGTCCCTGTGGCCCATGCCACTTCCCGCAGCTCCCATTGGCCGGGAATGGCGAACCGTGGTCACTAGGAGCTGTGGGCGGCTTTGCAAATGTAAACAAACTGTCTGGCTGCTGGCCAGCGGATTCTCCTGATGGGCTGTGTGTGTGGCCTGCGGGCTGCAGGTTGCCCACCACTGCTCTATAATCTGGTGCTTAGGACTTTGGTCTGGGATGTGGGAGATCCAGGTTCAGATTCATTGGTCTGACCCAGTATGGCCATTATTATGTAAGTCCCTGCTCCGCCTGATCTGGGGTGACAAGCTTTGCACTGAATCAGATAAAAGAGAGATATGAATCTTGGGCAATGCTGCACCCTACATCTCTTCTTGAAAAATCCAAAAATGGACATTTTGACACCATTATTGTTTATATGAAAACATTTACAAGGTTTTCTTCCAATATGGAATAATACCAAATTTTGAAATCTCCAAAGTTGCAATGAAATGGAATTGTTATCTTCTAGGTAGCTCTAGGTCAAAGCTTCCAAGAAAAACAGTCAACTCTTAAGTACAAAGAGACTTCTTGAGACAAAACATTCTCACAAACTGAGATCTAGCTGAGATAAGCAATTTTATTTTCTTGAGTTACATAGTTTTGAGAGCTTCTGCTGTTCTGCCAATGCCAAATCAGTCTCTGGCAATGGCAGGCAGACTAAGAATGTGTTCAGATCCCCAAATGCATGTTCTGAAGTGAATGAAGTTTTGCCTAAACCCATACTTTCATCTTCTTTCCCTGTAAAACTTATGGTACTGCCCCGATTCTGACAAAGTAGATCAAGGAAGATACAGTGCCAAAGCTCTTAGAAGTGGTACAAAATGGAAACATTCCAGAGGAATTAATAAATTATATATTCAAGGTTGTGGGGTCATTGATGTTTTCCAGTCAGTTCACAGATTTTTTTTTTAAGGCTAGCAGGGCCCATTATGATCATCTAATTGGACTATCTACATAGCACAGGCTATAGATTTTCACCAACTTACTTCTGCATCAAGGAACCATCTATTTGAGCTATAGCATATGTTTTAGAAAGGCATGTAACCTTGAATTAAAGACTTTGATTGATGGAGAACCCCCCCCATCCCTAACATAAGTAGTTCCAGTGTTCAATTAACCTCACGTTAAACTTTTGGACTCTAGCCTCAGTATGTTTAGCATCAGTTCACAGCCATTGGATCTCATTATACCTTTGTTTGCTAAATTAAATATCCCTCTATTAAAGGTACTCCTTAAATTTTCTACCAATGCCCAACTCTTTCACAGACAGTGTGAAAGGCTGAAAAATGGCTACACAGAGGATTCCCTGTACACTGAGGATGCCTTTACCAAAATAGACCTAAAAGAAGTTATTCTCAGTAGATTTATTTTTGTAGCGTGGGTGAATGGGAATACTAAGCTCCAGGAAATCAATTTTGTTGAAATGGAAGGTTGTGACCTTTGCCTTCTGTCTAAAATTTGGAAGGCCCACATGGCCCAGATAAATGAGCCCAGGGATACGAGCCCAGGACACGTTCAGCATCTCTTAATCCTGGGAATAGGGTTGACAGAGAAGGGGTGTGGCAGCAGTGGGGCCTCAGGGAAGGGGCGAAGCAGGGGGCAGGGCAAGGGTGTTTGGTTTTGTGCAATTAGAAAGTTGCCAACCCTACCTGCACCCCAATCCTCTGCCCCAGCCCTGAGCCCCCTCCTACACCCCAAACTCCTCATCCCCAACCCCACTCCAGAGCCCACACCCCAACTGTCTGCCCCAGCCCTTCAAAATGAGTGAGGGTGAGGTAAGTGAGCGGGCAGTGGGGGGGCTTGGAGAAGGGGTGAGGCCCCGGGGAAGAGATGGGGTAGGGGGCCGAGCAAAGGTATTCAGTTTTTTTGCGATTAGAAAGTTGCCAACCCTACCTGGGAATAGCCTGTTGCAGAATGAGACTGACAATTCTATCACTCAGTCTTTCGAACACATTTCATGGTCTGTACCTTCTAAGCGTTTGCCATCATTGTGTTTTATATTTTGGTGAATTTTCTTGTCTTTGGAGTTAGGTAGGTTCTTCTGGATATGTCAGTTCCTTATCTCCATCTTCTTCATGTTGTTCACTCAGTTTCTAGATTTAAAAATTTACACAGAAGTCAAAAATACCCATGAGAAATGGGAACTACAAGGCAGGGGAGACAAGAACATTTCAAGCAATAAGTAAATAAATTTATTCTATCCTGAGACATATATTACATAGCTTCTGAGACATATTTATAGTACCTAAGTTATGGACACTGTGCAATTTAGACTGTTTTGACATTAATTGAATTTGATTCATAAACAGTCACTGACTTCCCCAAAAGATAGGGTTTTTTTGTTTTTATTTTTGTATAAATAAATGCTCATTTTATTCTGTCGGTTCTGCTATAGTAAATGTTAAAATTGACTTGATTGTTTAATAAAGAACTAACCAGAGATGTCAGTTTCATGGCTCCCCACATCTTTATCTGACATCTGTATCCATGCAAAAGCCCTAAGTGAATAGCTGATATTCATCTACCAGATCAGAGCTGAAGCTTAAATGGTGACATTCAATTTGTGAAGCTAGAATGTCCTGCAGCTAAATTATCCTTTTAGTGCTGTCATTTGATTTGTCACCTAACTTTTTAATTCACAGCTCCAGCTGATCACTTGTCTCCTGAAGATATTACTTAGTGTCATTTAGATTCTTGGTGCCTGTGTATTTTATCTAACTCTCTGTGTGTGTGCTCGCGTAAAGTGTTACAAGAAGGATCTCAAAATCATCAATGTTTTGAAAACTACAAATTAAGAATTCCCAGTTCCTATTGTTGAGTAGCAAAATCTCTAATATGAATACCAAATAACTATAAAAAAGCCTACTGCAGTGACTATAGATTTCGATGACTGAAAGCTGAAGCCCATTTCACAATTAAAATCTGACTTATGCAATATTGCTTCATAGCTCATCCTCAGTGCTTGACTAGAACAAAGTATTGGTCTGATGACATGGATAATCATTGCATGCTTACAAACACGGTGTAATAATTCAGAATGCATATTAATTGCATGAACTAGTATCTGATTTACATTCCTGTTAATTAAGTTTGCCAGATTTGATTTTCTGAATAGGATAGTTTTAGGTAATCCGGCTTTGTTCTTTCATTTTGCATTGATTTCTAATGCAAAATGAAAGATAGTCCTTAAAAACTTGCAAAACATATGAAGCACTGTTATTTTTCTCAGTTTATTTTGGTGTTCTTTCTAAAGATTTGATGAGTTATTTTGATGTCAGTGAAGAAGAAATAGCATTCTGCTGGGGGTTTACCAGTGTAAGTCTAAGGAGAACTTCCATTCTTTGTGCCTTCCAAAACAATTGCTTCCCTTTGTTTTCCATCCACCTAAATTGTGCCCATCTGAGGTGAGCAAGTGGGCGGAGAGTCCCTCCCAACCCCCTTATCCCCAGCCCTAGCCCTGAGCCCCCACATCCCCAGCCTCACCCCCCCACACCCCATCCCACATTGTGCAATATAGGGGAGCTGTTAAACACTTATGGTTTCCAGTCCATTTTTACATTATTTTAAAAAATATAGAGAGACTTACAAGGCAGGTTGCGGGCAGGACTTGGACCCGTTCTGGGCATCACCAAAAATTATACAAACCTGCTGCTCCTCAGACACGCTCTGCTAGGACTGCTTTAGCAATTGTGTCAATTTGTCAGTTCTGAATTCCAGACTTTGGGGATAAAGTATGGTTTCAAGCATTTAGCTTCTAGCCTCCACTACCCACAGGGAATGGAGTGGCAGAAAACAGTAAAGATTGCTAATATTCTACCAAAAAATGTTTTCTCTCATTGCTGAACTGGTCAGTTGAACAAGATGGCTTAATTGTTCAGATCAAATCAATACTGCCAACCTTATAGGTAAATCTTCATCTAAGACAGCCCTGCCTATAGAATGTGAAGCTAAGATGCTAAATCTAAGAGTAAGTGAGCGACAAAGTATCTTTTATTAGACCACTGAAAACAGTATTATCCCTAAATTTCCTTCTTCATTCTTAGAAGTAAAAAGAAAAGGAGTACTTGTGGCACCTTAGAGACTAACCAATTTATTTGAGCATGAGCTTTCGTGAGCTACAGCTCACTTCATCGGATGCATACCATGGAAACTGCAGCAGACTTTATATACACACAGAGAATATGAAACAATACCTCCTCCCACCCCACTGTCCACCAGCAGGAGAGTGAATTTGTGTGGGGGGGTGGAGGGTGAGAAAACCTGGATTTGTGCTGGAAATGGCCCAACTTGATGATCACTTTAGATAAGCTATTACCAGCAGGACAGTGGGGTGGGAGGAGGTATTGTTTCATATTCTCTGTGTGTATATAAAGTCTGCTGCAGTTTCCACGGTATGCATCCGATGAAGTGAGCTGTAGCTCACGAAAGCTCATGCTCAAATAAATTGGTTAGTCTCTAAGGTGCCACAAGTACTCCTTTTCTTTTTGCGAATACAGGCTAACACGGCTGTTACTCTGAAACCTATTCTTAGAAGTGACTCTTTCTCTGGTTCTTTGCTATACTCACATTACAGAGATTGCAGAATTATCATCAAAACATTACATAGTTGATGGGCCTATAGTCAGCTTCTTGTCCTACCTGAAAAGGGTAATCCCGAATGAGCCAAAAATAACAGATAAGTAGTAGTAGTCAGTCCACAAGGAACAGCTTTTCTTCCCTTCAAAAGGCCAAGATGCTCCCTTCTCTTTTATTATGTCTGTAATGACAAACTTCATCTCTGCATTTCCAAAAAGTAGGCAGCTGGTCTCCTCTGCTCTAGATCCATGAGAAGTTGATCTTCAGTGGAGCAGGTGTTCTGCCTCCTTTCAGTTCTGTCAGTTCTTGCAATTTTTTTTCTTGAGTCTCACAATATTTGATGTTTTACTTAAAGTCCCAGTTCCTGAAGACACGTGATTATGGTAGAATCTCAGCTTTCTTTCTTTCTTTCTTTCTTTCTTTCTTATCTAATCTTCACGTTTGTAGAGAAAAGCAGATGACAGCTCATAGGCTCAAAAGACAGAGTCAACCCCCCCACCCCCAAATTTGCTTTAAATCTCACATATTTTAAGCTAGTTTAATAGTTTTTTTTCAGATATTTACCCACCTTAGTAAACATTTAGATAAATCAGGTCTGAATTTTGAGCTTTTAAGCAAGTTCAAAATCTTGGATTTTGGTTTCATTGCGGATATTTTACACAGCTGTAATTGTTTCCCTTGAGTGCACGTGTGCACATGTGTGTGTGTTTACAGGAGTGCTAATTATCATGAACAAAATTTGAAAGTATTTGTCTACCACAAACATCAACTTCACTGGTCATCACGTGCATTTTTTGTCATTTTTTAAATTGTGCTCCGTAGCTCAAGTCAAACATATGCCTGTGGCACCAGAGCCCCGCAGGGTAATGAAATATAGCAAAAATATTATTGAGATGATTGAAACTGTGTTTTTTTTTATTAAATAATAAGGATGCAAAGTCAGGGTGTCCTTATTTCAAATAATGCATCTAGTACTATAATTACATGTGAAGAAAAGCATTACCAGCTTATATGAATTTTTCTACTCTGCTTATTTATGTATAGGTATTTTGTCTGGGGGAAAACTAGCTTTATGGTAATAATGCCCACAATTTGATTTAGGTTCACTGACTGGCTAGAATTACAGTAGTCAAAGGAAAATATTTTGTTCAGTGATCTGTAATAACCACACTTTTTGCTGAAATTACTCTCCAGGCATTGTGCGTTGTTTCAATACTCTTTTCAGAAGAACGCAAAGCTAAGATGGTAATATTTCGCAATGGAATGAGTGTTAGAAACTGGCCACAAAGAAATCATTAGTTGCAAGGATATTATTGCAGAATGCTGATTTACCTTTTTCACTGGAGGCTTGTGTTTACAGTATATTTGAACAGAACTGTATTCACTGGAGGAAAGAAATATGTTTTAATTTTAGAGCCTAAAGTTTTGCCAAGCTGTGCCATCCCACAGCATGCTAAGCAAAGTGACTGTGCTTGTATCATAAGCTTGAGAAATGTCCAAAAATGAAGTTGCACCACTACAGCATTTCAATTATCCTACATAATGATTAATTTTAGCCAGCCTCTTTTAATGTTTTGTCAGCACTTGAGAGAGAGTAACAATGCACAGCCTTAGAAATATGATGGTTAGATTTAAGTGAAAATATCTAGACCTCAGTTTAGGAAGCTGTCATAAATATAAAGGGAAGGGTAAACACCTTTAAATCCCTCCTGGCCAGAGGAAAAACCCTTTCACCTGTAAAGGGTTAAGAAGCTAGGACAACCTCGCTGGCACCTGACCAAAATGACCAATGAGGAGACAAGATACTTTCAAAGCTGGAGGGGGTGGGGAAACAAAGGGTTCTCTCTGTCTGTGTGATGCTTTTGCCAGGACCAGAGCAGGAATGCAGGTCAGAACTCTTGTAAAAAGTCAGTAAGCAATCTAGTTAGATATGTGTTAGATTCTGTTTTGTTTAAATGGCTGATAAAATAAGTTGTGCTGAATGGAATGTATATTCCTGTTTTTGTGTCTTTTTGTAACTTAAGGTTTTGCCTGGAGGGATTCTCTATGTTTTGAATATGATTACCTTATAAGGTATTTAACACCCTGATTTTACAGAGGTGATTCTTTTACTTTTTCTTTAATTAAAATTCTTCTTTTAAGAACCTGATTGCTTTTTACTTGTTCTTAAGATCCAAGGGTTTGGGTCTGTGTTCACCTATGCAAATTGTTGAGGATTTTTATCAAGCCTTCCCCAGGAAAGGGGTTGTAGTGCTTGGGGGGCGGGGATATTTTGGAGGGGAGATGTTTCCAAGTGGGCACTTCCCCTGTTCTTTGTGTAACACTTTGGTGGTGGCAGTGTTTAACCTAAGCTGGTAAGAATAAGCTTAGGGGGTCTTTCATGCAGGTCCCCACATCTGTACCCTAGAGTTCAGAGTGGGGAAGGAACCTTGACAGAAGCTGTCTCAACTGAGTCTCTAGTCATGTAATTTAAATTAAATTTCAATCAATTCCATGTAGGGTGTTTTCTCATTGCTATTTAAAATAAACAAAATAATAAGAAAAAGTCTAGCACTTCATTTATGGATTTTAAATGTTTGACATACAATGGTCATGGCACCAGCTGTGGACAGCTAAATTATAAAATTCAAAGTTCATTCTGAAATTCCATCCTCGCTGTCCCTTGGCATGTAGCATATTTGAAATTTCACCTTCTTTAGTACTAAAGGTTAAACCTTTTTATGAGAGAATAACTGTGTACCCTTTCTACAATATCTGTGTAAAATGGGAAGGACTATGATTCAGTTTTAACTTGGAATTTGTTGGCTTTGTCTCACTAAAACAGCTCGATAATAGATGATAACATGACCTTAAGAGTCCCTTCAAGGTTGAGAGGTAGGAACACAAACTTACCTGGAAGACAATTATTCTTGTTTTTAATGACATGTTAATAAAGGGAAAAACAAAAAACAAAAAAAAGAGAAAAAAACATTCAGTACTCCAAAAGGAACATTCTGTTTGGTGGTCAGCATCCTTCCTGAGTAACTTGTGTTTAACAATGGGTCAGTAAGGAAAGTTTGTTTTTATTGTTAGAGCAGGTTGAATTCTGGTCCTGTTAACCTTTGGCGTGATCCTTTTAAATACAGGTGCTTCAGTGCAACCAGAATGTGGAAGTATGTTCTTAAAATAGATTAAGCCTCTTTCCAATTCTCCCATATAGTCCAATGACCATGCTTGTTAAATTGTTCCCGTTGGTGAGTAGGGATTATGGTCATAACAGCACATACCGTATGTCCTCAGGCTCTATTTAACCCACTCCAGTGTCTATCTGCCATAGCCATACTGCAAAACACTCTGTGTCTAAATACGTTTGAAAAAGAGACTGATTCACATGTCTGTCTGAGTAGCCAGCTTGCAGAGCTTTGTGTTCATGGACGCATTGACTGGTTGAGCTGTCATGCAAAGTCACATCGGCAACCCATATCATATGCTACACCTATTTCTTCCTCATCCTTATTAATCTTTTTAATCTGGGTTTGAAATACATAAAATAAGAATCCAAACAGTAATCCAAAACACAAATAATCCAAAATCCGCTTTGAGCATCAAAGAAGTTCTCTATTTTTTTCTTTATGTAAATACAGTATGTGTGCCTCTGGGCCTTGGACTACAAGAGAAAATAGTAAAGTACCATGATATTGGCTACACTTGTGGAATTTCCAGATCCACTAAACCAAGAACAGGTAGTTGAAATTTTATGGAATCTTTTCTCTTTTGGTTGGTCTATTTTTGGTTCTTGATGGGTCTTCCCTACCAAAAGTGTACACCAGAAATTGAGTGGTCAGGTCGGGGAGTGAACTTCCCTCATCTGATGTGGGAGGGGGGGTTCAAAGCAGGTCTCACTGAGGTGCTAGAGGGAGGTCGACGCAAAGAGAAAATGGGCCTCCAAGCATTTTCCCAGCACTAGTTTTTCCAAATCCACGTTAGAGACAAAGACAGAAATGCCTGTGAGTTCAGCGTTCTTGGCCATTAAAATGAAATAACTGGTTGTTGAAATACTTGCTTTTCGCACTCCAGGGAATTGGTATTCTAACTGTAATTGTCAATTTGGTAATCAGTATAATATAAAAATAATTTTAAAATATTTTATACTATAATATTTCAAAATAAAGTCATTTTGAAATGAAAAATCAAAATGTCCTATTCTGATAAGATCAAAACCGAATATTTCAATCTTTAAAAATATCAAAGCTAAACATTTATTTAACAAAATTAGCAGGCTACCTTTTTTTGCAATGTGTTGTCAGAAAGTTTTTGACCAGCTCTAGTAAAAATCTCAGTCTGTCTGAAGTAATCCATCTGTATGATTTCTATTAGCAACTGTTGTCCCTGCATTCTGATTTAATATGACTTACTAGGCGGCCATATTGCGACTGTGAGAAAACGAGAGTGGAAAAACAGACTTCTTAACAAAGTAATTCCTTAAACAAGAAACAGAAAATACTCTCTTCTAAGATAAATCTCTTTTTTCCAAATTACCTTCCAAACTGTGTCTTTATAGTATGATCTCTAGCAACGCATACCAAAGTGCTGCGCTGCAAATCCCCTGGAAGGATGCTACAGGAGCAAACTAAAAGGTTCATTCTTTGCATGAATGGAGGCCTATTTGAAGAGGACTAAAGGCTTATCTTCATGGGGGTTTTAAACTGGATCAGATGGAGTTAACATGATTTGAAAAAGCTTGCATACACTCAATGCAATCCATCACTGCTCACTAACTGCACGTTTATTGGAAACTCGGGCGCCCTCTGGGAACATGGACTAGGTTTGCTTTGAATTAATTCGTTTGGTGTTTTGTTCTCATGTAGACAATTGCTGTGCACCATTTTTTTGCATGCTTCCAATGGCTATCCCACAGTACTTTGCAGGTCAACCATTACTGAACCATCTGTTTCCTTGTGTGCCCTTCCTGTCCTCATGTCACATTTCCAGGATGACCTTTCCCCATTTTAAAACCTGGTGCAGAGCCAGATTTTGTCCATTTGCTCTTGGATCCCAGAGTATTGTTATTTGGGTGATACAATCGCTATACTACTCAAGAAGCCTCTCAGTGTGCCTTGTGCAGCTGCTTGGAGTCTTTGAATGCCTGGAAACTTTGAATCTTGAAGGGTTCATGTTTAGCTATTCCACCTGGAAGCAGGCAGGGCACACCCTGACTGTTTTGTAGAAGCAATGCACACATTGCTCTATCCAAGGACAAGGGCTAGATATGAACCATGAGAACTTGATTGTTGGGACAGCGACTGTGGGAAGCTTTCTTAGCCTGGGCTCAAGGCCTGAGAACCAGGATTGTAGTAGATAAAGGATGGTAAATAAGTATATTAATCAACGTCATACATTCCTTTGTGTATCTTTTTGCGGTAGCAGTATGTAATGTTTAGGGGGGAGAAATATAATAAAAGGAGAAGGTAGAAGGCGGGGGGCAGAACAGCCCATCTCAGCTGACCAGCCTGCTTGCTTGCATAAAGCTGTGTTCTGTCTCATCATTGAACTGCCACAGAATCTTAACGCCATCTGAGGGAGACATGTCAGCTCAGGACCTGTTATGGCCAGCCACAGGAATAAGGACCTTTTTGTGGACATTGCAAACCAGACCTCATGAGGGGTAATGACTGGGATACTGACCAGTGTTGGATAAAGAGCAAGTCGCTCAGGAGAAAATGTATTGAAACAAGGGATAAAAGGAGACAATCTTGTAGAAGACATGTCACCTGTCAATTTTTTGAGGAACTGGACGCAATTCTACATAATTATAGAATGATCCATCCCAGGCTCTATTTAGAACCTGATACTTACACTCTCCCCACCTCTCACCAAGGGCAACCAGCTTGACCCATTGGAGGATGAGCAGAAGCATGACAGAGAGGAGCTGGCCCCTGTGAGCCAGGATCTTTTTGTGTGTCGGTGCCCACAATGGCTGGCTGGAAAGACAGTCCCAGTTCTGCCCTGCTGCAACAGACCCAGATTTCTGTCCTGTATTTGCTGAGCCTGGAATCACAGCTGGAAATCCAGGCCAAGACCGAAGAGTCAGATCCCCAGAGGGAACTGTTGCATGTAAGTACCTATTTTTACAACTTATTATTATTTGTGGCTGTGCGTTTGGACCCTCCATCTCTCACCCCACTTATGCTGCTTCAAAATGGCACCCACCATGGCATGGCACAGTTATTCTTACTGTTGCATTTTAATTTCTGTTTATACTGTTGCAGTAATGAAAGGTTTGTGTATAGTTGGTTACTTAACAAGATTGGTTAGTTAAATGTATTTCCAAATACAAAGATATTTTCACACTGGTTTGATTAAACCTTTATAATCGTCCTTTCACAATGTATCCATTATGAGTCATCATTTCATTCAACATAGAAAATCCCTTACATAAAGCTAAATAATTCATACAGTTTTACAAAATCAAATAAGGAAAGTTTTTTTTAAACTTCAATCACCCTCATGTAATACCCCAGTGTTTGCAATGTTTACATCCCAGTACCCCACTTCCATACCCCCTTACCCCCCCCTGCACACACACAACGCAGCTAACATGTGTATGCTAGTGACTCAAAATACAAACTGTAGGCAACCCTGATTGCATTCCCACAGGTGTGTGTGTTCTCTGTTGAATGCCATGCTAGATGCTCAAACCTCTGAGCAACTTTCCACACCTCAGACTCCCACCTAGCCATAGAGCCTTCTCCTTTGCTCACACAACTATCGTGCAAACCACAACATGCAGTAATAATGGCTCTAGCACTTTTTTTTCTGATGCTTCCAGCTTGTCCCCTACACAGCTCCATCTGCCTTTCACGTGGCCAAATGCACACTTGGCTACCATTCTGGGACTGCTCAGGCAGTAGTTTAAATCTTCTTTCCTTTTGCCCAGTGGCCTGTATATGGCTTCATTAGCTAGGGCATCAGGGGATAAGCCAGGTCCCCAGAATAACTAGACCAAACTTCACACCGTTAATGTCCTCAGTGGTCCTGGGGCAAAGAGTCCTTTCTTCATTAATCTAAATATGACTGAGTTCCAAAAGATCCTATCATTGTGGACCCATGCAGCATGTTTGTCTTTAAATTTCTCATGGAGGTCCACTATCCTTGGAGTACCATGGACAAATACCCATTTCTGATTGTAAATTCTGCACCCTGGCAGGGAGATAAATGATGGGCACATGGGTTTAATCAGTTACCCAAATATACTTTGGGAAACCCATGAATGCAAACCCATCAATAATCTCCTGAACATTACCCAGTTATGAGACTTGGTTATAAAGCAACTTGTCAATGGCATGGTAGACCTACATGAGAATGGCCCCTACAATCAATATCTCCGTGACAAACCAGTAATACTCAGTACATTGGGACCAAAATAAGCTTCCAGCTAAGCAATGGTTGGTGGTGAGTTTAACCTCAAAGATCTCGGAGTTTGAAGTACAGGTCTGAAAGACTGTCTATACCGCTTCAGACTTCCAAACTGGCACTACATTATGTCCTAGGTGTCACCATGAATTCCTTTCAGGTATTTCAAAGTACTGCTTGCTAGTGAGTCCACTATACCATCTTTGAAAAGGATACAGCTGGCCAGTGTAGGGTGAGAAAAAGCTTTAAGAAGGAGCAGGATTTGTCCAATATGATTCTCATGGTCTTCTAGCACCCACCCCTTTTGCTAACACAGGGCTTATCCAGAATATATCCCCTAAACTGGAAATTTTGTGAGTATTTTTCTGGTGGAATTCTAGAACTTCCCACTCCAGATCCAGGCAAAATTTTGTAGTATACAGAGACATGAAAAAGGGGGGAGACAAATATTAAGTACCATAGGTGTGATATAAAATAACTTCTGAACTGTCAAAGGTACATGAAGGGCTCATATTTTATCAGAGTCAGTTCACTCAGCCTGAAATTGTTTTTGATGCTGTCATAAATATAAAGGGAAGGGTAAACCCCTTTGAAAGCTCCTCTCACCTGTAAAGGGTTAAGAAGCTAAAGGTAACCTCGCTGGCACCTGACCAAAATGACCAATGAGGAGACAAGATACTTTAAAAAGCTGGGAGGAGGGAGAGAAACAAAGGGTCTGTGGGTCTGTCTGTATGCTGGTCTTTGCCAGGGATAGACCAGGAATGGAGTCTTAGAACTTTTAGTAAGTAATCTAGCTAGGTATGTGTTAGATTATGATTTCTTTAAATGGCTGAGAAAAGAATTGTGCTGAATAGAATAACTATTTCTGTCTGTGTATCTTTTTTGTAACTTAAGGTTTTGCCTAGAGGGGTTCTCTATGTTTTTGAATCTAATTACCCTGTAAGATATCTACCATCCTGATTTTACAGGGGGGATTTCTTTATTTCTATTTACTTCTATTTTTATTAAAAGTCTTCTTGTAAGAAAACTGAATGCTTTTTCATTGTTCTCAGATCCAAGGGTTTGGGTCTGTGGTCACCTATGCAAATTGGTGAGGCTTTTTATCCAACATTTCCCAGGAAAGGGGGGGTGCAAGTGTTGGGAGGATTGTTCATTGTTCTTAAGATCCAAGGGTCTGGGTCTGTAGTCACCTAGGCAAATTGGTGAGGCTTTTTTACCAAACCTTGTCCAGGAAGTGGGGTGCAAGGTTTTGGGAAGTATTCTGGGGGGAAAGACGCGTCCAAACAGCTCTTCCCCAGTAACCAGTATTAGTTTGGTGGTGGTAGCGGCCATTCCAAGGACCACGGGTGGAATACTTTGTACCTTGGGGAAGTTTTGACCTAAGCTGGTAAAGATAAGCTTAGGAGGTTTTTCATGCAGGTCCCCACATCTGTACCCTAGAGTTCAGAGTGGGGGAGGAACCTTGACAGATGCATACACAATGTCTGCTTTCATATTAATTATTGTAATTAATCACTTGTACAGTATATGGCATTGTACCTCTTCAAACTATTGTGCAAATAATTTTCTGTTGAGATATAGTGTGTAAGACAAGAGAAGTGGAGTGCATGTTACGTTTGTAATCCAATATCTGTGCCGTGCTTAATGTCATTCAGTTGAGAAAGTAAATACAGCGTATAAAATACAGTGTTTTGCATACAAGCTGTCATTTTTTGAGTAGGGTCATATTATGAGTAATTATGCTAAACACTCTAATCACTTTTTACAGTTTCTAAATCTTTTAATTCTGTTCAATTGCTATTTTTAAACAAGGCATTCTGATACTATACTCTGCTGAGTATTAATGATTCATAGATGTAGAAACAGCCAGGACAGTCAAACAATATCCTGCTGTCAACTTGAGACAAGCCTATTATAACTAGTTTGGGAGCTACTCTACTCCTAAATATATCCTATGAATGCTTAGATGTATGGGATTTTCCTTATTACTTAAGCAAGACATATTTCTCTTCTTAAATTATGATTGAATCAAAATCTGCCCTTGGAAAATATGCATGCAAGATGAGAACTATTGGCAATATGTAAAAGGACATGCAAATTATGAAATGGGGAATCATGAGTGGAAAAAGAAGATAGCTTGGTAGCTAAGCCATTTTGCCAATTTGGGGCCAAGATGAGAGGTCTTTTGAAGATGAACACTTGACTATGTCTAGTTGATTGTGTTGCCTCCATCCAGTGGTGAACTGGAGCCAGTTCGCACCGGTTCACTAGAACCGGTTGTTAAATTTAAAAGCCATTTTAGAACTAGTTGTTCCGCGAGGGACAACCAGTTCTAAAAGGGCTTCTAAATTTAACTGGCCAAAACTGGCAACTTAGGCACTGACTCCATGGGTGCTCCAACCCTGGAGCACCCAAGGGGAAAATTTGGTGGGTGCAGAGCACCCACCGGCAGCTCACTGCCCCACCCCCGGCCCCAGCTAACCTCCGCTCTGCCTCCGGCTCCTCCCCTGAACGCGCTGCCCCGCTCTGCTTCTCCGCCCCCCCAGGCTTCCCGTGAATCAGCTGTTTGCACAGGAAGCTGGGGCAGGCTGAGAAGCAGGCCGCAGCTTCCCACTCATGCCCAGGGAGGTGGAGGTGAGCTGGGGTGGGGTGGGGGGGCATGAGGAGGGCCACCTGCACCGCAGCAGGTAACCCCGGGTGGGAGGGCCACACAGGGGAACCGCTCCCCACCCCAGCTCACCTCCGCCACCCTCGGCCTGAGTGTGAAGCCGCCGCCTGCTTCTCAGCCCTTCCAGGCTTCCCGCCAAACAGCTGATTCATGCGAAGCCAGGGGAGGAGGTGGAGAAGCAGAGCGGGGCAGAGGCGGAGCAGAGGTGAGGTGATCTGGGGCTGCGTGCGGGTTGGGGAGCTGCTGGTGGGTGCTCTGCACCCATCAAATTTTCCCCGTGGGTGCTCCAGCCCCAGAGCACCCGGGAAGTCAGTGCCTAAGGCGCCACTTTTTTGATGTGATCAGTGGGTGAGTGGCCGATCCCCCCGCTCCCCCCCAGCTACGTTCCCCTGCCCCTAGGAGCCAGAGAGACCTGCCATATGCTTCCTGGGAGCTGCCCCAGGTAAGCATCTCCGGGACTCCCCACCTCGCCCCCCGGCAGTTCCCTCTGGCTCTTAGGGGTGTGGTGGGCACCCACTACGGTGGCCCACGAGACCCTCCTGCCCAGTTCTGGGGGCAGTCAGGGGACAGGGGAGGGGGGAGGATGGGCAAGGGGTCCTGGGGGGAGCATCAAGGAATGCAGGGGGTTGGATGGGGCAGGAGTCCCAGGGGGCAGGGGTGAGCAACGACCCCCTCGTAGGGTGAGGATGGAACCCGTTGTTAAGATTTTGGCAACTCATCACTGCCTCCATCTGTTCCTATACTGATCTTGCAATTTATTGGGCCAGAATAATCTGAGATTATGTGTACACTAGCACTTTTGTCAGTATGATTTATGTCATGTAAGGATGTGAAAAAAACACCTGCCTGAGCGACGTAAGTTACACCGACAGAAGCGCCGGTGTAGACAGTGCTATGTCAGCAGGAGATGCTCTCCCATTGACATAGCTATTGGCGTTCATTGGGGGTGGTTTAATTATGTCATTGGGAGAGCTCTCTGCTGTCAGCATAGAGCTGCTACACAGGAGATCTTACAGTGGCACAGCTGCAGCGGTATAGCTGTGCTGCTGTAAACTCTCTAGTGTAGACGTGGCCTAAGTAACTTAAGTCTGTCAGCAAATACAGTGCATAATTCTGCAGTCCTTTAGTCCAATGAGAGTTTTCCTGAGTAAGAATTACAGTAGTAGATTATGTATTGTTATCAGTGGCTCTGCTCCTAGAGTATGTGGTTGATACCCGTCTTGGTGCTGAGTAATACAGAGTCTTGTCCTAAAGTAGGTCTAACTTGGGATGTTACAAGGGAGCAATTGTCTCCGTTCCTACTAAAGCCTTAAAAGGTCAGCTCTGTTCTTCATTGTGGACATTCTAGTGATAAAATAAATCCCACACACTCAGCCTAAGGCCATATGCTGTGCTCATTCTGCATGTGAACTGGATTCATTCATGCAAACAGAAGACAATAAGCTCCTAAATAGAAGCTCCTCATGTCTGGTGGCAAAGGATAAGGAAACTGTTGATATCAATGATAGATGGCAAGATGAAATATTAAAGAATTTGCCTGGAAAACAGGGGTTCCAAAGTAGGTATTCTGCATGACGTCTATGTACACATTAGAATTGCTTTTTGTACTTTTTTACAATCCCGCATTAATTTCTGGTCTTTGTGACTCAGGATGCCTGGGGCAGCCCGCACTGGAAATGCCAAAGTCAGGGCAGACTGCAAATTGATAGCAGATACTCCCAAGACTGGTGGGTAACACTGAAGTTAAACTCCCCAACCAGTCTCAAACTGTGCTTCCACACACTGGTTATCAAGAAGCAAAAAAGGAAATCACACAGCTCCCTTTATTGCATTCCAGTTCTCTGGCTCCCAATCAGCACCTAGGGCCAGCACTGTGAAGTTATTTTAAAACTCTGCTCACATATACAAAATATTCTTCTGACCCCAAAGGGCCCGCCATGTTGTCAGGTCAGTATAGATTTGGATTTTACGCAAAATGCCATGCTGCCAGCCAATCCTTTAGTGCCTAAAACTAAAGGTTTATTGTAAAGAAAAAAGAAGAAGAGAGCTGTTAAATGGCAAACCAATCACAATACATACCAAGATTCAGAGTCTATGTATCAGGTTTTTGGCAGTATTGGTGAGTTTGGTGGCTTGAAAGTCCCTCTGCAGCACATCCACAACTTGGATAGGTCATTCAGTCCTTTGTTCAGAGCTTCAGTTTGTAGCATAGTTCCTCTAGAGCAGTGTTTCCCAAACTTGGGATGCTGCTTGTTCAGGGAAAGCCCCTGGTGGTCCAGGCCGGTTTGTTTACCTGCCACGTCCGCAGGTTTGGCTGATCGCGGCTCCCACTGGCCGCAGTTTGCTGTGCCTGGCCAATGGGGGCTGCGGGAAGCAGCAGCCAGTACGCTATTAGATATTTTTGCCTGATTTTCTGCTACCTTTGATCTTGTGTAATTTATTTTATGTTTGTCAGCATTTTACACCTCATTTGCAATAACTTTTCATGGGTACAAATGAAAACTTGAGGTCCAAGACCATGGGTAATTGGGCCCATTTGTTTTCATTGAAGCATAAGGCCTGATTCTACATGCTGTAACTCTGCTTTTACAAGATGGAATTACACTAGCCTAAAATAGTTATAATATAATCAGATCCATCTAGGCTGTCTACAAAGTCCAATCATTGAAATGTCTGGCAGGCAAATCAGTTTGTGGATTTTATTTTAAAAAAATCTTTTTTTTTCTCCCTTTGATATATTCCTGGGCCTTACATCCTAAACATTCAGGACTCTATCCTTCTCTCAGTGAAGTCAAAAGAGATTTTTCCATTGACTTCAATGGGAGCATGTGTGGGCACTTAGGGCTGGTCTACACTAACCCTTTAAGTTGTTCTAAGTAACGCTAGTTCAGTTATGTAAGTTATGTACCTGAAGTTGACGTAATTTCGGTCGACTTACAGTGGAGTCTACACGGTGCTATGTCCACAGGAGATGATCTCCCATCAACATAGCTTCCGCTTCTCAGGGAGTTGGAGTACAGACATCACTGGGAGAGCACTCTGCCATCAACTTAGTCCTGGATTACACCAGGAGTTTAGGTCGAATTTAGCAGCATTAGATCGATTTAACCCTGCACCCGTCCACACGACAAAGCCATTTTTGTCGACTTAAAGGGCTCTTAAAATCTATTTCTGTACTCCTCCCCGAGAAGGGAATTAGCATGGGAATTAACATCGCCAGGTTGAATTTGGGAAAGTGTGGACGCAATTCGATGGTATTGGCCTTTGGGAGCTATCCCAGAGTGCTCCATTTTGACCGCTCTGGACAGCACTTTTAACTCAGATGCACTAGCCAGGTACACAGGAAAAGCCCCGGGAACTTTTGAATTTCATTTCCTGTTTGGCCAGCGTGGCAAACTCATCATCACAGGTGACCATGCAATCCCAGAATTGCAAAAGAGCTCCAGCATGGACCGAACGGGAGGTCCTGGATCTGATCGCTGTATCGGGAGACTAAATCGTGCCTTCAGAACTCCGTTCCAAAAGACAAAATGCCAAAATATTTGAAAAAATCTCCAAGGGCATGATGGACAGAGGCTACAACAGGGACCCGCAGCAGTGCCGCATGAAAATTAAGGAGCTCAGGAAAGCCTACCAAAGAGGCAAATGGCCAATCCGGGTCAGAGCACCAGACATGCTGCTTCTATGATGAGCTTCATGCAATTCTAGGGGGGGCCCTACCATTACACCACCCCTGTCCGTGGACACCTGCAAGGGGGGAGGCTCATGCAACAGGGATGAGGATTTTGGGGACGAGGAAGATGAGGAGGAGGAGGAGGATGGCACAGAGCAGGCAAGAGGAGAAACTATTCTCCTTGACAGCCAGGAACTATTTATCATCCTGGAGCCAATACCCTCCCAGGGCTAGCAAGGAGGGCTCCCGGACCATGAAGCCGGAGAAGGCACCTCTGGTGAGTGTACCTTTGTAAATATAACCTGTGGTTTAAAAGCAAGTGTGTTTAATGATTAATTTGCCCTGAAGACTTGGGATGCATTCACGGCCAGTACAGCTACTGGAAAAGTCTGTTAACTTGTCTGGGGATGGAGCGGAAATCCTCCAGGGACATTTCTATGAAGCTCTCCTGGAGGTACTCCCAAAGCCTTTGCAAAAGGTTTCTGGGGAGGGCAGCGTTATTCCATCCACCATGGTAGGACACTTTACCACGCCAGGCCAGTAGCACGTACTCTGGAATCATTGCATAACAAAGCATGGCAGCGTATGGTCCTGGTGTTTGCTGGCATTCAAGCAACATCTGTTCTTTATCTCTCTCTGTTATCCTCAGGACAGTGATTATCCCAGAGAATTATGTGTGTGTGTGTGTGGGGGGGGGTTAGTTGGGTTTGTGCTACATGTTAACACGAAAACCGCAGCGTCTCCTTTTAAATGGCCAACCCAGTGGGTGCTTAGTATGGGAAAGGAGGGCGTTGCTGTTTGAAATCATTCCCACATGTTATGAAGGCTGAAGAAGCCGAAAGACTGTGGCTTAGCATGGCTGCCTGCAAGCCAAATTCTGTTGCCCGGCCCTGCATGTGTGATCTCTCACACCAAACTGGCAGGCCCTCAATATAAGAGGCAAAATGCGACCTTGTACCAAAAGCACATGTGCTATGTAATGTTAATAGCTTGATTTACCATGAAAGAGTCTACCCATTGCTTTCTAAAATGTGTCTTTTAAATACTATTCTCCCTTTTTTTTCCTTCCGTGGTTGCAAATGTTTCAACGCTCCCCCTATCATCTCCGTCCCAGAGGCTAGCGCAGATAAGAAGGTGAAAAAAATGCAGTCACGATAAAATGTTCTCTGAGCTCATGCAGTTCTCCCGCAATGAAAGAGCTCAGTAGAATGCGTGGAGGCAAGCAATGTCAGAGTCCAGGAAAGCAGAAAATGAACACAAGGACAGGAGGGACGAGCAAGATGAGAGGTGGCTGCAGCGTGATAAGAGGAGGCGGGATTCAATGCTGAGGCTACTGAGGGATCAAAATGATATGCTCCGGCGTCTGGTGGAGCTGCAGGAAAAGCAGCAGAAGCACAGACCGCTGCTGCAGCCCCTGTGTAACCGCCCACCCTCCTCCCCAAGTTCCATAGCCTCCTCACCCAGACGCCCAAGAATGTGGGCGGGGGGCCTCTGGGCACCCAACCACTCCACCTCAGAGGACTGCCCAAGCAACAGAAGGCTGGCATTCAATAGGTTTTGAAGTGCAGTGTGGTCTTGTCCTTCCCTCCTCTCCTCATCCACCACCCCATCCAGTGCTTCCCAATTCACCCACCCCTTTGGGGCTACCTTGGCAGTTATCCCGCTATTTGTGTGATGAATTAATAAAAAATGCATGATTTTGAAACAACAATGACTTTATTGCCTCTGCAAGAGGTGATGAAAGGGGGTAGGGTGGTTGGCTTACAGGGAAGTAGAGTGAACCAAGGGGGTGGGTTTTCATCAAGGAGAAACAAACAAATGTCACACTGTAGCCTGGCCAGTCATGAAACTGGTTTTCAAAGCTTCTCTGATGCACAGTGCACCCTGCTATGCTCTTCTAATCGCCCTGGTGTCTGGCTGCGTGTAATCAGTGGCCAGGCCATTTGCCACAACCTCCCACCCCACCATAAATGTCTCCCCCTTACTCTCACAGATATTGTGGAGCACACAGCAAGCAGCAATAACAATGGGAATATTGGTTTCGCTGAGGTCTAACCGAGTCAGTAAACTGCGCCAGAGCACTTTTAAATGTCCAAATGCACATTCTGCCACCATTCTGCACTTGCTCAGCCTATAGTTGAACAGCTCCTTACTACTGTATAGGGTGCCTGTGTATGGCTTCATCAGCCATGGCATTAAGGAGTAGGCTGAGTCCCCAAGGATAACTATAGGCATTTCAACATCCCCAACAGTTATTTTCTGGTTTGGGAAGGAAGTCCCTTCCTGCAGCTGTTCAAACAGACCAGAGTTCCTGAAGACGTGAGCGTTCTGTACCTTTCCTGGCCATCCCACGTTGATGTCGGTGAAACATCCCTTGTGATCCACCGGTGCTTAAAGTGTCTTCACCAGACCTGCTAAATCGACACCGCTGCATTGATTGTAGCGGTGCCAATTTAGCCAGTAGTGTAGACATGGCCTCAGTCTATGAGATGATCAATTTCAGCAGTTTTATCCTGAGAAAAAAATGCTAGATTGAAAGGAAGTAGATGAGAAGTAGAATTTTAACTAACAAACATCAGTAGTTCAGAAGACTATGCTGACTGTGTGGATTTTCTTTCATTTTGTTGAATGGAGGCACCAACCTGAAGATGCCCTTAGCTTGAGCTGATATTTTATCTGCATCTTTAATTGCACTAAGTCTGAAGGGGATCTCAGAAATTGTGAAGTGCATGTTCAGAGCCTATGTTGTGCAAAACTGTGACTCTTTTTAAGTCTATCGTTATGTCTTAGCTCTGTTTTTTTTAAGCATTTCAGCCTTAAGCCGCTTTTTTTTCTTTCATACTCTGATCAGTCTCAAAAAAAATCATATTCTCCAGATCTTGCTGTAAAGCTTAGTAACACTTCCAAACACACTACCTGTGATGCGGGCTTAAAACTAAAAGACAACTGGGAAATAGCAAGACTTGAGGAGAGCTATTAAAATAAAGCTGCTTAAAAAATAATAATACCAGAATGGCTGCAAAAGGGATGCAAGACAAAGGCAACACCCCCTGCCCCCACCTCAACCCCTTGGGAAAAATAGGAAACAATATACAAGCCAGAAAGGTAATTTGTGTGAGGACGAGGCAAACATGAAAAAATCAGAAATAAGATAAAGTAATAATAAAAAGGAATAACATAGTACAGGATTACTCTAAAATATCAACGAAGAAAAGGACATCTGTCTAAGGCATTGGTACATTGTGTCCCCTTCAGAAGAGTAGACATCCCTAAGGGAATGGCAGTATGAAGAGGAAAATAGGATATTATGCTCAAAAGAAGAGAGTGGATTATGTTGTCATACTATATGAGAGAAAATGAAACTTAAACCTTGAGTCGTTAACAATAAATTGCATGACAGTCTGAGAGATTTCAAATTTATGCCAGAGAACTTATAGTGAATATACATTCAATTTACAGTAACTGGCTTCCTGCTGCAAAATTATGTACCCTAGAACTCTGACAACCTGACCAGATGATTCTGTGAATTCAACTCTTTCTAAGAGATGTAGTGTGGAAAAGCTATTTGGCACATTTACTGCACTTAATAAGATATGCTGTTCTCTAGAATGATGGGCAAATACTATTGTTAGGAAAAAGTTCTAAAATAAATTGGGTGGAGGGGAGAATAAATGACACATTTTAATTCATTAACATGTCATCAGAATGAAGTGGTAGCCAAATGGTCCTTTATCTAAAAAAGAGCACAATGTTTTGTCTGTATACATGGTATTTTATATACAGAAGAGCACTCTATTTTGTCTTGCTTATCTTGCTTATCAGAAGTATTACAAAGTAATGAACCATTCTGGAGACTTTTTTGTGTTTCCAGTCTAGAAAATCAGTAAACAGATTTTTTGGTATGTTGAATGGAATTGGGATGGTGCAGTCTGTGTTGTCTGTCTGAGATTGATACATTTTTTCCCTTTAAATGCTGATGGATTAAGGAGCTATATTCCTAATTGGCCTTGTGTGTTAGTATTAAATTCCATGGACCTTGTTATTACACCAATAATAGTTTCAAGCTATTGTTCTGACTCTCACTTCAGTATAGGAATATTACTGTACTAAATATACATACATATCAAGTGCTCAATTACAGGCATATTATGTAAGAGAAAAAAGGGAATGACATCTTGAACAATGCTGCTAACCAATGTTGTTGCTAATTAGAGTATTGCTTGCTTTCTCCAATTAATTGAAATTCTTTTTACAGATTGTTTTGCATTAAAGTCTTCCACACAAAACACTTGTGCTTTTATTAGGAAAGCTTGTGTTTTAAAGCCAAGCTGTGGCTTATTGACACTACTTAAAATAGATTAAGGGTGAAATCCTGGCTCCATTGAAGTCAATGGAAATGTTGCCATTGACTTAATGAAGCCAAGGTGATTACGTACAACATGGAGTCTATGTTCATTATTGTTAGTTGATGAATTAGTTAAGTGGTACTTACAGGTTAAATACAAGTAGCAGTAGAGTAGAAGGAAGAATGGAGAACATGAGAGGAGAGAAAAGGAACAGAGAAAGTAGAAAAAAAGAGTGGAAAGCAGAAAAGGTAGAAAAGAGTAAAGGTGGTAATTAGAGAGATGTAAAGAGGTGAAGTAGCTTTGTCTTGTATAAGATTTGTGTTTTTATTGTGTAATTCCAACCTACAATTAGAGGCAGGCACATAAAAATGGAATTAAATACATGAAATAAATAGGGCTGTCAATTAATCACAGTTAACTCACGTGATTAACTCAAAAAAATTAACTGATTTAAAAAAATTACGATTAGTTGCACTGTTAAACAATAGACTACCTAGTGAAATTTATTAAATATTTTGGATGTTTTTCTACCTTTTCAACTATTTTGATTTCTATTATAATACAGAATACAAAGTGTACAGTGCTCACTTTATATTGTTTTTTATAACAAATACTTTCACTGTAAAATGATAAACATAAGAAATAGTATTTTTCAATTCACCTCATACAAGTATTGTAGTACAATCTCTTTATCATGGAGGTGTAACTTACAAATGTAATTTTTTTTGTTTTTTTTGTTTTTGTTTTAACTGCACTACAAACCAAAACAATGTAAATCTTTAGAGCCTACAAGTTCACTCAGTCCTACTTCTTGTTCAGCCAATCACTAAGACCAACAAGTTTGTTTACATTTACGGGAGATACTGCTGACTACTTCTTATTTACAATGTCACCTGAAAGCGAGGTGTTTGCATGCACTTTTGTAGCTGGCGTTGCAAGGTATGTACATGCCAGTTATGCTAAACATTCATATGCCCCTTCATGCTTCAGCCACCATTCCAGAGGACATGCTTCCATGTTGGTGATGCTCATTTAAAAAAAAAAAGTGCTAATTAAATTTGTGATTGAGCTTCTTGGGGAAGAATTGTATGTCTCCTGCTCTGTTTTACACCTGCATTCTGCATATATTTCATGTTCTAGCAGTCTTGGATGATGACCCAGCACATGTTCGTTTTAAGAACACTTTCACAGCAGATTTGACAAAACACAAAGAAGGTACTAATGTGAGGTTTCTAAGGATAGATACAGCACTTGACCCAAGGTTTAAGAATCTGAAGTGCCTTCCAAAATCAGAGAGAGACGAGATGTAGAGAATGCTTTCAGATTTCTTAAAAGAGCAACACTCCAACGTGGAAACTACAGAACCGAACCACCAAAAAAGAAAATCAACCTTCTGCTGGCGGCGTCTGACTCAGATGATGAAAATGAACATGCATCGGTCAGTCCGCTCTGTTTGGATTGTTATTGAGCAAAACCTGTCATCAGCATGGATGCATGTCTTCTGGAATGATGACTGAAGCATGACTGGACATATGAATCTTTAGCACATCTGGCATGTAAATATCTTGCGATGCCAGCTACAACAGTGCCATGCAAACTCCTGTTCTCACGTTCAGGTGACATTGTAAACAAGACATTGGTAGCATTATCTCTTGCAAATTGTAACCAAACTTGTTTGTCTGAGCGATTGCCTGAAGTAGGACTGAGTGGACTTGTAGGTTTTAAAGTTTTACATTTTTATTTTTGAATGCAGTTATTTTTTGTACATAATTCTACATTTCTAAGTTCAACTTTCATGATAAAAAGATTGCACTGCAGTACTTGTATTAGGTGAATTGAAATATACTATTTCTTTTGTTTTTTACAGTGCAAGTATTTGCAATTAAAATAAATATAAAGTGGGCACTGTATAGTTTGTATTCTGTGTTGTAATTGAAATCAATATATTTGAAAATGTAGAAAACATCCAAAAATATTTAAATAAATGGAATTCTATTATTAACAGTGCGATTAATTGTGATTAATTGTTTTAATCGCTTGACAGATGTAGAAATAAATAATAAAATGACTGCATATTGACATTTGAAAAATCATAATTAGAACTGCCAAATATTGCCAAAAGTATCTGAATATTTTTCAGATTTTAAAACGGGATCACTTTGACTTTGTTAATGTCCCCTTTCTGTACATTAATGCCCCAATCCTGAAATTGATAGGACAGAGTGGACTGTGGTGTCTGTACTATCAGTTGCAGGATTGGAGCCTGAAATAGCAAATTTTCAGTGAATATTGAGTGACAGCTACCATTTTAGTTAGCACTGATGATTGAAATGGGAACTTCCAAAGCTGAAAGCAGGACTCTGTACAGCTTGAGCTAAAGAGCCAACTTCTGAATCTGACACACATAACAAATTCATGTATCTGCTGTGGAACAGGCAGAAATGGGGACATGTAAATCATATTGACAAATGAGGTACATTTGAAAAATGCACACATTTCAAGAAACAGATTCATCAGTATGCTCCAGATTCTTCCCACAAGTCTGGTGACCCACAGGAAGCATAAACACTGTTTAACTAACCAGCTAAATCCAGCTAATTAAACAGAACAGTGTGATAATTGCATGATGTGTATATATTAGCTAATGTAACCACAGAGAAAATGTTTCCCTTGCACTTTGTAATTGAAATGGACCCATAGGTAATATATAGGATTTTGTAGTAAATACATGTTACAAAAAATAGTGTAATTATTATATTTGTATGAGACTTGCAAAATCAGGCTCATTTATGGATGATGAGAGGTTTGAAAATACCTGAACTCTAGCGCATTTGTCCTTTGCTACATTTAATTATTTGAAAATAGATAAGCTTGCTATAACAAAACATATGTCCTAAGAAAGGTACAAAAATACTAGGTATAAATTCATAGTATGCAGGTATAAAACAGGATTAATTAAGTAAAATATACAGGCAATATTTTTTCATGGATTTGTTTTAACCTCATGTTAAAAGTTTACACTCTATTCACAAACAAAAAAAGTAATTTTTGTTGTTTACTTGTAGCATTAACAAACGTTTCTTCTTTGAAGTCAGTTCATTTAGGGGAAAAATCAGCCATGAAGAGTAACACACACAGACACATTATGAAATGTTCCTTTAGCCAGAAGTCTTTGAAAATGGCTCTTACTCAAAACATCAGGATCCTTAGACCTTCCAGAAATGACATTTCACAAAGGGACACAAGACCCGTTTTAATTTATTCCAGAAAACCTTCAAAGTATCTTATTTCCTTTCATCAAATGTGATCATAGAATCATGGAATATCAGGATTGGAAGGGACCTCAGGAGGTCATCTAGTCCAACCCCCTGCTCAAAGCAGGACCAATCCCCAACTAAATCATCCCAACCAGGGCTTTGTCAAGCCTGACCTTAAAAATATCTAAGGAAGGAGATTCCACCACCTCCCTAGGTAACACATTCCAGTGTTTCACCACCCTCATAGTGAAAAAGTTTTTCCTGATAGACAACCTAAACCACCCCCACTGCAACTTGAGACCATTACTCCTCGTTCTGTCATCAGCTACCACTGAGAACAGTCTAGATCCATCCTCTTTGGAACCCCCTTTCAGGTAGTTGAAAGCAGCTATCAAACCCCCCTCATTCTTCTCTTCCGCAGAGTAAACAATCCCAGTTCCCTCAACCTCTCCTCATAAGTCATGTGTTCCAGTCACCTAATCATTTTTGTTGCCCTCTGCTGGATGTTTTCCAATTTTTCTACATCCTTCTTGTAGTGTGGGGACTACCAAAACTGGACACAATACTCCAGATGAGGCCTCACCAATGTTGAATAGAGGGGAACAATCACGTCCCTCGGTCTGCTGGCAATGCCCCTACTTATACATCCCAAAAATGCCATCGGCCTTATTGGCAACAAGGGCACACTGTTGACTCATATCCAGCTTCTGGTCCACTGTAACCCCTAGGTCCTTTTCTGCAGAACTGCTGCCGAGCCATTCAGTCCCTAGTCTGTAGCGGTGCATGGGATTCTTCCATCCTAAGTGCAGGACTCTGCACTTGTCCTTGTTGAACCTCATCAGATTTCTTTTGGCCCAATCCTCTAATTTGTCAAGAGCCCTCTGTATCCTATCCCTACCCTCCAGTGTATCTACCTCTCCTCCCAGTTTAGTGTCATCTGCAAACTTGCTGAGGGTGCAATCCACACCATCCTCCAGATCATTTATGAAGATATTGAACAAAACCGGCCCAAGGACCGACCCTTGGGGCACTACACTTGATACCGGCTGCCAACTAAACATGGAGCCATTGATCACTACCTGTTGAGCTCGACAATCTAGCCAACTCTCTATCCACCTTATAGTCCATTCATCCAGCTCATACTTCTTTAACTTGCTGGCAAGAATACTGTGGGAGACCATGTCAAAAGCTTTGCTAAAGTCAAGGAACAACACATCCACCGCTTTCCCCTCATCCACAGAGCCAGTTATCTTGTCATAGGAGGCAATTAGATTAGTCAGGCATGACTTGCCCTTGGTGAATCCATGCTGACTGTTCCTGATCACTTTCCTCTCCTCTAAGTGCTTCAGAATTGATTCCTTGAGGACCTGCTCCATGATTTTTCCAGGGACTGAGGTAAGGCTGACTGGCCTGTAGTTCCCAGGATCCTCCTCCTTCCCTTTTTAAAGATGGGCACTACATTAGCCTTTTTCCAGTTGTCCGGGACTTCCCCGGATCGCCATGAGTTTTCAAAGATAATAGCCAATGGCTCTGCAATCACATCCGCCTACTCCTTTAGCACTCTAGGATGCAGCGCATCCAGTCCCATGGACTTGTGCTGTTCCAGCTTTTCTAAATAGTCCCAAACCACTTCTTTCTCCACAGAGGACTGGCCACCTCCTCCCCATGCTGTGCTGCCCAGTGCAGTAGTCTGGGAGCTGACCTTGTCCATGAAGACAGAGGCAAAAAAAGCATTGAGTACATTAGCTTTTTCCACATCCTCTGTCACTACGTTGCCTCCATCATTCAGTAAGGGGCCCACACTTTCCTTGACCTTCTTCTTGTTGCTAACATACCTGAAGAAACCCTTCTTGTTACTCGTAACATCTCTTGCTAGCTGCAACTCCAGGTGTGATTTGGCCTTCCTGATTTCACTCCTGCATCCCTGAGCAATATTTGTATTCCCTGGTCATTTGTCCAAATTCCACTTCTTGGAAGCTTCTTGTAAGATCATGACATTGGAACTGAAGAGATCCAGACTGGATACATATTACCACAAATGGTGGCAGAGAACAGTGATACACCCTTCATTTTTATTTCAGTTCTGACCTTTTATAGAATCACTTAGAATGTATAACAAATTAAGGCTCTGTGCTGATGCTGGCTCGGGAAAAACAAAATCTAGCTGTACTTTAGCATTGTCATTGTGGTGGACAATATCCTAGGAACTGAAGGTATGCTGTTAAAGTTCCTTAAACTTCACCTGGAATAAATCTAAAGGAAGTATAAAAGCCTACAATTGTCACAAAAGCCCCTTCAACCTTGAAGGCTGACAATCATTTCTCCCCAAAGACCTCTGTTTTCCCAGAGATTCATAACTTGTTTTGCTCAGTGTGTGATTTGTAGGCTTATGATATGCATGATAACTTGCAGGTTTTTGAAACAAGCTTGAATAGTGGTAACATGGCTCTGCAGTAGAACTATATTCCCCTCATGTCTAGTTCCTGAAACAAATCATGGGCTCATTGACCTGGTTTTCCCTGATTCTGAGAACAACAATACACATTGGCTTCCTTTCAAGGTTGTTTTCTTATTTGAAAGTCACCAGAACTTCTGTTTGGAGGCATAGGTGCTGAAACTAGGGGTACTGGGGATCCAGCAGCACCCCATGGCTTAAAGTGGTTTCCATCTTATACAGAGTTTACAGTTTGGTTCAATGGCTCTCAGAACTCCCGCTATATGAACTGTTCCAGCACCACTGTGTAGAGTATCCAAATTCGTTATTTTTACACATTCGATTATGAGCATCTTTGAAAGGATAGAGCTAACAAGAAATTGGAGATCGATAGTATTACTATCGCTGTTCTTAGATGTCACATTCACTTTTTATAGTCTTGTAGTGTTATTACACCATTTCTACCAACTAAACAGGCATGAGGATTGTTCTGCAGAGAATAGCTTTCCAGGGGCCAAATTGATCTATGATGTAGCTACAGTCAGGTTGGTGAAACTACACCACAGATAATATTGGCCCAAGTGTTCCGATATTAGCCTGCATTAAAGGGATGAAAAATAGAGAGGAGTGTAAAAAGTAATAACAGAATTTGAAAAGCTCTGTAGACATTACTACACTTATTTGCATTGGATTTTTCTCCAGTTGAAGAAAGCAGTTGTTGCTTTTGTTTTGTTTTGTTTCAGCTTTGAGAAATCCAAACCAGTAAAAATAAACATATTTTACAATTCAAGCCTGTCATTTTTTTAAAGGCAGAATCTTAGTCTGCTAAATGAGACACATCTGCTTTGCTTCAGTTACCATCAATGGAGGAATATATTCAAAAGTCATTCATTTCTACTAATGGTTTTGTCAAAAATAAAAATAAATAAATAAATAAATAAAAAGGAGGATATGGAGTAGAAAAACAAACAAACAAAAATAGATGTATCAAATAGAAAATCTGTGCTGGACAATCTTCCTGGCTTCACCTCCTTTGTATATGCAGTGTTGTCATGGGACTGAGGAAAAAAAAAAGATCTCTTTACAAAAATCTCTGGAAATTAAGAATCGTGATTTCAAATTATCCTTGCTCAGGAAAATATTCCATTGATTTCAACTTTTATTGCTAATTGCCAATTACTATGTGTATTAAAATTGGTAGGTCTTTGTATACAACTTGCTACTGGAATGTAAGCTAAAAATTGAAACTCTCATTGGTAGTTCGATGTATAGATTGCTTGGAGGATCAGGACTAGGGATGGGTAAATAGCTGATTTTCCAATTCACTGGCACTTCTGGAAAATGGGAAACATAGCTTGGGGCCAAACTGAATCTGAAAACTGGAAAATTACAATAAATCAAAAAAGCTATTTTGAGTCAAATGTCCCATGTTTGAATTTGGGTCTCCCCATTGCAGGTGAGGATATCATGGTCTGGTTCTTTCTGTCTCTCCTGTTGAAGGGGTTTGACTGTGGATAAATAAACATTCATTGGAGAAGGGACTTGACCCAGGTCTCTCACATCCCGAGTGAGTGCCCTACTCAGTGCACTATTGGATATTCTGGGCACATGAGTATTCTCTCCACTCCACCTTTCCAGCTGTCCATTGTTTGGGGACCAAGCCTGTACAGAAACTCTGAGAATGCCTACAGGATGAGGCCCCGTTGGCAATATAAGCAGGGGAGCATGTAATCTGAAAATCCACTTCAGGGCTGCTGGCACTCTGGCTTGTGAAAGGGTTCAGGATCGCTTGTTAGCTGTGGGATGACAGTTGGGCTTAGGTGGTTTTGTGTATGCCCATGGGAGGAAATATAGGCACCTAGGGGGTTAGGCAGGAACTTAATAGTGATTTAAAATATATCAGTGGTGCCTCAGTATTGGACTTAAGCATCTAAAGAGGTAGTTAGGCATCTAAGTAGGTTTATGAATTAGGCCCTAGGTGGCTTAGGTTCCTAAGTCCCATTTTCAGAAGTGATGTAGGCACTTACGGTGAGATTCTGTTCTATGTCTCTAAGAGACACAGCAGAGAACTTAGTATCAGAGGAGTAGTCATGTTAGTCTGTATCCACAAAAACAACTGGGAGCCCTGTGGCACCTTAAAGAAGAAGTGGGCTTTTTACGCACGAAAGCTTATGCCCAAATAAATCTGTTTAGTCTTTAAGGTGCCACTGGACTCATTGTTTTAGCAGAGAACTTGAAACTCTGTAGGACCATTTAAGTTACATTAGTCTCCCTGGGGTTGTCCTATGGGCCTCAATGACTCCTGGAATCTTTGTAGCATTGCACAACCTGCCTTCTGTAGTCCCAGATAGAACTTCTTCCAAAGGAGTTCTTGGAATGTAGACTTACAGCAGTCTTACAAAGTGCCTGCAAGAGGAGAATCCTTCCCTAGATAGAACTGGGGCTTTGAGAGCTTCTTTACACCACTCCAGACCTTTTACGTTGCATAAAGTGCTAGGGTGGCATGAGGAATGAGACAACATTTTAAAAAGTGCCATAGTGATTTAGGCCTCAAGACCCTTTAAAATAGTAATTTAGGCACTTTAGAACCCAATGACTAGATTTTCAAAGGTATTTAGACCCCTAAAGTTGCAGACAGGCTCCTAGTGGAATTTTTAAAAGCACCTAACTCCCATTTTAAATCAATGCAAATTAGGCACCTATCTGTATTTTTAGGTACCTACATTACTTGAAAACCTGGTCCTTAGGATCATAAATCTGATGGAAAGGCCCATTTATGCACTTTTGAAAATTTTACCCGTTTTCAATGAGATGGTCAAAGCCTTCAGTGGTTTCTGGAATGAAGACTACATTTTTCTGTCTTTGGAGGCATACTGTATCTGCCTGCAATCTGAAGTATTTCTTAGCCGAGGCTTTCTGCACCAGCTCCTCAGCCATTTTAAATTAGTATAGATACATTGACTTTAATAGAGCTATTATTATTTACACCAAGTGAGGATCTGGCCTTACATGTTTTTTGCTTTAGATTACTGTTGAAGTTGTTAAGATGCTTGCCTTCTACTTAACATCTAACTCTTCTCAATTCTGTGGATTAAATAGTGAAGCTGGTGGAGTGAACTTGGAATGATAACATAGCATGAGAAGAAACTGATTGACTAATGTCATAAACTGGTTCAATGTGACATTGAGACAATATGTATTTGCCTCTAGATTTATAACTCAATTTTGGCCTCAGAAAGTTGCAAGCTGGACATCGATATGTGATCTTGATGGAGATCCAGCGACATAAATTTAACATTGCAACATCACTTTAATGGATGTGCATTGGGATTGTTTTCATTTTATTTTGACTCAATATTCATAATATCACCACAGACTTGCAGTGACATTGGTTTGTTTTGACTTTATTACAGAATTTGCATAAAGTCATCAGACAATAGCTGAGACCCCCAGGCAATCACTGTTTATCATCTGAAGTCTCACCTATGCTAAAAAAGAGTCTACAAAGTTTCATCCTAATGCAATTTGAAATGTCTGAGCCTGCAACTCAAGGCTGTAAAAGGAAATAAAGCTGAATTTTAATTTTTGAAACGTATCTTATATATTCTGTGCAATTTGTATAGATATAGTCCCCACCCTGCTCTGAAGAGAATATGTACACAGAATGTATATAGCTTAAACCTACCCTTCCTGAAGTTTGCCTTTATTGGTAACCCAAATAACAACCTAACATAAACCTTAGCTTAAATTTTCTCCTCAAGTTTGGCTGTTCTAAGTGTTTCCCCTGGAGCCCTGTTAGAAGCTCTAATATTTTTTTTATCCGTGGTTGGAGCTAACAAAATCAACCAGCTTAATAATGATTACACTACATTGTCATAAAGGCCCTATTCAATGGGACTGGTTATGTGCTTGAAGTTAGACATGTGCTTAATATCTTCCTGAGTTGGGGCTCTACTGTTCAAGGATCTGTAAATAAGATGGCTCAACACAGGAGCCATGTTAATGGCTTATACTGCCACATTATGAAGGTAGAAATTGGACCTATATTGGTCAAGATGAACAAGAAATAAATGAACAACATAAATATTTTACAATATTTTCATTGTATTAACATCAGTAGTACAAGTAAGCTGGTACAGTCAGGTACACCATACCATTAAGGCATTTATTGCCGGTACACCATACCGGAAAGACACATTCGGTATCCTCTGAACACCGCTGGGCTCTCCCAGGAATCACGGGGGGGAAGAAGCAGAATGTGGGGCCACCCCCTCCCCTAGCCCTTTCATGCTTCTGTGTCTCCTGTCTGGGGTCTGTACATCCCTGCTGGAGGACAGGGCTAGGGCTGGGGCTGGGGCCATACTAGAGAAGCTGCTGGTGCGGGAGGCTGCCTTCTGGCAGCAGTGACCCCACATTCTGCTCCTTACACCACTGCGATTCCCAGAAAAGCCCTGCAGTTTCACGGATAACGATTTATATCTGCGGATATCCACAACCATGGGTATAAATTTGTATCCACACAGGACTCTATGTATAGTCACACAACTATAATGCAGGAAAATTCAAAGCAATCACTATGATCTTGCCAGTTCACTATTTTACCCCTTTTCCCAGGTCATTTATGAATATGATATGAATGAAAATGAATAGCTCCTGCTATTTACCCCTCGCCCTTGTGAAAACTGACCATTTATTCGTACCCTTTGTTTCCTATCTTCTATTGTTGATCTGAATTTGATGGGTTAGTTATTATGGCTCGCATCCGACCAGAAGATTTATAGGTTCTTGTCCAATTCAGGCTACAGAGTTTAAGAACTCAGAGAGTTCTATATTGGGAGAGGATTCTTGGGGTGCTTGGCAAGAACAAGTACACTGAGGACGATACCAAATTGATAAAACCTTTATTGAAATTAACATAAAAATAAGAAATGCAATGAAACTTATAACTGCAAAAGAGTAAAAGAATTCCAAAACTCCTGGTGGTACCATTTCTATTATACCTTAACCTAATATACTCACACCCTTCCTTGAGGACCCAGTAATAAGAGGTGAAGCACCAGCCTCACTCCTGGCATGCCCGATTATGCGATGGTGCTGGCTTTCCCAATGGTTAGGAATGTTGAGTAGTTGTACTATACTACACAAGCTGAGCTGATAGCGTGATAGAAAATAGAATAGATAGATAGCACTTAGAACTTAGAAGAGCTAAATTTAGCAGAACTAAACTACAGTAAAGTGAACTAACCGAATTACTAAGAGCTCTCTTACAAGGTATTTTATAGGATCCTGACATATGTAGTTCAGGCCCAACCTACTATACCCAAATCTTATTTCCGTACCCTAAGAAATTTATGAGTACCCTTCTCCTATAGGTTAATGGATTATGACACTTACTTTCAAAATATGTTGTTAAGAATTATCTCATTCGAAAACTGCCAACCTAGGCTCTCTTGATGACCTCCAAGTTGTGGTGTACCCTGTGGTTACCAACCAGTTGTAAAAGCCGGATAAACCTATGATGTGATGTGGATAGTCTTCCCTTTGGTTCCCCAAAGTTCAGGGACCATTCTTATCTGTGCCAAAGCTTGCCAGCTTTTATGCTGACATATTTATAACTAATTTTACTTTTTGCTACATAGCAGATCTTACAGGCCTGTAGGCTTCTTGCATTTCAGCAAAACTTATTATTAGGAAACACATGCCTCAACACACCCTAAATTTCAAGGAATTAATACTGATAAAATATAAGAATAAAATGGATTAATTTCAGAAAAGAAACATATTAATTGATACTGCTGGCCGGATTAGTAGGATATAATAGATAGCAAAATAATCCTGTGGGCTACACTATCCACTTATTGATCCATGAGAGAACCTTCCCTCTTATCCCATGACGACTTAGTTTGATAAAGAGTCTTTGGTGAGGGACCTAGTCAAAGACTTTCTGAAAGTCCAAGCACACTATATCCACTGGATCACCCTTGTCCACATGTTTGCTGACCCTCTCAAAGAATTCTAATAGATTTGGGAGTCATGATTTCTCTTAAAAAGCCATGTTGACTCTTCACCAACAAATGGTGTTCATTTATATGTCTGATAATTATGTTCTTTACTGTAGGTTCAACCAACTTGATTAGTACTGAAATTAGGTTTATCAACCTGTAATTTCCAGGATTGGCCCTGGACCCTTTTAAAAAATTTCGGTATTACAATAGCTCAGGGGTTGGCAACCTTCAGCACACGGCCCTTCAGGGTAATCTGCTGACAGACCACAAGACATTTTGTTTACATTAAGAAAAGGAGTACTTGTGGCACCTTAGAATTTTATATTATAATATTATAAATTTGTTAGTCTCTAAGGTGCCACAAGTACTCCTCGTTTTTTTGCGAATACAGACTAACACGGCTGCTACTCTGAAACTTTTGTTTACATTGACCATCTGCAGGCAACTCCCAGTGGCAGCAGTTCACCGTTCCTAACTTAGTAGATCTGCGGTTAATAGTTCTGCAGTTTCCTATCTGAGTTCCTTCACATCTGGTCCTGGTGATTTATTACTGTTTAATTTATCAATTTGTTCCTAAACCTCCTCTATCCACACCTCAGTCTAGGATATTCCTCAGAGTTGTCACCTACAAAGAATGGCTCAGGTGTGAGAATCTCCCTCACATCCTATGCAGTGAAGCCTGAACAGAGAATTTGTTTAGCTTCTCTGCAATGCCCTTGTCTTCCTGGAGTGCTCCGGTAGCACTTCGATCAGATAGTGGCCCCACTGATGGTTTGTCAGGCTTCCTGCTTCTGATGTACTTAAAAAAATTGCTGTTAGTTCTTGAATCTTTTGCTAGTTGCTTGTCAGATTCTTTTTTGGCCTGTCTAATTATACTTTTACACTTGATTTGCTAGAGTTTATGCTCCTTTCTATTTTCTTCAGTAGGATTTCACTTCCAATGTTTATGGGATGCCCACTCACCTTTAACCACCTCTCTTATTTTACAAACTATTGATCCTGAAAGCTGTTGACCCCAGCTTTGTGTTTCTATAGTGCCTAGCACAAAAGGGCCCTAGTCCATGATGGGGGCGCCTAGGCTTTACTATAACATAATGCAGCAAGAGAGAGAGCACTGAGCATTCTGAGTTTGTTCTGTGCCTGTCAAGAGAGGTTGCCACATAGTATGGACAGGTGTGTAAAGTGCTGAGCAATCTGAGCAAATTCTATGTTTGCATTAAACTGAGCATTGTGGAGTAGGGGAAAAATGGGGGACTAACAATAGAGCGTGGCTACAGCATCGGTGCTTAAGTGCAATCAAGTCAATATAAAAATTGACTTTTAGTCATTTTAAAGATTTTTTTTTTCAGTTACCCCTGCTACCAAATAGAAGTAGTGGCTACACTCAAACATGCTTAAGAGCACCACCTAGAACAGTCTGAAAGACGGGAAAATAGGGGGTCGTGAGCTGGCCACTTACACAGAAATGTGTCCAAGTATTCTAAGAAAATAGTATTTATCATTCCTCATGATGCATGCTGGGTGCAGTGTTCTGCCCCTCGTACGATCTGCAGCACTTGCTCATGTCAGCCTATTTTACCTTAATAGCTCGTGTACGTGGCTCAGTGCTGCTCTCTCAGTTCCCTGTTTTATGCCTGTGTAGGATCAAGACCTTTGTAGGTTTTGAATTTTTTACAGGCTTTTTCAAAATATTTTCAGGATGATCTACTATTTAAACTATTACATGTTCATAGAGACATCAGCCCTCCTCTGCGTATGCCCATGTTGTCGGCACCTGCGTATGTTGTATGCAAGCTGTGATGGGGCATCTGCCCCACTACTGGCAGAGAAGGGGTTAAAAAGCAGCCTAGGGAGGCTGTGCAGGGAGTAGTCAATAGGAGAAGGGCTGTGAGGAGTGGCCAATCAGGGCCCAGCAGGCCCATACGAAAAGAGCCTCATTGCAGAGCAAAGTCAGTCACTGCCTGGAGACTGAGGAATGACGACTGTGTCTCTAGTAGGCAGAGAGAACTGTGGCATCTTGGACAGATAGGTACTGCTGGCAGGGACTGGGAGATCAAGAGGAGCTCCTGGCTGGCTGCCAAGATTGGGTAGTTGCCGGCCCTGAGGAAAGGTGAAGAAGGTTCTAGGGCCATGGGGAAGTGGCCCAGGCTGCGATCCACAGGGTCCCTGCACTGGGACCCAGGGTGGACCCACATCCACTACTCCACTTGCTACTGGGGAAGTGTCAGGACAAGTGACTGCAGTTGCCTCTGGGGAAGTGGCTGGACTACTGAAGAGCCAAACCTCCTCCGGAAGGTAGGAACATGGCCAGTGACATGGCCAGAGAGGGCCGACCCATGAAGAGAACACTGCGGTTCTGGAGCTGAGAGAGGAGCTGTATGTGGGGGCAGTGACAGAGAGACGGAGTGCAGACTGCAGATGTGGACATCAGCCTCAAACTAATCCCCAGAGTGAGCAGGAGAAGGTGTCAATCAGGCGGTGAGTGGTGCACCCAGGACATAAGCATTAACAGTTGCTTGGGTAGCTGGTGAATTCTAATGCTCCAAATACATGTGATATACATATACATGCACAATATTAAATGTGATGGTGTTAAGTTCTTGTGTTAATGTTTAAGAGTGGGTGTGTATGTGCAAACTTTCAAAAACACTGCAATGGAGGCTACTTTTTGAGAATTCAACCCCAAATATATCACATTTCCATGGGAACATCTGAAATGATGCTGTTTACCTCTAAATGCAACATCATTTCAATTCACTATACATGGGGTTACACCTTAAAACCATTTGGAGACTGAAGCTGATGCAGAATGCAGTGGCTCACATATGGAACAGGGCATTTTCCATATGACACCTGTCCTCTGGGATCTCCCACGGACTGCCTATTGGTTTAACATGTTGGTTATGATCTATCAAGTCTTAAATGATGTAGAACCACCCTGTGTGTGGGACCACCTCTCTCCTCAGGCCATACTGCCATGGGTGCAGTCAGCAGAAGCACTTGACCTAGGTTCTCCTCATTATAGAATAGAGGGGTGGCTGGCGCAGGGCCATTTCTGTGAGGGCTCTAGGACTCTGGAACTTGTTCATCCACTTGGCTGATATAGTCTGAATAAAGTGACTTTCTGGGTGAACTGCAAAAGGCATCTGCTTCAGAGGATTAGATGTATGCTCCTAGCTGAGGGAAGGGTTGCTGGCTGGCAGAGTTTCTGTGGAACTGATGATTTTAATGCAGCTGAGATATAATTTAACAGTATTTATTGTATAATCAATTGTTAGATGTCTATCCAATGCTTTAGGCAGCTTTTATTTAAAATCTAAATTTAAAAAAATAATAATAAAAACTCAACTTGTGCAGCCTAGCTAGTTTATTCATTCTCCAGAGAGTGTACAGAAATTTGTAACAACCATCATTTATGTTATTAAAAATGTGAAATGGTCATAGCTAAAAATACTTTTTTCTGCTAAGAAATTATTTTGCCTCTTTAGTGAAAATGTCATCTGTGGCGTTGTCAGCCACATACTCAATTCAAAGAGCTTCCTTTTGTGATAACTTTTAGCTTCAAGATATTTAAATGTAAATCTAAAGCTGTGGCCATGCATAGATATCACCATCAAATTAGACTTCATGCTATCATGGAGGCCAATTACAAGGTTTGCCCTTAGAGCAACTTTTTAGATGTCCTGAAAATTTATACTAACTGTATCCTAATGGCAATTGTGAATGAAATATTTCATTTAGAAAGCTAGCAAATTGCAACTTTGAAATGAGTATAATATAATCATAATATGTTATTTTCAACAATGTATAATCACAATTTGGTATGAAACACAGAGGATTTAGTTATTAAAATATTCCAATGGAATGAGATTTTATTTAACATTTTACTGATTTTAAAAAAGACAAACACAACATACAAACAAAAAAGGATGTTAATCTTAATAGAAAACATTATACTTATAGGTATGGCTGGTAGCACCGATTACTAAGATTGCCTGGCACTTCCCATTATTAGACCCTGTTTTCAGTTGCTTATAACTTTGCAAAATTTTTATAATTTAAGCTGAAATTTTCCATGCTGGGTGTTTGCCTCTTGCTGAATTTCTTTTTATTTATTGTGAAATTTCAGCCAAAACAATTTAGCTATTTCAGCAAATGAGGCTAGGAAGAAATACATGATTTTGCCCATGTTAAATTCTGGTGATCTTTAAGAAGATCTAACATCTGCAAACTTTGGAGCAAGGCCATAACATTTGGCTCAGGGAAGGCTTTTGTGTCAGGTATCCTTTAGCATCCTTTGTAAAAGTCCACTCGAATCTGCACAGATTATAAGTCTCTGAAATATCTATATCAGTAGAAATTTGCTAAACCTTCACAGCTAAAATCTCCAAAGATTCTGTCCACACTGAGCATGCTGGAGCATGAGGCTGAGGAGGATTTTCCCTGTAATTGCCACTCTGGACTGCTGTGGGCCATGCTGGTCCGGGAACTAGAACTTGTTTTAAATCGGTATATGACCATGTAATTAAGGACTGCATCAGCACAAGAGGGCTGAATTAAAGTTGCACAGCCTCAGCACTCTGAAGTGCTGGACTTTAGAACTTATAATATTCTTTTAACATAAGTATTTGTGTATAATCATTAAGTGTGATATCAGTCATTATTTCTATTAGACTATAGCCTACAGGCCCCAGTCGACATGAGAGCCCATTCTTACAGCTGCTGTGTACATTGACTATAAATTATCTATTGACTATAAACTTTCCCAACCCCAAGAGTTTATAGTCTAAAGAGGCTAAACTATTTTTACTCCATTTTAAGAATAGGGGACTGAGGTAGAAAAGAATTAAGTGACTTGCCTAAGGTGATACCAGAAGTTCATAGCATAGTCAGAAACTGAATCCACAACTTCCAAATCTCAGTCCACAGCTTTAACCACAACACCATGTTTCCCCACAAGTGTTGTTAAAAATGACATAGGGTGGGCTAACTTTCAAAACTGAAGCCTAAATAATGTTTGCACCTATAAAACAAGCATTATCAAATGAATGGCTTCCCTCTGCAAAAGTGTTAATGAGGACTGTGACAGAGAACTGCTGAGCAACCACTAGTGTTGCTTGTCAAGCAAGCTGATGCAAACTGAGATTTCAGCAGTCATCCCAGGCTGATGGGCCAGCAACAATACTATGGCCAACGTACATCTTCAGGCATTGTGCAACTGGCTATGACAGATAACATTTAGTTGGAATCTTTGGAAGCATTTCTCTCAGTGGCTCTCCCTTGTGACTCTCCCTGCCCTCCTTTTCTTCTGAGTGCAGCCATATTCAAGTATATACTGCTCCTCTTCAGAATAGGGCTGATGGAAAATCCTAAACATGGATGTGACCTGTATTTACTGGATTGCATTTAAGAGCTATTCCCAGGCCTCAGTTTGACTTTTGCCATTGTTGTGCTCACTCTTCCTCCTCAAGCGTGCTCAACTCAGTTGAGAAGTGGAAGGTTGATCACACCGCTAAATACTGCACAGATTTTACGCACTAGTCAAGTGCCTTTCAGCACATGCGCCAGCAAATTCAGAGGGCCTTGAAGTCAATGGAAGAGTGCTTTGTTTATCCATTCTTAATATTACCTTTCTGTAGGATTGATTCCAAAAACTGTGCAACTAAATTTCCATTTGAACACACACAGGTGGAATTTTGTCACTTAATTTTTCACTGTAATTTAGTCAGCTTTGAGTCTTTGATCTGTATCGAACAGGAACCACTTCGAGTGTCCTTTAAATGCAATATACAACAAGGTTGCATCAGATACACAGGGAAGTATGTGAACTTTGCTTCAAAAAGTTTCTTGAGTAGCTAGCCATGATGCAGTTAATGATATAGCTATATATTTTAATCACAATTGTTAATTTAAAGAGAGCTAATTGCTCCCAATTTATCTTTCAGTTGGAAGTTCACACTTTAAAGAGCAACCAGACTGCCCACTGCTGCAATGCAGTCAGCTCTTGTGGGTAGAGAAGGAGATTTCCATCTCTATACTATTCATTTTGTGTGTGTGTGTGCTATCATTGATGCGGTGCATAACTATTTCCCTTTATCACCATCTAAGCCATTTAAGATGGAAATGTTTCCTAATAGATACCCAGCAGGATAATTTAAGGAGATGAAATGAGAGATCAGTCATATTCTAATAAATGTGGTGATGTGTAATCCCAGAGCATATGCAGCAGAGTTTCTATCCCATATTCCCATAATCTATATTTATTTTTCTGCCAGCTGTTTCCAAAAACTAAATTTTAAACTAAATTTATTTGCATGTATAATTTGCTGATCATCTTTATTTTTTCCTAAAGAAGGTAAAGACTATGGATAATCAAAACAATTTTTTAATATATTTGCAAAAAGAAAAGGAGTACTTGTGGCACCTTAGAGACTAACCAATTTATTTGAGCATGAGCTTTCGTGAGCTACAGCTCACTTCATCGGATGCATACCGATGCAATATATTTGGCATTTCAAATGCCATCATCTGAATGCTAAGGTCTGTTATTTGTGTTTAAATGCACAAGCCTGCAAACTGAATGAACTTGGAGTTGGGGTCTTGTGGTATTCTTGACTCTTGATTTACTGAATTAATTTTGGGCAATTTGTTTAGCCTCCCTCCTCCTGGGTTTATCTACCTATATAATGGGTATAATATTTGTTCCTTCACAAGATCTTTATGAGATTTAATTAATTATTATTGAACAGATTCAAGATCCTTGGATGAAGAGGTGTTATATCTCCCTTCCTTTCTCTATCTCTCTTTCATACAGTGAAAGTAAGGATAAGGGTGTGTGAGGCAGAGAAAGGGTTGGAGAGAAGGAGAATTAAACTGAAAGGGAGAGTGCAGTGAAGAGGAAGCAATAATGAATGTGAAATATAGAATAGAGTTGGTGGCAGAGAGAGAAAGGAGAATATACTTACAGTCTCTGCCCTGAAGAGCTTACAAACTTTTTATAATGTGATTGTGTAGTGCCTAGAGGACAGGGGCACCAGCTGCTATCTCAGTACCAATAGTAGTAGTAATAATGAGGGAATGGGAGCAGGACACAAGCTTTAAAGATGAATGCAGGCAGTCATTCATTTCCTACCACAGACTTCCAATGCAATGGAGTTTTGTTTTAAAAAGGGTGTTTCCCTACCCCTGTGAAAAATGACCAAAAAAACCCAAAAACAAAGAAATTTATATATATTGAAATTTTTCACAGAAAAAAATGGGGGCAAAAAACTATTCCCCAAAAAATATCCAGCCAAAAACTGAAAACTCAGCTGAAAACCAGGAAGTTTTGATTCAATATTGTTGCCATGGGAGAATAATAGGAGTTGTTGTTTGACTGCTGCTTACCCCTATTCTCATTTGTAGACCAGGCTCCCTGGGCAGACTACATCTCCCATGGTCTCCACTCTTGTTGAGTTGCTCCAGTGCCTCATGGGAATCCTATTTCCATAGTGCAACACGGGAAATGTAGTCAGCGTAGAAGAGAAAGTGGGGACAAGAAGTATCTAAACTAGAATTCCTGAGAAACACCAGTGTGGCAGTTCTAAACTGAAATTTTAGTTTCCAACTCAAAAGTGTTTGTTTTTGTCTGTTTGTTTGACAAACAACTGACAACTTTACATTTCTCAAATGTTTAGTTTTCAGGTGAAAAATCAAAATTCTTCATGGAAAGCAGGCACTTTCTGAAAAGAATTTTGTTTGGTTGAAACCCAAATTTTCTGTTTAAAAAAATACCAATTTTTACAAACTTTTTACAACTGCTGGTACTTAGTCCTTCTGAGAATTAAGCCTAGTTCTGAAACTGCAAAGTAAACAAATGAGAGCACCCCAAAATAATGGACACTTCTGAAAACGTCAGTGTAAAATATCCAATTTTTAATAGCACCTACTGTATCACAAAGCAGTAAGAGAATACTTACAATGCTGAAGTAGCCTGCACTAATACATAAGAAAGGCAATTCAAATCACTATAGAGATATAATCTTCAGAAAGCATGAAGTGCTTTATTTTATTTATTTAATAGTTGCACTTCATTTAATTAAACAATGGCATTTGAAATATTATTTTTTTTCATTTTTGCCTTACTACTGTATGGCTAATACTGCCCAATTTTTTAACTGACTTGAAAAGAAAGCTGCCTTGTGTCTGTATAATATATATTTATATATATGCAATACATAAAAAAAAAAGCTTTCGTACTGTATAATCCTGGCAAACCCATAGAGATAACATTTCTAAATAAGAAATAAAACAATATTCATGCACTTCTTAGAAATTATTAACAATTAGAGGAAGAAAAAATATGTTAGGTAAACTGATCTATACTTCTGTTCCTTGTTCCTACAGTGTATTTGTAAGTCTGTGGTCAAGTCTATTGTCATTTTAAATTATTCAGGTGATGCAGTTTCCAGCCCTTCCTTTGAGAAATGATTCCACAGTTGAACTGAGGTCTCTGACAGGACATTTCTTAATATTCAGCCTAAGTTTTCCTTTCTTATTCGTCAAATCAATGTTAGTTACACAGCCTTTGGACCAATCTAAACAATTCATTTTTTCTCCTTTGTAATTCAGGTCTTATCCAAAGCCTATGGAGTCAGTGGGAGCCATTACATTGACTCCAGTGGATTTTAAATCAGGCCTGTATGCCATTTAAAATATTGTGCATGAATAGTTATATATGTTCCCCTATCAGCCATCACTTGGCAATGTAGGCACAGTTTTATTTTGTGACTCCACTTTGTGTGTACTTTAGCCAGTCACCAGCTCAATGAAAGCAGAGGGATGGCTGTATGTTCTTTTTCTGCAGACAAATTTAGTTTTAAAATGGAAAACTAGAACTATATATATTGTAAAGCATTGATGTTTTCCTCTTTTTTTATTCTGCAAAATGCCAAGAAATTTTCAAATCAATATCAATCAATGTAGAAGAGAACACGAAACAGTCCTTTTTTCCTCATCTTTCCAAACGAGGACCGAAGATATCTGTCTGGTATCAAAGACATTAAAAATTCGAACTCCAGATGTTTCTGACAATTAAAATATAGTTTTGTAAGTATGTGCCACATAGGCTAAAATGGAACAGGAAAATTGAGTTGAATATTTAATTTACTAGACAAAGATTAAAAAGAATAAAAAAGATCAGCGGAGTCGTGTTGCCCTATTGTGATTAGGGTAATCAGTAAAGCTCTGCTCTTCACTGGTTTGAACTGGCAGTGGTTAACAATTAAGAAATTGTATGGTCAGCAGTTAAGTGCAAAATGTGATCTGTCATTGTATGCCTTGCAGTACAGTGCAAAAGAATTTCAATATCTGATCAAAGTAGAGTCCATCATTCAAAAAAAAAATTCATTTGTATTCATCCATTATTAGAGAAAGTGTTTTTTAACGTATATATATTATACAAAGTACTGCTATTTTTTGACAATCCCAGATTTTTCTTAATCCATTCCCTTACATATTTCTTTCCAAAGAGCTGTACAAAGCATAGCACTTCTTAGCAGGAACCCAATGCTATTCAAGTCAGTGGACATAGTTCTGTAATTAAAGCGACCATGCAAGAGATGTAGACCACATTGTGATATTATTGACTGAACTGTGATAGATTGTTGTTGCAACCAAGGTCCTGTAGTTGCACCAAATCTTGTACAATGGAGGTTAAGTGAGGTGTCTGTAGAAAGATTGTAATTTGCTGGTTATGATTATGCTGTCCGTATGTGTATCATTTTTGTATTTGAAGTTATGAATATTAGCTATGTACTTGTATCTCAATATGTTTGATTCTAAGTAGCCTCAGTGAAGCATTTGGTCAGCTTCTTGGAAAAGGACTATTCTCAGTAAGTGGCCTATCGAAAAACACTTAACTGACAATGGACTTTGGGAGACGCCAATCCCACAACATTTCCTGGGAACGTTCAAACTAACATGTAAACAATGGCGCCAGCCTGCAAAAAGCTGAATCATTCATGGACATTCGACTAGCCCAGGTGGCTACAAACTCCATCTTGTTGCTGTGACTTTGCACAGAAGAACAAAGGGGTTTCTGCCCACAAGAGAGAATATAAAAATCCCTGGAACCCCCTCCATTTTGTCTTCAGATGGCTTAAGAGATGGCCTCTCCCCCGAAAGAGATGCCTAAAAGAAACTGGAACAAAGGACAGTCACTATAGGGGTTTGAGTGATTGCTGGACCCAGACTAGGAAGGAGTTCAGTCTGTGAAAGAAGCTTATTGGAACATCTGTGGGGGTGAGATTTCATCTGTAATCAGTATCTTAATGTATTAGGCTTAGACTTGCATGTTTTGTTTTATTTTGCTTGGTAACTTACTTTGTTCTGTCTGTTATTACTTGGAACCACGTAAATCCCACTTTTTATACTTAATAAAATCACTTTTGCTTATTAATTAACCCAGAGTAATACCTGAGAGATCAAACAAATGTGCATCTCTCTCTATTAGTGTTATAGAGGGCAGACAATTTATGACTTTACCCTGTATACGCTTTATACAGAGTAAAATTGATTCATTTGGGGTTTGGATCCCATTGGGAGCTGGGTGTCTGGGTGCTAAGGACAGGAGCACTTGCTTAGCCATTTTTGGTTAAGACTGCAGCTTTGGGGGCGTAGGTCAGACTTTGGGTCTGTGTTACAGCAGATTAGCATATCTGGCTCAACAAGACAGGGTTCTGGAGGCTCAAACTGACAGAGAAAATGGGCTCAAAGGTAGTCTGAGCACATCAGGTAACAGTCCCAAGGGGGTCTCTGTGACCGAACCCGTCACACACATTATGGCATTTAACCACTGGCATGACTAGTGTGGTTATTCCAACTGAAAACTCTGTTAAACACAGCGTCGCATACATTTGTTTTATTGTGTTTTGATGAGAGCATGTAACATCTTGTAAGTACATGTGGAGTATCAGACTTTTGAACAACTCGTGCCCCAACTATGTAAGCAATCACATCTGTTCGCGTACCTAACATGTGGTATTACTTGTTTTGTGGCTGGGTTGCCTTGTTTATTGATGAAGTCACCCTACATAGGTTGATCAAGTGCTCATTTTGGGTGTCATTTTTTTCTGGAAGCTTAAGTCACAGGTTCATGTTTTGGAGTTGACCAAAAAATATTTCTGGAAGTTTCAGTTCTTCTTCTTGGACATGGACCTCAAAATTGTTTTCCACACTTTATGGCTTACAGACTGGATTGCTGTATTACGCTTTATTTGAGACTTCTGTGAAAAGCCACTGCAAGCTTTAAGAATTTAAGAATGCTCAGTGATCTTTACTCACAAGAATGTTCTGTCTTCCATGATTTGCTCAGTCTGCTTAATGTTTAGTGACTGATTTTACAGTTGTACTTTTAAAATATGTCTTAAATATAGGACCTGTCTACCTCACGGATCATCAGTCACCCCATTTTCCATCATGTCAGCCATAGTCTATAGGACTAGAATAGATAACTGTTCCAACATGCAATTTTGAAAGTGTAAGGCCTTTTCCACTGAGGATCTGTGTTATGAGATTGTCCCCCATTGAATTTATGCTAAGCTCCATCTGTGGCATTCTTCAGGGCAAAGCTCAACAGCATTGTTTCCTTTTCAGCCATTTGTGTGGTGAGAGAGAGATGGGAATATTGGTTTATTTTCTTTCTTCCATTATATGGTTTGAAAATGTGACCTCTTTGGAAAACACTATCTTAATTACTTTTGTTGAGGCACCAGAGACCTTCAGATATTGGGAGACCAAATAATTGTTTAATCAATTGTTAGTGAGTAAATATACAAAACTTCCTTCTGTCATTCATGGATGCAGAACCTGACAATGCGGGAGACTGCTTTTATATGGGAGAGCTGGAATGGGTTATGCACAATGGGAATAATTGCTTCCTGTAGCAGTCTTGGTCTGGAGTATACATGGCAAACAGGAGCCATTCATCATCTTAGCATGACAATTTATTGTGCATGAAATGCATACAAAATAGTTGAACTTTTCATTACCTAGTATAGTGACATTGTGATATGAAAGACACAAGCAGCTTAATACAGTCAAGTATTTCACCTTATTTGACAGAAAAAAGCTGTAAAGATGTCTTTTTGGCTCTCTTTCCAACATGAGTGGTTCTTTTCTAGATATAGAAGTATAAACAGTGGGCATAATGTTCTGGTTATAGTAAATTATTATCTGCAAGGAAATATATTATTTTATTTTGCTATTTTTGGTGACTGTTCAGATTCCTGGTTTATAACCATTTCTAAATTACAGCAGCAATGTGTTGGGCCCCAAGAAGAAACCTACATTACACTGACAATCTCAGAAAGAAAATATACAGTGCATAATATCTGAGAAACACTGAACACGTAAACCTGCATAGTCTCCAAAAGGAGACTCTGGTCTACAGGGCCTTTGTTTGGAAAGTTTTCTCCCCATGGGGTGGGGAGAAGAAAGTAGTTTGTGGGTTTGCAGTATGTTGTCCTAAACTCTGAGCCAAAAGGGAATAAGCATACCTAAGAGAGCTATTTTTGTCAGAGGGTAATTCTATACTATTATTGACCCCAATCTATATTTTTATTTTTATTATTAGTCCCAATGCTAGCATTTAATATTTGGGTTTAAACTTTAAGCTGTTTAATGGAGCTGTTTTACCATTGACTTCATTGGGGATGTAGTTAGGCCAATGCTGAGTGCTTTTGAAACCCGGTTTTCACTAAAGTAAGCAGATATGACCTTGAAAACACACAGGCTGAAGATCTGCTGAGAAAGAAAGTGCCATGTTAATAAACCATAAATAAATCCTGTTCCAGAGCTGCTATAGTTCTCCCAGCTAACCATCAGAATAAAAGGCTTCACACAGAATGATCCTGATATAACAACCTTTCCTGCTTCAAAATTATTTAAACATAACAAAATGGTCAGAGGGGCTGGGGTTGTCAAATTGTCCAGTGTGCTTTGGAATGGCAGCATACCCTGATTGGTTAAGGAGGCTGACAGATACAGAGGGTTCATTTAATTTGGTTATAATTTGAATATTTATTAAGAAAACAATTTATCATAGAATCGGGGGGAAAGAGTAACTTTAGGTGAGGTTTCCTTCCCTAGTACAATAACCTGAGATTACCAAATTACCTTCTGGAAAGTTTGATTTATTTTTATTAGAGAACAGAAACTATTAGAATTAAGTGTGGCTTTAACCAGAAGGTGATAGTCTTTTTATCATTGCCATGTTTCAATATTTTAGTGGCAGCAACTGGAAAGGACTTTAAGAATGACACTAAAAACGAAACCTTACTGTTTACATAGTTTTAGGCAGGAGGAATGCATGGATACACTCTTACTAGGATCATGCTCCAGGCTGTATCATTTTTGATACCCTCAAAGTGCCAGCTTCCAATTTTTTTTTCATTGCTGCTACCACTACCCTACCCTTGGGCAATCAGACAGAAGTCTTTGATCCTGAGTCTCCACTACCCTGCATCATTTACACCCTGGCAAAATCAGTGTGATGTGGGTGTGAAGTGCTACAAAATTACCCTTTGCATGAGGTGAATGGCAATGAAAAGCCAGAGCTTTTATTCTGTAGAGACAACTAAGGGGCCATATGATAGAGGTCTATAAAATCATGACTGGTGTGGAGAAAGTAAATAATGAAGTGCTCTTTACTCCTTCTCATAACACAAGAAGTAGAGGTCATCAAATGAAATTAATAGGCACAGATTTAAAACAAACAAAAGGAAGTATTTTTTCACACAATGCAGTCAACCTGGGGAATTCTTTTAGCCAAGATGATAACAGGGTTCAAAAAAGAACTAGATAAATTCATGGAGGATAGGTCCATCAATGGCTATTAGCCAGGATGGGCAGGGATGATGTTCCTAGCCTCTGTTTGCCAGAAGCTGGGAATGGGCGACAGAGGAATGGATCACTTGATGATTACCGGTTCTGTTCATTCCTTTTGGGGCCCCTGGCATTGGCCACTGTCAGAAGACGGTATACTGTCAGATGGACGTTTGATTTGACTCAGTATGGCATATTTTAAGCTTCACTCTTTTGCCATTGAGTACTAGGAAATGTTGCATTCTTTTTTAAAGTTTATAGATAAAAGTTCTACCCACCTAGATATTAATCCAAAATGGTTATTACGAGTCTCCTTTCTAATTAAATGTTACACAGCCAGGACACTTATGCTGCCATGTGGAAAATATATGGAGGAAGCCATATGGAATATACATGGAAGAGAGATGTGCATATTAATGAAAAACATAAACCTGAATGAGAGTTGAGGCTTTATAATCAAAGATACCTACAGTAGAAGACATTTTTAAACCCTGCTTTGTTAATTATGCAAATGTTCTGTAAGAGAACCAAAGGTTAATTTTAATTATGTATTTACACTTCAACTAATCCCTTATAATTAAAATCTGAATGTCGTTGGTCTGTTTCACTGTAGAGCAGATGCTGTACACTACCATAAAAATAAAAATAATAAAAAAAAAGCTAATTTATTACAATGGCATTTGAAATGTATTAGTGTTACCATAGGTTGACACCTTTTGCATGTCTTTTGATTGATAAGGAGGGAAGGATAACCCATGACACAGCCAATTAATATTGATTTACTGATTTACTCCAGACAGGGAATTATAATTCACAAAAGCTCTAGAATTAAGAGATCACATGAGAACCCCATGAACTGTATTGTTGGAAAGAATAAGACTTGAATGTCTTTTCATCTTCTTGTTAAGTGTTACTGACAGTTATGACCACCTCTTTAGAGATTAGTGGCAAGAAAGAATGCATTTTCCTTCACTTTTATTGTTTAATGATGGGGGAAATTCATTATTGGGTTGTGTATATTATCTTTCTTCAAGGTGTGAGAGTAAAAAAATATCTAGGGGAAGACACAATTATGTCATTTTATTAAGGGGGGAAAAAAGCCTAAAAAACATGCCACATAAAATATATTTTCTGAGCTGCTACAACGTCTTTTAATTTTTTTTGTCTTTTTTTAAAAAATAATACTGCACAGAGCCATTCATATTGGACCAGAATCTGGTACTGCTATGTTATCCTATCCAGTAGAGGTCTTAAAAGTGAGCAAACAGCTGATGGAAGATCTGAAAACTTGGTAGTAAGTTGGCAATTCAGTGGGCAGCATATTTTCAATGGGCCAGTCCCAATCCACTGAAGCCAATGAGAGTCAAAATTTCAAAGGGGTTTCGACCAGCCCCATATGACTTATATCATCCCCTGTGCCATATATTTCAATATTTTAAGCACTGAAAATTTATATATAACCTGGTCCTACAAAATCATAACCTTTTAACAGAAGCTGAGCATTCCCCCTTCCCCCTTGATAAAACAAGGAAATTGACGGAATTTAAAGCCTGACCCACCACTCATTGAAGTGAATGGCAAAGCTTCTGTTGATTTCAGTGGTGCAGGATTAGATCATTAGTAACAGTGAGGAGTTCAGCACCCTGCAGGATTGGGCTATTATACAAATATTCACTAGGGTCCATCTTATGTTTGTCCATCTTTGAATCGCCTGTAAAACAGAGATCCTAACTAGAGCTAGGACAAATGTTTTGGACAACTACTTTATTCATTGAAAAATGTTTTTGTTGCCCCAAAACATTTCTCATATTTAACACAAATTTGTCACATAGATTTGTCAAAGTTGTTGGGTGAGAGGCTAGATTCATAAGGGAACTTAAGCACCGTTTACAAAATGGCCAGAGGAGGAGAAGGGGCCCTTAACTTTTAACCCACGGGTCAGAAGTTTCCCATGGGTTAAATGTTTTTAATGCCCAGTTTGGAAAGGGATTTGAACCAAGGTGTCCCACCTCCTCTGCAAATGCCCTAACACTTGGGCTATAAGTGTGTGTGTGTGTGTGTGTGTGTGTGTGTGTGTGTGTGTGTGTGTGTGTTCTCAATCTCTCCCGTTGGATCTGTTCCATTTTGGGTAAATAATTATTCATCAGCACCAGAGGACCATACGCAGGTCTCCCCACTTCCAGATGAGTGCTCTAGTCCAATGAGTGATTGAAAAGCTCATTCATAGCCAATCTATAGATTTTTCTCCTTCTGGAGCCAAGTGTGAATATGTAGGTAGTTGTCTATGCAATTGCTGTTATGATTCAAGCAGCCAAAAGCAAGAACAATTCAGAGAGGTATCTATTTTTTTTTCAGAATGTTTATGCCCTTATGGGGCTTTGTTTTTATTTAGGATAATGCCAGCTTAATTCTTAACCTTTCCCCATGTGCAGTACAATGCAGCCATTAAAGAACACTGGTGACTGCCATTAAACAACACCGTGGCTCCACAGTCTCTGAAGACACCATCAAATTCATTCCACAACACTCAGCAATGAAACATCTTGCTGATCCCCCATCTTCTGACGAAATCCAGCATGCCATCACACAGACCAAAAATCACAAGGCACCAGGCCCAGATGGCAACCCAGCTGAGGTTTTTAAAGTGGTAGAACAGCTTTACCAGCACAAAGTTTACAAACTAAATGACAAAGAAGAAATTCCACCTGACTTTAAGAATTGTTACAATATTCAAGAAAAAAGAAAAGGAGTACTAGTGTACAATTTATTTGGTTAGTCTCTAAGGTGCCACTAGTACTCCTTTTCTTTTTGTGAATACAGACTAACACAGCTGCTACTCTGAAATATTCAAGAAAGGGGACAAATCTTTGTGCAGGAACTATAGAGGTATTGCCCTCCATCACAGAGAAGATCCTTGCCCGGATCCTATTAAACAGTTTCCTTCCCCTTGCTGAGGAACTTCTCTCTGAATGACAGTGTGACTTCAGGCCATCCTGAGGCACAACCAACATGATGTTCATGGCATGACAGATTCAGGAGAAGTGCAGAGAGCAACACCAGAAACTGTTTATGGCAATTATCAACCTAACCAAGGCTTTGGCTCTATCAATCATGATGCCCTATGGAAGGTGCTGTGTAGGTTTGGCTGTCCACAGAAATTCATTTCCATCATGAGACTGCTCCATGATTGGATGACTGACACCTTTTTGTGCAATGGCTCAGAGACCGAACCATTCATCATTGGCACTGGGGTCAAACAGTCCAACACTCTTTTTCATTTACCTTGCTGTGATCCTGATTCTCCATCAACAACCACCTTACTGACAGAATTGGGATTGACTATCATATGAATGGCCAACTCCTCAATCTCCGACATCTCCAAACAAAATCTAAGATCATGTGAATTGGCATTACTGACCTTCAGTATGCAGATGATTGCGTCATCCTTGCACATACAGAGGCTGACCTGCAAAGTGCCCTAAATCTTTTTGCAGATGCCTATCACAGCCTGGGTCTCTCTCTCAACATCAGGAGAACCAAGGTACTCTACTAGCCCTCACCTGCGCAAACTACTCTTCATACTGCACAAATCACCATTGGTGGAGAAGCTCTGGAAAACGTGGACCATTTTCCATGCCTTGGCAGCCACCTCTCCCAAACAGCCAGCATTTACACAGAAATTGAATACAGGATCCGCTGTGCCAGTCATCCTTTGGAAGACTACTCAAATGAGCCTTCAATCATAGGCACACAGGCATCAAGATCTTGGTTTACAAGGCAGTTGTCATCCCCACCCTTCTCTGTGGGTGTGAGACCTGGGTGACCTACAGATGACATCTCAAGTGGCTGGGGTGGTTCCAGCAGTGCTGCCTCAGGAGGATTCTCAGGATCAGCTGGGAAGACTGACGCATTAACACCAGCCTTCTCTCTGCAGCCAACATCAGCAGTGTAGAAGCACGGGTCATGAAACATCAGTTCTGCTGGGCTGGTCACTGTGTCTGTATGCCTGACACTCACCTCCCAAATCAAGTATTCTTCTCTTGGTTTAGTCAAGAAGAAGGGCTTGCGGAGGCCAGCAGAAGTGCTTCAAAGACATACTGAAAGTACACCTTTAAAAAGGGAGTCATCGACTCAACAAACTGGGAGGACTTGACATGGAACGGAACCCAGTGGTGCCACACCATAGACCAAGCCACAGCCCACTTTGAGGAGAATAGACGTGTTCATGAGATAGAGAAGTGATAAAGGAGGACATAAAGGGCACAAGTCTCCATCCAACAAATATGTCTCCTTTAAGCTCACGCCTATCACTTCTGTGGAAAAATTTGCAGGGCATGAATTGGGCTCCTCAGCAGCCTAAAAAACCCATCAATGAACCCCTTTGACAGACATCATCCTTGCACTGAGGGATAGCCAAAGAAGGGAGGATATGTCCAGTAACATAAAATTCACGTACCTTACAAAGACAAATGAAAATGAGAAACACCTTTACTCCTGGGCTACTCACACTAAGAAAAAAATCCTTTAGAACTTTAATCACATCACCTGTAAGGGTCAGGACATTAAAAAAATAAACCCTCATCATGACTCTTAGCATTTTCTGACGAGATCTGCAGGAACCTGATAGTCTAACAGTTAACTTGCAAAGTGGTTTTAATGAAGTGAAGTATCATTACTGGAAAACTATTTTACTCCCCCTTCCTACATAGTCACATACTGTGGAACTTTCCTTTGAAATGACATGTATATTGCTCCATTGCAGCAGGAAGACATGGTGAAGATAAGTGTTGCCTCCTCTCTCTGTCTCTGTCAGATGCTCTTATTTGTTATTTCAGACCTGTTATCAGTGAATATTCACAGTCTAAATCTGCAGGTGATCAGAATCTCCAGTTATATCACTTCCTTCCTTCGTAAAGTGCCAGTTTGTACCCTCAAGATCTAGCCTCATTTACAATTTTAGTCTATGAATGGAAATGGAATTAAATATTTAACAGAGATACATGATATAGTTCATCACAGATTTAAACAGTGATAAAAATCACCTTTCTCTCCTTAAGTCTCAGGTTTCCTTATGCCAATTAAAAAGGTGAAAATAATGTTGCCAAAATGTAGGGCAATAAGAGTCAGTCAAATTTCCACAAAGGAGTTGTGAAAGATTTACATATACTATTCCCAACAAAATCAATGGGAGTATTGGGTTAAATCCTTTGGATTCCTTTACTAATGCTGACGAGTCCCATTCCCTCTCTCCCTTTTCCCCTAGTTTTTCCCATATGTTACACTACCTGGGTGAAGAGAGAGAAAAACAAGTGAAATGGCTGCCTTCAGTGTGACAGGACTAGATCCCCCACCTGTCTTGCTTAGGCAAGGAGAAGGGAAAGCCTTCCTCACCATCTATTTGGGGGTGGGGAAGAAACCCTCTGTCTGCTACGGAGGGCAAATGGGGGAAGATACTGCTGGAAAGGAAGAGAGAGAAGAATGCTTGACCCTGAAAAATGAATCTGCAATGTGACTGGCTGTGACACAGGATCAGGATCAACTGTAGCATTTTGGGAACAGGCCTACAAAACAAATTTTGCCATCCCCACTCCTTAGAGCTGACCAGGGTGAGGGTGTTCAGGTCTAGTAGTGGAAGCAAGAGTTCAGCCTGCCTGTTAGAGCTGGGTCCTCAGTGGGCAGAGTCCATGTAACAAGCCAAGCGTCAGTACCAAAGAGATGGAAGCCAAGTGTCCAAACTGGAGGGTGAGCCACAGTTGTGAGTCAGTCAGGGATCAAAGCCAGAAGTCTAAAGCCAGGCGGAAATAGGGCTGGAACAAAGCAGGAGCTGGAACAGACTGGAGTAGGGACTGAAACCAGGGCAAGCACAGCTGCAGACATGATGCACATTGAGCAGCCTCCGGTCTACTGCGAGGGACAGGCTTATAAGCCAGGCTTCTAAACCAGCAGTCAGTTGGGGGCTGTGGCCATTCTGTCAGTGCCAAGGCAGTGCAGTTGAGCTCATTGATTTCAGAGCAGCAAAGTTAGTGAGGGAATAGGCCAGCAGTTGGTCCAGTCCATAACACTTCTTTCAAAATATAACTGATTCCTCTCCACCATCCCCATCCTAGTATACACAGAGTTGGTCTAGGCTTTTTGGAAAGATTAGCAAGATGATTCTTTGGGATACATGCCAAAGGTAACCAGCTAATTTTATACACAGAAAGTGTGTATATTCAGAGAAGGTTCTGTATCTGTTATATAGTATGTACTCCAGAAAGTGTGGAGATGCCATATTTCCTATAAACTTTAGTTGCAGTCTTTGGTTTCCTGTGACACCCTTCCTGCTGGGGCATAAACAAAGGTTACCAGTAGAGTTCCTCAAGAATGGGTCTTGGGGCCAATCTTATTAACATTTTCATTAATGATTTTGGCACAGAAAGTGGGAATGTGTAGATGATAAACAGTTGGGAGGTATCATCAATACATAAAAGGACTGGAACATCACACAAGATTGGACGATCATGAAAACAGGAGTAATAGAAGTGGGAGAAATTTATTAGTGCAAAGTGCAACATCATGCACTTAGGGACCAAGATTTTTTCCAATAAGCAGCAGACTTACCAATAGGAAGAAACAGAGGAGAAGAAAGATCTGGGTGCATCACCTATATGAAGCAGCTGTAAAAAGGCTAATGTAATTCTAGGATGCATTAGGGGAGGTATTTCCAGTGGAGATAGGGAAGTGTTATTAACATTGTACAAGGCACTGGTGAGACCTCATGTGGAATTCAGCTTGCAATTCTGATGTCTTATGTTTAAGAAAGATGAATTCAAACTGGAATAGATGTGAACAAAGGCTTCTAAGATCTATGGAACCTACCTTATGACGGGAGACAATGAGCTTGCTTTGATTAGCCTGACAAAACAAAGGTTGAGGAGAGATGATTGGTCTTTATAAATACATCTGTCAGGACCGAGTTGGAGATGGCCTGTGGGAATAAAGTGAGCTGCTCAATATCAGGGTTAAAGAGTAAAAGGTCAACCAAGGGCCAAGCCAGGTTAAAACCACAATTCAGAGTCTGTTGCCAAATGGAAAGCATGAGGGTAGAATCAGGGCCAGGCCAGCTGAAATCTTGCACTGGGGATAACAATCGTCCTAAGCCAAAGACAGTAAACTAAGATCAGGATTGGGAGCCAGGCCAAGGTCAAGAGCCAAGAGTCTGGGCTCCAGATGAGTTGCATGAGGAGCAGTGAGACAGGGTCTAGGGAAAAGGCACACCAGATGTATGTGTTCTTCAGAGAACTACCAGAAATGGCTTTCTGGTTTATATGGGAGTGCCAGCCAATCAGGGAGTCACAGAGAGCTGCTACTTCATGCCCCTTAGGGTGGGACTTCCTGCAGGGGTTCTCAGTACTACTTGGTGAAAACTTTGTCTGGGTCCCTGGAGGCAATGAGGAAGCAGTGCTTACCTCAGATCCAACAGTCGCTGGTTCTAGGTCTGTGGCTTCTTATAACCTCAGAGGGATAAACACCAGGGAGGGAGTGGAGGTATTTACATTGATGGCCAGTTTATGTCCATTTGTTATTGTAACTGAAAATTTAGACTTGAAATTAGACAAAGATTTCTAACCATCAGAAGAGTGAAGTTATGGGATAGCCTTCCTAGTGTGTGTGTATGTGGTGGGGAAACCTAACTTGTCTCAAGACTGAGCTTGATAAGTTTATGGAGAGGATGGTGATGAGACAGCAATCTCCATTGTCGGCAATTAGGAAAAATCTCCACTGGCCAGAGATGTGACACTAGAGGGAGAGGGGTCTGAGTTACTACAGAGAATTCTTTCCCAGGTTTCTGGCTGGTGGGTCTGTTCCACATGCTCAGGGTCTAACTGATCATCATATTTGGGGTTGGGAAGGAATCTTCCTTAGGTCAGATTGGCAGAAAAACTAGGTTTATTTTACCTTACTTTGCAGCATGGGAGATGCCAATTTGAACTACAATAAATGGTGGATTCTCAGTAATCTGAAGTCTTTAAATCAAGATTTGTGGACTTCAATAATTTAGCCAGAGGTTATGAGTTTATTGCAGGAGTGGGTGGGTGAGGTTCTGTGGCTTGCAATGTGCAGGAGGTCAGACTCGATGATTGTGATGGTCCCTTCTGGCCTTAAAGTTTATAAGTCTAAAAAAGCCTAGGACTGGGCAGTCACAGCTGCAGCTACACAGAGAAGTAGGGCGTTTTGTTAGCTGTACACAGGTGTGTTCATAATAAAGCATTGAAGTTGACACTGCTCTCTGCCATCAGGAAGATACAAATGTTACCAGGAGTGAGGAACAATGTGAAAGAAGTAACATTGAAATGGCTACTCCTGAGCCTGTGCAACTGCATGTAACACACTCCCAGCATTCCGAGAATCAGAGGGAAATGCTGAATGAACCTGAAAAAGGTTCAAACAGCAATTTGAGCTCTATATGAAAGTCAAAGGGGCAAATAACCTGCAGGATGAGCAAACTATTGTTCTGCTCTTAACAGTGGCATGCACAAAAGCAGGAGCTTGTCATAGATATAAAACTAAATAATCAGTCCTGTGATAAGGGAATATTAAAAGACTCTCTCATTAAAGATCAGATGGTACTGGAGTGTAATAATAAAGTCTGAATGGTTACTAAGGGAGATGACTCTGATACTAGGAAGGTCAATATGTATATGCCAAGCAGCAGAACAAATACAAATAAAAAAACCTAGAGAAAGGCACAGAGCATATGACTGAGAGTACTATACCTAAACCAGCAAGAAAAAATTCACAGCAATTAAATTGGCCAGTGACAGAAACATGGAAATCAGGGAACAATGCCAGCAATGTGTACAGGAAATGTCCATCATTCAGGCAAATATGCAGAAACTGTCATAAGCCCAACCATTACGCTAAACTGTGCAGAGAGAACAGGGAAGTGCATGTATGAAGTGCAAAAAGGGTTTCTTCACATGGAAAGGGAGAGCTGTGCTTAATCACAAAACTGGAGGAGGCTGAAAACTCAAACAATTGGTAATTAAAGCGTGAACAAATGGTACACATGACATACATGATAGACACTGGGGCACAAGTAAATGTAATAACAAAAACTGGAAGAGAGAGCGCAATGCAAGGAGCACATAAACGTGGAATAGTCAAAAGTGTCTGTGAAAGACTTCTAGTGTTTGGAGTGTGCACACTGACACTTAAATACAAAGGAAGACTGATAAAATAAGTTTCTGTGGTAGTACACAGAGGAAAGCAAACAGACTTGGGACTACACAGATGTAAGATGATTGATCTCATTAAGAGAATTTATGTGTGACATTACCCAGGACACAGCTTACTGGATTGCTTCATCCTGAACCCCTCCTCCCTCCCAATTCTATGATGCTTTCTTTGTCTTTCAAATGTTGTAGCTGCCATGAGTAGATAAGAGGGGAGAGGGGTAATTTGTCTTGTGTGTGTTCTCTATTCTTATGCTCCCCTCTTTGTGGATTATCTCCAGCTGTGGTTCAGGTGACAGCCAGTCTGTTTGTATGGGACCTCAAGCTGTTTCCACTGCTAATATGTAAAGCTTTCACTCACACCTTTCTTCCTGCCAAAAAATAGCTGCTTAGCTAGGTGATAGCCTGTGATAATCCATTTAATTATGCTGATACCTGGCTGGAGCGTCAGTGGGTCTTTTGTCTCTGAAGAACTGGTTTTGGCCTACCTTTCTAACTCTGGAACATGTTACAGCTATGTTATACAGTAGACTCTTATATCTTTACATACAATGTTTATACACACGTTTTACCAGGACAATAGTGTTCAGCAGATTGAGTTTTCAAATGATACCTCACAGGACATAACTTTGTAAAATAAATAAATAAATAATTTAAATCATAGTCTTGTAAAAAGAATGAACATAACAGTACAGTCTATCACACTATCCCATAAAGAGACAGACACACACAGAACCAGGCATGAAAATATTCTCAGGAAATGGGTGCCTTCCAATAACATACAAGATACAGCTAAGAGAAGATGCAGAAAATGCTATATGCTTAATAAGGAGGCTAGAAGAAGCACTGCAAAACATGACAGCAAATAGTGTTATTCAGAGAATAGAAGAACCAACAGACTGGGTTCACTCCTTAGTAATTGTAGAGAAAACCCATGGAACCCATGAAGTTGAACAGAAACATAAAAATAGAACACTTTCACATGACCACAGGAAAGTGAACTATTGTCTGAGATAGCAGGAACCAAGTTCTTCAGCAAATTAGATGCATCCGCTAGATTTTGGCATATTCCCTTTGGCACTGAGAGCTCCAAGATCATCACTTTCAACACACCATTTGGCAGTTACTGCTTTCTAAGATTTTCTTTCATAATATGTTCAGCTTCAGAAGTATTTTGCCATATGGGTCAATTGCTAGAGGGTGTAGCAGGTATTATAGTGTGCATTGATGATATCATTTGATAAAGCACTGCCACTGAACATCAGGAGCAACTGAGGAGAATGCTGAACATTGCTAGAGCTAATAACCTTAAAATAAGTAAGGTCAAATGTCAAACAACGGAAATAACATACTTAGGAGGGAGACTGACCTACAAGGGAATCTTGCACAGTGAATCAAAGATTCAAGCAACACTGAAAACGCCAAGACCTGAAGATAAAACGTGAATTCAAAGGCTGCTAGACATGTTGAATAATGTCAGAAAATTCATACTTAACTATACAGTTTTGTACAACTCATCTAAGACATCCCCTCCACAAGTCAGAATTGGCATGGATGACAGAGCATGAAAGATAGTTGAATAATTTAAAGCATATTCTGACATAAGCTCCTGTGCTGCAATTTCTGACCCACTGAAAGACTTCAAAGTTTCCACAGATGCTTTAAAATAGGGCTGGAAGCAGTAGTATTCCAGTGTCATGGAAATTATTACTTGCCAGTCTCATATGCATCTAGGTCTATGACAGATACAGATAGGGTGTATGCACAAATTGAAAAAGAGACACTAGGTCTGATGAATGGATGTACAAATTTCTATGATTTTCTCTATTGTTGTAGCTTCAAAAGAGAAACTGATCACAAACCACTGATTGAAAAAAAAAAAAAAAGGGACTTGGAGAAGAATCACAAAGGTTTATTTTTGAAAATAAAGAAGTATGATGTGACCGTAGAGTTCCAACATGAATGCAACTTAATAATGACAGACACTCTCTCAACAGCATATGCTCCGTCAGTACACAACCTGATGCTCTGGAACAAGCAGTAAACATACAAGTGAACCTGATTTTTTAGATTCCAAGGCCAGAGAGGACCATTGTGATCATCTAATCTGAACTCATGTATTACACAGGCCACAGGACTTCCCCAAAACAATTTCTAGAGCAGATCTTTTAGAAAAGCATCCAATCTTGAGTTAAAAATGGTCAGTGATGGAGAATCTTTGGTAAATTGTTCCAATGGTTAATTACGCTTACTGTTCAAAATGTGTACCTTATTTCCAAGATTAGTTTGTCAACTTCAGTAGTGTTATACCCTCCTCTATTACATTAAAAGTCCATTATTAAATATTTGTTCCCCATTTAGGTACTTATAGTCTGTAGTTGTGACCTGTTAACTTTCTCTTTGTTTAGCTAAATAGATTGAACTCCTTGAGTCTTTCGTTATAATGCAAGTTTTCTAATCTGTTAGTTCTTCTCTGAACTATCTCCAATTTATCAATATATTTCTTGAATTCTGGACACCATAAATGGACATAATATTCCAGCAGTTGTTGCAGTAGTGCCAAATAAAAAGGTGAAATAAACTACTCCTATTCAAGATTTACCTGTCCCAGTCGAGGATTGCATTAATCCTTGTGACCACAGAATCTCACAGGGTGCTCATGTTCAACTGATTATCTAGCATGATCCCTAAATCTTTTTTTCAGAGTGACTGCTTCCCAGTAGCAGATGTATACATCTACATTTAGCCGTATTAAAATGCATGTTGTTTGCTTGAGTCCAGAGCGATCAAGATAGCTCTGTTCAGTGACCTGTCCTCTTCATTATTTACTCCTCCCTGAATTTTTGTGTCATCTACAACAACTTTATCAGTGATTACTTTGTTTCTTTCCAGCCTCTAATAAAAATGTTAAATAGTACAGGGACAAGAATTGATCCCTGCGAGACCCCCCCCTAGAAACATACTTCCTTGATGATGATTCTCATTTACAATTACATTTTTGAGACCTATCAGTTAGCCAGCTTTTAATCAATTTAATGCGTGCTGTTTTTATTATTTGTTATTATTGTTTTATCTTTATAGTGTTATAATCAAAATGTCATGCCTTGCAGAAATCTAATAACATTACATATTGTCTTTATAAAAAAAAAAAAACTTGTAATCTCATTAAAAAACACCTTTGTTGATTGGAATTTATTATATTATCCTTCTTTAATTTTTTGTTATTCAAATTCCATATCAGTTGCTCCATTATCTTGCCTGGGACTGATATCAGGCAGACAGGTTTATAGTTAGCTGGGTTTTCCTGTTTACCCTTTTTATATATTGACATAACTTTAGCTTTTTTCCCCCAGTTTCTGGAACTTCCGCAATGTTCTAAGACTTATTTAAAATCAACATTAATGGTCCAGGAAGCTCCTCAGCCAGCACTTTTGAAACTCTTTTTAATGCAAATTATCTGGACCTGCTGTTATAAAAATGTCTGACTTTAACAGCTACTGTTTAACACCTTCCTGAGACACTAGTGGAATGGAAAGAGTGTTGTTTTAAGATCTGACCACATCATCTGTTTTTTTCCCCCAGATGCAGAATAAAAATTTGAAATATAAACGATAAAATTATAAAAGTATTGTGTGCTCTATCACTAGGCATATGGGATGAACGTGAGACAGAAACAGCTAAAGATGAAATTCTGCAGGCAGTAACACAAGTGATAATTAATGGAGGGGAAAAAAAATCTATACTTTCCACCTGCATGTTCTCACTATAAAAATGAGCTTCCAGTGGTCTCAGGAGTGCCTTTGAAGGAGACACAGATCATGGTTCCCACAGTAACAAGAAGGAAAATATTGGAATGAATACACAAAAGGCATATGGGAATGACTAAATCGAAAAGGAGAGCTATAGAAGGCGTGTTCTGACCACTGATGAAGAAATGGTGAGCAGGTGTGTTAACATGTCACAAGTACATAGATTTTCAGCAGAAAGAACCATTGATACCACATGAAAAACTCACAATTCTATGGGACAAAGTTGGAATTGACATGTTCAACTGGGAAGACATGATCACATGGTAACAATGGTCTAATTTACCAATTTCCCAGACGAAACCATGGAAGCAACAGTTGTCAGACACATTAAATCTGTATTTATATGTTATGGAATTCCAAGAACAGTAATAACTGACAACAACCTATAGTTCAAGAATAGGGAATTCCTGGACTTTCCTAAAATGTCAGTGTTTTATCATGAGACATCTAATCCTAGATGTCCTCAAGCCAATGGATTAGCCAAGTAAATAGTACATAAACTGAAGAACTTGCTCAAGAAAGCAATGGAGGCAAAAGAAGAGCTATATTTAAGACTACTCAACTATGAACCTACACTAGGTGCAGTGTGAGAAGTAACATGCTGAATGCCTATACAAAAGAAGTATAAATACTTGAATACCCATAAGGTACAAAAACAAAGGATGACTAAGGAGTTTGTAATAGTGAGGGAAAAAATGGGAATTACAATCAGAGAAAATATTTCAATAAAGGAGCAAGACCTCTTCCACATTTAAAAACAAAGACTTGTTTGTTCTGAACTTGTGAACCCAGGCAGAAGAATCATCCCTCCAACCCATCCAGAAGGACTATCAAAATCAGATGGGCCATCAAGGAACATTGTAATACAAAAGATTGGTTAATGGCCTTATCACAGTTTGTAAAAGCTGAGGTGCAAGGAAGCTCATCCTGTGGACTTGGAAGCTGAATGAAAGAAAAAAAAACAAAGTCACATTTTCCATCTCTTTGCTGTTTGAACTCTGACAGAGCTAGAGACACCAAACCGAAGCAAGAGATCAACAGGGGTTACCTCTGGATCTGCCCTAAAAACACTTTGAATTAACAGATCAGTACAAGTCTGCCATTCATAGTATTTTGATTGCAACTCATTTGTGTGTGTGTGTTTGCTTCATTTAACCTGTAAATAACTCTAATTTATTTTTCCTAGTTAATAAACCTTTAGATAGTGTATTATAGAATTGGATACAGGCATTGTTTTTGATGTAAGATCTAGGGTAGCAGTAGGCCAAGTGATTGGTCTCTTGGAACTGGAAGCAACCTGAATATGATGTGATTTTGGGGGTAAGTAATCATTTATCACTAAGTCCAGTTTGTCTGAGTGGCAAGATAGATGGGAGAATCTAAGGGGACATTGGCGACTCCATGGAAAGACTCTTATAGTGATCCAGGAGTACACATTTGGAACTGGGTTGGTGAAATCTAGTTATACAACACAACACTAATTTGGGGTATCTGTCCTGTTTTTGACAGTCTACCCTGATGCAGGCACTTTCGGTCGGGAGCTCCTCCAGTCAGTGTGACAATGGCCAATACTACCAGCTTGTTTTTTTTTTTCTTTTTTTTTTTGCTTAGTAAAATTTGAGTCATCATCATTTCTTGTGACCTTTAATAATCTGAGGGCCAGACTGTTAACCCCTTACTACCATTGGTGAGAAGTTGTTCCATGTATAGTTCCATTGACTTCAGTGGGATTGTTACTCATCAGTGTGAATGAGGGAACCACAATCTGTCTTTCAGTGAATTGTGGGGAACATATATTTGTGAATATTTAGCAAACTATTAATCATTTTATGGTTTAGTAATGTTCACACCTTGTGTTGTTTGCTTATTTGTGTGAATGGGTTTTGGGTTATGCAAATGTTAGGGGAATGACTGTTATACATGCAAATATCTGTTTTCACATATAAGCAAAGCAAAAATACATATTTTCAGTATGCTCTTTATGTGCTGGAAGAGTTCACCCCCTGTTAATAAAGTTTCAGTCACCCAGAGAGTAGAAACTGTATTATGTGCATTAGATAACCACTGATAAATCATGAATAACAAATAGTGAATAGCAGGGAACATAATCAAAGTAAATAGTCTCCACACAAATTATAAGCAGAAATATCTTCATAGTAGAGGACAAACTGCCCCATCTCATGGCAGCTGGGAAACCTGGACTTTTTTCGGTGTGTGGAGGTGGGGGGCGGGGTAGGTGAGGGAAGCAGCTATCTTCTGCCCAAGAATCTCAGCTTTCATACAAAAAGAAATCATTTGCCAGCCTTCACGAATGTCTAGAAAACTTTCACTTGTGAACCAGTTGTAAATGGGTTTGCAGAAAGCCTGAAACAATCAATATCTCTGACAGGTGTAAATTTCCTCTGTTCTCACTAATGCAGAGTTAATGCTGAAGTCCAGTGACATTAACTGGAATGTCCTCATTGTAGATTATTGGTCTCTTGAACGAAGCATACAAGAAAGATGCATGGCACTTGTAGGGGTAAGGTTGCGGAAGATTGGCGAGGAGCTAAGTAGTGGACTGAGTACATGACTGGATGTAAGCAGAGGATGCAAGCAGTTTCAATGAACTTTGTCCAGCAGACCCTGCCACAAGATATTGTAGCACAGCTCAGCATATTTTTGCCTGTAAATAAGTTAGTTTATGTAATAAGCATAAATCATACATATAAGAATGTAACCAGCTGCTGACCCCATGTAACCCTGAGATAAGCACAGAGAATACAGCGCCACAGAGGACTCCTCCTCAGCGGAGTCCTGCCTGGTCAGCTGTCCCAAATGGCCAGAGTCCCCTGCAGCCCCTCCGCACGTCCTAGGGGCTCCCCGCACAGATTGGAGCGTAAGTTCTTCCTTCCTTCAATAACCCATAGTTTACTATTCTTAGGCCTGAGTGTCCTCCTTTCACTGGTATCTCCCCCCCAGCCCTTGCAGGCACAATTGTTGTCACGAACAGCATACCAGTGGAGGGATGCCTCTTTGGGGAAGGAAGGATAAGGAGGAGGGAGAGAGCCGCATCCCTGGGTGGCCCTCCACAGGATGGTGGGCACCGGTGGCTCACAAGCTGGTGGGGTTGGTTGCCCCTGCTGCATGGCCGGAGCTAGAGCAGGAGCCGGTGGTTACCCCAGTTAGGCTGGAGGAACTGATATCCAAGCTCCGGCTGGACAAAGTAGGACCCGCGGAGCGCAAAGCGGTGGGGGACCTAGGATGGGTCTTCCTGACCGTGCTGTATGTGGTGGACGAGGCGCTGCTCGTTCAGCGCTAGAGGATAGGAAGATTAGAGGCTGATTTGCAGCAAACAAACGAGGCCTGTTCACTAACCCAACAAGTCATCACTAGTACGGCCGAACGGGCCAAGCGGTTAGAACACCAATGTGCAGTTATGGCGGCTTGCGCGGCGAAAGGGAGGACGGCAAGATGTGCATCCCCTTGCTGTACACGCACTGATGCGCAAAAGTGACTGGGATCCAGAGACCTGGGATGGGGACATTTGGGAGACAAATGAGAACAAGTCTCCCAAGGAGAGTGACAGCAGGAAGGCGAGGATGTACCCACAACTGCGGCCCATTGTCGAGACACGATACGAGGGACTGCACTGGGAGAATGATCAAATGGTAGGAAGTGATTTTATCTGGGAATATAAATACTCCGAGATACAGGATTTCGTGCAGCGTTTCAAGCAGCATCCCACGGAACTGCTGCTGGCCTGGCTGCTATGGTTGTGGGACGATGGAGCAGATGTGATTACCCTTACCCCCGCTGAGCTAGGCAGGATGGGCTCACTCACCACAGACCCCCTCCTTCGTAGGAGTCTCAAGATAGGGGCCAACTCGGAGGCAAATTATCCGTATCCGCAGAAGCCAGGTGCAGATGATGCCCAGTATTGATGGGGGTGTGGGTCCCCTTTGCCCCCTGCCCTGGAGGTAAGGCGCTATGTAGTGGTGGACCACCGCCCTTATGTCCCAGTAGAGATCTACTGGCCTAGCGGGGGGTGACAACGAATAATGGCCCTTGTGGACACAGAAGCAGAGCATATTGCAAGTCACTCCGCCCCGTCGGGGCCGGTCGGTAACAGTGAGCAGCTTCGGAGGTTCGGACGTTCGGGCCGCGCCGATGCAGTTACGGCTGGCCATCGGGAAGGCCCCCCCAATACGAGTCACCATTTTAATCGCCCCCATTCATTAATACATATTGGGTATAGGCCTCCTCTGAGGGCAGACCATAGATACCCAGTGGGGACCCTTTTTCTTTGGGCGCCCGCTGTATGTCCGAGCGGTTGTAACCATGCTGCGGGGGCATCTGCGGTGGGACCCCATGGTGCTTCCGACCCCCACCACAGTGGTCAACACCAAACAGTATCGGATACCTGGTGGGCATGAGGAAATAACTGCTACTGTTAAAGGTCTGCTCCAGGCGGACATCATTCGCCCCACCATGAGTGCATTTAACAGCCCAATTTGGCCAATCCATAAAAAGGACGGAACCTGGCGCATGACAGTAGACTACCGCAACCTGAATAGGGTCACCCCAATCCTGACAGCGGCAGTTCCTGACATGGTCTCCATCATGGAGCGCCTCACAACACGAGTAGGGCAGTGGCATATCGTGGTGGACATGGCAAATGCCTTCTTCTCCATTGCCATTGCCCCACAGAGCCAGGATCAATTTGCCTTTACATGGGAGGATCAGCAATACACATTCACTGTGCTGCCTCAGAGCTACAAGCATAGCCCTACCATCTGCCACCAGTTGGTTAGTCGAAACTGGAGCAGGTGACTCTTCCAGGGGGAGTGGTACTACAGCACTATATTGATGATGTCCTGCTGAGCAGGCCCCATGAGGCGGCACTCTCCGAGGCCAATAACAATGTGTTGCAGGCTCTGGCTGCCCGGGGATGGGCTGTCAGCCCTAGTAATATCCAGGGGCCCAGCCAGGAGGTGATCTTCTTGGGAATACTTTGGTTGGAGCCTCAACGTAAGATCCCACAAAAAGCCATTGAAACAATTACCCACTTCCCAGAGCCCATTAGCGTAAGCCAAGCCCAAACTGTTTTGGGCCTCCTTGGGTATTGACATACATTTATTCACCATCTAGGGTACATCTTGCAGCCCATACAAGTAGTAGTCTGGAAGAAAGCTACATTTAGTTGGGGGGGCAAGCAGCATGCCACATTCCAGCAGGCTAAAGAGGTGCTCAGCCAACATGCAGTGCTGATCCCAGGCAGACGAGGCACCCCCTTCGAACTCGAGGTAACTGTGGTTGACCACTTGGCTTCATGGGGGCTGTGGCAGCAAGCTTCATCTTGAAAGGAGCCCATAGGGTATTAGTCACAATCCCTACGAGGCTTGGCTGAGCGTTATACACCCCTTGAATAACAGCTGCTCCTACACCTCCTTAACTGAACAACAAGAGGTCGCGTGGTTCACTGATGGATCGACTTTGTACAGGGGGGCAGAACAATAGTGGTGAGCGGCCGCATATAATCCCTGCCTTGAGGAAATACTGTTTGAAACCGGCCCTGGCCTGTCTAGCCAGTGGGCTGAGCTACAGGCAGTGTTCATGACCATCACAGAGAACCCAGGGCCCCTTTATCTGTATACGGATAGCTGGGCAGTCTACAAAGGCATGACACAATGGATGGCCATCTGGCATGCGGCTGGCTGGAAGGTGCCTGACAAACCCCTTTGGAGTTATGACATGTGGCCTGCCATTTGGGATGCCTGTAGCCAGAGGCCCGTTGCTGTTCGTCATGTAGACGCCCACCTGACGGGGGAATCAGAGGCGGCCCGGTTCAACAGAGAGGTAGATGACATAGTTACAGTATATGTAGTAGCTGCCCCCGGCCTGGCCGAGTGGATACATCAAAAGAGTGGTCATCTGGAAGGGGAAAAAGCAATGAAATGGAAGACACCACAATTTATGTGCCCTCTAAGCATCTTTCTTCCAGGCAACCATAACTGCTGCACTGCAGTTTGTGCGGGTCCATGGAGTGTCCTGGTTGTGCCACCCGAAGGCCGACACCTGTGATGGCCCTATGACGTTTTCTCTAAGGCATAATCCTCGAACTAATTTTAGCTGCAATAGGTGCCCAAACCACATGGCACCACAACTCGGCCATCCAGTGGATGCAATCGGTGGCACTAGAAGGTAACAAGTTGGACTGTTGGTACTGTGCACATGCCCTCCAATTGGCAAGCACTGGCATTCCATGGGCTGCAGTGCTATGGAATGAATCCTGGGCCCTTAACGACACCAACTTTCTCACTAAGTATAATGTAACACCCCCTTACCGGCTCCAAGGGACACCGGTAGTGATACTGGGGGATGCGTATTGGTATGTTCAGTGGCTTTCAGTGACAGACACCGCTCATCCTGTCGGAAAACTTCCCCTTTTCTCGTGCGCAGTGATAGCAGAATACCTGCCAGACACAGGGCAATTTAACGTTACTGCTGGCCCACCGGAAATGCGCAGTGAGTGGATGGCCGGAGAGGCGTGGGTCTCGAGGGACAATTGCTCCAGTTCCTCCGAAACCAATTTGACTTATACCAATGGCACCACTCTCTGCCATCGGTGGTGGCATTGGAGTGAGTGGGGGCTTCATACCCGTGATTTTCTGTATTCCTACAATGCCAGTGCCCCCGTATGGAGAACATCCCTCAGCACAATTAAGCGCAGGCAAACCCGCGTGCACATTACTGGTCTCAGTGTAACCAAAACTCCGATAGTTGGTGTCGCAACGCCTCAGATAGCACATGCTCCCTATGGCAGGAGTGCCGGGGCTGTACTGGCCATGCGGCCGTTGGGCATATAAAACCCTACCCAACCAATGGTGTGGATGGTGCACGTTGGGACGGCTCCTCCCCTATACGTATGGAATGCAAACCATGCATGCTCATGCAGTGCATAATTACATATTGGTGGCATGTCCACGGTGGAGCCCAAACCCCATTGTGCAGAGACCCACAGGCTTCCGTCAGTTTGTCGGTGCTTTCCTCCCCTGGCTAGGGGTGGCCGAACTGGAGCGGGCTATTGTAAATATTTCATCCACATTAGAGGTTATAGAGAACAATACCATGGATGCAATCCAAGCCCTGCAATTAGAAGTAGCTTCTTTGTCGCAAGTTGTATGACAGAATTGAATGGCGTTGGACTACTTATAAGCTGCTCAAGGCGGCATTTGTGTCTTGATTAATGAAAGTTGTTGTTTTTACTCAAGTCAGGATAAGCGCATCAAGACTGATGTTCATAATATGATGGACCACTTGAAGGTGTTGCATGATGTGGGCTCTGAGACTTCTGTATGTGATGACCCTTGGCGGTGGCTAACCTCTGGGCTTCTGGATCTCGGCGCCTGAGGGAGACGCATCGGGCTCCTGCTGGACTTTGGATTGGACTACTGGACTTTGTATGTGTGTTTGTCATTTTTCAATGCTGCATCAATTGCTCCTCCGCCCTCCTGGCCCGACTGGCAACCCCCAAACCAGTGCGCACACTCGCCATGTGCAGGTGGCAGTAACTAATACACCTCAGTCCGCCAAGGGGTGGAGTGTAGGGGCAAGGCTGCGGAAGATTGGCGAGGAGCTAAGTAGTGGACTGAGTACGTGACTGGATGTAAGTGGAGAATGCAGGCAGTTTCAATGAACTTTGTCCAACAGACCCTGCCAAAAGATATTGTAGCATAGCTCAGCATATTTTTGCCTGTAAACAAGTTAGTTTATGTAATAAGCATAAATCATACATATAAGAATATAACCAGCTGTTGACCCCATGTAACCCCGAGATAAGCACGGAGAATATAGCGCCGCAGAGGACTGCCTGGTCAGCTGTCCCGAATGGCCAGAGTCTCCTGCAGCCCCTCCACGCATCCTAGTCCTTCCTTCCTTCCTTCAATAAAGCATAGCTTACTATTCTTAGGCCTGAGTGTCCTCCTTTCACTAGTATCTCCCCCCCAGCCCTTGCGGGCACAGCACTCAATGTATGGCACTGCATACAGAATATATAGGAAAGAAGAAGGACAATCATGGAGATCTGCACAATCTGCTGTAACTAACATCTAATTTTATCATCTTCTTGTCTCTCATTAACGTGGCTTGATTTTGGGATAGTATCTCTACTCCCCTTCCCCCAAAATGTTGGTTAGCTCAAATTATTCATCAGATAACTAATAACAAAAAGATTTGTAAAATTCAAAGTCCATTCACAGACAATGTACAAACAGAAATAAGGGTTTATTTTATCAGATAAATTTTTGCTCTGAATAATTCTCCAAGTTGTAATTATTACTCTTTGAGTGATCTATGCAGTTACAGCAACTGCCACTGTCAGAAAAAAATAGCAAATATGAACTTTTTTAATATGATGTAAACTAATATTGATTCTGTCTGATTAACTTAAAGTCTAGAAGTTTGCCTCATAGAAGGATTAAATTTAGGAGCATATAAATACTACTAGAGTTATAAATTCAACATCTGCAGTAATGTCAGTTCTCTAATATCCTTTATATTCAGCTCATGTCCTGGCTTTGGTTTAAAGAAGGAAGAATTTGGATAGTATAGCAATACTGGTGCTTAGATACTATGGTGATTGGTATTTTAGATTGATACATTAGATTTTAAGTCCTGTTTTCAAAAGTGACAACAGAAATTTAGGTGCCTCATTGAAAGTCAGTGGGACTTAGGCCTTCTAAATATCTGTCACTTTTGAAAATGGGGCTTATACTTCTAAGTTAGTTATCTGCTTTTTGAAATGTTATCCTTTGTTTTATAGAATGTTCTGAAGTTACGGAATGCAGAGAGCATGTAAAATCAAATTCCCAGTGCAGCAGACAGAAGTTCAATGTCAGTGCCTTACAAGCAAATTCCTGTCAGCAAAATAATGAAGCAGAACCATGTTTGAAGAGATCAGGAGATATAATGTATATAATGATGTACTTTAAAGATTCATGAGTCATCTTATTTTAGTCATTAGCATAAGAAGGAACAAAAATCCAATTTCTCTTTTAGCAGGTTCAAATGCATGTTTATTTAAAACAAATCTATCAGGAAGATATTTGTATTTGTTTTGGAAACAACCAATTAAGCAAAAAGGAAATTGAAAAGATATTGAATATATCAGTACAAAAGCTTAGTGCAGGTAAAGGAAAGCTGTCTGTTGGTTTCCATGTGGAATTTAAGATTTTGGTTTTGGCCTATAAACCTTAATGGCTTGAAGCCTTCCCATGTCAGAAACTGCCTCTTCCCTATGTCACACTGCCATAGTTTTGATTACCCCACACTTAAGCGAAAGCCCCTTTATTTTTAAAATGGAGAGAATTGTTGGCACAGCATTCTCTGCAGGTATTCATGTACCATTTGTTGGGTAATAAAACGAAAGGACTCCATGCTTGTGAAACTATCCATGTGCACACAGACTGACGTCCTGGTGCCTCCTCCAAACTCCTTCATCCTTCAACCTGTGCTCCTCCCTCCAACTTCTGGGCAGGTTGCTATCATGGGGAACTGTGACTTTTCAATTTGCTTGCCCATAATCCAAAATAACTCAAATCTGTTGATTTTCAGGGCATGCTGAAGAACTTATCTTTTTCCTCCAGCTTTTGAGAAGAAGAAGTCTATACTAAGAGTTGGTATTTTGCATTGAGATGGTGAGTCCTCAGTTCTGCTCTGTGAATGGAGTTAAAATTGCAGTTAAGGATTACCCCAATGCAAGGGGTCTTCTGCTAACATAAATCAAACATTGTCAGCTTTACGCCACTTGCTTCTTACAAGTGTAGAGAACATGTTGGGGTGGAGAGGGGTTATGTCAGGAAGTAGGAAGGGGTGTGGCCAGAGTACCCACGATGTTCCAGTTAATTCTCAGTCAGCTGAGTGGTTTATGGGAAGCACCTCTAGTAGGCATAAATTAGAACAGCCCCAGCTTGTCCAAAGATTGTAGGGGACACAAAGGAGCATAACCCCACCTTTGCCTTCCCTCTCTTTAGATTTGTTGAGCTGAGGTACAGGATAATGTCTAATTCTGGCAAATATATATATATATATATATATATATATATATATATATATATATATATAAGCTTGGGCTTACTGTAATACCAGGAAGCCTTTTTTGAGGCACTCTGCTTAACGAGATGAAAACGTTCACTTACATGGCCTTCCAAAGAGATATTATGGCTAGAGCCAAACCTTTACTTCTTGCAATGCCCCCCAAGAGCAGTGAAGAAAAGGAAGCAGAAAAGTAGCAAAGTTAGAGCTGATCGTACCTTTATCGTTCACACATGAGAGCACAGCACATAATGGTTTGCTTATTGAATTTTTCTGGGTACCTTCAAGACATACTGGTAAAGCATGTTAGGAGACAGATTTGTCATATGGATGGCATCTAGGTCTCATGTTGTTGGAAATATGCACACAGTGGAACCTGTATGCATTCAGATGTATACTGTTTGGAGTTTAGGAATGTGTAGTTCAGTGTGGGGTCACTGTCTCCATTACAGAAGCCCCTGAGTGAATCAAACCTCTTCACTTTACTTCAGTACTGGCTTTTTAAAGGTGAATGTAACCATACGCTGTACTTCCAGAAACACATTCACCAGTGAAAATAACAATCTTCTATGACAGATAGACACAGGGTAAACAGTTGAATCTGTACACATGCATATTTGAATCAGCTGAGGTTTTTTTTTTGCTTTCCTCAGTTCTTCTTCCTCAGTTATGGGTTATTATCTCTCATGAGTTCCTAGACTGCATTTCCATTATTCACTCACCTTACAGAGTTGGTAGCATCTGTCTAATTGCTTCAATCGGTACTCTCAGCTCCCACTCCCTCTGAGCCAGGCATAATAGAGACCTTTCACAAAGGACCTATTGCTATGGTGACAGACAATCTACTGTGTTCTTATAGCATTTGGATAAACATTTCCTCTGTGTTACATGGAGTATGTGCCTTCATTGAAACCACGTGTTGTTTTCTGCTTATATTGTAGGTTTGTGTAGATTAGACCTGGCTGGAAATTCTCTAATGGAATAAAGAACCTTTGAATTTAATGAAGGTCAAGCAGAATAAAGACAGGGCTTCAATGGAGTCCTGCCTGCCTACCTGGAAACCTACCTGGTTTCCTGCCAGCATGCCCACCCAACTCTTTACCAGCCTGCCTGGCAGATTGACAGGGAGCCAAGACCCTGGAAGCCCTGGAAGTTCTGGTTCCCATACTCTGAGGCTCCTGGCTGAGTCGGCACTTCCAGGCTTCAGGATACCTTTTACTAGCCTGTTACATGGGCTGAAAGGAAGTCCAGAGTTTGAAAGCCCTGGCTGAGCCCACCACATCAAATGTTGTTTTGAAATTATTGAAATGAACCATTTCTTTTCAAAAGGAAACTTTATGGGGAATATTCTGTTCCTTGGAGAATTTCAGCATGTTTTGTTTTCATTTCAGATCAGAACAAATCAAAAGTTCAAAACTGAGAATCCTCCTCAGAACAGAAATACCGCTTTCCCCAAATCTTCACTATGGATTTGATGAGCTAGTTCATTTTCTATTTGGGGATGATTTTCGGAGTGTCCTTTTTTCCTTTTTTTAAACTCCAGAAGTGATGAATGGCCCCACAAGTTTATATTCAAGACAGTGCATGAGGAACTTAGAGTACTAGAGGGAGACAGAGAGATTAGAAAAGGAGCAGAGGTTAAAAAAGCTGTCTGTCTGTAATATAGTACTAATGTACCATTGGCTAATAAATCATTCCTTCATCAAATGCAAAATGTCTCGGAATAAACAGCATCTTTTCCAATTTTATAACCTGAATGGATCTTTCCCTACTCGTAATCTTTCAGACTTGAAAAGCTTAATTTCACACTGTTTCTGAAAGGAAGGAATGGGTAGTGTATGGATAGTTCATTTTAAAGTCCAGAGGGCTTGTTATGTTGTCTGAGGAAAAAAAAAATCAAGTGCTGCTAAATCTGGAATAAAGTTTTATAATGTAATACATACGTGTCATAGCATTTCATCAACACGAGCAGATTTTGATCTTGCTTTCTAACAGATGGAGACAGGAACCAATCAAATTTGTGATCATGCCACACCCATCGTAGAAAGAACTAGCTAGCTGCTAATGTTCAGTTGTTTCCTGTCTTCAGTATGTAGCTGTTTCTCTGGCTGGCTGCTAGGTTTTAGCAGCCTATGGCTCAGGCTGTTTTATGCTTTTTTGATTAGCTTTATCTTGTGTTTCCTTTGCACCTCTCTAGGATGAAGAAAAGGCAGAAGGAACAATTCATGTGCCAGTCAGCAGCATTCACTGCTTATCTGAAAAGCTCCCACTCAGCATGCAGATAGCCCAATTACAAGTCATTAGGTCCCTTTTTATTTACCTCTGCAACCCATACCTGTAAATCTTTTCCTGTAGCTTTCAGAGCCAAGATAAGGTGGGGAAGTTGCTTCTCTGCAGAGACACTATTTTGTTCTCTGTCGAGCAGTTCAGACTGGGTTTGTCAACATCATCCTTCTTTGCCTGGATATTAGTCCAAGTCACTCCCACCAGAGTGATGGAGAACAAATCAAGGATAAAATCAAATCCTTTTACAGTGCAGGCTATGAGGGACCAACCCAGGTCTCTGTTGCAAAGCCATTCTACCATGGTTTTGTGGAGGAAGATGCCCAGCTTCCCTCAATGTGGTCTCTATCTCCAGAAGAGCTGCCAGCTAGCAAGATGAAGCAGGAAGCTCCTGCTTCTATAGACAGAGCATATGAAGAACTTGTGGCAGGATCTTCAGCTCAACAAACAATGCACCCTTTCGTTCTTTGAGTCGAAGTTTTCACATTTGGATCTTATCACAGGAATCTCAATTCAAGGGGAAAAGGGTCTCATTTACACAAGCCTCAAGCATACAGAACACTGGGATGTGTGGGACCTAGAATACTCGACCTCACCTCTTAATTCATTCACTGAGTTTAATATTCAATACGGGTCAGGGAGAATCGGGGTATGTCTACATGGGTATAAAAGTCCTGTGGCACAGCTGTGGCTGACCCAGGTCAGCTGATTTGGCCTCGTGGGGCTCAGGGTGAGGGGCTAAACATTGCTTTGTGTATCCCAGAACTTGGGCTTCACCCTGAGCCCAACTGTCTACATAGTGCTATTAGAGCCTTGCAGCCCAAGCTCCGTGAGCCCAAGTTAGCTGACTTGGGCCAGCCACTGGTGTTTAATTGCTGCATAGAAACACCCTCACCATCTTCCTCTATGACTTAAAACAGTGCTCTCACCATAATGCACTGGGAGCTGCGGGCGGTCAATATAAACAAACTGTCTTGCGGCCCACCAGAGGATTACCCTGATGGGCCCCGTGGGCCACAGGTTGCCCACCACTGACCTATGTAAATGAAATAGGAAGCTATGCTGGATAAATGTCACTGCCTAATTTCCTTTTGTAACATGCTGCTGTTAGGTTTTTGTTTGTTTGCTTGTGTTTGTTTCATCGGTAAAGTTTCATACTTCATCTGCAAATTATTGATCTGAGTTTTGATTTGGTTTATTTTTATCTTTTTTTCCCCCTCCTTGTGCCTAGACTGTCTTAAGGTCACTAGTGTTTTCTGTTCATATTTGTTGTTGTCATGTATCAGGCAATCGTAGCATTAGAATGGAGAGAGAATGACTTTTGTGAGGTGTTGCTCAATATTTGTATTAGTTATAGGAATCTATGTAAGTTTAAGTATAAAAACTCAAAGAAAATCTTTCAAATATGGGTGGTTACCTAAGTTCCCTCTAAGCTGAGTGGCTGGAGACATGGATAGAGACCTCTTTAATGTTTTTAATGAAGTAAATACCAATGGGAATTGTGTGATTATGGGAGACTTTAGCTTCCCAGATATAGACTGGAGGACAAGTGTGAGTAATAATAATAGGGCTCAGATTTTCCTGGATGTGATAGCTGATGGATTCCTTCACCAAGTAGTTGCTGAACCAACAAGAAGGGATGTCATTTTAGATTTGATTTTGATGAGTAGTGAGGACCTCATAGAAGAAATGGTTGTAGGGGACAACCTTGGTTTGAGTGATCATGAGCTAATTACGTTCAAATTAAATGGAAGGATAAAGAAAAAGAGATCTGTGACTAGGGTTTTTGATTTCAAAAGAGCTAACTTTAAAAAATTAAGGAAATTAGTTAGGGAAGTGGATTGGACTGAAGAACTTGTAGATCTAAAGGCAGAGGAGGCCTGGAATTACTTCAAGTCAAAGTTGCAGAAACTATCAGAAGCCTGCATCCCAAGAAAGGGGGAAAAAATCATAGGCAGGAGCTGTAGACCAAGCTGGATGAGCAAGCACCTTAGAGAGGTGATTAAGAAAAAGAAGAAAGCCTGCAAGGACTGGAAGATGGGTGGGATTAGCAAGGAAAGCTACCTTACTGATGTCAGAACGTGTAGGGATAAAGTGAGAAAGGCCAAAAGCCATGTAGAGTTGGACCTTGCAAAGGGAATTAAAACCAACAGTAAAAGCTTCTATAGCCATATAAATAAGAAGTAAATAAAGAAAGATGAAGTGGGATCGTTAAACACTGAGGATGGAGTGGAGGTTAAGGATAATCTAGGGATGGCCCAATATCTAAACAAATACTTTGCCTCAGTCTTTAGTGAGGCTAATGAGGAGCTTAGGGATAATGGTAGGACAACAAATGGGAAGGAGGATATGGAGGTAGATATTACCACATCCGAGGTAGAAGCCAAACTTGAACAGTTTAATGGGACTAAATCAGGGGGCCCAGATAATCTTCATCCAAGAATATTAAAGGAACTGGCACATGAAATTGCAGCCCATTAGCAAAAATTTTTAATCAATCTGTAAACTCAGAGATTGTAGCGTATGACTGGAAAATTGCTAACATAGCTCCTATTTTTAAGAAAGGTTAAAAAAGGTGATCCAGGTAACTACAGGCCTGTTAGTTTGACATCTTTAGTATGCAAAGTCTTGGGTAAAAAGAATTGAAGGAGAAAGTAGTTAAGGACATTGAGGTCAATGGTAATTGGGACAAAATACAACATGGTTTTACAAAAGGTAGATCATGTCAAACCAACCTGATCTCCTTCTTTGAAAATTTAACAGATTTTTTAGACAAAGGAAACACAGTGGATTTAATTTACCTTGATTTCAGTAAGGTATTTGATACGGTTCCACATGGGAAATTATTAGCTAAATTGGAAAAGATGGGGATCAATATGAAAATTGAAAAGTGGATACGGAACTGGTTAAAGGGGAGACTACAACGGGTCACACTGAAAGGTGAACTGTCAGGCTGGAAGGAGGTTACTAGTGGAGTTCCTCAGGGATCGGTTTTGGGACCAAACTTATTTAATCTTTTTATTACTGACCTTGGCACAAAAAGTGGGAATGTGCTAATAAAGTTTGCGGATGACTTGAAGCTGGGAGGTATTGCCAATACAGAGAAGGACCGGGATATCATACAGAAAGATCTGAATGACCTTGTAAACTGGACTAATAGTAATAGGATGAAATTTAATAGTGAAAAGCACAAGGTCATGCATTTAAGGATTAATAACAAGAATTTTTGTTATAAACTGGGGACGCATCACTTAGAAGTAACGGAGGAGAAGGACCTTGGAGTGTTGGTTGATCACAGGATGACTATGAGCCGCCAATGTGATATGGCCATGAAAAAAGCTAATACGGTCTTGGGATGCATCAGGCGAGGTAGAGATTTCCAGTAGAGATAAGGAGGTGTTAGTACTGTTTATACAAGGCACTGGTGAGACCTCACCTGGAATACTGTATGCAGTTCTGGTCTCCCAAGTTTAAAAAGGATGAATTCAAACTGGAACAGGTACAGAGAAGGGCTACTAGGATGATCCGAGGAATGGAAAACATGTCTTATGAAAGGAGACTTAAAGAGCTTGGCTTGTTTAGCTTAACCAAAAAAAGACTGAGGGGAGATATGATTGCTCTCTATAAATATATCAGAGGGATAAATACCATGGAGGGAGAAGAATTATTTAAGCTCAGTACCAATGTGGACACAAGAGCAAATGGATATAAACTGGCGATCACAAAGTTTAGACTTGAAATTAGCTGAAGGTTTCTTATCATCAGAGGAGTGAAGTTCTGGAACAATCTTCCAAGGGAAGCAGTGAGGGCAAAAGACCTATCTGGCTTCAAGACTAAGCTTGATAAGTTTATGGAAAGGATGATATGATGGGATAGCCTAATTTTGGCAATTAATTGATCTTTAACTATTTATGGTAAATAGGCCCAATGGCCTGTGATGGGATGTTAGATGGGATGGGATCTGAGTTACTAAAGAGAATTCTTTCCTGGGTGTCTGGCTGGTGAGTCTTGGCCACATGCTCAGGGTTTAGCTGATCGCCATATTTGGGGTTGGTAAGGAATTTTCCTCCAGGGCAGATTGGAAGAGGCCCTGGGGGGTTTTCGCCTTCCTCTGCAGTGTGGGGCACAGGTCACTTGCTGGAGGATTCTCTGTACCTCAAAGTCTTTAAACCATGATTTGAGGACTTCAATAGCTCTTGTATATGTTAGAGGTTTGTTACAGGGGTGGGTGGGTGAGATTCTGTGGCCTGCATTGTGCAGGAGGTCAGGCTAGATGATCATAATGGTCCCTTCTGACCTTAAAGTCTATGATTCTATGAAGTACAGAACACCTCTCTAATAATTTTATTAAATATTGGAGTATTTATTTCTATTTTTGCTAAATACCCAACACATTACTTACATACGTGGTTTATATTTTCAGAGTACTTGTCAAGAAATGTACTGTTCTCTACAGAGATTTTAGTTTTGCAACATATTTTAATCAGGAAATTTTTATTTTTCCACAAGAACTCACTATTTCTTAGACGGTGAACCTTTGGTGTCCCTCCCACATTTTTTTCCTAATTACTACACAAGCTAGAACAAACCAATTTATTTTGTTGGAAGCACTTTGTGATTATCTTCCACTGGCATGCAGGTGAACACAGCCAGGCTACACAAAGGCTGATAAATGAGCCATTTATTTGATACAGTAATAATCAGATTTATCAGAGACCTGCATATTGGCTGACTTACAGATACATTAATCAGACGGCTTTAGCTGAACTTCCTCAAGGTGACAACTAGCTAAGTCGTCCTGATAGCCTATTTTCTGGTGTTCTATGTTTAATACTTTGAAGTTTGTAATTTCTAGTGTACATCATTTGAGCCTCCTTGAAAGTAGTTTACTTACTACCTTCAGTGGCTTAAGCAACGTTCAGTAATTCTTTGTTTCTCTCTCTAAGTATCTCCTCAGCATGGACTATAGCAAACTGATTCTGAAGAGAAATGTAAATTTCACTATTTGCCCTCTCAATCTTTCCTTGATTTTTTTTAAAAAAATAAAGCAATTTTCATATGAAAAATATTCAGATAAATACAGTAGCCTGTAGAAACTGTTCTACTGGGAGATTGATTGGCTCCTTGCCTTAATAGTTATTATGAAACACACGAACACATCATAAAACAAGACAGATTTTTGAGAGAACGACAGCAAGCTGTTTGTTAAAATTATAAAACTTATGCTCAGAAAATCACTGCCATTTGCCCATCTAGACTGGAGATGAAAAACTAGCTTGTAAACTGGCAATATCTGATTCAGGGGCACGGCTGGGGATAGAGAGTGGGAGGAATGATTAGAGCAGGGGTGCCCAATGTGGTGCCCGCGGGTGCCATGGCACCCCCGGGGCATTTTTTTGCGCCCGCAGGACACCCTGCTGCCGAAATGCCGCCAAGAAGCGTTGCTGTTTTTCAGCGGCAATGCTTCTTGCTGCTGCCGCTTCTCGGTGGCGGCATTTCAGCGGCGACGTGTCCGGCACCTGCCACAGGCTTCAGGGAATAGCAATATGTTATTCCCACAAGAAAGGTTGGGGACCACTGGATTAGAGAGTTGTTTTTCCTGTCCCTCCAAGCTCTTTGCTAACCCACCAATAGTCCATTCCAGTGCCTTACCGCTCTCCTAGTGAAAAAGTTTTTCCTAATATGCAACCTAATCCTCCCCCACCGCAACTTGAGACCATTACTCCTCGTTCTCTCATCTGCTACTACTGAGAACAGTCTAGATCCACCCTCTTTGGAACCCCCTTTCAGGTAGTTGAAAGCAGCTATCAAATCCCCCCTCATTCTTCTCTTCGGCAGACTAAACAATCTCAGTTCCCTCAGCCTCTCCGCATAAGTCATGTGTTTCCAGTCCCCTAATCATTTTTGTTGCACTCTGCTGGACGTTTTCCAATTTTTTCACATCCCTCTTGTAGTGTGGAGCCCAAAACTGCACGCAATACTTCAGATGAGGCCCCACCAATGTCGAATAGAGGTGAACGATCATGTCCCTCGATCTGCTGGCAATGCCCCTACTTATACATCCCAAAATGCCATTGGCCTTCTTGGCAACAAGGGCACACTGACTCATATCCAGCTTCTCGTCAACTGTAAACCCTAGGTCCTTTTCTGCAGAACTGCTGCCGAGCCATTCAGTCTCTAGTCTGTAGCGTGCATGGGATTCTTCCATCCTAAGTGCAGGACTCTGCGCTTGTCCTTGTTGAACCTCATCAGGTTTCTTTTGGCCCAATCCTCTAATTTGTCAAGGGCCCTCTGTATCCTATCCCTACCCTCCAGTGTATCTACCTCTCCTCCCAGTTTAGTGTCGTCTGCAAACTTGCTGAGGGTGCAATCCACACCATCCTCCAGATCATTAATGAAGATATTGAACAAAACCGGCCCAAGGACCAACCCTTGGGGCACTCCACTTGATACCAGCTGCCAACTAGACATGGAGCCATTGATCACTACCCACTGAGCCCAACAATCTAGCCAGCTTTCTATTCACCTTATAGTCCATTCATGCAGCCCATACTGCTTTAACACGTCCAGTGCTTTCCCCTCATCCACAGAGCCAGTTATCTCATCATAGAAGACAATTAGATTAGTCAGGCATGACTTGCCCTTGGTGAATCCATGCTGACTATTCCTGATCACTTTCCTCTCCTCTAATTGCTTCAGAATTGATTCCTTGAGGACCTGCTCCATGATTTTTCCAGGGACTGAGGTGAGGCTGACTGGCCTGTAGTTCCCAGGATCCTCCTTCTTCCCTTTTTTAAAGATGGGCACTACATTAGCCTTTTTCCAGTCGTCCGGGACTTCCCCGGATCGCCAGGAGTTTTCAAAGATAATGGCCAATGGCTCTGCAATCACATCCGCCAACTCCTTTAGCACTCTCGGATACAGCGCATCTGGCCCCATGGACCTGTGCTCGTCCAGCTTTTCTAAATAGTCCTGAACCACTTCTTTCTCCACAGAGGGCTGGTCACCTCCTCCCCATGCTGTGCTGCGCAGTGCAGTAGTCTGGGAGCTGACCTTGTTCGTGAAGACAGAGGCAAAAAAAGCATTGAGTATATTAGCTTTTTCCACATTCTCTGTCACTAGGTTGCCTCCCTCATTCAGTAAGGGGTCCACACTTTCCTTGACTTTCTTCTTGTTGCTAACATACCTGAAGAAACCCTTCTTGTTACTCTTAACATCTCTTGCAAGCTGCAACTCCAGGTGTGATTTGGCCTTCCTGATTTCACTCATGCATGCCTGAGCAATATTTTTATACTCTTCCCTGGTCACTTGTCCAATATTCCACTTCTTGTAAGCTTCTTTTTTGTGTCTAAGATCAGCAAGGATTTCACTGTTAAGCCAAGCTGGTCGCCTGCTATATTTACTATTCTTTCTACACATTGGGATGGTTTGTCCCTGTAATCTCAATAAGGATTCTTTAAAATACAGCCAGCTCTCCTGGACTCCTTTCCCCCTCATGTTATTCTCCCAGGGGGTCCTGCCCATCAGTTCCCTGAGGGAGTCAAAGTCTGCCTTTCTGAAGTCAAAGGGTCCATATTCTGCTGCTCTCCTTTCTTCCTTGTGTCAGGATCCTGAACTCGACCATCTCATGGTCACTGCCTCCCAGGTTCCCATCCACTTTTGCTTCTCCTACTAATTCTTCCCGGTTTGTGAGCAGCAGGTCAAGAAGAGTTCTGCCCCTAGTTGGTTCCTCCAGCACTTGCACCAGGAAATTGTCCCCTACACTTTCCAAAAACTTCCTGGATTGTCTGTGCACCGCTGTACTGCTCTCCCAGAAGATATCAGGGTGACTGAAGTCTCACATGAGAACAGGGCCTGTGATCTAGTAACTTCTGTTAGTTGCCGGAAGTTACTAGATCGCAGGTCCTGGTTTTTACACAGCTCTATTTATAAAGGATAGGTCATCCAGTCAAGGTACAGAAATGAAAGTGTGTGACTTAGTTGGCCAGAGCTTGCATTGTAAATCCTAAATATTCAATAATCAACTGAATACTCTGTCAGCTGTTTACAAACAGACTCTAGCTCAAATATGTTAATCGAAACTATTAGTCAATTCTGGACAAACACATATGTAAAAATCATGATCTGTTAATATTAAGACTGTGAAGATTAAAAGATCTAAATTTAAATATATTTGTTCACAATGAAAAACCTAACTAGCTCTGTGCAAAATGTTGTTGTTGGTGCACTCATTTATATTCATATTTCCCTGATCTTAATGATAGCGTATAATAAAAAATGCTTTCACAAATATTAGCTAATTTATTTCTAAACTCATAGCTCAGAGCTAATCTACTCTTTAAAAGTAGCTCTGATCTATTATACATTTTTGAGTGGCTATAGAAAAAAAATCCTTGTTACTTGTTTATGATTTTAGTTTTCTTTATTCCAGTGTTTTGCTTTGAGACTATGGAACAGATCTTACGTTCGGTACACAATAGCATAGCTTCACTGAAATCAATGGAGTTACTGCAATATGAGCCAGCTGAGGATCTAACAATTTCTCCTAGCAATATGCCAATTAGGTTAGCAAAAATGTTTGTGTGTCAGTAGTGGGAAAGCAAATCTATTATCTAAGTCTGTGTATGTATTTTATTAAAAAAACAAAAACCTTTTAAATTAGATGTACACTAAATATTAAATTTCCATCCGATGGAATAAAAAGAAACCCTGCAGTGTTAATGTAATAGTCACCTTAAAAGTTTTATTTTATTACTTAGGTGACTTTTTATAGCTAGGGATAGGTGAGCCAAACTATCCTGAACTTTCACCACTGTCCAAAGTGAGAGACAAACCATTTTTTCAGGCTTAATTAATTTACATAAGGGCCCTTCCTTGTCTTTTCCCGATCCCTCAACATGATCGCAGCTGTCTCCAAGCAATAATTTAAAATGTTTCATGGCCCCATTTTTCCTTGAAGGGCTTCAGTGGTTTTCCCATACTGCTTCACATCTTTGGCTCTGATGGTATTTGAGAGATAGCTTAAAGGAAGAATTACTAAAAATATCAAGAAAAGACTTGAACCCCTGAAATTTTCAGTCAGATTTCTAACCACTGAGGTTATATGAAATTCAGAAACACTCCTGGTAAACATCCACATTTTAGGATGCTTATGCAAATTGGACTAATATTTTGAACCCTCTCAAGTTCAGTTGCCACTAATGAAAATAACTGACTACGCAGCCTTGTCTCTATTCTTGATTACTTGATGTAATTACTTCCACATAGCTTAAAGTGTATCCTAGCCTTCAAATAATGCTAGTAATGATGGGTATAAAGTAACAACAACAATTTACCTTGGGGGATTAAAAACTACTATAATATTGTAAGAGTATTCTTCTGTGAATTATTGTAAAGCTAAAAGTAAAATTACTTTAAAATAGATATGAGCCAATATCTTGTAAATTGGCAATTAAAGATGTGTGAAGTCAATATCCACCCTAATTCCATCTGCTGTTGCCTCATATAGCTAGTTGTCTTAAATTAACAGGTGTTATCTAAAAATACACTTCACCAAATGTCTTTCAGTATGTCAAGAAAAGA